>NC_092336.1:140276250-140917500 GCF_046630445.1 Rutidosis leptorrhynchoides | reverse complement strand
CTCAGATTCACGAACCTATATCATTTATATATATATTAACACACATAATTGTAATCAAACATATATATATATATATATATATATATATATATATATATATATATATATATATATATATATATATATATATATATATATATATATATATATATATATATATATATATAATCTATTAGTTATATCATTTTTTTATATTAATAACCTATATGTTTCATATATTCGTTTTATATATTTAAAATAAATAAAAAATATAAATTTTGTTATGTTATATGTATTAATTATATTTTGTATACATATACATATCGTTTATTTTGTTAAAATTATAATAATACTAAAATAATATTAGTAATGATAAAAAAAATAATAACTGTCACGACCCGGAAAATTTCGACTAATTTTAAACCAAACTCTCGATATGATATTGTATTTTCAACACGATAAGCAAAGTCTGTTAGGTTGAGTCTCAAAAATTTTGAACTGTTACATATATTCAATTGACCTTCGACCATTCTCGACGATTCACGAACAATTACTTGTAAATAAATATGTATATGTATATATATATGTGTGTATATGATAATTTGAAATAAAATACGATTTAATAATTAGAATTAAAGATGTAAAATATTATATGAAATAAATGTTAATAAAATGGGTCTATATATATATAAAGTATATTAAATGAAATTATTAAATGATTGTAACCCTCGTTGATCATTCGATTGTTATTTAGATAAACTTAATTCCATTTTATGTAATTTTAAAAAGATAAACGATGATCCATAATTAAGATATATAAAATTTGGGATCATTAAAAATATTTTTACTTTGAAGAGTTGAGTTTTAGTACTCCGTATATATTACTTGGAATTAAAAATAAATTATAGACGAAACTTTTTGATCAGGTTTCAAACAGATAATGAGTGAAATAATTAATTATATTTAATCTAAAAATTTAGGATTTTTAGGAGCACTTTTATATGACAACTGTTTAGCAATGGACACGATATAGCACTCCGCGAATTGAAAATATCTAACTGTCGGTAGAGTGAAGGTTGCTAAGCTTTATTCCACGTTTAATTGATTCTTTCTCAAACTTCATAAATTATTAAATATATATACTATGTTTGTTTGAGTTCTCCACTGAACTATCAACTTTTCTATATATATATATATTCATATAGAGATAGATATATAGAAAACAGATACATACGTCCAAACCATGGGGAATAACAATCACACACATACACAATCATCTACTTCCTTGTGATTTTTTTTTGACAACTCAAACACCACCCTTTTATACATTCAACCGGCCACCACCGAGACCAATACTACTCTACAACCTTCCACCACCAAGAGGATCATCACCTTATCACCCTACAACCAGCCACCACTGTAACCGCCACCCAACCATAATAAACGAGCCACCTTAGGACCGCCACCACCTTCGGTTTACCATCTTCACCAATCATCATCGAATCAGACTGCTATATCATATATTCTTTTAACTCCATTGAAGACTACTGCAGCCAAAAATCACCCAAGACCATCGTTAAAACTGCAGCTACTATTTTTTTTTTGTTCCTGTTGTTGCCGGAAGATCCCCACCAATCCAACCCATCTTCGTGACCCATCAAAACCCAACAGCCACCATGAAAACCACCATCCAATACGCCCCTAAAACCGTCCTCCTGTTTCTGTTTCAATTAGAACCACACTAAACTTTACCCTTTTCTTTTCTTCTAATTCAATCGTAACCACTGCTGCATTCATCTTCGGTTTTGTTCAATTTCCTATTTTAATTAGACGAGCCACCCAAAACCCACTTGTTTGTTACGGTTTAATCTGGATTTGCAGCTAACTGTTTCTGGTACGGTTACTACATCTGGGTTTCTGTTATTGTCAACATGAAAACCACAAAACTCCACGTGAATATGGTTGCAAACCTCTTATTCCCGTTTACTGTTTCAGCTGAAGAAAATATTAAGGATATTACTGTTTTCCTACTACTACGAATTTGATTCTGTTTAAGTTTAAATCCCGAAGAAGGTGATTGGGTGTTGTGTAATACATTAGTTCTTGGTTTGCAATGGTGGCCGACAGACTACAAATAAGAAAAACCCCACCTATTGCATTCCATTAATTCACGAAAGTAATATTAGACAATGCATCGATTTGAACTTGATTCAATTGTCTTCTTGGGCTCCATGTTTCTCTTGGGCTCTTGTTACAAAATAGGCCGAAGCCCATTTTACACTTAATATGAAACTTGTTCTAGATCGACCCAAAATTTTAGCTATTGTTGTTGTCAACGTGTTGCTGCTACCATACGCGTATGTTTTCATTCCTGTGCAAAACAAACATGAATGATACTTATGTGATATTATAACAACGACAATGGTAAGGTCTCAATGATGAGATAAAAGATGGTGTCGAGGTAATAAAGGTTAGATGAAGGTGATACGATTAAGAAAATAATAGATGATGGAGAGATGATTAGGATGATGGGTTTTAGATGATAATATCACGATGGTTATATGTTAAATAAATATAAATACAATATTTATCAATAAAGCACATATGGAGTATTGGTTAAGAAGTGTTTTGTGTATTTGAGAGGTCGCGGGTTCGAGTCTTGGCAAGGACAGATTTATTTTTGGAGCTTATACTCTTAAGGTAGTAAATTATAATAATTATTATTATTTTTATTATTATTATTATTATTATTATTATTATTAGTATCATTAATAGAATCATTAATATTATTATCATTATTTTTTTATAAGTATTATTATTATTATTATTATAACTACTGATATTATTATAAAGATATTACGACTTTTCATTTATCGGTATTATTTTAACAAAATAAATATTAGTTACATAAAAATATATCTAACATATATAACCTAACTCTATTATTATTTTTATAATAAGTAAGATATATAAAATAAATATATTTAAGTTATTAATGGAACTCATAAATTGAAAGGACCCGTCCTAATCCATCCGGACGAAGTCCATATCGATTATAAATGATTCCCAACAGTTGATTACATCGCGAGGTACTTGACCTCTATATGATACATTTTACAAACATTGCATTCGTTTTGAAAAGACAATCTTTCATTACATCTGAAGTTGACAGACATGCATACCATTTCATAATATATCCAACTATAATTGACTTAATAATGATCTTAATAAACTGAACGACTCGAATGCAACGTCTTTTGAAATATGTCATGAATAACTCCAAGTAATATCTTTAAAATGATCAAATGCACAGCGGAAGATTTCTTTCGTACCTGAGAATAAACATGCTTGCAAGTGTCAACTAAAAGGTTGGTGAATTCATTAGTTTAACATAAATAATCATTTCATAATTTTTAATAGACCACAAGATTTCATATTTCCAATTCTCATAAACATACGTCCCATACATAGAGATAAAAAATATCATTCATATGGATTGAACACCTGATAAACGACATTCACAATATGCATATAAGAATATCCCCATCATTCCGGGATCCTCCTTCGGACATGATATAAATTTCGAAGTACTAAAGCATCCGGTACTTTGGATGGGGCTTGTTGGGCCCGATAGATCTATCTTTAGAGTTCGCGTCAATTAGGGTGTCTGTTCCCTAATTCTTAGATTACCAGACTTAATAAAAAGGGCATATTCGATTAGATAATCCAACCATAGAATGTAGTTTCGATTACTTGTGTCTATCTCGTAAAGCATTTATAAAAGCAGCGCATGTATTCTCAGTCCCAAAAATATATATTGCAAAAGCATTTAAAAGGGGATTAATGAAACTCACCTAATGTATTTTGTAGTAAAAATACATATGACGATATTAAACAACTGAACAACGCAGGGTTGGCCTCGAATTCACGAACCTATATCATTTGTATATAAATTAAAATGTATAATCGTAATCGAACAAGTTTATATATGATATCTTAAATTATATCTTATACCTATTTAGTTTGTGTATATCCTTAAAATGTTTAATATTTATATATTTAGTTATATTAATATATCTAAATATATATATATATATATATATATATATATAAATATATTTGGTTAGTATTATATTTAAAATCATTAGTTGATTATATGTAAGTATTTATATAATTACTAATAATATGTTTGATATATTGTATATAAAATATTAATATACTTTTAGTATATATAAAGAGTATATTTTATGTACAAAATATTTATATGTTAAAATGATAGTTTTGAATATAATGATTTACTCATAGTAATATTAATAATCTTATTGATAATAATAATAATACTAATAGTAGTAATGTTATGGTTTAAAATGATACTTAGGTTAATAATAACAACAATACTAATAATTAAAAAAAAATGATTAGTCATTAATTCTAATAATAATAATATTATTCATATTGGAGACTATAATCGTAATTCGTAATACTAATAATAAGGATAAAAAATTTAAAAACTGCTACTGCAGTTCGTAGGATTTAAAAAAAAAAATTCTTGATTTTTGATTTTAAAACGTTTTTAGCTAATACTTTCTTCACGAAATAGTTTGAGAATCAATCCTAGAAACTTAATGAATTATCAATTTCAACAGAAACAAAACCAAGAACGCGAATTTATCTCAAGAACAATTGTTGACTTTTTTAGAACTAAACTTTGACTTCAAAATTAAACCTCAATTTGAAGAATTGGATTACGATATTTTACAGAAAGATCGTTCAGCATATTCCAAGCAAAACTACAATTATGGATTTTGAAAAACGTTTAGGAATCGGGCTATCTGTTAAAAATGACACGAACAGATATATATCCGGCTTTTCTTTGTTTTTTTTGTTTAAATTTCGAAAATTAAAAGCTGTATGAAATGTATTTGATATGAAGAATGGAGAAAATGAAAGAGTTTAACAATTGAAATCGAGGATCGATCATTACCTGATCAAATGGTGTCGGTTTATAACACAGACAAAAAAATAATAATAATAAAAATAAATAATAAAAAGAATAACAAAAGATGTAGATGGTTAACTGCTTTTGGATGTTTGTGTAAGGTAAAGTTGTGATTCCCAGACAGCATAAATCAAGTATGATGTAAAGCCACAAATTTGAGGTCTCTTAAAGATCTATTGCACAATTTTCTTATAGATTTAATAATTAATAATTAATAAATACTAATTAATCAATATATTAATAATAATAATTTTAATAAAATCCATTACTGATTTCCTAAACTATATAACTGCATATTAAGTATATAATAAATCATAATAACATTATTTATATAAATTTTTATATATAATATTAATGACACAAATAATAATAGTAACAATAGAAATAATATTGATAATAAAACTAATATTAATATTAATACCACTCTTAACAATATTAAATAGAGTAACAATGATATTAATAATGAATACAATAATATCATAACCAATTATATATATCAACTTTCCTATTTATATATTATCTATCGAAAATAATAGCTTGACTAATATTGATTTCAATATTCATATTGATATTGTTAATAGTAATAGAAGTAATAATGGTATTAATATGACAATCGTAAATTTAACTTGTAATTACACTTAATATAATAATAGTACAATTTTATTAGTTATATCATATTTACTTAATTATATAAATTATAAAATAATATATATTTAATATTTATCATAGTATATAGATATATAAATTTATTTTATTAGCAGCTCAATTATTATGTATTTTACTTTATATTTTTAATTCCAATGATTAAATTTATATTTTATTAATTCGAAATATTATATATATACTTATGTTTTTATTTATATTTGTTTACATACATATTTATACACAATGGTTCGTGAATCGTCGAGAGCAGTCGAAAGTCAAACGAATATATGAAGCAGTTCAAAATATTTGTGACTCAACACTACAGACTTTGCTTATCGTGTCGGAAATATATAAAGATTAAGTTTAAATATGGTTGGAAATTCCCGGGTCATCACAGTACCTACCCGTTAAAGAAATTTCGTCCCGAAATTTGAGTGAGGTCGTCATGGCTAACAATAAATTTGTTTTTCTGACGAATATGAGCTGATAAATAGAGTTTTATCATTATTGAATAATACATATAAAATAATTCGATTTTTCGAAGAGCACGAATGAAGCTATCACAAAAGAGCGAAATGAATAAATGAAGTTTCTTTTTAACTTTTGACGTTGCCTTGGTTGAATTTAGAAAATGAGGTGCATCTTAACTTTTGACGTAGTCAGGGTTGAATTTCGAAAATAAGGTGCGTCTTAGCTTTTGACGTTGACTTGGTTGAATTCCGCAATTCAAGGGATTTAAAGAAAATCCTCGAAATCTAAAAGATTTGATTATTCGGCTAGCAAGGAAATTAAGATCTCAATAATTAAATACGGTGATCTGCCTCGATTACTCTGTCTGATATTTCCATTATAAATTAAACTCTTTCGTTCCATTATTCTCACCATTCCTATACTTTATTTCTTAGTTCATACATCCAAAAGATGGTGAAAATGCTTAATCCAGTTCTAATCTTATCATTATCTTTACTATCTTAACAATCATTCTCCTTTTCCAACTTCCACCCGAGGAATCTGCTTACTTCTACTTTGCTCTTGGGATTATAGTGCTTTTAATTCTCCCGTGTCTTTATGTTGCGATAAACATTGATATACACGGTTTGTAATTTATGCATTGTTATAGGGCTTTATATCTCTCCTTATATTTCAATGTCCCCCTTTCTGTTTCCTGTAATCATTGTTATCCACAGTTAATTCTCCCTCCTATTTGCTGCGATTTATACTCTACTTTCTATTTCAGAGCTGTGTCCCTTCGTTTCTTCTTTTTGCGCTTGGGCACCTCTTGTAATGGTCCAGAATTCGCGGATATAATTTTTAGAATGAATATTGTTAATGTTCTAAGAAGGGAATGATAATGGCACGATCCTGATCTGTTAAATTACCAGAATACCCTGGAAAAGACAGAATCATCAAGGGATATTTTCCTAATATTTTTGAGATTTAAATAGAATACAAGAGTCGTGTAACATGGCACATGATGACATTAGAGTCTGTGAATCATCATGTTCCATTTAGAAACTCAGCATGACTTAATGTAATATAATCACGTTGATCAAGTGTCATTATATTATACTAACTCATGCATCAGTTCCTAACAATACTTCAATAACATTCATATTTTAAGCTCGAAAGTTTATAGAATATAAAAACTAACAGTTTCTATATGATGTAATACTGATAGCACGAAGAGATTATTGATTTCAGATAAGAATAGTTATGAAAATATCTTCAGAAATATGGAGGATATTTATAATGAAAGATACGATGCTATCTTGGAATTTCTAATATCGAGGGATAATGAAGAAGACTTATCCGTAAGGGTTTAGATTCGGAAGCAAGGTATTCGCTAAAGATTTCATCAGAAACAGAATTATTTGGATTCTTTGAAGTCAAACTTATTCTTTGTGATTTGTCCACGGCTTCCTTCATAGTTTCGCATAATCCGCTTTTCGGTACTAAATTTTCTATTGAGTGTTTCCAAAACTCCATTCTTTATCATCAAATTTTTGACAGTTAAGGTCGTGTACAGTTTGTGCTGCTGTATTTCAGCTTTTTCAGAATTTCAGAATGGAAGATCATAATTCTAAGAGATAAATGTTATATGTTTGCATATAACTGTTGATATAGATATGCTGCGAGGTTTCAAAATACTGATTGCTGATTCTCAGTATTTGGTACAGCAATTCTAGTTACAAGGTGCGGATGAGTACATGATGAGACTTCAATAGGTAAATTTAGTAATTTGTCGAAGAGATTTAAACCAAGGAGCGACGAGGTTGCTGGTACATCTGCTGGTAATATGGTGGAATATAATAAAAGGTTCCTCGGTAACAATAAAAGAGTACACATATAAATCAAGGTTATAATAAGGTTGTTTCGAACGAAAAGTCAAAATTGACTTGCTGGAGCTGTGACAAAATTTGCTAATTTGGAAAGGAATTGAAAAGATATTTTGGGTAATAATAACACTAAGAAATTAGCATAGCTACGTTTTAAACGTTTACTCAGTTGCCGAGAGTTTCTCAGGTAAAAAGTTATATGCATCAATCTTTTCTTCCGTAGATGAAATGCGGTTGGCTCATCCTCTCGATTGAGGTGTTTTCAAGAATTACGAAAGGTTTGAACGCAGATTGTAATCGTCGAGATACAAACGAGGTTTAAGATGAAATCAAGTGGCAACTTGAAGAATTGTTTAGTTTCATATATTATAATCAATATTTTAATTCATTTTTATTATCTAATGTTATTAGTCCACAGTCGAGAGTCCACAGTTGACAGTCCAATAATTCATATATATAGTTTAATATATAATATTCGAATTAATTAATACGTGTCGTGACCCGTTTACGTCTCAGACTCGATCACAACTCAAACTATATATATATATATATAGATGGGTCGATATGATATGTCAAAACCTTGTATACGTGTCCCGATATTTAAAGTGCATAAAATAAATAACAGAAAATTAAATAACGATAAATAAAGTGCGTAAAGTAAATAACAGAAATTAAATGACGATAAATAAAATTGCGAGAATGTAAATTGCGATAATTAAATTGCGATAAATAAAAATGTAATCAGTTAGCTAGGAACAATTAGCTAGGAACAGTTAGCGTGGATTCTTAACAAAATTTCTCATAGTTAATTTGTTTGTTTCTAACAAATTTTATTTTGTCAAATGTTTTTCTTCATTATGCCACTTGTTGAATTCTGATAAATCAAAATCCCAATATGAAATTGGATGAATATGGTTATCTTGTGGTGAATGGATTCGTATATCTGTGGATGTAAGTAGGATAGTAAATGAATGTTGAATCAGATTTGAAGAACGTACAATGTAACTTATTAATGTAAAATCTAAATATTTCTCGGGTATTACCTACCCGTTAAAATATTTTTACCATTAACAGTTTGTACAAAAGAATTTTTAATTACAATCTTTATGAAAATATATATACATATATATTTTCTTCAGATGTAATCATGGATTTAATGAGTTAACATAATATTAAACTCATTTAGTTTTCGGTTGGAACTAGAATAAATAATCTCTAAAACTTTAGAGATTAAATATTCACCATGTCGAACGAAGATAAATGAGGTAGAACGATACGTAAAACGAAGATCATGCTTGAAGTACAGATGGTGATATTGAGGCATGGATTGTTGATGGTACTGATGCTGTTATTGATGGTACTACTGGTGCCGGTGATGTTGCTGGAGCTGGTACGTTTTGCACCATATTTTTCCAAGGCTACAACTCGGGCTCGAAGCTCGTTGACTTATTACTCCAGAATGATTGTCGGTAGGAACAAGCGAATGAATAAAGTTTTAGAATTTTTGATATCATAATATCATTGCGTGGTATCCTGGAAATGAGTGTGAAAATGGCGTTTCGGACAGGTTCGCCTGTAAGTGCTTCAGGTTCTTCACCAAGAGGTGAATTTGGTTGATGGAAAGGATCGCCTTCTTTGCGTCTCCATGGATTAAGTCGACTATGAATCCATCAGATGAATTGAGGATGACTGATTGGTTGATTCATTCTGGTTATACTACTTTCGGAGTTCGAGTGGAAATCCATATCGGAATAACTGTCGGAATAACTATCGGAATAGCTATCAGAATCTGAGGGACTCGAACTGGTCGAGGAATTCATCTCGTACGATCTTCTGAAGGATTTTCAATAAGAAACAGATTATAGGATGTAGATTAGTACCCTGCAACACATAAGGTACATATGCATATATAATACTAAAATCCCATAAGTTACGGAGGAATATACGGAAGCTATTAGGCAAGGTAACAATAACAGATACGCTAAGATATGAATTTATCTATACACTGTCTATGCAATAAAGGCAGTAAGATGTGTCTAGACTTTAAGGATGGTAAGCAACTAATTTTTCGACACTAATGATAAGCAAAACTTTTGACATGCAGACACGGTCGAAGTACAGACTCACTAATGTATCCTAACGACTTATCAGTTATACACACTAATGTAGACCTGGTTCGCTAAGACCACCGCTCTGATACCAACTGAAAGGACCCTTCCTAATCCATTCGAACGAAGTCCATATCGATTATAAACGACTCCCAACAGTTGATTACATCGCGAGGTACGTGACCTCTATATGATACATTTTACAAACATTGCATTCGTTTTGAAAAGACAATTTTTCATTACATCTGAAGTTGACAGACATGCATACCATTTCATAATATATCCAACTATAATTGAATTAATAATGATCTTAATAAACTGAACGACTCGAATGCAACGTCTTTTGAAATATGTCATGAATGACTCCAAGTAATATCTTTAAAATGATCAAATGCACAGCGGAAGATTTCTTTCGTACCTGAGAATAAACATGCTTTCAAGTGTCAACCAAAAGGTTGGTGAGTTCATTAGTTTAACATAAATAATCATTTCATAATTTTTAATAGACCACAAGATTTCATATTTCCAATTCTCATAAACATACGTCCCATACATAGAGACAAAAAATATCATTCATATGGATTGAACACCTGGTAACCGACATTCACAATATGCATATAAGAATATCCCCATCATTCCGGGATCCTCCTTCGGACATGATATAAATTTCAAAGTACTAAAGCATCCGGTACTTTGGATGGGGCTTGTTGGGCCCGATAGATCTATCTTTAGAGTTCCCGTCAATTAGGGTGTCTGTTCCCTAATTCTTAGATTACCAGACTTAATAAAAAGGGCATATTCGATTAGATAATCCAACCATAGAATGTAGTTTCGATTACTTGTGTCTATCTCGTAAAGCATTTATAAAAGCAGCGCATGTATTCTCAGTCTCAAAAATATATATTGCAAAAGCATTTAAAAAGGGATTAATGAAACTCACCTAATGTATTTTGTAGTAAAAATACATATGACGATATTAAACAACTGAACAACGCAGGGTTGGCCTCGGATTCACGAACCTATATCATTTGTATATAAATTAAAATGTATAATCGTAATCGAACAAGTTTATATATGATATCTTAAATTATATCTTATACCTATTTAGTTTGTGTATATCCTTAAAATGTTTAATATTTATATATTTAGTTATATTAATATATCTATATATATATATATATATATATATATATATATATATATATATATATATATATATATATATATATATATAAATATATTTGGTTAGTATTATATTTAAAATCATTAGTTGATTATATGTAAGTATTTATATAATTACTAATAATATGTTTGATATATTGTATATAAAATATTAATGTACTTTTAGTATATATAAAGAGTATATTTTATGTACAAAATATTTATATGTTAAAATGATAGTTTTGAATATAATGATTTACTCATAATAATATTAATAATCTTATTGATAATAATAATACTAATAGTAGTAATGTTATGGTTTAAAATGATACTTAGGTTAATAATAACAACAATACTAATAATTAAAAAAAATGATTAGTCATTAATTCTAATAATAATAATATTATTCATATTGGAGACTATAATCGTAATTCGTAATACTAATAATAAGGATAACTAATACTTTTATTAGTAATAATAATAATAATAATAACTATCATGTTAGTCCTAATAACAATTTCTAATAATAACATTGGTAATTCTATGACTTTAATCATAATATTATTAAATGGTATTGATAAGGATAATAATAATAATAATGACAATGATAATTATAGTTATAATACATTAATAATACAATAAAATTAATCATAGTAATAATGGTAATGCTTATAATACTAATTATAATAGCAATTCTAATAATTATAATGATAATACAAACAGTACTAGTAATACTTTTAACAATAATAACACTAGTAACATCATTAATAATAATAGTAATAATATAGATGATAATAATAATGATAATGATAATAATAGTAATAATTATAAGTGTTACTTACTAATACTAATAATTATAATACTAATAATAATAATAAATAAATTTATGATAATAATACTAATTGATAAAAATTATAAAAATAATAATAGTAACCACATCAATAATAATAGGAATTTTTGAAATTTAGAGACTACCTCAAAATGCTTTAACAAAAATACTGCCACTGGAGGGACTCGACCCCGAGACCTCCCGTTCACAACACACACTGTTAACCATTCCTCCATATTAGTTTATCTGAATTAACTGGCATCGAATATTATTTAACTCTCATCATTTCAGTTTCTATTTCTTACATCTTCTTCAAAATCCATCGACCAAGATTAAAAACCATTAAACAGAGTTTTAGATACCTTAATCTAACAATATATAATCAATATCATATGATTATAATGAATAAGAAACAAAAAAATATATATATATATATATATAAAATTTAAAAACTGCTACTGCAGTTCGTAGGATTTTAAAAAAAAAATTCTTGATTTTTGATTTTAAAACGTTTTTAGCTAATACTTTCTTCACGAAATAGTTTGAGAATCGATCCTAGAAACTTAATGAATTATCAATTTCAACAGAAACAAAACCAAGAACGCGAATTTATCTCAAGAACAATTGTTGACTTTTTTAGAACTAAACTTTGACTTCAAAATTAAACCTCAATTTGAAGAATTGGATTACGATATTTTACAGAAAGATCGTTCAGCATATTCCAAGCAAAACTACAATTATGGATTTTGAAAAACGTTTAGGAATCGGGCTATCTGTTAAAAGTGACACGAACAGATATATATCCGGCTTTTCTTTGTTTTTTTTGTTTAAATTTCAAAAATTAAAAGCTGTATGAAATTTATTTGATATGAAGAATGGAGAAAATGAAAGAGTTTAACAATTGAAATCGAGGATCGATCATTACCTGATCAAATGGTGTCGGTTTATAACACAGACAAAAAAATAATAATAATAAAAATAAATAATAAAAAGAATAACAAAAGATGTAGATGGTTAACTGCTTTTGGATGTTTGTGTAAGGTAAAGTCGTGATTCCCAGACAGCATAAATCAAGTATGATGTAAGGCCACAAATTTGAGGTCTCTTAAAGATCTATTGCACAATTTTCTTATAGATTTAATAATTAATAATTAATAAATACTAATTAATCAATATATTAATAATAATAATTTTAATAAAATCCATTACTGATTTCCTAAACTATATAACTGCATATTAAGTATATAATAAATCATAATAACATTATTTATATAAATTTTTATATATAATATTAATGACACAAATAATAATAGTAACAATAGAAATAATATTGATAATAAAACTAATATTAATACCACTCTTAACAATATTAAATAGAGTAACAATGATATTAATAATGAATACAATAATATCATAACCAATTATATATATCAACTTTCCTATTTATATATTGTCTATCGAAAATAATAGCTTGACTAATATTGATTTCAATATTCATATTGATATTGTTAATAGTAATAGAAGTAATAATGGTATTAATATGACAATCGTAAATTTAACTTGTAATTACACTTAATATAATAATAGTACAATTTTATTAGTTATATCATATTTACTTAATTATATAAATTATAAAATAATATATATTTAATATTTATCATAGTATATAGATATATAAATTTATTTTATTAGCAGCTCAATTATTATGTATTTTACTTTATATTTTTAATTCCAATGATTAAATTTATATTTTATTAATTCGAAATATTATATATATACTTATGTTTTTATTTATATTTGTTTACATACATATTTATACACAATGGTTCGTGAATCGTCGAGAGCAGTCGAAAGTCAAACGAATATATGAAGCAGTTCAAAATATTTGTGACTCAACAGTACAGACTTTGCTTATCGTGTCGGAAATATATAAAGATTAAGTTTAAATATGGTTGGAAATTCCCGGGTCATCACATAAATCATTAAAATAACGGATATATAACTAATAATAAATATATTGTTCGATTACAACTATATATGTTAATATATATATATATATATATTTATATATATATATATATATATATATATATAAATGATATAGGTTCGTGAATCCGAGGCCAACCCTACACTTGTTAAATGTCGTCATATGTATTTTTACTACAAAATACATTAGGTGAGTTTCATTTGCTCCCTTTTTAATTGCTTTTGCAATATATATTTTTGGGCTGAGAATACATGCGCTGTTTTTATAAATGTTTACGGGATAGACACAAGTACTTAAAATACATTCTACGTTGAGTTGTACCACTGACATATTTTCCTGTAGCTTGGTAACTAATATTTATATGGGTATTGTAAACGCGAATCCTGTTGATAGATCTATCGGGCCTGACAACCCCAACCGGACTGGACGACCAGTATTCAACGGTTGCACAGTACTTCATTTCGGTGACTACACTTGGTACAGTGTAGTGAGATTTCATAATAAAGGGAATATGCGATGTTGATTAAATGTTAAGTATGGTTACCAAGTGCTCAACCACTTAGAATGCTTTACATACACTTGCGAGTGTATTATGATTATGATTATGAAATCTTGTGGTCTATTAAGATATTGAAATGATTGTTATGATAAATCTATGAACTCACCAACCTTTTGGTTGACACTTTAAAGCATGTTTATTCTCAGGTACGAATTAAGTCTTCCGCTGTGCATTTGCTCAATTTAAGGACATTACTTGGAATCGATCATCGCAATGGGACCAGATGTTGATGATTTCGTCCAGGGGATAAGGACGGGTCCTCACAGGTGGTATCAGAGCTTTGGTCTTAGTGAACCAGGTCTTGCATTAGTGTGTCTAACTGATAGTTATTAGGATGCATTAGCGAGTCTGGACTTCGACCTTAGCTGCATATTATAAGTATTGATGATCATTCCTAGTGGAAAATTATCTGCTTATCATTCCTAGGTCTAGACATGACTTCCTGCACTTATTTAATAGATAGTGTACAGATAAATTCATATCTTAGCGTATCTGCTAATTCATATCTTAGCGTATCTGCTAATTCATATCTTAGCGTATTTGTTACTGTAGACTCTATCTGACACGTTTCCTAAATTTCCTCCGTAATCTACGGGATCTCCTGTACTATGTATAGGTATTCTATGTAATTAGAATATCATCCGACATCCGAAATTCATTTCATATCAAAAATCCTTTATCAATCATACGCAATGGAACTCACCACTAGTTTAAGTCCCTCGGATTCCGATATGGATAACTGTCATAACCCGTCCTTAACCATAAGAACGTGTTAGATAACGTATGATTTCATTGCGAGGTATTGACCTCTATATGCGACATTTTTAAAAGAACAACTGCATTTATTTTACATTACAAACCATAACTCTTATGATAATACAAGCTTTAGACAATATAAAGATGATTATCGTTTAGCGATAATCTTAGACTTACAAACTTTACATGTGATGATAACAATACGATTTCTAGCATATTTTACATTACAAATTCTCCGATATGCAGTTTTATTTTTGACACAAATATGCATACTCAAGATCTTGTTTAAATTCAACATGTTGCAGCGGAAGCTTCTAATTATCACCTGAGAATGAACATGCTTAAAACGTCAACATAAAGTTGGTGAGATATAGGTTTAATGCCGGCAGCAATATATATATAGACCACAAGATTTCATATATAAACATTTTAATAAAAATATTCTAAGTGGTTGAGCACTTGGTAACCATACTTAACATTTAATCACGTCGCATATTCCCTTTATTATGAAATCTTACTACACCGTACCAAGTGTATTCACGAAACGAAGTACTGTGCAACCGTTGAATACTGGTCGTCCAGTCCGGTTGGGGTTGTCAGGCCCGATAGATCTATCAACAGGATTCGCGTTTACAATACCGCTGTAAATAACAGTTACCAAGCTACAGGGAAGTATGCCAGTGGTACAACTCAACGTAGAATATATTTTTCAGTTACTTGTGTCCATAACGTAAAACATAAAATACATGTATTCTCATCCCGAAATACTTAGAGTTTAAAAATGGGACTATATACTCACTGTTGTCTTGAAGATATATATAATTTGACTTGGTCTCCGGTTGATATCACGAACCTATCCATATATAATATATCAATACCTTTTCTTTTTAAACAAACGTCTCATATATATACTTGTTATACTTTTAATACTTTGAATAATTCCTTAGTCCGTAGTTAGCATTTCGTTGTTAGTAATTCAATTTTAATGGTTCATTTGTAGATGTTTAATATACCCGCAATGAAATAAATAAAACCCCCAACGAAATAAATAAAACCCCATCGTATATGTATTGGTCGAGATTAATCTTGACCCACGGTACCGGTGTTGTCAAATGACGTGTTGCGTACATAAAGTACCGGTGTTGTCAAATGACGTGTTGCGTACAAACATGGGATCTTATGATTAATCTTATCGTATTGTTTATGGGTGATCCTGAACCATATAAAATTGAATTATAAGTACATATATATAAAATATCATGTTATCTTAGAAAGATGTGATTTTATTTAATTTTTCCCAATTAATCCCGAAGTTAAACAAGTCTTGGATAACCAATTTTGTTTCGGTCATAGTTTCTTCGTTACAAATCCGTTTTCGTTGATTCAACTTGCCATCTCCTTGGATCGAGTTCCTCTTTAAGACTATGAACTGAAAATACCTTGGTTTGTATTCAAAATCACACGGCATAGGTGAAACTTTAGTGAAACTTATGAAGTTAAACATTTTCCTTTATGTAAACAACCTTAAATGATTATTTTTCTAAAAATACTTATACTTTGAATTAAATCATGAAATTTTTATGTGTTATCATATTCATATTAAAAATCATTTTTCCAGAAGATAAACTTCCAATTCAAAGTTTAAGATGGTTTTTAATTATCCAACCCAAAACAGTCCCCGGTTGCACTCCGACGTCGTAAAAACAGTTTTTAAGGTGTTCTTTGAAAAACCAAGTTATACCTTGTTAAATTAGCATGTAATTAAGTTATATTACAGGTCTTGAAGTATTTTAAAAGTTAAGTTAGAAGGATCTATTTAGTTTGCAAACAAGTTTGAAAACTTTCAAACTATGTTCTTGTTGTTAAAATTTTATACCACAAAATAAGATAGCTATATATATATGAATCGAATAAGGTTATAAACATAGATTCTACCTCAAGTTCCTTGGACAAGGTTGCTGTAAAAGAGGAGTAAAAACCTAGAACCAAAAGGGTGATGGAATTGGATGAAAGATTGGAAGTAAGTTTGTGTTCTTGGAAGGATTTCTTGAAGTGTTTTTGTATGGTTTTCTTATGGTGTTTAAGTAAGGTTTTTGAAGCTAATTCATGGGGAAAATGCTTGGAGATGATCAAGTATGATGTTAAGAGTATTTTAAGAGAGAAATGGAAGTGTAAGTATGAGAAAATGGGGTGAAGAAATGGTGTGCATGCATAAAAACATTTTTAGGTTATAAAGGAAAAAAAAGATACCTAACTTTGTTTTCTTGCTAAATAATTCATGCTACTTGACAAATGGTTGGTTCCACATGTTTCTTAATCATTTAAGGCTGCTAAGGAGCAGATTTTTATTGGTATATACCAATAGTAAATACATCTAGAAGCTGCGTATGATACGGGTACATATACCCTAGGTATACGTATAGAAATCTTTGAGAAAACGGAACGAGGATTCAAATATAGCTATCTTTTGTAAATACACTTATATTGTTTTATGTATTTAAGTTATTAAAAGTGATTAAATACATTACTTATACGATATATGTATAAACATTATAAGTCATAAGTATTAATGTCAAATAACGTTACGTATGGTTATCGTTTTGAAAACTTAAGTTAGTAGTTTCAAAATATACTTATAACTTATTGTTATTAATATAAAATGAGATATTAAAACATTCTTAGATCATGTTAAATATGTATATATACATATATATACACAAACGTATAATTATCATATATTGTATAGTTCGTGATATCATCGGTCAAACTAGACGGTCAAACGTTGTGTAAATCTCTTTTCGAAAACATAAGTCTCAACAATTTGGATTGCTTATCATGTTGGTAAGGTTTAATTTATGTAAATATTAATCTTATAAGTATAGAACGATCGAAAAAGTGCGGGTCATTACAGTACCTACCCGTTAAATAAATTTCGTCCCGAAATTTTAAAATTGTACCTATTTTGCGTCATCGGGAAACAAGTGTGGATACTTTTGTTTCATTTGATCATCTCGTTCCCAAGTAAACGCAGGACCTCTTCGAGCATTCCAACGAACCTTAACGATCGGTATGTTGCTCTGCTTGAGCCGTTTAACTTCACGATCCATGATTTCGATTGGTTCTTCGATGAATTGTAGTTTCTCGTCGACATGGATTTCTTCAAGAGGAATGGTGAGGTCTTCCTTTGCAAGACACTTCTTAAGGTTTGAGACGTGAAAAGTATTATGTACTCCGGCGAGTTGTTGCGGTAACTCGAGTCGATAAGCTACCGGTCCAATGCGTTCGATGATCTTGAACGGGCCTACGTACCTTGGGTTCAGTTTACCTCTTTTACCGAAACGTATTACACCTTTCCAAGGTGACACCTTTAGCATAACCATGTCACCGATCTGAAACTCTAATGGTTTCCTTCGGACATCGGCGTAGCTCTTTTGGCGACTACGGGCTGTTTTCAATCTCTCTTTGATTTGTACTATCTTTTCAGTAGTTTCATGTATGATCTCGGGACCAGTTAATTGTCGATCTCCTACTTCATTCCAACAGATAGGAGATCTACACTTCCTCCCATACAGTGCTTCAAATGGCGCAGCTTTAATGCTCGCATGATAACTATTATTATACGAGAATTCTGCTAACGGTAAATACTTATCCCATCCGTTTCCAAAATCGATCACACATGCCCTGAGCATGTCTTCAAGAGTCTGAATTGTTCTTTCACTCTGCCCGTCAGTTTGCAGATGATATGCGGTGCTCATATCCAAACGAGTTCCTAGGGCCTCCTGTAGTGATTGCCAGAACTTTGAGGTAAATCTACTATCACGATCAGATATAATGGAAATAGGTATTCCATGCCTTGAAACAATTTCCTTTATATACAATCGTAATAGTTTCTCCATTCTATCTGTTTCCTTTATAGGCAAGAAATGTGCAGACTTGGTGAGACGATCAACAATCACCCAAATGGTGTCGTATCCCCAGGCAGTCTTTGGTAACTTCGTGATGAAATCCATGGTAATACCATCCCATTTCCATTCTGGGATTTCTGGTTGTTGAAGTAACCCTGACAGCTTTTGGTGTTCAGCTTTGACTTTGGAACAAGTTAAACATTCCCCAACATATGTTGCAACGTCTGTCTTTAAATTAGGCCACCAATAATGTGTCTTAAGATCTTGATACATCTTTCCGACTCCGGGATGTATCGAGTATCTTGTCTTATGTGCCTCGTTCAATATCAACTTCCTTAATCCACCCAACTTTGGTACCCAAATACGATTTGCAAAATATCGAATTCCATCTTCCCGCATAACGAGTTGCTTCTCATACTTCTTCATTATTTCATTTCCTATATTTTCTTTAGTAAGTGCTTCTCGTTGAACTTCTTTGATTTGTGAGTTGAGATTCATGCGAATTTTTATGTTCATCGCTCGTACTCGAATTGGTTCTCGTTCCTTTCTGCTTAGAGCGTCGGCCACCACGTTTGCTTTCCCGGGATGATAACGAATTTCACAATCATAGTCATTTATTAACTCAACCCACCTACGTTGCCTCATGTTCAGCTGTTTTTGATCGAAAATATGTTGAAGGCTTTTATGATCAGTAAACACAGTGCATTTAACCCCATACAAGTAGTGTCTCCATATCTTCAATGCAAACACAACTGCTCCCAATTCTAGATCATGCGTCGTATAATTCCGCTCGTGAATCTTTAATTGTCGGGATGCGTATGCAATAACTTTCTTCCGTTGCATAAGAACGCAACCAAAACCTTGTCGCGAAGCGTCACAATATATTTCGAAATCATCGTTCCCTTCTGGTAACGATAAAATAGGCGCCGTAGTCAACTTCTTTTTCAGTAATTGAAATGCACTCTCCTGCTCCGAGGTCCATTCGTATTTCTTCCCTTTTTGCGTTAATGCTGTCAACGGCTTAGCTATTAGGGAAAAATCTTGAATAAACCTTCTATAATAACCAGCTAAACCCAAAAATTGGCGTATCTGCGTTGGTGTCTTAGGAGTCTCCCATTTTTCAATGGCTTCAATTTTTGCTGGATCAACCTGAATTCCTTTGCTACTAACAACGTGGCCAAGAAATTGCACTTCTTTCAACCAGAAAGCACATTTAGAAAATTTAGCATATAGCTGTTCTTTTCTTAACAACTCTAATATCAACCTTACATGCTGCTCATGCTCTTGCTCACTCTTGGAATAGATAAGAATATCATCAATGAAAACGATAACAAACTTATCTAAATATGGACTACAAACTCGATTCATGAGGTCCATGAATACAGCTGGCGCATTCGTCAATCCAAACGGCATGACCAAAAATTCGTAATGACCGTAACGTGTCCGAAAAGCAGTTTTCGGTATATCTTCTTCTTTGACGCGTAATTGATGATAGCCTGATCTTAGGTCAATTTTCGAATAAACACATGATCCTTGGAGTTGATCAAATAAGTCGTCAATTCTCGGTAGTGGATACCGATTTTTGATAGTTAACTTATTTAATTCACGATAATCTATACACATTCGGAAAGATCCATCTTTCTTCTTGACGAATAAAATTGGAGCTCCCCACGGTGAAGTACTTGGTCGTATGAATCCACGATCCAGTAATTCTTTTAACTGACTCTGAAGTTCTTTTAACTCGGACGGTGCAAGTCTATATGGAGCACGGGCAACTGGTGCAGCTCCTGGTACTAAATCTATTTGAAATTCTACAGATCTAAATGGAGGTAGTCCCGGCAACTCTTCCGGAAAAACTTCAGGAAAATCTCTTGCCACAGGCACGTCGTTGATGCACTTCTCTTTTTCTTTCTTTTCGACTTTATTAACATGTGCTAGAATAGCATAACATCCCTTTTCTAAACACTTCTTGGCTTTCAAACAGCTAATGAGTTTTAGCTTTGAGTTACCCTTCTCTCCATAAATCATCACCGGCATTTTATCCTTACAAGGAATGCGAATTGCCTTCTTGGCACACACAACTTCAGCTCCTACTTTGGACATCCAGTCCATGCCGACTATTACATCAAAACTTCCTAATTCTACGGGTATTAAGTCAATTTTAAATGTTTCTCCGGCTAAATTTATTTTACAATCACGGCAAATTTTATCGGCTTTAATTAGTTTACCATTAGCTAACTCAATCATGTACTTAGCATCTAGAGGTAATGATGAACAATTCAATTTAGCGTAAAAACCTCTACTCACGTAACTTCTATCGGCACCAGTATCAAATATAATAGATGCGGATAAGTTATTAATGGTAAACGTACCCGTAACAAGCTCCGGGTCTTCACACGCCTCTCTAGCATTAATAACAAATGCTCTTCCACGTGCAGATCCATTATTCTTCTCTGGATTCAGACACTGGCTCTTATAGTGACCTTGTTTTCCACACCCATAACAAGTAATGGTAGCCAAAGCAGTTCTATTTGCATTGGTGGCAGGAGTCTTGGTACCATTTGTATTTGTAACGAGGGCCCTACAATCTTCAGCAAGATGACCCTTTCGATTACATTTGTTGCATACCACATTACAGTAACCAGAGTGATGTTTGTGGCATCGGTTGCATAAAGGATTTTGTCCTTTATAACCAAAGCTTAAACCACTACCCGCACCTTGCGTGATTTCTTGTTTCTTAAAAGATTGTTGTTGGTTACCTCGATCATAATTTCCATTCCACTTTCTTTTGTTACCTGATACCTTCACATCAGTATTGGATACTTTCTTATCCATGATGACTTGATCCATTAGCTCGTTTGCCATGGTTATAGCTTCATGAATTGTCTTAGGTTTCGATGCTGTAACATTTGCCTTGACCTTTTTGGGCAAACCATCTTTGTACATTTCAATCTTCCGTTCTTCGGTTGGGACCAATTCAGGACATAGCAAAACTAATTCCATGAATCGCTGATTGTAGTTGGTGATTTCAGTACCAACAACCTTCAGACTTCGTAATTCATCTTCCAACTTCCTAACCTCGTTCCTTGGACAATATTCGTTGATTAACATTGTTTTGAATTCTTCCCATGGAGTATCATAAGCTACATCTCCTCCTACAGCCTTCACATAATTTTTCCACCACGTGAGTGCACTATCTTGTAAAGTGCATGATGCATACTTGGTCATGTCCTTTTCAACACAACCACTGATTTTAAACACAGTCTCCATCTTTTCTATCCATCGGGTTAAACCGATCGGTCCTTCTGTTCCACTGAATGATGAGGGCTTGCAAGCTTGAAAAGTTTTGTAAGTGCACCCCACACGAGGATTTGGGTTAACTGCAGCACCTCTTGCAGCCTCGACCCATAACATTCTGTCGTTCACTCGTTGATTGATGAGTTCCTGGATTTCTTGTTCCGTCATTCGGTTCAATCGCGCCATACTCTTCTATAAGAATGAAAAGAAAATAATTATTCTCATGGAATATTATAGATGTAGTGTATATTTACAGTACATTATAGCTTATTAATAATATGAACCAGGTATTATTATAAAAGCCTTTTCTTCTTATTAGCGTTTTATAATTATATCTAGGGTAGTACCTACCCGTTAATGTCCATACTTAATAGCTTAGTACAGAATCAATTACTACCATCTAAATAATACTTAACCATGGAAAATTATTGCATTTCACACTTCACTATTTTACATATGCTTATCTTACATCGAACATTAAGCAAACCACACTAATAATATTATACAAAACATTATATGATCCCATGGTTTAATACGGCAGCGCATCGTTTGGTCTATTTTCTAGGACGTTTAGGTTCAAAGAATCGCTTAACGCTTATCCTGGCTGTCTGCCTATATTTTGGCTGTGGGACTGAAGAACTGGATGCCGGGATAGAACGAATAGGAATAGCGGGAATAGGGGTGGTAGTGTCTAGTGGAGTTGGTGCCACATCATCCTTATTAAACTCAGGATTTGAATTTTCTAATTCATTAGCCTTTCGTTTCTTTCCTAGTTCGAACTCGTCTTTTGTAATTTCCTGTATTTATTCCTCGGGTTCACTTTCCTCCTCGGGTTCACTTTCCTCCCCGGGTTCACTTTCCTCCTCGGGTTCACTTTCCGGGTTCTCTATAGTTGGTTCATCCGGAATTTGTGAGTCTTCCCCAAAGATATCATTTTCGTCATCGGATAGGTTAATGACTGGAACACCACCTGAAGAATCTGGTTCGGAGTCGCTGAATGTGATAACAAGTTTTGAGCCCGACATCTATCATACAACAACTAACCCATTAGTACTACATAATATTTACATATAAATTTTAACCAACAATGATAAGCAATGGTTTTTAAATCAGACCCAGTCAAAGTCCAGACTTACTAATGTATCCTAACGACTTATCGGTTAGACACACTAATGCAAACCTGGTTCGCTAAGACCACCGCTCTGATACCACATGTCATAACCCGTCCTTAACCATAAGAACGTGTTAGATAACGTATGATTTCATTGCGAGGTATTGACCTCTATATGCGACATTTTTAAAAGAACAACTGCATTTATTTTACATTACAAACCATAACTCTTATGATAATACAAGCTTTAGACAATATAAAGATGATTATCGTTTAGCGATAATCTTAGACTTACAAACTTTACATGTGATGATAACAATACGATTTCTAGCATATTTTACATTACAAATCCTCCGATATGCAGTTTTATTTTTGACACAAATATGCATACTCAAGATCTTGTTTAAATTCAACATGTTGCAGCGGAAGCTTCTAATTATCACCTGAGAATGAACATGCTTAAAACGTCAACATAAAGTTGGTGAGATATAGGTTTAATGCCGGCAGCAATATATATATAGACCACAAGATTTCATATATAAACATTTTAATAAAAATATTCTAAGTGGTTGAGCACTTGGTAACCATACTTAACATTTAATCACGTCGCATATTCCCTTTATTATGAAATCTTACTATACCGTACCAAGTGTAGTCACGAAACGAAGTACTGTGCAACCGTTGAATACTGGTCGTCCAGTCCGGTTGGGGTTGTCAGGCCCGATAGATCTATCAACAGGATTCGCGTTTACAATACCGCTGTAAATAACAGTTACCAAGCTACAGGGAAGTATGCCAGTGGTACAACTCAACGTAGAATATATTTTTCAGTTACTTGTGTCCATAACGTAAAACATAAAATACATGTATTCTCATCCCGAAATACTTAGAGTTTAAAAATGGGACTATATACTCACTGTTGTCTTGAAGATATATATAATTTGACTTGGTCTCCGGTTGATATCACGAACCTATCCATATATAATATATCAATACCTTTTCTTTTTAAACAAATGTCTCATATATATACTTGTTATACTTTTAATACTTTGAATAATTCCTTAGTCCGTAGTTAGCATTTCGTTGTTAGTAATTCAATTTTAATGGTTCATTTGTAGATGTTTAATATACCCGCAATGAAATAAATAAAACCCCCAACGAAATAAATAAAACCCCATCGTATATGTATTGGTCGAGATTAATCTTGACCCACGGTACCGGTGTTGTCAAATGACGTGTTGCGTACATAAAGTACCGGTGTTGTCAAATGACGTGTTGCGTACAAACATGGGATCTTATGATTAATCTTATCGTATTGTTTATGGGTGATCCTGAACCATATAAAATTGAATTATAAGTACATATATATAAAATATCATGTTATCTTAGAAAGATGTGATTTTATTTAATTTTTCCCAATTAATCCCGAAGTTAAACAAGTCTTGGATAACCAATTTTGTTTCGGTCATAGTTTCTTCGTTACAAATCCGTTTTCATTGATTCAACTTGCCATCTCCTTGGATCGAGTTCCTCTTTAAGACTATGAACTGAAAATACCTTGGTTTGTATTCAAAATCACACGGCATAGGTGAAACTTTAGTGAAACTTATGAAGTTAAACATTTTCCTTTATGTAAACAACCTTAAATGATTATTTTTCTAAAAATACTTATACTTTGAATTAAATCATGAAATTTTTATGTGTTATCATATTCATATTAAAAATCATTTTTCCAGAAGATAAACTTCCAATTCAAAGTTTAAGATGGTTTTTAATTATCCAACCCAAAACAGTCCCCGGTTGCACTCCGACGTCGTAAAAACAGTTTTTAAGGTGTTCTTTGAAAAACCAAGTTATACCTTGTTAAATTAGCATGTAATTAAGTTATATTACAGGTCTTGAAGTATTTTAAAAGTTAAGTTAGAAGGATCTATTTAGTTTGCAAACAAGTTTGAAAACTTTCAAACTATGTTCTTGTTGTTAAAATTTTATACCACAAAATAAGATAGCTATATATATATGAATCGAATAAGGTTATAAACATAGATTCTACCTCAAGTTCCTTGGACAAGGTTGCTGTAAAAGAGGAGTAAAAACCTAGAACCAAAAGGGTGATGGAATTGGATGAAAGATTGGAAGTAAGTTTGTGTTCTTGGAAGGATTTCTTGAAGTGTTTTTGTATGGTTTTCTTATGGTGTTTAAGTAAGGTTTTTGAAGCTAATTCATGGGGAAAATGCTTGGAGATGATCAAGTATGATGTTAAGAGTATTTTAAGAGAGAAATGGAAGTGTAAGTATGAGAAAATGGGGTGAAGAAATGGTGTGCATGCATAAAAACATTTTTAGGTTATAAAGGAAAAAAAAGATACCTAACTTTGTTTTCTTGCTAAATAATTCATGCTACTTGACAAATGGTTGGTTCCACATGTTTCTTAATCATTTAAGGCTGCTAAGGAGCAGATTTTTATTGGTATATACCAATAGTAAATACATCTAGAAGCTGCGTATGATACGGGTACATATACCCTAGGTATACGTATAGAAATCTTTGAGAAAACGGAACGAGGATTCAAATATAGCTATCTTTTGTAAATACACTTATATTGTTTTATGTATTTAAGTTATTAAAAGTGATTAAATACATTACTTATACGATATATGTATAAACATTATAAGTCATAAGTATTAATGTCAAATAACGTTACGTATGGTTATCGTTTTGAAAACTTAAGTTAGTAGTTTCAAAATATACTTATAACTTATTGTTATTAATACAAAATGAGATATTAAAACATTCTTAGATCATGTTAAATATGTATATATACATATATATACACAAACGTATAATTATCATATATTGTATAGTTCGTGATATCATCGGTCAAACTAGACGGTCAAACGTTGTGTAAATCTCTTTTCGAAAACATAAGTCTCAACAATTTGGATTGCTTATCATGTTGGTAAGGTTTAATTTATGTAAATATTAATCTTATAAGTATAGAACGATCGAAAAAGTGCGGGTCATTACAATAACCACTCCAGCCCCAGAAGCAGCGTCACCAGAATGAATCAATCAATCAGCCATCCTCAATTCATCGGATGGGTTCGTAGTCGACTTAACCAGTGGAGACAAGAAGAAGGCGATCCTTTCCAACCACCAACCTGCACCCTCGGCAAAGAACCTAAAGCTCTTACCAGTAAACCTATCCGAAACACCATTTCTCACCCTCATTTCCAGGATAGCTCACAAAGATTACATAATCTCTACAATTCTAAACCTTATTCATCCGCTCGTTCTGAAGGACAATCATCCCGAAATAATAGAAGAAGTCAACGAACTTCGCGCTCGAGTTGTAGCTTTGGAAAATATGGTGCAAAACCTACCAGCTTCAGCAACATCATCGGCACCAACAGCACCACCAACATCAATACCAGTACCACCAATAACCCAAGTTTCAACATCACATTCCTCAACATCTCATTCTGTGCCTCGAGCATAATCATCGTTCTACGTATCGTTCTATCTACTTTATCTTCGTTCTACATCATTTATCTTCGCTCGACATGGTGATTATGTAATTTCTAAAGTTTTAGAAATTATGTAATCTAGTACTAACGATAAATCAAATGAGTTTAATATCTTATTGACTCATTAAATCCATGATTACATCTGAAGGAAATATATATGTATGTATATTTTTATAAAGATTGTAATCAAAAATTCTTTTTTTTACAAACTGTTAATGATGAAAATATTTTAACGGGTAGGTAATACCCGAGAAATATTTAGATTTCACATTAATAAGTTACACTGTACACTCTTCAGTTCTGATTCAGCAGTCATTAACAATACTGCTCAAGTCCCCACATATACGTATCCGTTCACCAAAGAACAACTATTTTCATTCAAATTCAATTTCATATTTGGATTTTGACTTATCAGAATCCAACAAGTGGCATAATGAAGAAAACATTGGACAAAATAAAATTTGATAGAAACAAACGAATTAACTAATTGAAATTTTGTTAGGAATCCACGCTAACTGTTCCTAGCTAACTGTTCCTAGCTAACTGGTTACATTTTATTTACCGCAATTTAATTATCGCAATTTACATTCTCGCAATTTACATTCTCGCAATTTTATTTATCGTCATTTAAAGTCTGTTATTTATTTTTACGCACTTTAAATATCGGGACACGTATACAAGGTTTTGACATATCATATCGACGCATCTATATATATTATTTGGAATAACCATAGACACTCTATATGCAGTAATGCGGGAGTTAGCTATACAGGGTTGAGGTTGATTCTACAATAATATATATAGTTTGAGTTGTGATCGAGTCTGAGACGTATACGGGTCATGAAAAGTATTAATTAATTCGAATATTATATATTAAACTATATATGAATTATTAGACTGTTAACTGTGGACTATCGACTGTGGACTAATAATATTGGACAATTAAAATGAATTAAAATATTGATTATAACATATGAAACTAAACACTTCTTCAAGTTTGCCACTTGATTTAATCTTAAACCTCATTTGAATCTTGACGATTCCAATCCATGTTCAAATCTTTCATGATTCTTGAAAACACCTCAATCGAGAGGATGAACCAACCGCACTTCATCTACGGAAGAAAAATTGATGCATATAGTTATGCACCTGAAAACACTCAAATTAGCCAATTTTGTCACAGCTCCAGCAAGACAACTTCGACTTTTTATTCGAAACAACCTTATTATAACCTTGATATATATGCGTACTCTTTATTGATACTGGGGAACCTTTTATATTCCACGATATTATCTTCAGCGTTTAATCATCTAAAAACACAATTCTCTTAAAACCCCTCAGTTTGATAACCAATGATCCAGATCCGGAACTTTAAAAATGCTGACGAAGCAGCATGTAGTAAATGGTCTTAATGGCCAAAAGTGATGATAAAAGAATCGAGTGTTGGGAGCACTCAATAGAAAATTTGGTACTGAAAAATGGATTGAGCAAACCATGAAGGAGACCAAGGATAAATACAAGGACTAAACCCTATATTCAAAGAATCCAGGTAATTCTGGATCCGATGAAATCTTTAGAGAATATCTTACTCCAAAGTTATGTTAAAAATCTTGCGGAAAATTTTTATTTAACCTTCGAACTTAGAAATTCCAAAATACCATCATAAATATCTTCGATATTTCTGATGATATCTTCATAAATATTCTTGTCCGAAAATTATCTACCTCTTCGTATTTTCTGTATTACATTATACTGGAAACTTCTGTAAAACTCAAGTATATATTAGGAATGAATTCTGGGGAAGTGTAGGGAATTGAAGCATTAGTTAGTATAATATAATGTGCTTGGCCAACGTGATTATATTACAGTAAGTCATGCTGAGTTTCTAATGAAACGTGATGATTCACAGATCATACCATCATCATGTGCCATGTTGCATGACTCTTTCATTCTACTTAAGCTCTAATCATATCACGGAAATATTTCCTTGATATTTCTGTTCTTCTGTAATTCGAACAGTTTGCTAATAAATCGTGCTATTACATTCTCTTTCTGATCAAAAAATTTCTGTAAATTCCTTGAATTCCGTAAATCAAGCGTAACTACGTCAAAAGTTAAGACGAATCTTTATTTCTTCATTTCACTCTTTTGTGATATTTTCACTTGTACTCTTCGAATAATCGAATTATCTTATCTATATTATGAAACGGTGATAAAATTCTATTTTATCAATTCATATTCGTCATGAAAACATTTTTATTGTTAGCCATGACGACCTCACTCAAATTTCGGGACGAAATTTCTTTAACGGGTAGGTACTGTCACGACCCGGAAAATTTTGACTAATTTTAAACCAAACTCTCGATACGATATTGTATTTTCAACACGATAAGCAAAGTCTGTTAGGTTGAGTCTCAAAAATTTTGAACTGTTACATATGTTCAATTAACCTTCGACCATTCTCGACGATTCACGAACAATTACTTGTAAATAAATATGTATATGTATATATATATGTGTGTATATGATAATTTGAAATAAAATACGATTTAATTATTAGAATTAAAGATGTAAAATATTATATGAAATAAATGTTAATAAAATGGGTCTATATATATATATATATATATATATAAAGTATATTAAATGAAATTATTAAATGATTGTAACCCTCGTTGATCATTCGATTGTTATTTAGATAAACTTAATTCCAATTTATGTAATTTTAAAAAGATAAACGATGATCCATAATTAAGATATATAAAATTTGGGATCATTAAAAATATTTTTACTTTGAAGAGTTGAGTTTTAGTACTCCGTATATATTACTTGGAATTAAAAATAAATTATAGACGAAACTTTTTGATCAGGTTTCAAACAGATAATGAGTGAAATAATTAATTATATTTAATCTAAAAATTTAGGATTTTTAGGAACACTTTTATATGACAACTGTTTAGCAATGGACACGATATAGCACTCCGCGAATTGTAAATATCTAACTGTCGGTAGAGTGAAGGTTGCTAAGCTTTATTCCACGTTTAATTGATTCTTTCTCAAACTTCATAAATTATTAAATATATATACTATGTTTGTTTATGTTCTCCACTGAACTATCAACTTTTCTATATATATTCATATAGAGATAGATATATAGAAAACAGATACATACGTCCAAACCATGGGGAATAATAATCACACACATACACAATCATCTACTTCCTTGTGATTTTTTTTGACAACTCAAACACCACCCTTTTATCCATTCAACCCGCCACCACCGAGACCAATACTACTCTACAACCTTCCACCACCAAGAGGATCATCACCTTGTCACCCTACAACCGGCCACCACTGTAACCGCCACCCAAACATAATAAACGAGCCACCTTAGAACTGCCACCACCTTCGGTTTACCATCTTCACCAATCATCATCGAATCAGGCTGCTATATCATATATTCTTTTAACTCCATTGAAGACTGCTGCAGCGAAAAATCACCCAATACCATCGTTAAAACTGCAGCTACTATTTTTTTTTTTTGTTCCTGTTGTTGCCGGAAGATCCCCACCAATCCAACCCATCTTCGTGACCCATCAAAACCCAACAGCCACCATGAAAACCACCATCCAATACGCCCCTAAAACCGTCCTCCTGTTTCTGTTTCAATTAGAACCACACTAAACTTTACCCTTTTCTTTTCTTCTAATTCAATCGTAACCACTGCTGCATTCATCTTCGGTTTTGTTCAATTTCCTGTTTTAATTAGACGAGCCACTCAAAACCCACTTGTTTGTTACGGTTTAATCTGGATTTGCAGCTAACTGTTTCTGTTACGGTTACTACATCTGGGTTTTTGTTATTGTCAACATGAAAACCACAAAACTCCACGTGAATATGGTTGCAAACCTCTTATTCCCGTTTACTGTTTCAGCTGAAGAAAATATTAAGGATATTACTGTTTTCCTACTACTACGAATTTGATTCTGTTTAAGTTTAAATCCCGAAGAAGGTGATTGGGTGTTGTGTAATACATTAGTTCTTGGTTTGCAATGGTGGCCGACAGACTACAAACAAGAAAAACCCCACCTATTGCATTCCATTAATTCACGAAAGTAATATTAGACAATGCATCGATTTGAACTTGATTCAATTGTATTCTTAGGCTCCATATTTATCTTGGGCTCTTGTTACAAAATAGGCCGAAGCCCATTTTACACTTAATATGAAACTTGTTCTTGATCGACCCAAAATTTTAGCTATTGTTGTTGTCAACGTGTTGCTGCTACCATACGCGTATGTTTTCATTCATGTGCAAAACAAACATGAATGATACTTATGTGATATTATAACAACGACAATGGTAAGGTCTCAATGATGAGATAAAAGATGGTGTCGAGGTAATAAAGGTTAGATGAAGGTGATACGATTAAGAAAATAATAGATGATGGAGAGATGATTAGGATGATGGGTTTTAGATAATAATATCACGATGGTTATATGTTAAATAAATATAAATACAATATTTATCAATAAAGCACATATGGAGTATTGGTTAAGAAGTGTTTTGTGTATTTGAGAGGTCGCGGGTTCGAGTCTTGGCAAGGACAGATTTATTTTTGGAGCTTATACTCTTAAGGTAGTAAATTATAATAATTATTATTATTTTTATTATTATTTTTATTATTATTATTATTATTATTATTATTATTATTATTAGTATCATTAATAGAATCATTAATATTATTATCATTATTTTTTATAAGTATTATTATTATTATTATTATAATTACTGATATTATTATAAAGATATTACGACTTTTCATTTATCGGTATTATTTTAACAAAATAAATATTAGTTACATAAAAATATATCTAACATATATAACCTAACTCTATTATTATTTTTATAATAAGTAAGATATATAAAATAAATATATTTAAGTTATTAATGGAACTCATAAATCATTAAAATAACGGATATATAACTAATAATAAATATATTGTTCGATTACAACTATATGTGTTAATATATATATATAAATGATATAGGTTCGTGAATCCGAGGCCAACCCTACACTTGTTAAATGTCGTCATATGTATTTTTACTACAAAATACATTAGGTGAGTTTCATTTGCTCCCTTTTTAATTGCTTTTGCAATATATATTTTTGGACTGAGAATACATGCGCTGTTTTTATAAATGTTTACGGGATAGACACAAGTACTTAAAATACATTCTATGTTGAGTTGTACCACTGGCATATTTTCCTGTAGCTTGGTAACTAATATTTACATGGGTATTGTAAACGCGAATCCTGTTGATAGATCTATCGGGCCTGACAACCCCAACCGGACTGGACGACCAGTATTCAACGGTTGAACAGTACTTCGTTTCGGTGACTACACTTGGTACAGTGTAGTGAGATTTCATAATAAAGGGAATATGCGACGTTGATTAAATGTTAAGTATGGTTACCAAGTGCTCAACCACTTAGAATGCTTTACATACACTTGCGAGTGTATTATGATTATGATTATGAAATCTTGTGGTCTATTAAGATATTAAAATGATTGTTATGATAAACCTATGAACTCACCAACCTTTTGGTTGACACTTTAAAGCATGTTTATTCTCAGGTACGAACTAAGTCTTCCGCTGTGCATTTGCTCAATTTAAGGACATTACTTGGAGTCGATCATTGCAATGGGACCAGATGTTGATGATTTCGTCCACGGGATAAGGACGGGTCCTCACAATAATGATAATAATACTACTAATAATAATACTAATACTTATGATAATAATAATAATAATAAAAATAATAATAAAAATAATGATTTTGATAATTCTATTAATATTTATGTTAGTAATTATAATAATAACAATAATAATAATTATAATACAAGTAATAATATCAATAATTAATAATAACAATAATAATAATAATAATAACAATAATAATAATAATGATTTTTGGTAATGAAAAACTACCTCAGAACAAGCTTTAAAAAAAAATAAGATGTCACCAACAAGGATTGAACCCGCGACTACTCGATCACTAAACACCCACTCTAACCATTGCTTCGCTTGTTACATCTTGTAAGACTTAGCAGCTTTAATTTTTTTAACATATACTGTAAAATCGATGGGTAATGATCCGGACCAAATCTCGATTCAAAGCCTAACTTCAAAAATTGGTACATAGCGGCCCAACTAATAACCAATTCACGGCTCAATATTAGAAAAAGAATATCACGTTCGAGAAAAACAGGATCACAGCTTATTCATCATCATCATGCTATCACGACCTCATAATACTATCATCATTATCATCAACTCAACTTCATCATCATCTCATCATACGCCATAACAGTATCATCATCGTTATCACCCTTAAACACATGTCACTATTTATCATCTTCTTCGTAGCATAATAACATCATCATCTCCTATCATCTTAAAATCATCATCTTCTCATTCATCATCGCCGATCGTCATCATCATCCTATCATCACAGCATCACCATCGATCATAATCATGATCAACATCACCAAAATCGCTATATTTTTTGTTTACCATCACTCTTTTTTTGACACCGTATATCATCATCTCAATGATCATTATATCATTATCCTAATCTTCATCTGATCAAATTTCGATCATTCACAAATCACTGTTCATCATCTCCTTAAGTGGGTTTCGTTGTTTTTGGTTTGTAAATCGTACAAGAAAGCAACAAAGTAGCAGGTTTAATTCATGGTGAAGGTGTTGTGATGGTGATCGAGTTAAACATGTATATAACAACGTATGGTAGTATTAATAATAAGAAAGAAGAGAAGAATATAAATGGTGGTTGATGGGTGGTTTAGCGACGATCAAGGTAATGGTGACCGGTGGTTAGCAGCCAGACTAGATAGGGGATACAAACAACAGCCATTCGCAGCCTTGGGCTGCTGTGTTCGAACCAGAAACAGAAAATATGAGTGAGATAGGGAGAGATAGATAGGTGGTGGAGGTTTACGGTGGTCTAGGGTGGCGATTGATGGTAACGGGTAGCGGTGGTTAGTTCACCGGTGGTGATTTTGTGTATCCCTTCCTAACTCTCTCGATACACATATATGTATAACATGTTTATATATTAGTTATAATATTAATAATAGTTAATATTAATAATAAAATATTAAATTAAAAAGTTAGAAAGCAACTAGTAAACGAATTAGTAATATCACACAGTAAGCAACCACAGATTTTTGGAAGTATCCTACGACAATTTTCATGGAGCGTGTCCATTGCTAAACAGTTAACGTATAAAAGTGCTCCTAAAAATCCCAAATTTTTATATTAGATATATTTAATTATTTCACTCATTAACTGTATGAAACCTGATCAAAAAGGTTCTATAATTATTTATTTTCTGTTCCAATTAATATGTACGGATTACAAAAACTTAGGTTGAAAAGGTAAAAAAATATTTATCAAAACTATTATCTTTTTAATCAAATTTTGTACCAACTTTTATTTTAAAACTTCATATATATATATATATATATATATATATATTATATTAGACCTTTTTTTTAAAATAATTAAACGTCAACCGAAAGTCACAGAAATTTACAATTTAAGTTCAAAATTAATTATATTTAATATACACTATGTATATATATAAACAGTTTTAAATAACAAAATTTACTACGCAAATAAATATATATTAAATAATATATATATACAAGTAATATACATATATTATATATAAAATAATAGTTTTTATTACAATGTAATTTATTTTACATATTTATTTATAACAATAAATATATATAATAGTTTATTAATGCTCATATTATTATATATATTATACATATATTTATATATACACATATTATATTTATCCACATATTTACAAGCAATGGTTCGTGAATCATCGGGAACAGTCGAAGGTTACATGAATATATGAAAATAGTTCAAACCTTTTGAGACTCAACTTTACAAACTTTGCTTATCGTGTCGAAATCATACAAAGATTAAGTTTAAATTTGATCGAAAATTTCCGGGTCGTCACAAATATGAAGAAAAGCCTTTTATAATAACAAATTCATATTACGCTACAAAGTGCTATTAACTACTCATAATATTCTATATGATTAACTCATTCGGCTATTTTTGAAGAAAATGGCCACAGTCACGAGAAAAACCTTGAACACTGAAGAACTTCAAGCCTTTGCTGCAAGTGTTGCTGCAGTGGTGGCTGCAATGAACAACAACAACAACAACCAATCGGGTTCCAGCAGTGGAGCGAACAATACATACAACTGTGTAGGATGTTCCAACAAAGCTTTTATGGCCTGTAAACCAAATGATTTTGAAGGGACCAAAGGACCCATTGGATTAAAATGGTGGACGGAGAAAGTCGAAGCCGTGTTCGCAATTAGCAACTGTTCGGAAGAGGACAAAGTGAAGTATGCCTCACATACTTTTAAGGGTACTGCATTGACATGGTGGAATACCTACATGGATTACGTAGGACCGAATACCGCCTACACTCTTCCATGGTCCGCCTTCAAGCACATGATGAAGGAAGAATACCGGCCCCGAACAGAAATCAACAAGCTCAAGACAGAGCTTAGAGAACTGACAACCCAAGGTTATGACGTCACCAGCTACGAGCGACGTTTCACAGAATTGGCTTTAATGTGTCCTGGAGCATTTGAGGACGAGGAAGGCAAAATAAAAGCATTCGTAAAGGGATTACCGGAACGAATTCAAGAGCATGTAGGTTCAAACGACCCTACAACAATGCAGAAAGCAAGTCGTATGGCCCATAAACTCATAGGCCAAATTGAAGGGAGGATGAAAGTGCAGGAGGCCGAGGAAGCAAAAATGAAAGAAGGTAAAAGAAAGTGGGAAGAAAGCGGTGACAAGGGTCAACAACCCAACAACAATAACCAAAACAACCACAACAACAACAACAACAACAACAATTACAACAATCATCGCAACAACAATCGCAACAACCATCGCAACAACAAAAATCGCAACCCCAACAACAACAATAACCCCAATTACAACAACAACAACAACAACCTCAATCGCGGCAACAATAAAAATAACTATAACAACAACAGGAGGCAGAAAGTTCCATGCCCAAGATGTGAAACCAATCATCTGGAAATATTCTGTAGGGTGTTATGTACCAAGTGTAATAGGAAAGGTCATAGTGCGGCAAAGTGTGAGATTTACGGACCACCGGCTTACGGAAATAGAGGAGCAAATAATGGCGTCATTATTTGTCATGGATGTGGGAAGCCGGGCCATTTCAAAAATGCATGTCCTAATCAAGGGAATAATAACGGGCAAGGCCGTGGAAGTGCCTTCAACATCAATGGGGCAGAAGCACAAGAAGACCTGGAGCTTGTTACGGGTACGTTTCTTATCGACAATACACCTGCTCATGTTTTGTTTTATTCGGGTGCAGATAGAGGTTATATGAGTAGAGAATTTTGTGCCACACTAAATTGCCTGTTAACGCCTTTGGATAATAAGTGTATAGTCGAAGTAGCAAACGGTAAACTAATTAGGGTTGATATAATTTGTCATAATCGAAAAATCAGTTTAACTAGCGAAACGTTTGCAATTGATTTAATACCGGTAGAATTAGGGAGCTTCGATATAATTATTGGTATGGACTGGATATCCAAAGTAAAAGCCGAAGTTGTTTGTCACGAAAAGGCGATTCGCATTCCGAGCAAAGATGGATTACCCTTAATGGTGTACGGAGAAAAGGGTAATGCCAAATTAAATCTTATTAGTAGTTTGAAGGTGTGCAAACTAATAAGAAAAGGTTGCTATGCTGTACTAGCACACGTCGAGAAAGTCAAAACCGAAGAAAAAAATCGATGACATTCCCGTCGTAAAAGAATTTGCTGAGGTGTTTCCAAACGAATTACCGGGACTACCCCCACACCGATCCGTCGAATTCCAAATAGATCTTGTACCAGGAGCAGGACCTATAGCTCATGCTCCATTTAGACTTGCACCTACTGAAATGAAAGAATTACAAAGTCAACTACAAGAACTATTAGACCGTGGTTTCATCTGACCGAGTACGTCACCATGTGGAGCTCCAATCCTTTTCGTCAAAAAGAAAGATGGGTCTTTTCGCATGTGTATCGATTACCGTGAGCTGAATAAAGTAACCATAAAAAACCGATACCCTTTACCGAGAATCGACGACCTATTTGATCAACTCCAAGGTTCGAGCGTATACTCTAAAATCGACTTAAGGTTGGGTTATCATCAACTGAGGGTTAAAGAAGCCGATATACAGAAAACAGCCTTCAGAACTCGTTATGGCCACTACGAATTCATGGTTATGTCATTCGGTTTAACCAATGCACCCGCAGTATTCATGGACCTCATGCACCGAGTATGTAGTCCATATTTAGATAAGTTTGTTATTGTCTTTATTGATGACATTCTTATCTATTCGAAGAATAACCAAGAGCATGAACAACACTTGAGACTTGTGTTAGAGTTGTTAAGAAAAGAACAACTTTATGCAAAATTCTCTAAATGCGCTTTTTGGTTAAAAGAAGTACAATTTCTTGGCCACGTAATCAGTAGTAATGGAATCAAAGTTGATCCCGCCAAGATTGAAGCCATTAAAAATTGGGAAACCCCGAAAACTCCAACGCAAATACGTCAATTTTTAGGTTTAGCCGGGTACTATAGGAGATTTATTCAAGATTTCTCCCGAGTAGCAAAACCTTTAACCGCATTGACACATAAGGGGAAGAAATATGAATGGACTTCCGAACAAGAAGGTGCCTTCGAATTATTGAAGAAGAAGTTAACTACGTCACCTATTTTATCGCTATCCGAAGGAGTTGAAGACTTTGTCGTTTATTGTGACGCATCACGATTGGGTTTTGGGTGTGTTCATATGCAACAGAAGAAAGTAATTGCATATGCTTCTCGAAAACTCAAGATTCATGAACGAAACTACACCACGCATGATTTGGAATTGGGCGGCGTTGTTTTTGCATTAAAGATGTGGAGACATTATTTATATGGGGTCAAATTTATCATATACATCGACCGCAAAAGTCTCCAACATATTTTAAATCAAAAACAACTAAATATGAGGCATCCTAGATGGGTTGAGCTGCTAAATGATTACGAGTGTAAGATTCGTTATCACCTGGGGAAGGCAAATGTAGTAGCCAATGCCTTGAGTCGAAAGGAAAGAGAACCTATTCGAGTAAAAGCTATGAATATGATTATTCGTACCAACCTTACTACTCTAATAAAAGAGGCACAACAGGTGGTTTTAAAGGAAGGAAGTTTTGGAAGGGAAATACCCAAAGGATTGGAAAAACAGCTTAATATTCGTGAAGACGGAACTCGATATTTGGCTGATAGAATTTGGGTACCAAAGAATGGGGATTCGAGAAAAGTGATACTTGATGAGGCACATAAAACTAGATATTCAATACACCCTGGAGCGGGGAAAATGTACCAAGACCTCAAGAAACACTTTTGGTGGCCAGGCAAGAAAGCCGATATTGCCACATATGTAGGAGAATGTTTGACTTGTTCTAAAGTCAAAGCTGAGCATCAAAAACCATCGGGTCTACTTCAGCAACCTGAAATCCCAGAATGGAAATGGAAAAACATTACCATGGATTTCATTACTAAATTGCCAAGGACTGCAAGTGGTTATGATACAATTTTGGGTAATAGTCGATCGTCTTACCAAGTCAGCACACTTCCTGCCAATGAGAGAAGATGATAAAATGGAGAAGTTAGAATGACTATACTTGAAGGAAGTCATCTCCAGACATGGAATACCAATCTCTATTATCTCTGATAGGGATGGCAGATTTGTTTCAAGGTTTTGGCAGACGTTACAACAAGCATTGGGGACTCGTCTACACATGAGTACTGACTATCATCCACAAACTGATGGACAAAGTGAAAGGACGATACAGACACTTGAAGACATGCTACGAGCATGTGTTATTGATTTTGGAAATGGTTGGGATCGACATCTACCGTTAGCAGAATTTTTCTACAACAACAGTTACTACTCGAGTATTGAGGCGGCACCGTTCGAGGCACTTTATGGTAGAAAGTGCAGGTCTCCGATTTGTTGGAGCGAGGTGGGGGATAAACAAATTACGGGTCCGGAAATTATCCACGAAACTACCGAGAAAATCATTCAAATCCAACAACGATTGAAAACCGTCCAAAGTCGACAGAAGAGCTACGCGAACATTAGAAGAAAAGATATAGAATTTGAAATTGGAGACATGGTTATGCTTAAAGTATCACCTTGTAAAGGCATTGTTCGTTTTGGAAAATGGGGGAAACTAAACCCGAGATACATTGGTCCATTCAGGATTATTGATCGTGTTAGACCAGTAGCTTATCGACTTGAATTACCTCAACAATTAGCCGGCGTACATAATACCTTTCACGTCTCGAATCTGAAGAAATTCTTAGCTAAAGAAGATCTCACTATTCCTTTAGACGAAATTAAGATCAACGAAAAACTACAATTTGTTGAAGAACCTGTCGAGGTAATGGATCGTGAGGTTAAAGGACTTAAGCAAAACAAAATACCAATCGTTAAGGTTCGGTGAAATGCTCGTAGAGAACCTGAATTCACTTGGGAACGAGAAAACCAAATGAAGATAAAGTATCCACATCTGTTTCCCGATATCGCACGTTGATTAGGTACTATTCCAAATTTCTGGACGAAATTTAATTTAACGGGTGTGTAATGTAACGACCCGGATTTTTCCATTAATATATATAAGATTAATATTTACATAATTAAATGTTTCCAACATGTTAAGCAATCAAACTTATTAAGACTTGATTATTTGAAATGAATTTTATACAAACGTTTGTTCACCCAGTTTGTCTGACGATTCACGAACGTCATAACTTGTAATAATTATTTAAAGGAATATATATATATATATATATATATATATATATATATATATATATATATATATATATATATATATATATATATATTTATGATTTGTTAAAATGATATTTAAGTATCTCATTAAATATATTAGCAAAGAGTTATATATATAAAATGAGACTACTAACTTAAGGACTTCGAATAAATATACATATATGTATCGATTAACGACGCATTAAGTCTTAAGTTAAAATCAATATATATGTATTGTATTAATATGTATTAATACACTTTTGAAAGACTTATATACATATATCAACATACTTATACTTAATACAGATAGCTATACTCATATTCTCATTCGATTTCCTCAAGAATTCTACTCGTATTCATACGATATTTATACCTGTATTATACCCAGCTTCAAGGTGTATTTACTATTGGTATATAGATATCAAATCATCACCTTAGCAGCCTTAGATCAGCCATCAAACATGTGGGAACTATTCTTTGTAATCCGGTATGAATTATTTAACAATTTTACAAAAATATTTATTAATCATTCATGAATTATTTACAAGAAAACAAACTTACAAATCCTTTATATCTAATCCATATACCACGACCCAAAACACACACAAACACTTTTATTCTTCAATTTTCTTCATCTAATTGATCTCTCTCAAGTTCTATCTTCAAGTTCTAAGTGTTCTTCATAAATTTTATAAGTTATAGTTTCATAAAATCAAGAAGACTTCAAGATTTCTTTCAATCCTTTTAATCCAATCCAACAACTCATCAAAGATCAAGAATTTCCATCTAATCTCAGTAACTATTCATCTCATAATCAAGGTAATAAACTTATTCAAGCTTTGGTTCAATTCTTATAAACATAACTATCTTAAATCAAGATAGAATTCTTATTCGAACTTTTGTTCATTCCATGATTCTACTTCAAGAATTCTAAGCTATTGATGTTAAAGCTAAGGGGTATAAAATACTATTAAATTTTACAAGGAAATACTATTAAATACGATACAATTTTACACAAGATATTTATTTATTTATAGAATGGATATACTTAAACCTTGCTACAACACTTATAGGCAGTGTACCTAATCGTACAGTAGTGTAGTTTTTAGTAAGTCCGGTTCGTTCCACAGGGAATCTTTTAAACAAAGCTTAACGCTATATTAGTTTAATTTATAAAAATACAAATATATATATAAGTAATATTATTATTTTAAAGGGGGGTTTTTACCGTTTAATGACCGGTTTGTCGATTTTTAAAACTTTAGTCGCAGTTAAAACCTAATGTAAAATATTAAAAATGAATATAACTTAATTTAAAGCGTAAAATAAATAACAATAATGAAATTGCGATAAATAAATATGCGATAAAATAAACTTGCGATAATTAAAAAGTACGATAATTAAAAGTGCAATTAAATACAATAACAATAAATAAAAGTGCGATAATTAGAAGTGCAATTAAATATAAAATAAAGGAAATTAAATATGAAATAAAATAATTATGCTTATTTAAACTTTCGTAATCATGATGTTTGACGTGTTGATTTTAGTTTTACGCCCATGGGTTAATTGTCCTTTGTCCTGGATTATTTAATATGTCCATCTGATTTTTGTCCATAACAGTCCATCAGTCATAATTATAAAGTGCGAGTATCCTCATCAAATTATCCTTATACCCGAAGTTAAATATTCCAACTAATTGGGGACTTAAACTGTAACAAGGTTTTAATACTTTGTTTAATAATTACACCAGGTTATCGACTGCGTGTAACCCAAGGTTTTAATACTTTGTTATCAATTATGCCAAGTGTCCTTGTACATAATTTCACCCCTGTTTTAATAATTCCATAGACTATTAATCCATTCCCGTGTCCGGTTAAATGAACGATTATTCGTACATATAAATACCCCGCCCATCGTGTTCGATCGAGTGTATATGGTTATTTATAGGGACGTCCAATTGTAAATCTTTATATTAAAATTAACAAACTATAATATAGTTAAACAAATATAAAGCCCATTAATAGCCCATAGTCTAATTTCCACAAGTGTCGTTCTTTTGTCCAAACCCCAATTATGGTACAAAGCCCAATTACCCAATTTTAATATTTTTTGCCCAACATCATGATTACTTCGGATTAAATAAGTATAATAATAACTTAGCTACGAGACATTAAATTAAAAAGGTTGAACATAACTTACAATGATTAAAAATAGCGTAGCGTTACACGGACAGAATTTCGACTTACACCCTTACAACATTCGCTAACATATCCTTATTATTAGGATTTAAAATTAAAATTAAAATTAAAATATAAATATATATATATATATATATTTACGTATATAGAGAGAGAGATTGATATATGTTGAATGATGCACTAAACACTCGATTTTATAGGCCTTTTGAACTGGAAAAGATGCTCATGCGATCTCATGGAGTTTCTTCCTCCAGGCCATGCGATCGCATGGCCTCTATTTACAGCTCACATGAGCTTGTTTTCTTATGCCGACGGTTTTTTAAATATAATATAATATATATATATATATTAATTTTAAGAATTAATTATATATTATATTATATTCATGTGCATAGTTGACTTGTAATTTTTAGTCCGTTGCGTCGAGCATTGAGAGTTGACTCTGGTCCCGGTTTCGGATTTTCGAACGTCCTTGCGTACAATTTAATATCTTGTACTTTGCGTTTTGAATCTTGTACTCTTGTAATTTCGAGACGTTTCTTATCAATAATTGGAACCTCTTTGATTGTATTTTGTACTTTTGAGCTTTTTGGTCGTTTGCGTCTTCAATTCGTCGAATCTGTCTTTTGTCTTCACCTTTTATTATTTAAACGAATATCACTTGTAAATAGAACAATTGCAACCAAAAGCTTGTCTTTCTTGAGGAATAATGCTATGAAATATATGTTCGTTTTTAGCATTATCAAATATTCCCACACTTGAGCGTTGCTTGTCCTCAAGCAATATAGTCTTGAAATACTAGAATCAATTCTTTATTCTTCACACTTTGTACATCAGTGATTTCTTTACGGCGGTATTAACAATGGTAGTAACGATATGGTTTACAGTCCCACATGACTATAAAATTTAGATCTATTAAGGAAATTGGATCTTTATGAAAACATTTGATCTTTTTGAAAATTAAATCTAGCTTTTACCCTAGATAAGTTTTCCGGAATAACCCTTCACCGGTGTTTGCAAAATATTTTTGTGGGTTTGGTGGGTTTCAGATTTGAAAATTTTAGCTCAAAACTTGCGGTTTTGTGTCACCCACTTGCTAACCTTGTATTAGGAAAGCAACACGTCCAGTATACTTGCTCCGAATATTACCTTTCGATAAACTACCATCCGGTTGTAAAGGAAAGCGTTGAACAAGCAACTGTTAAGGCAATGTCCCCTGACATGCTTTTAATTATGGTATTATAACGTGTCGGACGCAATTACTATCCTTGGTAGGAGCAATAGTAAAGCTCACCCTTATAATTTTTCGGACTGGCACAAGGTCCTGTCTTTGACCATGTTATGCAACCACCGTTCTTACGGTTGACACCCGATTTGGTTCAGGTGACCTAATGAATTCCAGTTGAATTCCTAGGATTTTACGTTCAATGATAATGAACGCATTGAAAATGGGTTTTCAGAAAACAAATCGGTTTATAATTTGATCAAAATATTTTCTCGTTCAAGCTCGAGTTTAGATATCATTGAATTCCATGAGTTTGAATTCTCAATCTTTAAGGTCAATCTCTAGGATTGAGTAATATCAGTCTTAAAAGCTGATTTTTGATCTTTAAGGATATTATCCTTTCTGGGGATCTGATTCATTAGTCTTATCCAGCTAATTTGTACGGCGTCCTCCCCATTTTACGAGACAGATCCTCTCATGGTTAGGATAAGTCTGACCACTTGGCGACCCTGTTTGATGCTGAGGTCCGTGGATTTCCTGCTGATTTTAGAGATGACTTTTCTAGGTTTTTCGTCAACCTACAGCTGGTCTGGACGACAACTTCATGACCTAAATCAAGAAGCGCATTTTTTTCCGGAAGACTTTACTTCCTTTTAATGATGGAATTGATTCATCGTGTAGATCCATCTTTCTTACAGTAAATTGGGTAAAACTGTTTAGTTTAGTCCAAAGCAAAAGTATCTTTAATTATTTATTACAGAAATATGTGACATATGTTTAAAATAACCTGGTAAATTTTTCTCACACTTGGCTTTTATTTTCCTTTTTATTGTCCTCTATTCCATTTTAAATGAATTTTAACATTTTGGTTTGTTTCTCAATTTATGTCCTTTCCAAGGTAACAATAATTTCGGTATTAACACCTAGTTTTATCGTTCATAAATATGTATAAACATGATTTTGAGTTCATTTAGTTGAAAATTTTGAAAAATTTTACTAGAAGTGGGTAGTCAGTATATATGACTAGGGCTGTTCTTTGTTATCAGAGAGCACTAGATTCTAATACAACTACTGCTTTACTAGTATTTCTAATGGTAACCAAGTGTATAAATTAAAAATTTTTAAAATCCGAAAGAATTTAACCCCTTCCCACACTTAAGATCTTGCAATGCCCTCATTTGCAAGAAATCAGTAACAATTTAAATTATTGAGGGTGATTAGCGTAGAAAAATGATTAAATTTTACCAAAGTTTCCAAACATATTGGCGTTTGTTTGCTGAATGATAAATGGTGCACATCATTTGTTCATTTCGTCTTGTTGTTACATCACATTTGTTTTTTGTTTTTTCGTCAAAACTAGCTTTTGCTGAACTTAATGCCAGTCTTTGAAAATGCGATGTTTTACCCTGTTTTGTACAATCGACAATATACATACATACAAATATAAACATGCATGGCAATTTGAAATGGGACTTATTATCCCACTTTCAAATCCTAAATGTAAAATATTAGTACACAATAATAATAAAAATGATAAAAATTACACAAATATATCCAATAACATAAGTTTAAACATGAAAAAGTCAAAAGATAAAAACATAACAATCATAAAAATAACCAAATGGAACCAAATCAGTCTGGATAGGGGTTCCAGTTCATCTCGTCAGGTGGGTTCCATTGTTGGTTATATGTGTCCTGATAGGCTTGGTTATAGTCATATCAGTTAAAGGGTGGTCGGATATCGGGGCTGTGTGGCGGAAAATGAGCAGGTCGAGTAGGCACGTAATTATTTAGTACCTGATATGATAGCTGGCTCATGATTTGGTGCTGATGAACTAACCAGCTATCGTGTTGGCATCGCCTATAATCCTCGTATACTCGCTCGGAGTTCCACTGCTCGTACATACTATGTCTGGCCGCGCTCGTCATTGATTCCTCATCTATTCGAACGTGCACGTCAAGAATAGCATCTCGAATGACATCCCTGATGTCTTCCGCTTCCTCCATTTCTTCGTCTGAACCCCTTTCTACCCGTGGATGATTACCTTCATAGGGTACTGCCTGGTTGCGTCTACTTTTCAATACCTTAGCACCCACATAAACTTTCAATCCTAAAGGCTCAACCTGTTCTCTACAAACCTGTAATGGACCCCCTCGGTTCCTATCAACACCTAAATACTCTCCAATTAGAGTAACAAAAATACCTCCTCCTATTATACTCCCTTCCTGTATTCCTTCTACCATTTTAGATAAATAAAAACCAACACAGTAAGGAATATTAACAAAGCTTCTCGGGTCCCGAATACACTTTAGGTAGAATAAATCATGTAAGGTCAGTTTCTCCTTATTGTGACCTCTTTGTGTAATCGAGTTAGCCAAAAATCTATGAATCACACGAAGCTCAGCTTTATTAATATGTAAGTAGGAGTGTTTTCCTCCTAGTGTAAAAACATTATAGTTTGACATACGCCTCCAAACGGCGTCAGTGTCAAAGTTCCTATCTACCCTTTCCCTACGATAAATCAAGCTCATACAATCGGGTAGTAACAATTCACTAGGAGTGTAAATCTGTAATGCCCTGGCCATGTCCATCATGGACATCCTGTACATCCTACCGCCAAGGATAAATCTAAGAAAACTTCTATCATCTAACCTATATACGTCTACGTTTAACGCTATAGTACTCATTAACTCAACACACCATTCCTTATATACAGGTCTACGAATGGTGAAAAGACGTTTCCAATCTGTAAAAGAAGAACTACCATACCTTTGTACCAAATGCTGTCTAACACGGTCAGCTAGATGGACCGTTTCCAAAGGATTCCAATCAATTACCCTTGGCACCTCTACCTCTTTTGTTACTAATTTGAACTTATTACTTTGATATGCCGGGTAATCTCTCCATCGTCTGTCGAATCTCAAATTAGGATGCAATGTGTGTTCCGGAATTGTTGGGTATTCGACAGGTGGATGTGGGGGAAATACTGTGAATTCATTAGGTAACTGTAGCGGATCATAATAGGGTACGTGCTGTTCAGGCTGATGTTGTGGTTCCTGTTGTGGTTGTTGTTCAGGTTCATATTGCATTTCTGGTTCTGGTTCTGGAGCTGGAGCAGGCTGTCTAGATGATGATGCTCCTGAACCTCCCGTATCGACTTTCTGCAAAACACATTAAACACAAAATTTGTGCATCCAAGTATGCATTAGTGTTAGCAAAATAACAACTTAAAACAATCACAAAAACATGTTAAATCAAACTTAAACTTATACACATTTTCACAATTTTTCACAATTCTACACTTTTTCAAATGAGCACATATGAAAATGTATACAAAGTTCATAAGCATTTAACTCAAATAACATGTCAAAATAGTCATTACTAATAATTAAACAAGTCTCAAATGGCAATTACATCAAATTAATCAAGTTTATGAATTTTGGACTTAAAAAGTCCACTTTAATCTCCAAAAATCATGTTTAGGATCAATGTTTGGATCATTTAACTACCTAAACATGTTACACTACTCAATTTAGCAATAATTCATGACAAAAATCGGCCATAACCTGTTTATATCAAAAAGCCCCAAATTGCTCAAGAACACAAACCCTAGATTTCTAAAAATTTTGAAGTTTTTGGCTTTAAATCATGTTAAATAGCATCAATCTAGGTTATACATGCATAAAATACTAACAATTAAACACTAATTACACTAGAAATCAACAAAATTGCATTAGGTAAAATATTGGTAATTATCACAAAAACTAGGAATTTATAGAGTTTAGGGGTGTAATTTTTACCTTTTTGCTGAAGAATGCGAATGTAGGCATGATTAGAGCAAGAAAAATGACGAATTACGGTGGAAAAATGATGAAAATTGGTGAGATTTTGAGAGATTTTCGGGTATGTGTGTGTTGTGTGGAGAAGAACAGCTCGACTTGCATTTTGAGTCTGGCCCGAAATTTGCCTCCATACGATCGCATGGAGGTGTAGGGAGAATCCCATGCGATCTCATGGGTGCCCGGCTACAGTGTTTTTCACGTTTTATATATATATATATATATATATATATATATATATATATATATATATATATATATATATATATATATATATATATATATATATATATATATATATATATAACTTACACTTTATAAAACATAAAATTAATATAATTTTAACAATTTGCTTCTTTTTAGGAGCGAGGGTGTTTCGGATCGTTGCCCTAGTCCGTCCCTCGACAAAATTTTAAAATTTGTCAATTTAAAGCGTGGTTTTTAAAAGTAAAGATTTTTGGGGTTTTTTTTTAATGTTTTTGGCATACTTTAATTCAATAAGATTAAAAATAATGATAATAAAAGTTCTCGTCCCTCCCTTGGGTAAAGCAATTTCGGTTAAAAGACCTAGTCTTCAACTTACGACGAATTTTAAAAATCATATTTTTAACTTAGCGAAATAAAGTAAATTTTTGTTTTTAAATTCACACCAAACTTAAATTTAAAATGCATAAAATTAAAAATTCATATTTTAAAAATTAAAAATTCACACCAAACTTATATTATATTTTTGTTTTTAAACATACAAACTTATATTAAAATTTTCAAATATTTACAATTTTAATGAAGTTTACAATATTAATTTAATATTAATTTTAAAAACATGGTAAAAATAAAATTAAAAATCTTTTTAGCTTTTATCCCACTTTAATCAATCAAATATTATCAAAAATATACGCCCCTCTTTTCGGTAAAGTAATTTTGGTTCCATGACCTAATTTAACTCATGACGAATTTTTGAAATATTTTGGGTTGATTGATTAAAGATATTTATACCTTAAGAATAAACGTTAAATTTCGCAGTGATGTAATAAATTTTTGAATGATATCAACAATTTCGGTCGCAAGACCTAATTTTATCGAATACCAATTTAATACTTTATAGCGAACAAATTAGCGTTTATTATCAAAAGGTTAAAAATAAAACTACAAATAAAAACTGTACAAACTTACCTGTGAAATAGATTTCTTAGTGATATGCTCTAGCCCACTCATAAGATAGTCGGACTAATTGGTTTTCCATGGCTACATAGGCGTAACCTCAAGCTTCGCATCGGGATTCTTTTCTTACTCCGTCCAATTTACCTTTGATTAATGATACTATTTCACTCGGAAGTGTGTCATTATTACGTTTAGTGATCAAAGCGTGTAGCATTAGACCATGGTTTAGTTCACAGGAAGTCTTCATTTCGTAAAAACCTAAAAAAAAATAAAAATTCAGAATGGGGGGAGAAGACTAGTTCTTTAGGGTCTGCTAGGGAAAGACCATTCGGGTTCCATTTTCGAGAACTACACGAAAACAAAAAATCTAACTCTAACAGAAATACATATTATCCTTAAAAGACTTGATTCTCCCCACACTTAGTTAGCTGTGGTATCGAAATTGTGATTAACTTCGTTGTCAACTTCCATCAGACTATCTATGTAATGTTTAACTCTGTGACCATTAACTTTAAATTCAATCCCATTTGAATTTATTAATTCTATCGTTCCGTATGGGAAAAATCTTTTGACTATAAATGGTCCAGACCATCTTGATTTCAATTTTCCAGGAAATAGCTTGAATCGTGAATTGAAAAGAAGAACTCTATCTTCTTCTTTAAATTCTTTTGAACTTCTGATTCTTTTATCATGTCATTTCTTCGTTCTTTCCTTATAGATTAACGAATTTTCGTATGCTTCTTGTCTTAATTCTTCTAATTCATTTAATTGACTTAACCGTAGACGTCCAGCTTCATGTAAATCAAGATTACATGTCTTCAAAGCTCAAAATGCTTTGTGTTCAATTTCTACTGGAAGATGACATGCTTTTCCGTAAACGAGTCTAAAAGGTGTGGTTCCAATTGGAGTTTTGTAGGCTGTTCTAAAAGCCCAGAGTGCATCCTCCAACTTAATGGACCATTCCTTCGGATTTGATCCTACGGTTTTTTCTAGAATACGTTTTAAAGCTTGGTTGGTATTTTCAACTTGTCCACTTGTTTGTGGATGATATGCAGTGGAGATTTTATGAGTTACTCTATTTCTTTTAAGAACTTTCTCAAGTTGATTATTACAGAAATGAGTTCCCCGATCACTTATTAAGGCTTTCGGTGTTCCAAACCTTGCAAAAAGACGTTTTAAAAAGTTGACTACAACTCGTGCATCGTTAGTTGGGAGAGCTTGTGCTTCCGCCCATTTAGATACATAATCTATGGCAACGAGAATGTAGAGATTATTATGAGATTTTGGAAATGGACCCATAAATTCAATACCCCAAATGTCAAATACTTTACATACTTGAATGACATTTTGTGGCATTTCATCACGTTGACTTATTTTTCCGGCCCTTTGACAAGCGTCACAGGATTTGCAAAGAAGGTGTGCGCCTTTGTAAATTGTAGGCTAATAGAATCCAGCATCATAAACTTTTCTTGCTGTTAGTTGAGGCCCATAATGCCCTCCTGTTGGTCCTGTGTGACAATGGTTTAAGATTTTACTGGCTTCATCTCCGAATACACATCGGCGTATTATTCCATCTGGACAACTTTTAAACAAATGTGGATCTTCCCAGAAATAGTGTTTTATATCACTGAAGAATTTCTTTCGTTTTTGGTACGACAATCCTTTTTCAAGGAATCCACATACTAAGTAGTTTGCATAGTCTGCAAACCATGGAATTTCATTATAATCTATCTTCAATAGATATTCATCAGGGAAGTTGTCTTGTATGGCTGATTCATTTAGAACTTCTAATTCGGGATTTTCAAGATGAGAAAGATGATCAGCGGCGAGATTTTCTGCTCCTCTTTTATCTCGGATTTCAATATCGAATTCTTGTAAGAGTAAGATCCAACGGATTAATCTTGGTTTGGCATCTTGTTTCGAAAATAGGTATCTAAGAGCAGAATGGTCGGTATAGACCACCGTTTTAGCTAGAACGAGATATGAACGAAATTTGTCAAAAGCAAAGATAATAGCAAGGAGTTCTTTTTCAGTAGTTGTGTAATTTGTTTGTGCTCCTTGTAACGTCTTACTAGCATAATATATAGGTTGAAATCGTTTTTCAATCCTTTGTCCTAAAACGGCTCCCATTGCAAAATCACTTGCATCGCACATTAGTTCGAACGGTAGATTCCAATTTGGTGTTATCATGATCGGCGCATTAGTGAGTTTCTCTTTAAGAATATTAAAAGATTTGATACACTCATCTGAAAAGATGAATGGAGCATCCTTTTCTAGGAGTTTATTCATAGGAGTGGCAATTTTAGAAAAATCTTTTATGAAATGTCGGTAAAAACCGGCATGCCCTAGAAAACTCCTAACTCCTCTAACATTGGTGGGATGTGGAAGTTTAGCAATTACATCTACTTTAGCTCTATCCACTTCAATTCCTTCCTTTGAAATTTTATGACCAAGAACGATGCCTTCTTTAACCATGACATGGCATTTCTCCCAATTAAGTACTAGATTTGATTGTTCACATCTAATCAGCATTCGTTCAAGATTAATTAAACATGTTTCAAAAGTATCACCGAAGACTGAAAAGTCATCCATGAAAACTTCCATGCATTCTTCTATCATGTCATGAAAAATTGCCATCATGCACCTTTGAAAGGTTGCAGGGGCATTGCAAAGTCCAAATGGCATGCGTTTGTAAGCAAAAGTACGATAAGGGCACGTGAATGTGGTTTTCTCTTGATCTTCGGGTGCTATTGGAATTTGAAAATATCCGGAAAATCCATCAAGAAAACAATAGTAACTATTTCCGGCTAATCTTTCCAACATTTGATCAATGAAAGGTAAGGGAAAGTGATCTTTTCTGGTGGCGTCATTTAATTTTCTATAATTAATACAAACACGCCATCTTGTTACAGTCCTAGTAGGAATAAGCTCATTTTTTTCATTTGTAATGACAGTCATGCCACCCTTCTTAGGCACGCATTGAACTGGGCTTACCCATGGACTATCAGAAATTGGATAAATTAAACCTGCATCTAGCAGTTTAATAATTTCTTTCTTAACTACATCTTGCATATTAGGATTTAGTCTTCGTTGGCGTTGCACATACGTTTTATGACCTTCTTCCATAAGGATTTTATGTGTGCAATACGAAGGACTTATTCCTTTAATATCATGAATCTTCCATGCAATGGCTGGTTTATGAGCTTTCAACACAGAAATGAGTTGTGATTTCTCATTTTCAGTAAGAGAAGACGATATTATTACAGGTAATTCAGATTCACCATGTAAATAAGCGTATTCCAAATGGTTTGGAAGTGGCTTTAACTCTAATGTCGAAGGTTCTTCTATCGATGATTTGTATCGATATCTGTCTTCTTCTTTTAGCATTTGAATTTCTTCTGTTGTTGGTTCATATCCATTAGCTATTAGTGTAGCTAACATTTCAGTTTCATCAATTGGTTCAGTCCCTTCTCCTAAAGAACATTCTCCTGTTCCTTGTAATTCTAGAAATTCTTCTAATAATTCTGCATGTGAATCTATAGTTTGAATATAATAACATGTATCATCTGCAGATTGCGGTTGTTGCATAGATCTATCAACTGAAAAGGTAACACTCTCATCCTCTATACTTAGGGTCAATTTCTTACCAAACACGTCTATCATTGCTTTAGCCGTGTTTAAGAATGGTCTTCCTAATATGAGAGGAACTTGAGAATCTTCTTCCATGTCCAGAACAATAAAATCTACTGGAAATACTAAAGTACCAACTTTAACTAGCATGTTCTCCATTATCCCTCTAGGATATTTTATTGATCTATCGGCTAGTTGTATACTTATTCTTGTTGGTTTCAATTCTTCAAGATCTAGTTTAGCGTATAGTGAATACGGCACTAAATTTATACTAGCACCTAAGTCTGCCAATGCTTCTATTGAACTAAGACAACCCAGAAAACATGGAATTGTGAAACTTCCTGGATCAGATAATTTTTCTGGTATCTTATTCAACAGCACTGCTGAACAATTAGCATTCATAGTAACGGCCGAGAGTTCTTCCATTTTCTTTCTATTCGTGATCAGATCTTTCAAGAATTTAGCATATCTAGGCATTCCTGAAATCACATCAATGAAAGGAAGATTGACATTTATTTGTTTAAACATATCCAAGAATTTGGATTGCTCGGCTTCAAGTTTCTCTTTTTTTCATTTTACTTGAGTAAGGAAGTGGTGGTTGGTATGGTTTAACATAAGGTTTAGCCTTAACTATGTTATCTTCATTAACCTTTTCAACTACCGGTTCTTTTTCCTTATCTTGTTCAGGTTGTGGTTCTTGTGGAGTAGGAATAGCTTCATCAGAAATTACAGGTATTTCAGGTGGTTTAAGTGTTGTACCACTTCTTGTGGTAATGGCTTTAGCTGTTTCATTCCGGGGGTTAGCCTTTGTATCACTAGGTAAACTTCTCGGTTTTCTTTCACCTATTAACCTTGCTAGGTTACTTACTTCTTGTTCCAAATTTTGAATAGAAGCTTGTTGATTTCTAAATGCTTGAGCATTTTGTTCATTAGTTTGTTTCTGAGATGTGAAAAAATGTGTATGAGTTTCAACTAGCTTCGTCATCATATCTTCTAAATTCGGCTTTTTATCATCGGTTTGTGGTGGTTTGTTTTGAAAATTAGGTCTTTGCTGATTGTAAGTATTATTGGATACTTGTTGATTACTAGGACCTTGTTGGTTGTTGTATGGAACATTGCGGTTATAATTCTGGTTTTAATTGTAGATCGGTCTTGGCGGTTGATAATTATTCTGATAATTATTTCCAGGCCTTTGGTTTATGTATGAAATATTCTCTCTTTGTTCCATTGTTAGCTCAATACTAAGACAATCTTTTGTCAAATGTGGTCCTCCACACTACTCACAACTAATTCGTATTGAGTGAATATCTTTAGTCATCTTTTCCATTCGTCTCTCGACAGCATCTATCTTTGCGGAAATGGAATCTAAGTCATGGCTAGAATCGGCTCTAGCTGCTTTAGATGATCTAACGATATCTTTTTCTTGGTGCCACTCATGTGAGTGGGAAGCAGTGTTATCAATAATTTTGTAAGCATCAGTTTTGGTTTTCTTCATAATAGAATCACAAGCTGCTATATCTATGTCTTTTCTTGTAGTGATGTCGCATCCTTGGTAGAATATTTATACTATTTGACAGGTGTCTAAACCATGTTGCGGACATCCTCTCAATAACTTTCCAAATCTGGTCCACGCCTCATATAGAGATTCATTTGGTTTCTGGGTGAACGTAACAATTTCTCCTTTAAGTCTTACGGCTTTAGATGCCGGAAAGAATTGTTTAAAAAATTTTTCAACTAAAACATCCCATGTGTCAATCGCCCCTTCAGGTAACGATTCCAACCAATCTTTGGCTTCTCCCTTTAAAGTCCAGGGAAATAACATGAGATATATCTGTTCATCCTCAACTTCTCTTATTTTAAATAGTGTGCAGATCCTATTAAAGGTACGAAGATGTTCATTTGGATCTTCCTTCGGCGCACCACTAAATTGGCATTGATTAGTCACCATGTGTAGAATTTGTCCTTTGATTTCATAATCTGGCGCATTAATGTCTGGATGAGTAATTGCTTGACCTTGGTCTTCCATACTTAAAGGTTCCAGATTTTCCATAATTGAATTTGGTGAATCTGAATCAATAGAGGATTCTGATTTAATGGTTCGTTCCTCAACAATCTCTATTTGAATGATTGGTGGTTCCGGAGGAAAAATTAATGGTTCAGGATCTATGAATTATCCCTGAATATTCTCCGGATTCTCAATTGTGAGGTCGGGTTCAAAAAATGGATTATCGGAAATTTGAATTGGAGTACTTGGTTGACTGGATGACGATTCTAAAGAAAAATCAACGGCGACAATATTTGCTAGATGTCTTGATCAAGTTACAGGTGGTGAACGTACAAAAGGTGGTGAACGTCTTGCTCGGTGCATTCACTGAATATCCTATCCTATTAGTTTTTAAAAGGAAAGAAAAATTATATAAGTTATCCAATTAATAGACTTTTCTGATTTTGCCCACATTTTGAATAGCCAAAAGATGCATCAGAGGGGCAGGATTTGTTTGGTCTCAATATAATTGAGTACTGTTTGGCTCCAATAACCCGGTCCACGTACAAATCCACTATTACTACGAACCAGAAAATTTTGATGTCTATCAATTTAACCACTTAAAATAAATTTTCGTAATTTTAAGAAATTTAGATAAGAAGAAGAATAAAAATCTATATCCTAAAACTAGAATGTCGAGAAATAAGAAAGAAAAAGAGCGCGTCGAAAAAGGTAGAAAAAGAAAGGGTTGAAAAATAAAAGGCGTCGAAAAATAAGAAAGAAAAAGAGTGACTTATAAAACTTTAAAACACTCGACTAACCCAACCTTATTACTATCACTAACTTAAAATTAAAATTGCAAATTGAGATTACTAATTGGAGTGATAATTGATACATAGGTAAAAGGCGTCGAAAAATAGAAGTAAGAAAGTAGCGCGTCAAAACTTAAAAAGGAACTAAAAACTAAAAATTAAAAGTTGCGTCTAAAAATATTTAAGCTTACAAGTAAAACTATATCCCAAATGACAATATCTTAAAAAGGAACTAAAACTTAAAAAGGTGTCGCAAAATTCTAAAGCACCTAAATCTTAGTCTAAAGAAAAAGCACTTAAGGGATTTTACGGCAAAGCCTAAAAATCTATAAATAAAAATAAGCTACGGCAAAAACTATGGATTAAAACTAAATATGATCGAAAAAACATAAATATTACGCTAAAACAATTAAAAAGGTACAAAATATAAAAATATACTAAAAGTTGTAAAAAATACAATTTTTATAAAAATATTATTTTTATATTATTTATTTAATAAAACTATTAATTTTATAACTTATTTAAAACTAATTAAAGTAAATATATAAATTAAATAAATAAACTAAACAAAAATATATAATATATAACCCTAATTAGGGTTTAAATATAATAATAATTATTATAATCTGTAATTAATGCAGGTTGCAGTCAACTGTGGCGTGTCAGCAGAGCTCATGCGATCGCATGAGTTCTAAGTTACCAAGCCATGCGATCGCATGAGCTAGGGTTTCAGGCCAGACACTGGGCTGCTACAGGACTGGACTCGAGTAATTTTTTTTCTTTTCTTGTTTTGCTGTATTATATTTCTGTTTTATATATTTATGTAATATATTAATATAAATTAAATAAAACTTATATTTTTATAAAATAAAGATAAAGAAACTTTTATATAACTTATATATTTAACAAACTCTTAAAAATATTTATATTTTTGTTTTTCTTTTTATATTTTCGAATATTTAAAACGTATTTTTACAAAAGCGTATTTTTTATAAAAGTAAACTTAAAAATAAAAATCTTTTTTTTTATATATTAGCGTTGTGCTTCCGGCGTTTAAGCAAGAAATTGATTCCACGGTAGCGGCGCCAAAAATACTTGATGTTAAAGCTAAGGGGTATAAAATACTATTAAATTTTACAAGGAAATACTATTAAATACGATACAATTTTACACAAGATATTTATTTATTTATAGAATGGATATACTTAAACCTTGCTACAACACTTATAGGCAGTGTACCTAATCGTACAGTAGTGTAGTTTTTAGTAAGTCTGGTTCGTTCCACAGGGAATCTTTTAAACAAAGCTCAACGCTATATTAGTTTAATTTATAAAAATACAAATATATATATATATATATATATATATATATATATATATATATATATATATATATATATATATATATATATATATATATATATATATATATATATATATATATATATATATATATATATAAGTAATATTATTATTTTAAAGGGGGGTTTTTACCGTTTAATGACCGGTTTGTCGATTTTTAAAACTTTAGTCGCAGTTAAAACCTAATGTAAAATATTAAAAATGAATATAACTTAATTTAAAGCGTAAAATAAATAATGATAATGAAATTGCGATAAATAAAAATGCGATAAAATAAACTTGCGATAATTAAAAAGTACGATAATTAAAAGTGCAATTAAATACAATAACAATAAATAAAAGTACGATAATTAGAAGTGCAATTAAATATAAAATAAAGGAAATTAAATATGAAATAAAATAATTATGCTTATTTAAACTTCCGTAATCATGATGTTTGACGTGTTGATTTTAGTTTTATGCCCATTGGTTAATTGTCCTTTGTCCTGGATTATTTAATATGTCCGTCTGGTTTTTGTCCATAACAGTCCATCAGTCATAATTATAAAGTGCGAGTATCCTCGTCAAATTATCCTTATACCCGAAGTCAAATATTCCAACTAATTGGGGACTTAAACTGTAACAAGGTTTTAATACTTTGTTTAATAATTACACCAGGTTATCGACTGCGTGTAACTCAAGGTTTTAATACTTTGTTATCAATTATGCCAAGTGTCCTTGTACATAATTTCACCCCTGTTTTAATAATTCCATAGACTATTAATCCATTCCCGTGTCCGGTTAAATGAACGATTATTCGTACATATAAATACCCCGCCCATCGTGTCCGATCGAGTGTATATGGTTATTTATAGGGACGTCCAATTGTAAATCTTTATATTAAAATTAACAAACTATCATTTGGTTAAACAAATATAAAGCCCATTAATAGCCCATAGTCTAATTTCCATAAGTGTCGTTCTTTTGTCCAAACCCCAATTATGGTACAAAGCCCAATTACCGAATTTTAATATTTTTAGCCCAACATCATGATTACTTCGGATTAAATAAGCATAATAATAACTTAGCTACGAGACATTAAATTAAAAAGGTTGAACATAACTTACAATGATTAAAAATAGCGTAGCGTTACACGGACAGAATTTCGACTTACACCCTTACAACATTCGCTAACATACCCTTATTATTAGGATTTAAAATTAAAATATAAATATATATATTTATGTATATAGAGAGAGATTGATATATGTTGAATGATTCACCAAACACTCGATTTTATAGGCCTTTTGAACTGGAAAAGATGCTCATGCGATCGCATGGAGTTTCTTCCTCCAGGCCATGAGATCGCATGGCCTCTATTTACAGCTCACATGAGCTTGTTTTCTTATGCCGACGGTTTTTTAAATATAATATATATATATATATATATATATATATATATATATATATATATATATATATATATATATATATATATATATATATATATATATATATATATATATATTAATTTTAAGAATTAATTATATATTATATTATATTCATGTGCATAGTTGACTTGTAATTTTTAGTCCGTTGCGTCGAGCGTTGAGAGTTGACTCTGGTCCCGGTTTCAGATTTTCGAACGTCCTTGCGTACAATTTAATATCTTGTACTTTGCATTTTGAATCTTGTACTCTTGTAATTTCGAGACGTTTCTTGTCAATTATTGGAACCTCTTTGATTGTATTTTGTACTTTTGAGCTTTTTGGTCGTTTGCGTCTTCAATTCGTCGAATCTGTCTTTTGTCTTCACCTTTTATTATTTAAACGAATATCACTTGTAAATAGAACAATTGCAACTAAAAGCTTGTCTTTCTTGAGGAATAATGCTATGAAATATATGATCGTTTTTAGCATTATCAGCTATCAAGGAGATCTTCAACCTCAAGATTATTATCTTGTTTTTCCAGAAACTTTGTTCATTTGATTTGAGGTAGTATCCTTATTCATATTCTTGTTCAATTCCTATCTTTATAGCTATCTTATTTTGAGTTTATAACTAATAACAACTAGAACATAGTTTAGTTAATTCTAAACTTGTTCGCAAATAAACTTAATCCTTCTAACTTGAATCTTAAAAACATTTCAACACATGTATTATATCTATATTATATGTTAACATAAGGATATAAAACTTGTAAACACGAAGAACACCGTAAAACCGGACATACGCCGTCGTAGTAAAACAGCGGGCTGTTTTGGGTTGGATAATTAAAAACTATCATAATCTTTGATTTAAAAGTTGTTCTTCTGGAAAAATGATATTTCATATGAACATGAAACTATATCTAAAAATCTTGGTTAAACTCAAAATAGAAGTATGTTTTTCAAAATGGTCATCAAGATGTCGTTCTTTCGACGGAAATGACTACCTGTTTCAAAAATGACTTGTAACCTGTATTTTTGATTATAAACCTATACTTTTTCTATTTAGATTAATAATATTCAATTTGATACGAAACCATGGCAATTTGAAACACTCAAATCGGATTTAAAATGAATAAGTTATGGGTAAAACAAAATTGGATAGATTTGCTTGTTTTAGCTACGTGAATTTTTCTAACAAATCTATGCTAACCTTATCCTAGCTAACTTTACCTATATACTACATGTATTTATACATGTCTTGATCCATTCCTAGTAGAAATACAAATTATAATAGTCGGGGTTAATTCTACGACAATATATTATAGTCTTAATAAAAATCGTAAGACACTTTATATATATGACTTGATATCCATAGATACGTATACAATGTTTTGACATATCATGTTGACATCATCTATATATATTATTTTGAATAACCCATAAGACACTATATGCGGTAATGCTCGAGTTAGCATATAATGGGTCGAGGTTGATTCTAAAATAATATATATAACATGAGTTGTGATCGAGTCTGAGACATGTATACAATGGGTCGTGGGGTAATTCAGACAATATATATATATATATATATATATATATATATATATATATATATATATATATATATATATTATGTGCCTTAATTATATTAAGACAATATATAATAGTGTTAATTAATTCTAACACGATATATATATATATATATATATATATATATATATATATATATATATATATATATATATATATATATATATATATATATATATATATATATATATATATATATATATATTATTGGACTATTGGACTATCGGACTGTTGGACTACTAACATTGGACAATTAAAAGTATCATAAGTATGGAATATTAATTATATATATTTTGACGTAAAATATTGTCATTAGGTTCGTGAATTGTCAAGGCCAAGTTGTATATCCATCTATTTGAAAATCATCATTACAAGTGAGTTATAGTCCCATTTTTACTATCTAATTATTTTTGGGATGAGAATACACGCTGTTTTATAAAAGTTTTTCGAAATAGACACAAGTACTTGAACTACATTCTATGATCGATTGATTACACCGGATATTTCCCTTTTTCTGGTAACCTAAGAATTAGTGTTTATTATATACCCCTCATGCTGAAAAATGGTATGGGGCCTGTATAATGGCCACTAATTGATGCGAATCCTAAAGGTAGATCTACGGGTACTAACTCCCCTCATAGTGGAAAATGGTATGCTTTAGTAATTCGAATTTTCGTATATTAGCTGCGCGCTGTATACTGGGAATATTCGATATGCATGTTGTTAGGGTCGGTTACTAGGTGTTTATCATATGAATGATTTTTATACACATGATTTGTGTACGCTATTTATAAATGAAATCTTGTGGTCTATTATTATGATTTATTATATAGGATTAAAACCTATGACTTACCAACATTTTTGTTGGCGTTTTAAGTATATTTATTCTCTAGTGATTATTAAAAATGCTTTTGATGTTGCATGTTAACCCAAGGTCAAGATTTGGAGTCGGCATGCTTTTCATAATAAATAAACTTGCATTCGGAACTTGTGTTTGTAATATATTGTCGACTTTTATGTAATGGTGTATGTAAAAATTATATACTTTGAGGAGATTGTCTTTGATCGACAATCTAAATTTATGTCATTAGACCTTTATTCATATAATAAAGGTTATGGTTGTTTTTTAAAACGAATGCAAGATTTGAAAAACGTCTCATATAGAGGTCAAAACCTCGCAAAGAAACTAATTAATATGAAACGTTTATAATCCATATGAACGGCGCATTTCATATTGCTTGTATGTCTACTTCTAGCATAAATAATTCTATTCTTTGCAATGCTAGACTAGGACATGTACACTTTAAAAGAATGATTGTTATATCTGGAAATAGATTTATACCGGCCTCTGACATGAAAAAGAAAAAGTGTGAAACATGTATGTTTACAAAGATCTTTTCAATATGTGAATCGTGACATTGAAATTTTGATACTAATTCATAGTGATTATGTGATTTTCATGCTATGTTTACTTTGGAGAACAATAAACATTTTGTAAGATCTATTGATAATGCTTATAGGTTTGCTATGTTTATTTATTACATACTATGAAGCGTTAGATAAATTTGAAATGTTTGAAGTAGATTTACAACAAAAGGGCTTTGATAAAGTGACATAGAACGGATTGGGGAGGTGACTATATTGGTGAAATTTATTTCAAATTCGTTGTAATTATTCATGAGACTATGACTCTTTATACACCACAATATGATGGTAAATCTTAAAGGAATAATGAGGTCCTTAATGAAATGGTTAATTTCATGTTGTCATATTTTGGCTTGAGTGAAGGTTTATGGGGGAAGCTATGCTAACAACTTGTTATTTTCTTAATAGAGTTTCTAACAAAAGGAACAATATTACACCTTATGAATTTTGGAACAAACGTGGTTTCATAATTGTCTTAACTTTATTAATTGACAGTTATAAAGATTGTGGTTTAATGACATTAAGATTAATTGTTAACCACTTGTGGTTTAATATAATTAAAATTAGTCTTGTAACTAATAATGTCATTAAGGTTAGTCTCGTAACCAGCTTTGTGGTTGAATGTCATTAAGAAAAGTCTTGTAATCAGTTGTGGTTTAATGACTTTATGAACTAGTCTTGTAACCAACGTTGTGCTTGAATGCCATTAAGACTATTCTTATAACCTTTTTGGTTTAATGACTTAAGAGTTGATCTTGTAACCACAAACAAGATTAAGACTGGTCTTGTAATTACTTGTGGTTTAATATTTTTAAGACTTGGTCTTGTAACCACTTGTAATTTAATTAAAGACTTAGTCTTGTGTTCGCTTGTGGTTTAATGTCATGAAGACTTACATATGTAACTACTTGTGATTTAATGTCATAAAACCTTAAGTCTTGTAACCAAGTGGTTTAAATGAAGTAAAGACTTAGTCTTGTAACCGTTCATGGTTTAGTGTGATAAAGATTTAGTCTTGTAACCACGTGTGGTTAAATGCTACGAAGACTTAAATCTTGTAACCACTTTCGGTATAATCTTTGAAATTTGTTTTCATCTATACCTAGGTCAAAGAATATGATTCTAAGTAACAATGGAATCATCAATAAGAATTGTAATAATGAAGTCTCTGAAAAGGCTGATGATCAGCCACTTGAGCTTCGGAAAAGCAAAAGAGAAAGGAAACATAAATTATTTGGACCATATTTTCAATTATTCTTAGTTGAAGTTTCTATGGATGATATTTCTACCCAATATTCGTATTGCTTCAATGTTGAGGATGATCCTAAAACATTTGATGAAGCAACGAGGTCTCAGGATGTTTCATTCTTAAAGGAGGCAATTAATGATGAGATGAATTCCATCATGGACAATAACACTTGGGTGTTAACTGATCTACCTCGTGGTTGTAAACCTTTGGATTGTAAATGGATCTTCAAAAAGAAGATGAAGGTAGATGGAACTATTGAAAAGTTCAAAGTAAGGTTAGTCATTCAAGGCTTTAGACAAAAGTATGGAATTGACTATTTTGATACTTATGCTCCAGTGGCACGTATCACTATGATAAGACGACTGATTGCATTATCTGCAATTCACAATTTGGTTGTTCACTAGATGGATGTGAAGATAGCATTCTTGAATGGTGATTTAGATGAGGAAGTTTATATGAACCAACCTCAGGGCTTTGTCATGTCAGGTAATGAAAGCAAGGTGTGCAAACTTGTGAAGTCCTTATATGGAATGAAACAAGCACCTAAGCAATGGCATCAAAAGTTTGATTAAGTGGTATTATCTAGTGGTTATAATAAAACCAGGCTGATATGTGTATATAGCAAATTTGATGACTCTGTAAAGGAGTTATAATTTGTCTATATGTTGATGGCATGTTGATCTTTGGGACTGACCAAAGTCAGGTAGATTTAACAAAAGATTTTTTGTCATCAAAGTTCTCCATGAAAGATAAGGGGGAGGCTGACGTTATTCTTGGCATTAGGATCAAACGTGAAAGCAAAGGAATTTTAATTTCTCAATCTCATTATATTGAAAAGGTGTTGAGAAACTTCAATTGCTTTGATTGTACTCCTGTGAGTACACATGTGGATCCAATTGAGAAGCTTATGCCTAATTAAGGTGAAGCTGTATCGCAACTTGAGTATTCACAGGTGATTGGCTGTTTGATGTATGTCATGACTTGTACAAGGCTGGATATTGCTTTTGTTGTGGGAAAATTGAGTAGATATACTAGTCACCATAGTTCTCATCACTGGCAAGCAATTAAGCGGGTACTGAAGTATTTGAAGAAAACTACGGACAATAGTTTATCCTATAGTGGGTTTCCTTTGGTGATAGAAGGATACACTGATGCTAGTTGGATAACCAATGCTGGAGATCATTCTTCAACAAGTGGTTGAGTGTTCTTGCTTGAGGGAGGTGCCATTTCATGGGCTTCTAAGAAGCAGACACTTATTACAAACTCAACGATGGATTCAGAGTTTGTTGCTTTAGCTTCTGCTGGTAAAGAGGTAGAATGGCTTAGAAACTTAATCCATGAGATACCATTATGGCCTAAACCTATTGCACCCATGTCTATCCATTGTGATAGTGCTGCTACATTGGCAAAAGCTTATAGCCATATGTACAATGGGAAGTCTAGACACTTAGGTGTCAGACATAGCATGTTTCATGAACTCATCACGAGTGGCGTAATTTCTATAGTGTTTGTGAGGTCACAAAAAAATTTAGCTGATCACTTGACGAAGGGATTGGCAAAGAGACTTGGTTGACAAGTCTACTGTAGGGATGTGTTTAAAGTCCACATAAATTTCTGATAATAAGATACCCAATTCCCTTCTGATGAAAATCAAAAGCTAAATTCAATGTGGAAGGCTTATACTTAGAAATTTGGAGTACATAAATATTGTATCATCCCAAGGTAAGGTATGTACTCGGACCTGCTAAAGGTGAGGTTGAAGTCTAGCTTCTTAATAGTTCATTTGAAAAAGTGCAAGAGCAGGTGCATGACTGAAGTGAACTACCTATGTGAATGTGAAGTTTTGCTGCTTCAAGAAAGCTTTGGACTTTTAGCTTTGGATACATTCATGAAAGGATATAGACACATGGCTTGTAAAGTGTCAGGATAGCTTTAGAGTATTTGAAAACTTATGTGTATGTTATTTTCAGGTATTCAAATGGGTTGCAGGGTTCAATTCGTAGAACACCCCGATTCTCGAATATTTGGAATGTGTAATGTACTAAGGTGAAAATTCAATCTTCAAGATATTTTCATTTATGCATGAGTTTTGTTTTATTTATTTATTTCTCATGAAATGAATTGCACTAAATTGGGGAGGATTGTTGGAAATTTAGTGTAATTGAGGGATTTAGTCTACACTTGTAAACGGGTTAAGAGGTACGGAGTGTACATCCATTAAGTAATAGATTACCTGGACCCAAGTGGTTTTCCTTTAGTCACTATAATGACTTAGTCAGCTCAAAATTTTACTAAGTGTTTTCGTGTTTAGTTTTCTTCGTAAGCACGAAATGTCGTGCTTAGTCTTCTTAGTAAGCACGAGTTGTGGTGCTTAGTCTTCTTAGTAAGCACGAAATGTTTTCGTGCTATGTATTCTTAGTCAGCACGAAATTTGACTAAGTGTTTTCGTGCTTGGTCTTCTTAGTAAGCAAGAAAATGACTAAGTGTTTTCGTGCTTGGTCTTCTTAGTAAGCACGAAATGTTGACCAAGTGTTTTCATGCTAAGTTTTCTTAGTAAGCACGAAATCTGACTAAAGGATTGTGGTTAATAAGCAATAATGATCTAATCATGAGTTAGTATCATTATGATGAGACTTTTAACCTTCTTGAAGATTAAAGGACTTTGTGATTCTTGAGATGGATATACTTACGAAGGATTAATTGGCCATTAATTTACATAATGTCTTCCATGTTTTGCGTGCCTATATAAGGATGAGAAATTATTCATGAGAAGATGATGAACAAACAAATCACCTAATACTCTCTAGCACACGGGTTCTTACTTTGTGCCAAAAGTTAGAACATTATCGCTGTCTTATCCCAAAGTGATATTCGTGTAACCCGGGCAATAAGGGTCGAATAGTTACTTTCAGAAAGTGATACCACGATTCAGTGATTTATCCGGTCATCGATTATTTACCCTACCTGAAGACTCCAAAACCTCCAACACCTACTTGGTGAATATTACTTGTGGCACTTGTTTTTTTCTCGTGGTTGCTGCCCGTAGAGTTCAAGGTTCCTTTTTCGAAAGCCCTTGTTCCATTTCAGTTTCATGACGGCGAGTGTCGAGTATTGACCAGGACAACCTGTCGCGACAAGTGTTTTTCAGGTTTTAACACATGTGTGGTTGCGACTTTCGTGTTTGAGTGTAGTTTGTGTGATCCTTGTTCGGGTTTAGTTAGTCGTTCGTAATATTCCTATACTTTTCAACTGATTTTAGGTTGACTTATGGACCTCGAAGTTGTTTGGTCAGTGGTTCTAGGTAGTACTAATGTTAGGGGTTGTATTGATTGGTGTCTTCCCGCTATTAGTTTTCAGTAGGTTTTTGTAGCGACCCGACAAAATTGTCATTGATGTCGCCGTCTACTTAGGTCCCGTTACGTGGCTTCTTGGTGAAGTTGTTGTTGTAGTTGCTCGATTGGGGGGCTTCCCACTTTCTTTTGTTGCCACCTGATCGATCCTCGGTCACTGGTGCTGGCGCTTCAAATTCATCCATTGTTTCTATAAATTGGCGGGCCATCGTTAAAGCCTCTGGTAGGTTAGCGGGTCTTGATGACATTACTCCTTGTTGAATGCTCTTAGGAGGACCATCCATACAAAGTTCAACTCTTAGGGACTCGGGAGTCATGAGGTTTGGACACATTAAGGCTAGTTCGGCAAACCGTCGATTATAAGCTTCGAGATCATTCCGGGTCATTTTTAAGTTCCCTAGCCCCTGTTTGAGCCTTCGATTCTCTTCGCGCGGGAAGTATTCAGTGATCATTCTTTCTCTTAATTCGGTCCAAGAGAGTGTGTGGGCTTCATCGGTACCCACCGATTGTACATACGTGTTCCACCATGAGAGAGCAATACCGGCGAAAGTGAGGGTGGAAAACTTGACCTTATCTTGGTCCCGACAGCCGCTTATGCTAAAAACGGCTCTCGTTTGTTCGAACCATCGGGTGAGAGCAACCAGTCCCTCGGTTCCATCGAAAGTGGGAGGTTTGTAACCCATGAAGTTCTTGTAGGAGCACCCCTCGTTTGGATTTCCGGCTCTATGATTGTTGTTGTTGTTGTTGTTGTTGTTGGAGGAGTGACCGGCCATGGCCGCATATACGGTGGTGGTTATCATTCGTTGAAGAGCTCGTTCGAGAGTTTCAGGAGGAGTATTGTGTTGACCTTGGTGAGCCATTGTTCCTTGAAAACACAAGAATATCGTTGATTAGTATTCTCAATAATACTAACCGTGATATGGAATAAGGATAAAGAGAAAATTTTCCTTGACTCGCCTTAAATTCTTTATGTCATAATGTCAGAACGTTCATATGAGTCACCGTAATATAATCCCGGAAATTATATTACCCTAATTCATATGTGCTTTCGATATTATTTCACTAAGTCAAGGTGGCGTGTCAATCAAATTAAACATCGTGAGATTAAGATAGAATAAGAGTTAGGTATGAATAAAAGAGTTCGAGTATAAATGCACAAGTAGTCAAGTAATTCCTACTTCAAGTCTATATGCCGGTTGTAGTCTAGACTCACTAATGTACCCTATGACTCGGGGTTGACACCAATGAACTCTAAATCCCTACAACCAATGCTCTGATACCATCTGTAGCGACCCGACAAAATCGTCATTGACGGCGCCGTCTACTTAGGTCCCGTTACGTGGTCATAAGTATTTAAAATAACGTTTGCCTGAAAACATGTCGCATTAATTTCAAACGTGAAGATTATTTCAAAGTCTAAAAGAATAGTTCAACCACTAGTTACGTTACAATGTTATAAGTACAAATGAAACCTATGCGACACAGTTTTAAATAAAGTCAAAAGACGCTCCATGTATGCATATATACTCGACATCCAATGCAAGTATCAAAATAATGAGCGGAAGCATGTATCACAAAACGTTCAAGGACCTGAGAAAAACATAGAAATCTGTCAACAAAAACGTTGGTGAAATCATAGGTTTAAGTAAGTAAGTAAGTACAAATGAACCACAAGATTTATACCATTGAAATAATAGTAAACCATTCTAAAATTTGTTATCACGAGCACCCAATTATCAAGGCTTAACTTTCCATCCATAGAACCCCATCACAATAGTGTTAGAACATACACTGTTTCTCGAAAATATATTTCATCCAATAACGGTAGCGAACCGTCCGAACGAGGGTTTGTCAAACCCGTATGGCCACACAACATAAGTTCTCGCTTACACCTGGCAAGTGTAACTAATGATAATCGAATTGAGGATTTTTGTTCTAACTCGTATGTAGAATGTTTGTTTTCGTACTTATTTTCACTTTATAAAATGAAACGTTTATGTTTTCTCATCCCAATGTAAGTTTAAAAGAGTAAGAGTGGGACTATGATCTCACCTTGAGTGCACGAGTAATAAAGTACTTCACAATTAAACGTGTTCAAGGACAATTGCTAGTCTTGACCTAAACAAGTAGGTTGTATCAATAACGGTAAACAGGATGGTCAAAGGTGTTCGATTAGTCCTATGGCTCGTTACGACTCGATTATATAGAATGTGAATCAAATTGTCAAGTTTCATGCAAGAATCAAGTATACAAGAAGATTAGAACGGTTCAAACAAGTATTGATTAAGTTTGAACAAAAGTAAACTTTGGTCAAGTCAAAGTCAACGAAAAAGTTAACACGTTCGGGTCGGGTCCCGAACTATTTTTCTGAGGTTTTTAATTATATATAAGCATGTTAGAACAAGTTACATGGTAATCGGAGGTGCGTAGCATAGTTAGAATTTTTCGTAAAATCGTAAAGTTGATCAGTCCATGGCCACGCCTAATGTCGCGCCGCGACCAAGGAGTGCCGCGCCGCAGCAATCAACGTGAACTGGTGCCTGGTCAGTTTCAATTGTTCAAGTCTCAACCAAACTTCAATTAAGCACAAATCGCAAACCGTAAACACTTAAAACGCATACCATACATTGTTGGAAAGGTAATTTAACGAGGAATGCAACTAAACACATTTCATCAATCAAATCCATCATTAACAACAACAATGAAAACCTCAATAAATGATCGGGAATCGGTGATTCGGGAATCCAATTTACGCATACGATACGCCGTTTCAAAGGTAATTATACATACATTGCAACTAAACACTTACTAACAACATGTCATAGCATTCAATGTATCAAAAGTTCATTTCAAAGTTCATCAAACCCTAACCAAAATCAAGAATTCAATCATTTTGTAAATGGAGCTTTTCTAAATCAACCTACACATCAAAATGAAACTAATGATGCTAGTAACACATTTAACACATGAACTTTAACATTTAAACAACATTAAATCATCCAAAATTCAAGATTAAGCACACCCATTTTTCATATTCAAGCTAGTTACTCAAAACAACAAATCGAGCAAACCAAACACATATTCATGTTAGACTTGAGCCATAGACACTAATTAACACTTTTATAAGTCAAAAATATCAAGAATAAGAAATCTAGTGTTTTTAGAAAGTTACCCAAATGAGATGAAATTTGTATCAAAACATAGATGATGAAGAGAGGATCACGAATATGTAGTCGGATTTGTTGTGAGCTTCCTAGATCCGAATTAGATGATGATTGAGTGATTTGGTGAGTTGAGAGCAAAAATAGAAGTAGGAGGAAGAGAGAAAAGATGAATGCATGAATGAGTGGTGGTGAAGTGGTTGGCTAGTCAACCACTAGTCACCTCTTTAGTCAAGTGGCAAAACTAGTCCCTCGAATTCGGATGCGAGTGCGTGAATTAACTAAACGAATTATTTGAAATAAACGGGAGTAAACGGGAGATGTTATAATCCAATAACGAAAATATTAAGAACATTAGCTAACGCAGGATACGAATCTATATACGAAAGATAATATATAAAAAAAAAAAGACGGGCGTTAAAATAAATTAACGGAAAAATGCGGGATGTTACAGTTTTTATCACTCAATTTTCTTCGTTGCGGCCTTTTAGTGGAGGCATTTCTTTTCTTGATGCTTCTTCTCTGGTGTTCCTGGATCTTGTTGAATCTCCATCCGGTCTGGATAGGTTAGCGAGGTTGCTTGTCCCTTCGACATTTAGCCTTGGTTACTTGCTTCCTCTTCTTGATGGGGTTGTCTTCTACTTAAGCGACTACATAATAACATAAACTCTAACATGTTTTTTTCTCCACATTCAGACCGTCTCGGATGGAGTAGGATTTCTTACTGTAGGTGCATTTTGGTTAGATTTATTGATATTGGATCTTGCGTGTCTTAATGTCTTTGGATTCAGGTGTTCACCTCTCAAAATTTGTGTAGGTGTTCGGTAGGGGTATTTATCGGTTCGGTTCTTGGTTTTTCGGTCTATTCGGTTCGTTTTTCGATTTTCAAACTTATAAAACCGAAATCAAATTTAAATATCAAAACCGAAACCAAAAGCGAACCGATAATCGAATCTTATTTCGGTTTGGTTTCGGTTCAAACCGAAAATCAGTAAAAATAAAAATCTTAACTAGCATAATTACTTACATATAAATTATGAATAACAGTTGTGGAATTAATTTAAGTATAAATGGTATAATAGGTTGTTTAATAAAAATAAAAATACATCAAATATAATATAAATGTAAATATTATAAATATAAATATAAATATGTTTTAACATGTTATTAAATTGAATTCGGTTTTTAATTCGGTTTTCGGTTAACCGAATTTAAAATTTTCAAAACCGAAAACTAAATTACGAATTCGGTTTTGGTTTCGATCGACCCGAAAACCGTTTAAAAAATTCGGTTGATTTTTTTTTTTGTTTGGATTTGATTCAATATTGGGTTTATTCGGTTTGAAACCAAATGGTGCACGCCCCTAGTGTTCGGTACGGGGGATCAACGACTCGATTTTATTTTGGCTTTTAAGTGGGACGGTTTTCGAGTTTATTAGATTGCTTTTCAGGGTCGGCCTGTTTCCGTCGGTAATCCGTCGTTAAACCCGTTTTGAGATGGATTAGGGACTGATTTTTCCGTCCCTAATTTTAGATTTTCTAGTAGTGTCTTATTTAGTTTTTTATTGCCTTTTTGGCAAAAAAAACGATAATTTAATATTGAGTCGCTAGTTAATAGATCCTATAATCTAATTGAAACAACCTAATTGTAATGTCGATTGAGTCAGGCATTGATACATTGATAAAAATCTAATACCATTGGTACATATCTAATTGAACAATACAAAAACCAACTGAAATATCTGTCCACTCGTAACTTCTTGCAATAATGCGTTAGAGAAACATCAGAAATAGTCATCACAAAGCAATTGGAGGCGATACTTGTGATATTCGAGTGTGATACCAGAGTCCGACCCTACAACTTAACATAAAGTGACGGGAGAGCACCAAAACATAATCCCACCAAGAACCACGATGAATGAAGTACAATAAACACATATCGATCATCAAACAAACCAATCAAATGAGATCCCGGATCTACCATGTCTCAAGCAACGCCTAACACTATTAATAAACTAAGGCTACTAATAAAAGTTGTAGAACTCGGTAACAATAATTGGCTAAGGGTGTGTTTGGCGCAAGAGCTTATGGGAGCTTATGAGAGCTTATGGGAGCTTGAGCTTATGATTTTAATAAGCTCCAAGTAATAAGCTTTGTTTGGTAGACATAAAAAGTAGAGCTTATGAAAATCATAAGCTCTAGAAAAATAAGCTATTTCTAGTAGCTTATAGTAGCTTATGGGTGTGTTTGGTGTTACTAGATGGAGCTAGAGCTTATAGCTGGAGCTTATGGACAGAGCTGGTAGCTGGAGCTTATTTTTTAATAAGTGTTTGATGAAAAGTAGCTGAAGCTGGAGCTTATTGTTGTAAATTGATTAAAATAGACAATAAAATATATGATAGATAATTATATAAGGGTCAAAAGTGTAATTTTAAACATCATAAGTTAGAAAGCTTAGGAGCTTATTTTTAAAAGCTACTCCAACTAGCTTCTTTTTCTAGAGCTTATTTTTTTCATAAGCTCGAAAACTTATGTCATTCAAACGATGCTACTAACATAAGCTTATGAAAAAAATAAGCTTAAGCTCCCATAAGATCTAATAAGCTGCGCGGTCAAACACACCCTATGAAAAAAAGTAGAGCTTATGAATTGAAAAATAAGCTCAAGCTAGTTTACCAAACACTTATTGAAAATAATAGGCTCTAGCTACCAGTTTCAAAAATAAGCTCCAGCTCCAGCTACAAGCTTAAACTCCAGATAATTTCATCCAAACACACCCAAAGCTACTTTCATTTGATTATAAAATAAATAAAGTGGATGGTGGACGTCATACAATTAAGATATTGTAATTTACTCGTATCTTTAAGCTACAAATTATTATATTACGAAACAAATTACAAACGTACAAAACTAATTTAACTCACAAATTTAACATATTGAAGGCAACTTTATATTTTTGAATAAATTGCAACACAATGTAGACCCATATATAGATCTTACACAAAACTATAATAAAGCGTAAAACAATCAAGTTAACATAAAATATCCAAACCATTAAACTTTTCTTTTGTGATTTGATCCAAAATCATGCACATTTCATTAGTAAGATGATTAGTCCAATCTCCAACTTTACCTTCTCTAAAATAAGAACCATTAGGGACACCATGATAATTTCCCTTCTGATCAACCTCTTTTAAACTTTCAAAACTACACAACTTCACAATCTCTTCAATCGAACCTTGATCCACTTCTTCATCTGTAAAAGGGTAGCCCAAGAACTCGGCTATACGTTTTACACCGTTTGCAGTGTCCTTTTTCATGTTCTCGTATGTTAAAAATAAAACCTTTGTAGGGCGTTCTAAGCTAGCACTATTATACTCTTTCACATGATCCCAATACGGCCCGTACGGCATGACACCTTTACTAAACAACTCGAATGCATCATTTATTTTCATGAGATCACCCGATTGTTCTCTCACTTTGTCTGAAAAGTGAAATAAAGAGACCAAAACGTCTTTAGGGTTTCTACACATGTAAATTATGCGACAACCGGAATCAATAATGGATCGAGGCAAAGAAGTGTAAGGAGTATGAGTACCAAAAATGCGTGGCGAATGTGTATCATTATAAGTAGGTGCACTTTCATAAAATTCGGTTTCAATAAAAGGACAACATTTATGAGGGTTAGATACACGTAATGGATGAGTTGCAAGACAGTTGTATTTGTACCTACTTCGGTTAACCGTAGAAAACACAATCGCCTTCAGCCATGTTGTTCCGGATTTAGGCAATGTGGCTACGTAGACATCATTTGGTCGAGCGATAAAAGTTTCGTGCAAAGCGAACAAAGTTTCAATGGAGAGTTTGTGTTGTGAAAGATACCAAAAGCCTTGATACATGTATAGGCTTCCAAACACACAACCTTTTTCGATGGGAAACGTCGTTAACTTATCCTTGTATCGATCAACAAGGTTTGATATAAGCGCGTTTTCATGTTCATGATCTTGTTCACGAGGTTTATTAGAAGATGACAGAGTGGAAGTATCATCAATCGACATTTGAGGAATTATTTAATTTGGTTCTTACATTTTTGATAATGTAAGCTAATATATAGAGACAGAAATAAGTAAAGTACACAATTGGTCCCTTTCGTTTTCAAAGAAGTTACAATTTCCGTTATTTCATTTTGAAAAATGTTAGGATAGCCTTTTTAAAAATAATGTGTGACACCAATGGTCCATTGTTCTTCACAAATTATATAATGTCTATAACGTGTTAAATATACATTTATTTGATACATATTAGTTGACGATCTTACTTACATCATGCAAAACTAACTTTTAGATATCGTCGACGATATATTAAACTAAAATCTCAATATATATCAGCATATCTTAAAGTGAATCGTGAACCATCCGTTAAACCCATAAAATAAACGAGCTAAATTATATAATGTCTATTATATGTTAAATATACATTTATTTGATACAAATTGGTTGACGATCTTACTTACATCACACAAAACAAACTTTTTGAGAGATTTTTAGATATTGTCGACGATATATTAAACGAAAATCCCAATATATACCAACATATATATCTTAAAGTGAATCGTGAACCATCAGTTAAACCCATAAGATAAACGAGCTAATTAGTCTTTTTCATAGTGTGTTAGTACATATCCGTACGAACGATTATTATACGAGTAGTATTTTTACAAACTCCGTGCATTTTTCATGTGACTTACACGAATATATAAAAGTTGTCTATCAACATGCCCAGTCTAATAAGTAAACTTTTATTTGATAAATATCTCATCGTGCTTGAAATGATGAGTATGTCTAAAAACCAATTCTTACTCTATGTTTATTTAAAACATAAGGAACTGAAGATGTTACAGACATTTTGATCATTTCAAGTGAAAAAGAGATTTATGATGAGAAGAATTTGAACCTTTTGAACTCATAATTAAAAAAAGTTTACTTGATTATTTCGTAAATCCACCTAAATTTAGTAGGCATATTATGCGGACAGCCCTGTGATTTTTATAAATTACGCTCTCTCTCTCTCTCTCTCTCTAAACTTTTTTTCTTGCGTGGACAATTCTCGTTGTGTGTCAATTTTGGGTATATAGTCCCAAAGAATGACGAAGGTCAAAAAAATTTCGTTAAGTCACGTCACATATGCAATGCAAGTAAGGTGACTTAATTTTTTAACGTTCGTTAGTCTTAGGGACTATACGTGCAAGATTAACAAACCACGATGAGTCTCCACGCAAGAAAAAAAATTTAGCGACTGAGATTGTAAAATGTGCAAACAAAAACGACTGCCGCTTAATTATGTCTCGATCATGTTGTAAAATGATTTGAAGAAAATATATAATCTTCATATTGTCAATCAAGCATCTTAAGCTATTGAATTGGAATCACAATTACCCGACTCATGCTATGAAATACTTGGTATATATACTATTAATTAATTAATTAATAATTAATGTGCACAAAAATTACAGACATTGCACATATCATTACAAGCTATAGCAAACAATTTCTAATGAAGCCGGCACTACTTTTTAAAAAGAAACACAATACTTTAAAGGGAAACGTAAACGTAACTTAAGTTATCCAATTTGACAATCAAGGTAACTCCCAATTTGCACAAGCCCGAAAAGGATTACAATTTAATTTTTGCTCGCAAAAAGGATTGCGTGTTCAATTTTTTTTAAAATTGAGGTAATATTCAATGAACACAAAATCTAAAATCACGAATTACTTCAAATTGAGACTTGGAACAGATTACTAATGCTTCGATTATCATTTTTTGTGAAGCAACTTGATCCAAAACATCATGAAAAACAACGAATCAAGATGAACAAGTCGTTTGTTCAAACTCGCGATCGCGAACCTCACCTCGAGCAGAATCTCAATTAGCGAGTTTGAAACTCGCGATCTCGACTTTTGCTGCAGCAGCTTTGACTTTTGTTTTACTTGTTTAACTCGATCTGCACTCCAACACCTTATGTTTGTGTTCTATACTAGCCTTATGGTAACTTTTCACATGGTCCCAATAAGGCCCTAATGGCATAACCCCTTTACTAAAACTCGAACTCCTCAATTGTCATTAGATTACGCGTTTTGTCTCTTAATAGGTTCGCAAAGTGAAACATAGACACCAAAACGTGTTTCTGGTTCCATAAATAAACTATGCGATAACCAGAATCAATAATTGATTGAGGTAACAAAGTGTAAGGTATATGTGTTGCAAAAAGACGTGGCGAATTTTGATCATCATAAGTTGGTGTGTTTCTAAGAATTTCAGATTTAATGAAGGGTACACATTATGAGGATTATAACTAAGCAAATGGTGAGTTGAAACACAATTCGGTTCTTGTTGGCAACATGCCCCCGCCCATTACCAACTGAACTGCTCGCCATTGGCGTAACACAATTTGCTTTTAACTCGTTTCTACATACTATAGAAAAAATGAGCGCTTTTAGCCAAGTCATCCCAGATTTTGGTAATGTGGCTAACTAGATATCGGTTTGACGAGCCCTATAACCGTCTTGCACAGCTATCACGACCTCAGCTGAGATTCTACGCTTCGACAGAAGCCAAAAGCCTTGGTACAAGTATAGATTTTCAGATATCCAACCTTTTCTCTTTTGGTAGAATTATTAATTTATCTTTGTATTTATCGAATATGAGGGACAGTTTCACCATTTCTAGATTATCTTCATTGTTTGATTTTGTTGAAGAGGGTTGAGAAGATATAGAAATCGACATTTGAAGGTTTCTGACTGCTGAGAAAAAAGATTCGTTATTTATAGATCCAATTCGTCTTCGTTGGCTTTATCATTTCTAATTTTAATGTTGTATAAGTTGAATTAAAGAACCGGAAATTTTTATGAAACTAATAGGAAAATTTTTATGGGTTGTGATAATAATCAGTTATAGAGTCGATTTTTCCCCGAGGAAAGTGAGTGATCTTAATAAAATGTCTGTCAAAAAGTGTTATCCTGTGATTATTTTCGATTATGTTTCCTGATCGATTACCTTCAAATATGTTGCTACAAAGGTGTGAACTTGATTGTGTTTCCAAGTCGATTACCACTAGCTATTAGGTTATATGACAGACATATTATTAACCACTTTCGACGATGACATAACTTTATTCTATCACCAAAGAATAACCGATTCTTCATCCATGACAACTTTCCTTTCTATCACATTTGAACCCACTTCATCACCTTATTTATTTTAACAATTAAACTTATTATTATTATTATTATTATTATTATTATTATTATTATTATTATTATTATTATTATTATTATTATTATTATTATTATTATTATTATTGTTGTTGTCGTTGTTACTATCATTTATTCTTTATATATATATATATATATATATATATATATATATATATATATATATATATATATATATATATATATATATATATATATATATATATATATATATATATATATTAAAAATTAAATGTATACATTCCATATTATGTTATTACTATTAATAAATTAATATTAATAGTCAATATTAATATTAACTAGAAAAAAAATCCTTATGATTTCAACAAAACTAGTGACTCATCTTAAATACAGTTAATTATACTCTTGTTCCATGTAGTTTACTCAAAATAGAAAAAGATGAGAGAGAGTGTGAGGCAAAATGGGAGGTTTTTGCACGGTAATAGCACGGTTAGGGATCGAACTGGTTTCAGCGGTGGACTACGGAACTACTATCAAGGATTATTCGGAACCTATTTGACGTCGTTCATGTTTTTCAACCATCCAGACGAGTGGGAGGTGAAGGATCTGTGGAAATGTTTCAAACCTTTCGGTGACCTACGTGATATCTACATGGTTGGGAAGAGGTTGAGGAACGGGCAGCGATTCGCTTTTGCTCGATTCGCAAATGTACAATGCAAGGAGCGGCTGCTGAAAGCACTCAAGAGCATCAATTTCAACGGCAGGCCGATTAGGGTTTTCCATGCAGTCAAGAGGGGGTCGAAGGGGATGAAGAACAACCCTGCAGAGGGTAGTAAAAGCGGAGCTGTTAATCAAGGAAGGGGTGGTGAGCGTATACATTCAAATGATTTACGCTTTCACCTAAACAATTCGAAAGAAGATCTACGTAAACAACTCAACAAAAAACCTCAGGCTGCTCAGAAAGTGGAAGTTGAAGCTAATACAATGGAGAGATTCGTGCCAGAAGATTTTAAAAGAGTGATAAGGGATATCGACTGCAAAAGAGTGGCAATAGTTAGCCCTGATGATATTAACAGAAGTCTTTTTGGGCACGCCTTAATCATGGTATTAAAGCATCATGAATTAGTTCCTCAAATTGATTCATTATGCCGACTTGAAGGAATGGGAGAATGTATGCTTAAATACTTAGGAGGGCTGGAGGTCATGCTAATATGCAAAAATAGCACAGATGCAGATGTAATACTGAACATGGAGAATCATGTTACAAGAAACTGGTGCTCAAATATTTTTGCACTTGATGAACATTATTGGAAATCAGGCAGATTAGTCTGGATCGATGTTAAAGGTGTCCCGATTACTTGCTGGAATGAAACGGTCTTCTCGGCAATTGGGAGAAGATGGGGTGAAGTAATCGAAATGGAAAATTGTAAACTTGATAATGGTAATCAAAATTTGCTCGCTGGACACATACTTGTCCTCACCAAGGAACTATTCCCACTTGAAGGCACTACTAGTCTTAGTATTAGAGGTCATGGTATTGTCTACGCTAACGTAAAGGAAGATACACATAGGATCATAAAAATGGAGAGCGGTTCATTCGATGGGGATACGAACTCAGTGGATAAGGATTGTGATGAAGAAGAAAAGTGGGACGTAGAAGCAAAAGTGGGCGATAATCTGGTAGATGAAGACGAAGATGATTACATAAACGATACTTTTGAGAATTCAGATTCTGAATGTTATGATGAAGAGATCGAGTTAGAAGCAAATCCGGCAGAAAATTCCGGCAACAATCTCGCCGGAATATGTAACGTCTCTGGTGGAAATCGAGGAGTCAAGGGGACATTATGCCCTGGTAAATGTGAAAAGGTGCAGAAGATTAATGATGAGATCTTATTGGGAAAAGAGGACAGTTATGTTACACCTGCGCATGCTAACCCTAGTCCCAAAGTTGGTGACGCTCCAGTATCCCCAGACGATTTCAATTCGGGTGATGAGTTATGTTCAACAAAAAACGGGTCAACCCAAGTAGAAGATAGTTTAAAGGAGCCCACAAGCCCAAATGGGCTAGTAGGCCCAACCAAGGGGAATGAGGTAGAAAGCCCAATTAGAGTTACTGACTTGGATCGAGATCAGTTTGAAGGAAACAAAGTAAACGACAAACAGGTTAAGATCACTGGACAAAACACGCCATTAGCTGATAAAGGAATTACGCAGAACAAATCAAATCAAGGAGCGAAAGAAAAAAATGCACTTAGAAACATCCCCAAAACTGGGAAGTACAATCGCAAGAGTCAAAAGGATTTAAATGGAGCTGGGCAGTCGTCAAAATTGGACAATCAGAAGGGCGATCGTGATGTTGCAAATTCAAATCGAAGGAAGAAAGAGACAAGGAATGGTTGCTGCTGGTCAAAATTGTGCAATTGGAAGACATCGTCGCGTATGATGAACTTAAAATCGGCGGCTAGAATACCGGATCGTCCGGTGTTAAAACCTATATGCTCAACTTGCGATGACAGCTTTTCAAATGGAGGTGAAAGTAAATGTACTAAATCATCCAAATCAGGAGCGTATGGTCCCAAGTCAGCGGCTCCTCGAAGCCTGGGCAATGGAAGAAATGCGGTTAAGGAAAACTGCAAGGCTAGTTCAGCGAATAATTCCAATGACAGCGCCTCAATTCAGAATTTTGGGGCTCAACTTGGAATGAAATGGAAGGCAAAACCTTCCAGATAGGTTGTATCTTTTCCCTTCATTGTTTCGTTTTTTTTTACTGTTAATTATGAAGATAATAACCTTAAATATTCGTACGTTCGGGTCGGGTAAGGATAGTAAGATAGGGGATCTCAAGAAACTGTGTCGTGAATTTAACCCAAATTTTGTCGCTATTCAAGAAACTAAATTGCATTATATAAATGATAATTGGATTTTTTCGGTGTGGGGTTCGGGTAACTTCAAGTTTATCCAAAAGGAGATGGTGGGAAAGTCAGGAGGGATGTTACTAGTGTGGGACTCAAATTTTTTTGATGCTTCTGACTCGTTTGTTTGTGATTTTTTCATGGGAGTTTGAGGCACATGGAAAAGCTCAGGGGCTGAATTTACGCTTATTAACGTATATGGACCGCATAATGATCCGGATAAAGTTCGTATGTGGGCCGAATTAAATGCAAAGATTAGACGAAATCCAAACGGAGCATACGTTATTTGTGGAGATTTCAATGAAGTGCGAGATCAAGATGAGAGACTTAACTGCGAATTCATACCTTCGCGTGCGAAAAGATTTAATGAATTCATTTCCGACAACGAGTTAATTGATCTTCCAATGGGTGGACGCAAATTCACTCGAGTTAGTGAGGACGGGTTGAAGTATAGTAAGCTAGATCGGTTTCTAGTAAACGAAAACTTCAATCAATTATGGAAAAGCCTCTCGGTTGTGGCCCTAGATAGAAAAATGTCCGATCATTGTCCTATTTTGATGAAAGATGAAGAAAAGAATTTTGGGCCGAAACCAATTAGGGTCTTTGATGAATGGTTAAAGATAGATGGCATTGAGGAGATTGTCAAGAATTCGTGGAATGAAGAATGCGTTGTCTCGGTGAGAAAGGATTGTATTTTTAGGAATAAATTGAAGCGGTTAAAAGCTACGCTCAAATCAAAGTGTAGCTCTCGATTCGGTGATCTTGATAGTGAGATTGATAAGTTCAAAACCATCGCAACGTCCCTTGAAATTAAGGGCGAAAGTGGCATTCTTTCGGATAGTGAACAAAAGTTAATGAAAGAAGCGAGAAAGAAATGGTTGGAGAAAGATAGAGTAAAAGCCAATATGTTGAAACAAAAAGCACGTGTCAAATGGATTCTTGAAGGAGACGAGAACTCAAAGTTTTTTCATTCGATCTTAAAGAAGAGATATAGTAAAAGCAACATAAAGGGGATTAGTGTTAATGGGATTTGGTCCGAGGAACCGGAGTGCATCAAAGTGGCGGCTCATGGACATTTTGCTAGAATTTTTGATGGGCGGGTTGAGGGTAGATTAAGTATGGAAGATTTCGAGTACCCTAGTCTCTCGGGTGATATGGTTGAGGAGCTTGAAAAATTCATTGACGAGAAAGAGATTCTTGAAGCTATCAAAGATTGTGGTAGTTCGAAGGCTCCGGGCCCGGATGGATTTAACATGTTATTTTTTAAGAAATTTTGGGACATTATTAAAGATGATTTGGTGGCGGCTATCACTTGGTTTTGGGAACATGGAGAGATCTCACGAGGTTGTAATGCTTCATTTATCACGTTAGTCCCTAAAAAGAATGATCCTATGGGATTTGGTGATTTTCGACCTATTAGCTTGATAAATAGCTATTATAAAATTATAGCAAAAATCTTGTCAAATAGGCTGAGAAAGGTGGTCCCTCATCTAGTAGGCTCGGAGCAATCGGCTTTTATGAAAGGTAGATGTATTCTTGACGGAGCACTAATTGCAAACGAAACGATCGAGTTTCTTAAGAGGAAAAAGCAAAAGGGTTTCGTGTTTAAAGTAGACTTTGAAAAGGCGTTTGATTGTTTGGATTGGGATTTTTTAATGGAGGTAATGACTTGTATGGGTTTTGGTGAGAAATGGAGAAAGTGGATTCTCTCTTGTTTAAAATCCGCCTCCATTTCGGTGTTAGTAAACGGTTCCCCTACGCATGAATTCTCACTCGGTAAAGGGGTACGCCAAGGGGATCCTCTCTCCCCCTTCCTATTTATTCTTGCCGCGGAGGATCTTAACATCCTTACCAAAGTGGCGATAAATAAAGGTATGTATAAGGGCGTGGAGGTAGGAAGAGATAAAATCCTAATTTCGCATCTTCAATATGCGGATGATACCATCTTCTTTGGTAATATGGATCGTGTGAATGCAAAAAATCTCATTACTTTACTAAAGTGCTTTGAAGATAGTTCGGGGTTAAGGGTAAATCTACAAAAGAGTTGCGTGTTTGGTGTGTGTTGTAGCCAAGTGGAAATAGATTCTCTTGCGAATTTGATGAAATGTCAAGCCGGGTCACTTCCTTTTACATACCTCGGTTTACCCATTGGAGTTAACATGAATAAAAAACAAGCATGGGAACCGGTTGTCGAAAAATTCAAGAGTCGTCTCTCGGATTGGAAAATGCGAACAACCTCATTTGGGGGTCGTTTAGTCCTAATCAAGTCGGTTTTAAGTAGTCTACCGTTATACTATTTCTCACTCTACCGTGCTCCACCGTGCATAATTAAATCCCTTGAGAGCTTGAGAAGAGTGTTTTTTTGGGGCGGGGACTCATCGGGTTCTAAAATCTCTTGGGTAAAGTGGGAGATTGTGATTGCACCGTTCGGGGCGGGGGGGTTAAATATTGGGAATTTAAATTTCAAAAACCTAGCCTTATTGGGTAAATGGTGGTGGAGGTTTAAAACCGAAACCAATTCATTATGGGCCACTTTAATTAGAAGTATTTATGGTCCTCATGGGAATCTTTTGGGGGAATGCGGGTCAAACCGTATTTCTACTTTGGGTGTTTGGAATAATATAATTCGTGCAGGTTATGCTATTGATGACTTACAGATCCCGTTCTCTACGTCTTTCTCAAAAGACTTAGGGGATGGAAGGACAACTTCTTTTTGGAATGACAAGTGGATAGGAGACAACTGTTTCAGGATCATGTTCCCGAGGGTGTTCATGTTGGAATCCAATAAAGAGGTAACTGTCCGCGAAAGATTGTGTGGAGCTGATGGAATAGCCGCTGTTAATTCTGTCAGTTCTGCTCAGATTGGGACTGATGACAATTTTAGTGATGTTGTTTTTGACCAAGCTGCTGTCCAGGAAGCTGATTTTCGAGAGGCTGTTTCTGTTTTAGATACTCGCCAGGCTGCGAATCACGGACCCAACCCACATGCTGTTAATTATGCAGATTCAGCGAAAGACGGAACTGTTAATTCGAGATCGAAACCAGACTCTTGTTTCCACGGATCGAGCCTGAATTCTGCTGCTGCTATCGAGAGTACAAGAATCTTAGCTGCTGGATCAGAACCTTTTCAACCGATTGTTTCTGCTTCTGCAGCTTCTAATCCGTTCACAAATGCTACGTTAGCTTCTGCTGCTTCATTTATTAGAACTGATAATTCTTATTTAAATGCTGCAGGTATCGAGGAAAGTGTCGGGACGGTTACGGTCAATTGGGAGTGGGTTAGAGAGCCAACGGGCCGGTCTCAAGATGAGCTTCAGAGACTTCTAAATTTAATCCGATCAGTAACACTAACGGATAGCGCGAGCAATTCATGGTCGTGGACACTATGTCCTAATGGTTTGTTCTCGGTCAAAAAACTCTCGTCTTTAATGGAGGAACAAAAATACAGTGATGCGTTAAGTGCGGGAGTCGAGACTAGTCGTAACCCTCTTGTTCCAAAGAAAATCGAAATCTTTGCGTGGCGGACTCTTAAAAAACGTCTTCCCGTAAGATTAGAATTAGACAAGAGGGGTGTCGACCTTCATAGTGTTCGATGCCCAATATGTGATGAAGACGTGGAATCCGTGGATCATATTCTCATCTTTTGTAGGCTCGCTCAAGAGATTTGGTCTCGGGTCTTTAATTGGTGGGGAGTTGGACCTTTTTCATACTTTAGTGTTGCCGAACTCTTACAAAATCACCCGGGTCAAATCAAGTCTACAAAAGGCGCTCTATGTTGGCAAGCGATGATTTGGACTAGCGCATATCTCATTTGGAAAAATAGAAATACTATGGTATTCAAAGCAAAAGGGTGGAATGCCCCGGTTGCACTAAACGAGATTCAAGTACTTTCGTTCGATTGGGTTTCAAGAAGGAGTAAGGATTTGAAGATAGATTGGCACCTTTGGTTAACCGACCCACTCCTAATTGTCGTGTAGCCGCCTTGATGCTTTCTCCGCATCCTTGCGGTTATTTAGTGTTTCGTGTTCTAGTAATGTAGCTCGTGTATCGTATGTATTGTATATAGGGTGGTTTAACCCCCAAACGTGGTACTCATATTCGTGAATCAATCCATATTTGCTTTTCAAAAAAAAAAATGTAGTTTACTCAAAATTTCATCGGTAATTCTTATCTTTTAAAAATTATACCGAAAATCCGTGTAGTTTTAAAATTGATGTAGTTTACTCCTTCCATTAAATGTGGCATGTGTTGGTCAAATGGGTAGGCAATTATGTAATTTAACATCCAACTAAGTAAAATAAATACTCCAAATTAAGTAAAATAAATATATATATTTTTTTGAACGGCAAGAAAATAAATATTAATACTCCTAACCGACTAGATACCTAAATTATTCCAATACCATTTAGCAAAAAGTCATGATGACCAATCAAGATCAATTATAAGCATTGTTATATCGAGTTTTTGATTGTCGAAGCTAAGGATCTACGAATAGTACACGGGGGTCCTGCTCAAGGAGTTGATAGGACACCAAGTAAGGAGTCTAGCAAGAGAGGGTCCAGAAAAGAAAAAAAAAAAAAAGCGTCGGAGGAGAAAATTAGAAAAGAGGGTGGTATTAAAATTAAAACTAAGAAATTTCAGCCTTTTGTATCAAAGAAAGTAACCAATGAGCAACTGAAAGAGGTACTTCAAAACATTGTACGTATCACTAGTTGTAAGTTCCGATTAAAACTGAGTTTAAACCCCCCTAAATTGAAATTTTCAGTTTGAAGAGAGTTCGTATGTTCATTCTTTATTTTACAGAAATTAAGTGATTTTGAATGTGTTTTCGTGATTGAATTAGGTTTTAATCGATTCATTAATCATCATAGCATCTTTTGATGTGTTCATTACATTATTAATCAAAGATTTTAAGCCGAATCTGGAAATTTGGTCGTCGAGCTTAAACACCATGTTCTTCGAACTCAATAAAAATTTAAACAATAAGCCTGATTTGATCCAACATAGCTTGATTAGTTAAAGCGATTTAGTGTTTGATCAAATTTTTTTAATTTTTAGAATTTTTCGATTTAACGTACGAACGAGAAATTTATAAAATCAATTGTTTTTGTACGAACGCACTAAGATACACAGTAATATACTGTTGTCATCATGAGACATTGTAACGACTCAACCCTTGTTATACCAAAAACACGCTTTAAAAAAAATTTGTGAGACTGTACATCTGGACGGCGTCCAGTTATCTGGATAGCGTCCAGTACTGAAGGCCAGGACGGCGTCCAACCATTTGGGACGACGTTCAAAGGAACTGCAGAATTCTAATCAAGTGGTCCAACTTACGCGAGCGGAAAACCCACTTCCCGACACTTTTAAACGAAACGCTTTTCACAACATGTTAATATAAGTAAAACTAAGAGATTTCCACCATAGGATCGAGTTTTACAACATCGGGCCCACATCGGCCGTTTTACGAATTCCGTTCAAAAATACAAGTTTCGACCATAAGAGTTTAATTTTCAAATGACACCTAAAGCATGGTGTTTGGGGCTAAACTACCCACAATCTCGGTCAAACTTCAATAGTCAAACTTCCCAAAAGCATCCCCTATCCAAAACAAAGCGGGAGACCACTAATCTAAACGAACGCCCTTACCCTTATCCACGCCGGAGCCTAAAAAAGATAAACAATGAGAGAGTAAGCAAAACACTTAGTGAATGCAATAATTATACACATACATATATAACCTACTTACTTGCAACCACTTACAACAATTACCGCATACACGCTAGCAATATAATTAGCATACCAACGCAAAGTATAAGGCTAAATCTTCAATACGCAAGCTAGCACAACAATAGCATATAATTCGAACAATATGATATGCTACACTACAACAAGTAACCATGGTTAACCAAAATCCAAAGGGAACGATTCTCGCGAATGAACCGTTAGCCACGCAGACGCCGCTAGTATGCATCACTAGATCCTTGGGTGGTATCGCATACCCGAACTTAAAACCCACCCGTCACGTGAAATGTGGTATCGCATACCCGAACTTAAAACCCACACTTCACGCCCGCACACACACATAATGATGAGGTATCGCATACCCGAACTTTAAACCCTCATCTCATGCCAACACGATGTGGTATCGCATACCCGAACTTAAAACCCACATCGCATTTCGCACAAGAAAATACATTACATACACACATGTATAATTATTCCACTCACCTTAATGCCTTTGGTGAGTCAATCAAGCTCACAACCTTCATCGCGATGTACCTATTACATCATGCGTATAATCAATCATACAATCGAGTTGGTCAACCAACTTACTCACCATCCTAGTGACATTTTGAGCCATAGTGCAATTTCTACCCATTTGCACTCTTAACCCTAATATTAGGTCAACTTCGTCAAAACCCTAACACTAGCCATTTAGGGTCTTAATACACTTTTAACGCAAGGTTATCGCATTTTCATACTCATTGAACAACCTAGGTCACCCAAAACTCATTTGACCCATTTTGTGGTTAACACACCCATTTGGGTCACCCACATACCCAAATTAACACCTACTTACATAATATCTAGGTGTGCTAGCAATTTACTAACCAAATTAAAACTCGTAAGCTCAATTTATCACTTCAAAACCCTAGATTAGTCATCTTTGAGTCCTCATGACCCAAACTTACCCAAAAACCCCCAAATCACTAAACAAAGGGTTTTATGTTCATCACTAACCCAAACCCTAACCCTTAAACTAAATTAAGTATGGAAATCGAGATTAGGACTTACCACCACAATCAAATTGTAGTTAGGGGCTAGATGAACAACTTTAAAACACGTACTTTGACCCGAATCAACCTTCTTCCTCCTTGATTTGAGATCTCTCACTCTAGAACTCTCCTCTCACTCTAGAATTTAAAGTGAAAGGATGAGGTGGTTGAAAGTGGAATGAATGAGGCTCCTAGAACTGATCTTGTGGTCTTAAATTTGTCCAACAATTGAAAAGACCAAACTACCCCCTTTAAAAATCTAAAAGCAAAAAAGCTGGTCTGCCAGTTCATCTGGACGGCGTCCAGCATCCTGGACGGCGTCCAGTCCTTCACAATTGGACGGCGTCCTCCATTTTGGACGGCGTCCCACTTAGCTGGAAACAGGATCTTACAACTCTCCCCCACTTGAACCGGATTGCGTCCTCGCAATCCAAGCCGCATGACAAGCAGGAAGGTAAACCAAAACAAACTCTTCGGATTCCCACGTAAACTCGGAACCCTTACTACGACGCCATTGAACTTTGAAAGTTCTCACCTCTTTATTTCTCAACATTTTCACTTTTTCATCGAGTATTGCAATTGGCTCCTCAACATACTCTAACTTGTTATTTAGCTCAATCTCGTCTAATGACACCCATGATGAATCATCCGCAAGACACTTATAGAGATGGGAAATATGAAATGTATTATGGATCGCCGCAAGCTCTTCGGGTAATTCCAAATGATAAGCAACTTCACCAACACGAGCTAAAATTTTAAAAGGACCAATAAATCGAGGAGCTAACATTCCCCACTTTCGAAACGGAATAATACCCTTCCATGGCGAAGCCTTAAGCATCACCATGTCGCCTTCCTGGAACTCAATCGGTTGCCTACATTTGTCGGCATACGACTTTTGTCTATCTTGAGCCGCTTTCAAATGAGCCCGAATCGTCTCAATCTTGGTATTCGTCTCTAAAACCACATCGGTACTCCCGATTTCCCTTTGTCCCACTTCACCCTAACAAATCGGAGTTCGACACCTTCGCCCATAAAGCATCTCATAAGGTGGCATCCCAATACTAGTATGATAACTATTATTGTACGAGAATTTCACCAAAGGCAAGTGCTCATCCCAACTACCACCGAAATCGATAATACACGCCCGTAACATATCCTCCAATGTTGATTCGTACGTTCGGTTTGACCGTCCGTTTGAGGGTGGTACGCCGTGCTCATTCTCAATTGTGTACCCATATCTTCATGAAACGTATTCCAAAACCGAGACGTGAAATGAGTGTCTCGATCGAAAACAATGGATATAGGAATCCCATGTCTCGATATCACCTCCTTGATAAACAACTTTGACAAAGCCTCCGACGATATCGTTTCCCGAATGGGAAGAAACAAAGCACTTTTCGTCAATCGGTCAACTATCACCCAAATCGTATCAAATTGGGTTCTCGCAGTCTTTGGTAACTTGGTAATGAAATCCATGGTAATGTGCTCCCATTTCCATTTTGGAATTTCTAACGGCTGTAACTTACCGTACGGCTTTTGGTGTTCGGCTTTAACTTGCAAACACGTGACACATTGTTCAACATACTTAACAACATCACGTTTCATGCCTGGCCACCAATACTCTTTCTTCAAATCAAGATACATCTTTGTCGCGTCTGGATGAATGGAATATTTTGACTTATGTGCTTCATCAAGTAGCACTTGTCTGTAATCTCCCATTCTAGGCACCCTCACTCTTCCTTGAAAGGACTACAAACCATGCGGACCTAAGGTAATAGACTCCGTTCGCCCCACGATTCGTTCTTCATACTTGTTGTTAACAAAAGCTTCAATTTTGAATCTCATCAAGATTTATAAGAAAATCGTTTGTAATAATCATGCGTAACGATCCTACTCGTATTGCCGGATGTTGAATCTTTCGACTCAACGCATCTGCGACCACATTCGCCTTACCCGGATGGTAAAGTATCTCACAATCATAATCCTTTACCACATCCATCCATCCATCTACGTTGACGATACTTCAAATCTCGTTGGTCAAAGAGATGTTTTAAACTTTTATGATCCAAATAAATCGTACACTTTACACCATACAAGTAGTGGCGCCAAATTTTCAACGCATGAACCGCCACCGCCAATTCAAGATCATGAGATGAATATCTCTTTTCGTGTTCCTTTAATTGTCGAGAGGCGTAAGCGATGACTTTATCCCTTTGCATTAGAACACACCCAAGCCCATTTAAAGAAGCATCACAATAAACCGTCATATCTTCTACCCCTTCCGGTAACACCAAAACCGGAGCTTGACATAACTTCTCTTTCAACAATTGAAAATCAATTTCTTGCTCGTTTTCCCAATTAAATCTCGCATTCTTCCTCGTCAAATTCGTCAATGGAGAAGCGATCTTAGAAAAGTCTTGGATAAACCGACGATAATAACCAGCCAATACGTATAAGGCCTGACAACAACACATAAATTACAAACCGTGTATATCAATACGTATTGCAACGTAAAGACACGAGAGAATTAAACACATTATAACCCCAAGGTAATAGTAGAAGAAAATAACTTCCTCTGGTGGCAGATGAAAAAAAAGAATGAAGGATACGATAGCCAGGAAAATATCAAGAATCAGGACTGGATTTAACATTTTCACAACCTATTGGGAGGTATGAAATGAGGAAGAAGATGTTGGAGTAATGAAAATAATGGAACAGAAAGGGTTGATTTATAGCGAAATATCATACATAGCAATCGAGGCAGATTACCGCAATTAATCAAAGAGGATCATAATTTCCTTGATTACCGGAGAATCAAATCTTTTATAGATTTCAAGGATTATCTTTAGATTCCTTGAAATCTGAAAAATCCACCGTGACTACGTCAAAAGTTAAATCTTTATCTCAACCTTTTGTGACAGCTTCACTCGTACATTTCACATAATCGAATCGTTTTATCTATATTAGTCTATAATGATGAAACTCTATTTCATCAACTTGTATTCGTCATGAAAACTTTTTTATTGTTAGCCATGACAATCTCTATCAAATTTCGGGATAAAATTTCTCTAACGGGTAGGTACTGTGACGACCCGGAAATTTCCGACCAAATTTAAAACTTAATCGTTATATGATTTCGACAAGATAAGCAAAGTCTGTATTATTGATTCTCAAAATTTTTGAACTAATGTTATATATTCAGTTAACCTTTGACTATTGATCGACGATTCACGAACATCTATTTGTAAATAGATATATATATATATATATATATATATATATATATATATATATATATATATATATATATATATATACAATAAGTTGGAATATTAATTATTAAAATTAATTATAAATAACTTGCAATGTGTATTTAAAAACTGATTTATGTATATTAAATAAAGATATATACATATATATAATTTCAAGTTATTTAGTATACGATAGTAACATTCGTTTATTGATTCGATTGATATTTAGATAAGTTAACTAAAACATTTAGGATGAACAAGTAAAACACTAATTTGCTACAGTATTTTCGAATTCTTACAGTACCCGAAAAGCTACAGTGTTTTCGAAAACTACTATTTGCTACAGTAAAAATCATTTTGCTACAGTAAAACACTATTTTAAAATGAAAATGTATGTATATTTTACAAATGTTATAAAAATATAATATTAACTTAGATATAAAACGTTTTGATTTAAAATAATATTATTATATATTAAGACGTTAATTTATAGAAGCAAATGACCAAAACACTCGAAAGTTCAAGATACACTTTGATTAATATAGTTATTGGTAATGTAAGTCTATATTTTGACAAAGGTACACGTAGCGAAACGTAAAGTACAAGTTATTAAAGCATACGAAGTAACGTTCGAAAATCCAGAACCGGGACATAAGTCAAGTGACAACGTACAAGTAATCGAAACTAAAATTACAAGTCACCTATACACGAGAATATAATATAATATATATATATATATATATATATATATATATATATATATATATATATATATATATATATATATATATAATTAATATAAATTATATATATTATAATAATATGTCGACAAGCTAAAAAACAATCGATCATGAGCTGGATGTGCAGCCCATGCGATCGCGTGGCCCTAAGGCACAATCCCCATGCGATCGCATGGGGGTCGGTGGCAGAAAACATGTATAAATCGAGCGAGTTTCAGTTGTTATGCATTCAGCTTTCTTTCTTTCTTATTTCTCTCTAAATTATTATTATTATTTATATTATTATTATTATTATTATTATTATTGTTATTATTATTATTATTATTATTATTATTATTATTATTATTATTATTATTATTATTAAGATTAATATTATTATTATTGATCTTATCATTATTATTAGTAGTATTATTATTATGTATTACATAAAATACTACGACGAGGTCATGAGAGCATTATTTTCAAAACTGGTTTTCAAACGGGTTTAAGCTAAGGAAACTATGGGTTATAGCTATGGAGGTTATGAGTAATGTTCGTGGGTATTGTTCGCAAGTCAAGCCTAGTGTTTATCATCTCCATTGCGTCTACGTACTTTTCGTGCAATATTGAATCACAATATTGATACGTGAGCATTCATATCTTATCTTTTATATATTAATAGTGTATCCATGTCTAGTGCTCGAGTATATATGTTTATGCATACTTGTATGCTTTAATTTTGTCGTTAGATAGTTTATCATGAATCACAAAATTGATACATATGTTATTGATATAAGGTGTATGATATGCATGTCGTTGAAAAGCTGTCGAAAAATTAATAACTTTTCATTTAGAAATTGTGTGTTTTCGAGAAATGGATTAAAAGTTATGGTCAACTGAATTATGATTAATATTAATTGAAATTGTGTTTGAAACTGTAAATTGATATTTAAACAACTTGTTTATGAGATTGATAAATTGAATTTTCAGATATTATTAGTCGAGTAAATGAATTCTTATATAAGGCACGTCTCGTTGAACAATTGTCAGGTTGACTGTTTTATCATATTTTAAAGCCTTATAAATACTATAATCTGATTTTACAAGTATTGGAAAACTATGTGAAATAATAATCATGCATAGATTTAAAGATCATATTGGGTCAGGTTGACTTTTGAGATGACTTTTGTTAACTTTTGCATGTCAGTCTCGAGCATTAGGATTGTGATACACTATGACCTAACCTAGCTTGTTAGACATGTATTGACCAACATATGTTCTCTAGGTTGAGATCTACGATTATTTTGCATTCCTAGTTTCGATCACATTTCGGTGAATGACCGTATGTGCTGCTAAGGTAAGTTTCATTTGCTCCCTTTTTAATTGCTTTTGCAATCTATATTTTTAGGATGAGAATACATGCACTTTATTTTAAACGCAATGGATACAAGTACATACTAAATTCTACACCGAGTTTGAACCAAAAATCCCTTAGCTTTGGTAAATAGTAACTGCCGGTTATAAGAACTGGTGGGTACGAATAGTTGTATATGGATCCATAGGGCTTGACATCCCCGTCTGTTCCAGGTATAGAAACCCTAGCCTGAACTATAAAACAGACGTATGCTATTTGAGGTTAGTACACGTTGGTTTGCATGTATTGTACATGTTGGTTGCATGTATGTTAAAACAGGGGTACTTATTACATAGACGTTAAAGTTTAGTTACCAGGGTGCTCAATCTTGTAGAATATTTTGATAAACGTTTCTGGATGAAACAACTACAATCTTGTGATCCACCTTTATATACCGATTATGCGCAACATTAAAACTATGAACTCACCAACCTTTGTGTTGACACTTTTAAGCATGTTTATTCTCAGGTTACTAGAAGTCTTCCGCTGTTTGCTTATACGTTATACAAGCTATGTGCATGGATTCATACATGCTTTATTCAAGAAAACGTTGCATTCACAAAATCATTACCATGTATCTTATTTTGACTGCATTATCAACGGTTGTAGTATTGTAAACTATTATTTACGGTGATTGTCTATATGTAGAAATCATCAAACGTCAAAAACCTTGGAATTTGATATTCAATTATGGTGTGCCTTTTCAAAAGAATGCAATGTTTACAAAACGTATCATGTGGAGGTCAGTACCTCACTGTGAAATTGATGAATGATGTATTCGTCCAAATGGATTTGGACGGGTCATCACAGTTGGTATCAGAGCTTGGGGTCATAGGGAACCAGAATTTGCATTAGTGTGTTTAACTGTTAATTGTTAGGATGCATTAGTGAGTCTGGACTATGACCGTATCTGTTTTTATCGAGTTTTGCTTATCATTTCTTGTCAGAAATTACCTGTTATCATCTTAAGTCTAAGACACGTTTTACTGCATTGATTGCATAGATAGTGTATGGACAAATTTCGTATCTTATGTAGTGACCCGAACTTTTCCATGTTTATATATATTAATTGAGATTGATATTTACAAGATTAAATGTTTCCAACATGTTAAGCAATCAAACTTGTTAAGACTTGATTAATTGAAATATGTTTCATATAGACAATTGACCACCCAAGTTGACCGGTGATTCACGAACGTTAAAACTTGTAAAAACTATACAATGACATATATATGGTTATATATATAGTTAACATGTTTTTATTATAAGTATGTATCTCATTAGGTATTTTAACAATGAGTTATATACATAAAAATGAGACTATTAATTTAAGAAACTCGAAAACGATATATATAACGATTATCGTTATAACAACGTCTTACTAGGTACATATGAATCATATTAAGATATTGATACACTTGGTTAATTATGTTAAATGATAAGTAAATATATTATTAAGTGTATTAACAATGAAATACATATGTAAAAATAAGACTACTAACTTAATGATTTCGAAACGAGACATATATGTAACGATTATCGTTGTAACGACATTTAACTGTATATACATCATACTAAGATATATTATATATCATAATATCATGATAATATAATAATTTAACATCTCATTTGTTATAATAAACAATGGGTTAACAACATTCAACAAGATCGTTAACCTAAAGGTTTCAAAACAACATTTACATGTAACGACTAACGATGACTTAACGACTCAGTTAAAATGTATATACATGTAGTGTTTTAATATGTATTCATACTCTTTTGAAATACTTCAAGACACTTATCAAAATACTTCTACTTAACAAAAATGCTTACAATTACATCCTCGTTCAGTTTCATCAACAATTCTACTCGTATGCACCCGTATTCGTACTCGTACAATACACAGCTTTTAGATGTATGTACTATTGGTATATACACTCCAATGATCAGCTCTTAGCAGCCCATGTGAGTCACCTAACACATGTGGGAACCATCATTTGGCAACTAGCATGAAATATCTCATAAAATTACAAAAATATGAGTAATCATTCATGACTTATTTACATGAAAACAAAATTACATATCCTTTATATCTAATCCATACACCAACGACCAAAAACACCTACAAACACTTTCATTCTTCAATTTTCTTCATCTAATTGATCTCTCTCAAGTTCTATCTTCAAGTTCTAAGTGTTCTTCATATATTTTACAAGTTCTAGTTACATAAAATCAAGAATACTTTCAAGTTTGCTAGCTCACTTCCAATCTTGTAAGGTGATCATCCAACCTCAAGAAATCTTTGTTTCTTACAGTAGGTTATCATTCTAATACAAGGTAATAATCATATTCAAACTTTGGTTCAATTTCTATAACTATAACAATCTTATTTCAAGTGATGATCTTACTTGAACTTGTTTTCGTGTCATGATTCTGCTTCAAGAACTTCGAGCCATCCAAGGATCCGTTGAAGCTAGATCCATTTTTCTCTTTTCCAGTAGATTTATCCAAGGAACTTAAGGTAGTAATGATGTTCATAACATCATTCGATTCATACATATAAAGCTATCTTATTCGAAGGTTTAAACTTGTAATCACTAGAACATAGTTTAGTTAATTCTAAACTTGTTCGCAAACAAAAGTTAATCCTTCTAACTTGACTTTTAAAATCAACTAAACACATGTTCTATATCTATATGATATGCAAACTTAATGATTTAAAACCTGAAAACACGAAAAACACCGTAAAACCGGATTTACGCCGTCGTAGTAACACCGCGGGCTGTTTTGGGTTAGTTAATTAAAAACTATGATAAACTTTGATTTAAAAGTTGTTATTCTGAGAAGATGATTTTTATTATGAACATGAAACTATATCCAAAAATTATGGTTAAACTCAAAGTGGAAGTATGTTTTCTAAAATGGTCATCTAGACGTCGTTCTTTCGACTGAAATGACTACCTTTACAAAAACGACTTGTAACTTATTTTTCCGACTATAAACCTATACTTTTTCTGTTTAGATTCATAAAATAGAGTTCAATATGAAACCATAGCAATTGGATTCACTCAAAACGGATTTAAAATGAAGAAGTTATGGGTAAAACAAGATTGGATAATTTTTCTCATTTTAGCTACGTGAAAATTGGTAACAAATCTATTCCAACCATAACTTAATCAACTTGTATTGTATATTATGTAATCTTGAGATACCATAGACACGTATACAATGTTTCGACCTATCATGTCGACACATCTATATATATTTCGGAACAACCATAGACACTCTATATGTGAATGTTGGAGTTAGCTATACAGGGTTGAGGTTGATTCCAAAATATATATAGTTTGAGTTGTGATCAATACTGAGATACGTATACACTGGGTCGTGGATTGATTCAAGATAATATTTATCGATTTATTTCTGTACATCTAATTGTGGACAACTAGTTGTAGGTTACTAACGAGGACAACTGACTTAATAAACTTAAAACATCAAAATATATTAAAAGTGTTGTAAATATATTTTGAACATACTTTGATATATATATATATATATATATATATATATATATATATATATATATATATATATATATATATATATATATATATATATATATATATATATATATTGTTATAGGTTCGTGAATCAACCAGTGGCCAAGTCTTACTTCCCGACGAAGTAAAAATCTGTGAAAGTGAGTTATAGTCCCGCTTTTAAAATCTAATATTTTTGGGATGAGAATACATGCAGGTTTTATAAATGATTTACAAAATAGACACAAGTACGTGAAACTACATTCTATGGTTGAATTATCGAAATCGAATATACCCCTTTATATTAAGTCTGGTAATCTAAGAATTAGGGAACAGACACCCTAATTGACGCGAATCCTAAAGATAGATCTATCGGGCCCAACAAGCCCCATCCAAAGTACCGGATGCTTTAGTACTTCGAAATTTATATCATATCTGAAGGGTGTCCCGGAATGATGGGGATATTCTTATATATGCATCTTGTTAATGTCGGTTACCAGGTGTTCACCATATGAATGATTTTTATCTCTATGTATGGGATGTGTATTGAAATATGAAATCTTGTGGTCTATTGTTACGATTTGATATATATAGGTTAAACCTATAACTCACCAACATTTTTGTTGACGTTTAAAGCATGTTTATTCTCAGGTGAATATTAAGAGCTTCCGCTGTTGCATACTAAAATAAGGACAAGATTTGGAGTCCATGTTTGTATGATATTGTGTAAAAACTGCATTCAAGAAACTGATTTCGATGTAACATATTTGTATTGTAAACCATTATGTAATGGTCGTGTGTAAACAGGATATTTTAGATTATCATTATTTGATAATCTACGTAAAGCTTTTTAAACCTTTATTTATGAAATAAAGGTTATGGTTTGTTTTAAAAATGAATGCAGTCTTTGAAAAACGTCTCATATAGAGGTCAAAACCTCGCAACGAAATCAATTAATATGGAACGTTTTTAATCAATAAGAACGGGACATTTCAGTTGGTATCCGAGCGTTGGTCTTAGAGAACCAGAATTTTGCATTAGTGTGGCTTATCGAGTTTGTTAGGATGCATTAGTGAGTCTGGACTTCGACCGTGTTTACTTGAAAAATGATTGCTTAACAAATTTTGTTGGAAACTATATATTTTTAACATGTAAATATTATGTGATATATTAATCTCTTAACGCGTTTGATATTATGTGATAGATGTCTACCTCTAGAACAAGTCCCATTGACTCACCTAATAATAATGAAGAGTCAAATGTAAATTGGAATGATTCGTGGACTGATTCACAAGTTCCCGAAGAGGAACCGGAAGAAGAGTCGGAACCGGAAGAAGAATCGGAACCGGAAGAAGAATCGGAACCGGATGAAGAAATAGAACCGGTGGGGGAAATAATAAAACGGTTAAGTAAAAGAAAATCCTCAACCAACCGATCAAGGTTAATTATGGTCAATGGTGTTTCCGCCAAGGAAGCAAAATATTGGGAGGATTACCAATTCTCCGATGAATCGGATTCCGACGAGAATTCCGATGATGTTATAGAAATTACCCCAACTGAATTTAAAAAGGCAAAAGAAAATAATAAGGGAAAGGGCATAAAAATAGAGAAATCTAATTCCAACCCCGATGAACTTTATATGTATCGTCAACCCCCGAAGTCCTTAAGTTGTAACAATGACCCGGGAACCTCTAAACCACCAGGTTTTTCTAAACCAATGTGGATCACGACGGCTCGTATTAGGGGAACATCATATATCCCTAGAAACTTGGCAAAACGAACCAAAACCGAAGAAGAAGAAACAAGCGAGTCGGAATAAGATAGTTGTATTCGTGTGGTGTAATATATGTAATATAGTGTGCTTATGCTTTATGATATATGTAAAAATTGCTTGTATTAATAAGTATTTTTTTTTATGAATCTAACTCTTGTCTATTTTACAGTATAAAAACACAAAATGGATAGACAACCCAATATTTTAAGAGACCTACCCGGAGACATGATTGATGAAATCTTGTCTAGAGTCGGTCAGAATTCTTCGGCACAACTATTTAAGGCGAGATCAGTTTGTAAGACATTCGAAGAACGTTCCAAGAATGTCTTGGTTTATAAAAGGCTTTCGTTCGGAAGATGGGGGATATCACATTGGGAAATCCATAAGTTACGATGTGTTTACTTTGACGCATATATTGCGGGGAACCCAAATGCTATTTTACGCAATGGGTTAAGAAATTATTTTGACTCAATATATCCGAATATTGGACTTCGTGATTTAGAAAAAGCGGCTAACATGCAACATAAAGAAGCATGTTATGCTTACGGATTAGTAATGTTCGCTTCTCACCAAAGTGAGAACAAGAACATCGGGCTACAACTATTAAACAAAACGTTCCCACAAGTGACGGAGTCGGTAATTGGGGTAAGAAATGAGGTTTTAAGATTGTTACGGGACTGTTGGACATTACGTAACCCTCGTCCCTTTGATGACGTTACAACACGCTGTCTTATCAACGGCCATAACGGTTATGTTCCACAAGACCAAGGATGGGAAGTAGTCCTAGTAAAACCAGAATGCATGACTTGTTTCTGGACGTATGAATTACGTGTCTTTATTGCCTTTGCTGAACGACTTGTGTACTAGCTAGAATTATCTTCACAACCATCTTGTATCAAATTTATTGTGTGCTATATTTCATGCTATATGTAAAATAAGCGGTATTGTAAGTTTGTAAAATGTTGTGTAAAAGTTTGAACGCGAAATATTATTATAATCAGTTTTTCATATAGAATTGTAGTAGTTGAATTGTATATTAGCTACTAAGTATGAACTTAACGGGTAGGTACTACCCGAATTTAAACTTATAAAACGCTAATATGAAGAAAAAGCTTTTATAAATGAGTTCATATTATGCTACGAAATACTATTAACTACTCTTAATATTCTGTATGATTAACTTGTTCCATTTAACTATTTTAAAGGAAATGGCACCGACTACTCGACACACCGTGAATATGAATGAAGAGGAATTCCGTACTTTTCTAGCTTCAAACATAGCCGCAGTACAGGCTGCGCTACATACCAACAATAACCTTGGATCTAGCAGTACAGGAAATCGTGTAGGATGCACCTACAAAGAATTCACTGCCTGCAAACCTTTGGAATTTGATGGAACCGAAGGACCGATCGGATTGAAACGGTGGACCGAGAAGGTCGAATCGGTGTTTGCCATAAGTAAGTGTACTGAAGAGGACAAAGTAAAGTACGCTACGCATACCTTCACAGGTTCTGCGTTAACATGGTGGAATACCTATCTAGAGCAAGTGGGACAAGACGATGCGTACGCACTATCGTGGTCAGCATTCAAGCACTTGTTGAACGAGAAGTACCGTCCCAGAACCGAGGTCAATAAGCTCAAGACAGAACTTAGAGGGTTACGAACCCAAGGATTTGATATTACCACGTACGAAAGACGATTCACAGAATTGTGCCTATTGTGTCCGGAAGCATTCGAAGATGAGGAAGAGAAGATCGACGCGTTTGTGAAAGGATTACCGGAAAGAATCCAAGAAGATATAAGTTCACACGAGCCCGCCTCCATACAACAGGCATGTAGAATGGCTCACAAACTCGTGAACCAAATTGAAGAAAGAATTAAAGAACAGACTGCTGAAGAGGCCAATGTGAAGCAAGTCAAAAGAAAGTGGGAGGAAAACGGTGATAAGAATCACCAATACAACAACAACAGCAATTACAACAATAATCGCAACAATTATCCCAACAATCGCAACATCAATCGCAACTACAACAAACGGCCCAACAACAACAACAACAACAACAACAACAACTACAACAATCATCCCAACAACAATAATAACCGCAATAACAACAACAATCAGAAGCAGCTATGCCAAAGGTGTGAAAAGAATCACTCGGGGTTCTGCACCAAATTTTGCAACAAGTGTAAAAGAAATGGTCATAGCGCGGCGAAGTGTGAGGTCTACGGACCAGGGGTTAATAGAACGAAAGGAACAAATGGTGTCGGAACGAGTAATGGCGGAGCAAGTAGTGTCGGAGCAAGTTATGCCAATGTAATTTGTTATAAATGTGGAAAACCGGGCCACATTATTAGAAATTGCCCGAACCAGGAGAACACGAATGGACAAGGCCGTGGAAGAGTTTTCAATATTAATGCGGCAGAGGCACAGGAAGACCCGGAGCTTGTTACGGGTACGTTTCTTATTGACAATAAATCTGCTTACGTTTTATTTGATTCGGGTGCGGATAGAAGCTATATGAGTAGAGATTTTTGTGCTAAATTAAGTTGTCCATTGACGCCTTTGGATAGTAATTTTTTACTCGAATTAGCAAATGGTAAATTAATTTCAGCAGATAATATATGTCTGAATCGAGAAATTAAACTGGTTAGCGAAACATTTAAGATTGATTTGATACCAGTAGAGTTAGGGAGTTTTGATGTGATAATCGGTATGGACTGGTTGAAAGAAGTGAAAGCGGAGATCGTTTGTTACAAAAATGCAATTCGCATTATACGAGAAAAAGGAAAACCCTTAATGGTGTACGGAGAAAAGGGCAACACGAAGCTACATCTTATTAGTAATTTGAAGGCACAAAAACTAATAAGAAAAGGTTGCTATGCTGTTCTAGCACACGTCGAGAAAGTACAAACTGAAGAAAAGAGCATCAATGATGTTCCCATTGCAAAAGAATTTCCTGATGTATTTCCGAAAGAATTACCGGGATTACCCCCACATCGATCCGTTGAATTTCAAATAGATCTTGTACCAGGAGCTGCACCAATAGCTCGTGCTCCTTACAGACTCGCACCCAGCGAGATGAAAGAACTACAAAGCCAATTACAAGAACTTTTAGAGCGTGGTTTCATTCGACCAAGCACATCACCGTGGGGAGCTCCTGTTTTGTTTGTCAAGAAGAAAGATGGTACATTCAGGTTGTGTATCGACTACCGAGCGTTGAACAAACTTACCATCAAGAACCGGTACCCACTACCGAGAATCGATGACTTATTTGATCAACTACAAGGCTCGTCTGTTTATTCAAAGATTGACTTACGTTCCGGGTATCATCAAATGCGGGTGAAAGAAGATGATATTCCAAAGACTGCTTTCAGAACACGTTACGGTCATTACGAGTTTATGGTCATGCCGTTTGGTTTAACTAATGCACCAGCTGTGTTCATGGACCTTATGAACCGAGTGTGTGGACCATACCTTGACAAGTTTGTCATTGTTTTCATTGATGACATACTTATTTACTCAAAGAATGACCAAGAACACGGTGAACATTTGAGAAAGGTGTTAGAAGTATTGAGGAAGGAAGAATTGTACGCTAAGTTTACAAAGTGTGCATTTTGGTTGGAAGAAGTTCAATTCCTCGGTCACATAGTGAACAAAGAAGGTATTAAGGTGGATCCGGCAAAGATAGAAACTGTTGAAAAGTGGGAAACCCCGAAAACTCCGAAACACATACGCCAGTTTTTAGGACTAGCTGGTTACTACAGAAGGTTCATCCAAGATTTTTCCAGAATAGCAAAACCCTTGACTGCATTAACGCATAAAGGGAAGAAATTTGAATGGAATGATGAACAAGAGAAAGCGTTTCAGTTATTGAAGAAAAAGCTAACTACGGCACCTATATTGTCATTGCCTGAAGGGAATGATGATTTTGTGATTTATTGTGACGCATCAAAGCAAGGTCTCGGTTGTGTATTAATGCAACGAACGAAGGTGATTGCTTATGCGTCTAGACAATTGAAGATTCACGAACAAAATTATACGACGCATGATTTGGAATTAGGAGCGGTTGTTTTTGCATTAAAGACTTGGAGGCACTACTTATATGGGGTCAAAAGTATTATATATACCGACCACAAAAGTCTTCAACACATATTTAATCAGAAACAACTGAATATGAGGCAGCGTAGGTGGATTGAATTGTTGAATGATTACGACTTTGAGATTCGTTACCACCCGAGGAAGGCAAATATGGTAGCCGATGCCTTGAGCAGGAAGGACAGAGAACCCATTCGAGTAAAATCTATGAATATAATGATTCATAATAACCTTACTACTCAAATAAAGGAGGCGCAACAAGGAGTTTTAAAAGAGGGAAATTTAAAGGATGAAATACCCAAAGGATCGGAGAAGCATCTTAATATTCAGGAAGACGGAACCCGGTATAGGGCTGAAAGGATTTGGGTACCTAAATTTGGAGATATGAGAGAAATGGTACTTAGAAAAGCTCATAAAACCAGATACTCAATACATCCTGGAACGGGGAAGATGTACAAGGATCTCAAGAAACATTTTTGGTGGCCGGGTATGAAAGCCGATGTTGCTAAATACGTAGGAGAATGTTTGACGTGTTCTAAGGTCAAAGCTGAGCATCAGAAACCATCAGGTCTACTTCAACAACCCGAAATCCCGGAATGGAAATGGGAAAACATTACCATGGATTTCATCACTAAATTGCCAAGGACTGCAAGTGGTTTTGATACTATTTGGGTAATAGTTGATCGTCTCACCAAATCAGCACACTTCCTGCCAATAAGAGAAGATGACAAGATGGAGAAGTTAGCACGACTGTATTTGAAGGAAGTCGTCTCCAGACATGGAATACCAATCTCTATTATCTCTGATAGGGATGGCAGATTTATTTCAAGATTCTGGCAGACATTACAGCAAGCATTAGGAACTCGTCTAGACATGAGTACTGCCTATCATCCACAAACTGATGGGCAGAGCGAAAGGATGATACAAACGCTTGAAGACATGCTACGAGCATGTGTTATGGATTTCGGAAACAGTTGGGATCGACATCTACCGTTAGCAGAATTTTCCTACAACAACAGCTACCATTCAAGCATTGAGATGGCGCCGTTTGAAGCACTTTATGGTAGAAAGTGCAGGTCTCCGATTTGTTGGAGTGAAGTGGGGGATAGACAGATTACGGGTCCGGAGATTACACAAGAAACTACCGAGAAGATCATCCAAATTCAACAATGGTTGAAAACCGCCCAAAGTCGACAAAAGAGCTACGCTGACATTAAAAGAAAAGATATAGAATTTGAAATTGGAGAGATGGTCATGCTTAAAATTGCACCTTGGAAAGGCGTTGTTCGATTTGGTAAACGAGGGAAATTAAATCCAAGGTATATTGGACCATTCAAGATTATTGATCGTGTCGGACCAGTAGCTTACCGACTTGAGTTACCTTAACAACTCGCGGCTGTACATAACACTTTCCACATCTCGAATTTGAAGAAATGTTTTGCTAAAGAAGATCTCACTATTCCGTTAGATGAAATCCAAATCAACGAAAAACTTCAATTCATCGAAGAACCCGTCGAAATAATGGATCGTGAGGTTAAAAGACTTAAGCAAAACAAGATACCAATTGTTAAGGTTCGATGGAATGCTCATAGAGGACTCGAGTTCACCTGGGAGCGTGAAGATCAGATGAAGAAGAAATACCAGCATCTATTTCCAGAATATTCGTGAACACCTTCAACAGCTTAAAATTTCGGGACGAAATTTATTTAACGGGTAGGTACTGTAGTTACCCGAACTTTTCCATGTTTATATATATTAATTGAGATTGATATTTACAAGATTAAATGTTTCCAACATGTTAAGCAATCAAACTTGTTAAGACTTGATTAATTGAAATATGTTTCATATAGACAATTGACCACCCAAGTTGACCGGTGATTCACGAACGTTAAAACTTGTAAAAACTATAAATGACATATATATGGTTATATATATAGTTAACATGTTTTTATTATAAGTATGTATCTCATTAGGTATTTTAACAATGAGTTATATACATAAAAATGAGACTATTAATTTAAGAAACTCGAAAACGATATATATAACGATTATCGTTATAACAACGTCTTACTAGGTACATATGAATCATATTAAGATATTGATACACTTGGTTAATTATGTTAAATGATAAGTAAATATATTATTAAGTGTATTAACAATGAAATACATATGTAAAAATAAGACTACTAACTTAATGATTTCGAAACGAGACATATATGTAACGATTATCGTTGTAACGACATTTAACTGTATATACATCATACTAAGATATATTATATATCATAATATCATGATAATATAATAATTTAACATCTCATTTGTTATAATAAACAATGGGTTAACAACATTCAACAAGATCGTTAACCTAAAGGTTTCAAAACAACATTTACATGTAACGACTAACGATGACTTAACGACTCAGTTAAAATGTATATACATGTAGTGTTTTAATATGTATTCATACTCTTTTGAAAGACTTCAAGACACTTATCAAAATACTTCTACTTAACAAAAATGCTTACAATTACATCCTCGTTCAGTTTCATCAACAATTCTACGCGTATGCACCCGTATTCGTACTCGTACAATACACAGCTTTTAGATGTATGTACTATTGGTATATACACTCCAATGATCAGCTCTTAGCAGCCCATGTGAGTCACCTAACACATGTGGGAACCATCATTTGGCAACTAGCATGAAATATCTCATAAAATTACAAAAATATGAGTAATCATTCATGACTTATTTACATGAAAACAAAATTACATATCCTTTATATCTAATCCATACACCAACGACCAAAAACACCTACAAACACTTTCATTCTTCAATTTTCTTCATCTAATTGATCTCTCTCAAGTTCTATCTTCAAGTTCTAAGTGTTCTTCATATATTTTACAAGTTCTAGTTACATAAAATCAAGAATACTTTCAAGTTTGCTAGCTCACTTCCAATCTTGTAAGGTGATCATCCAACCTCAAGAAATCTTTGTTTCTTACAGTAGGTTATCATTCTAATACAAGGTAATAATCATATTCAAACTTTGGTTCAATTTCTATAACTATAACAATCTTATTTCAAGTGATGATCTTACTTGAACTTGTTTTCGTGTCATGATTCTGCTTCAAGAACTTCGAGCCATCCAAGGATCCGTTGAAGCTAGATCCATTTTTCTCTTTTCTAGTAGGTTTATACAAGGAACTTAAGGTAGTAATGATGTTCATAACATCATTCAATTCATACATATAAAGCTATCTTATTCGAAGGTTTAAACTTGTAATCACTAGAACATAGTTTAGTTAATTCTAAACTTGTTCGCAAAGAAAAGTTAATCCTTCTAACTTGACTTTTAAAATCAACTAAACACATGTTCTATATCTATATGATATGCTAACTTAATGATTTAAAACCTGGAAACACGAAAAACACCGTAAAACCGGATTTACGCCGTCGTAGTAACACTGCGGGCTGTTTTGGGTTAGTTAATTAAAAACTATGATAAACTTTGATTTAAAAGTTGTTATTCTAAGAAGATGATTTTTATTATGAACATGAAACTATATCCAAAAATTATGGTTAAACTCAAAGTGGAAGTATGTTTTCTAAAATGGTCATCTAGACGTCGTTCTTTCGACTGAAATGACTACCTTTACAAAAATGACTTGTAACTTATTTTTCCGACTATAAACCTATACTTTTTCTGTTTAGATTCATAAAATAGAGTTCAATATGAAACCATAGCAATTGGATTCACTCAAAACGGATTTAAAATGAAGAAGTTATGGGTAAAACAAGATTGGATAATTTTTCTCATTTTAGCTACGTGAAAATTGGTAACAAATCTATTCCAACCATAACTTAATCAACTTGTATTGTATATTATGTAATCTTGAGATACCATAGACACGTATACAATGTTTCGACCTATCATGTCGACACATCTATATATATTTCGGAACAACCATAGACACTCTATATGTGAATGTTGGAGTTAGCTATACAGGGTTGAGGTTGATTCCAAAATATATATAGTTTGAGTTGTGATCAATACTGAGATACGTATACACTGGGTCGTGGATTGATTCAAGATAATATTTATCGATTTATTTCTGTACATCTAATTGTGGACAACTAGTTGTAGGTTACTAACGAGGACAACTGACTTAATAAACTTAAAACATCAAAATATATTAAAAGTGTTGTAAATATATTTTGAACATACTTTGATATATATATATATATATATATATATATATATATATATATATATATATATATATATATATATATATATATATATATATATATATATATATATATATATATATATATATATATATATATATATATATATATATATATATATATATATATATTGTTATAGGTTCGTGAATCAACCAGTGGCCAAGTCTTACTTCCCGACGAAGTAAAAATCTGTGAAAGTGAGTTATAGTCCCACTTTTAAAATCTAATATTTTTGGGATGAGAATACATGCAGGTTTTATAAATGATTTACAAAATAGACACAAGTACGTGAAACTACATTCTATGGTTGAATTATCGAAATCGAATATGCCCCTTTATATTAAGTCTGGTAATCTAAGAATTAGGGAACAGACACCCTAATTGACGCGAATCCTAAAGATAGATCTATCGGGCCCAACAAGCCCCATCCAAAGTACCGGATGCTTTAGTACTTCGAAATTTATATCATATCTGAAGGGTGTCCCGGAATGATGGGGATATTCTTATATATGCATCTTGTTAATTTCGGTTACTAGGTGTTCACCATATGAATGATTATTATCTCTATGTATGGGATGTGTATTGAAATATGAAATCTTGTGGTCTATTGTTACGATTTGATATATATAGGTTAAACCTATAACTCACCAACATTTTTGTTGACGTTTAAAGCATGTTTATTCTCAGGTGAATATTAAGAGCTTCCGCTGTTGCATACTAAAATAAGGACAAGATTTGGAGTCCATGTTTGTATGATATTGTGTAAAAACTGCATTCAAGAAACTGATTTCGATGTAACATATTTGTATTGTAAACCATTATGTAATGGTCGTGTGTAAACAGGATATTTTAGATTATCATTATTTGATAATCTACGTAAAGCTTTTTAAACCTTTATTTATGAAATAAAGGTTATGGTTTGTTTTAAAAATGAATGCAGTCTTTGAAAAACGTCTCATATAGAGGTCAAAACCTCGCAACGAAATCAATTAATATGGAACGTTTTTAATCAATAAGAACGGGACATTTCATCTTAAGCATATCTATTACTGTAAACTCTGTCTAACATCTTCCATAAATTCCTCCGAAACTGATGGGACTCTAGTATTATAAATACATATGTGATTTATGTATTAAGAAATACCAAACCAAAATCTATAATCTATTTCATATCAAAAATCATTTCTTGATTATACAAGATGGATCACGTATCTAGTTCAAATTCCTTAGATTCCGACAACTATTCTGATATGGATTTCCACTCGAGCTCCGAAAGCAGTGTGACCGGAATGGATCATCCGATTAGCCATCATCTATTCTGGATGAATTGGGGATGAGTTCATAGCCTACTTAATCATTGGAGACAAGAAGAAGGTGATCCCTTCCATCCACTACATTCCCCTCTTGGCGAGGAACCTGAAGCACTTACCGGCGAACCTGTTCGTAATACCATTTTCTCTCTCATTTCCAGAGTATCTCGTCATGATTATATACTATCTCAAATTCTAGATCTTATTCGTCCGCTCGTCCGAACCAACAATCATCCCGGTGTAATAGAAGAAGTCAACGAGCTTCGCGCTCGGGTAGTGGCTTTGGAGAATATGGTGCAAGGGTTACAAGCACCAGCAGCATCACCGACATCAACAGTACCACCATCATCAACACCAACAGTACCATTACCACCACCAACAACAACCTCCGCATCCCACACCTCAACATCACAATTTGTTCCACGAGCATCAACGTCATACGCACCATAGATACCAAGGAGTACCAACAATAATAACCGATGAAGTATTGATTCATAACTTCATTGGAGAAATATTCTTTGGCGATTATGTAATCTCTAAAGTCTTGGAGATTATCTATTCCAGCCGTAACCATAAATCAGATGAGTGAACTGAAACGATAGAAGGAAGAGTAGAAACCCTGACCGGAATGGTGCACGATTTACAAGCTACACTTGTTTTACCAGCAGCATCAACAGTACCGTCAGTATCACCAACACCGGCAAAACCTGTAGCACTACAAGTTCCGCCAATTCCATAATCACCAACATCATCACAAATCAACAACGCGTATATTGTATCAACGAGTTATGAAGTATTAACTCATTTCCCCTAAAGAAATTATATGTATATTTAATATATATGAATTTTGAAATCAAAATAAATCTTTTCGTACTAAGCTATTACGTGTGAATCTTAACTAGTAGGCACTACTCGGTTAGTTCATATTACTAATATGCAATGATGTACATCCTTCATTAATGACATAACCATCGTTAACTACAATCTCTGTTTCAAATTCAATAAATTCCTTTTCATAATAAAATAAGTGTACTATTCAATTACACGTTTGATTTTGACACTTTCATTTTCGATGTACTCAACACTTTCTAGAAAACATCATTCGTACCTTGCGAAGTTAGCAAGAGTTCCATGAGCACCAACATGATTCACTGAGGAAAAATCAATAAAACTGAATAATTAAGTATTGATTACATTAGTGACATACTCCACGAAGATTATGAAATCTTTAATGTTTTAGAGATTATTCATTTCTAATCCAGCTGAAAATCAAATGAGCTTAATAAGATATTAACTCATTAAATCTGTATTATATCTGAAGAAAATATACATACATATATTTTCATAAAGACTGTAATAAAATTCTCTGGTACAAAATATTACTTGTAAAACTTTTAACGGGTAGGTAATATATGAGAGATATATAAAATTCACAATTAATATGTTACATTCTTCGATTTTGATTCAGCAAATCAACTTCAATTTTCATTAGAATAAGCCTTATTATAACAATTACCCCTTCATCATTGTTACAGGGGAACCTTTTATATCTCGCCACATTAGCAGTAAACTTACCAACAACTTCATTGATCTTTGACCTTCCGAAAAATCATTATACTCATTGAAACTCTATCATGTACTCATCCACATCTTGTAACAATAATTGCCATACCAACTACAGGGAATTAACAATCAGTATTTTGAATCTCGCAGTGTTTCTACATCAACAGTTATATGCATACATATAACAATTTTCTCTTAGAATTATGATCTTCCATTATGAAATTCTGAAAAGTGCCCAGCCTACGAATCAGTTCTTGAAATTTTGAAAAATGCTGATGAAGCAGCAAAAACTGTAAACAACCTTAACAACCAAAAGTTTGATGATAAAGAATAGTGTGTTGGTAAAGCTCAGAAAAAGAGAAGGTTTGGAACTGGAAAACGGATTGAGCAAACCATGAAGGAGGTTGTGGACAAATCACAAAGACTAAACCTGCCTTCAAAGAATCCAAATGATTCAGTGTCTGCTGAAGTCATTAACGAATACCTTGCTCCTGACTCTAAACCTTTGCGGACAAATATTCTTCATCACCTTTCGATATTAGAAATTCTAAGATATCATCGCATCTTTCATTATAAATATCCTCGATATTTCTGAAGATATTTTCATCACTATCCTTATCTGAAATCATTTATCTTCTTGCATTATATGTACTACATCATAAAGGAAACTGTTTAGTTTCTATATTCTGTAAACCTTCGAGTTTAAAATATGAATGGTTTGAAGTAGTGTTGGGAATTGAAGCATGAGTTAGTATAATATAATGACACTTGATCAACGTGATTATATTACAGTAAGTCATGCTGAGTTTCTAATGGAACGTGATAAAGGTTCACAGATCATACCCTCATCATGAACCATGTTACATAACTCTTTCATTCTATTTAACCTCTAAACTATCAAGAAAATATTTTTCTTGATGATTCGGTCTTTTTCGGATATTCTGGTAATTTGACAAATCAAATCGTGCTATTACCTTTCCATTCTACTTTGTATATTATGATCATTCGAAACTCCATACCTGCGAATTCTGGACCATTATTCGCTTGACTTGAAGTCGGGAAGGAAAAACAAAAGCATGGAACTCCTAAATATAAGGCCTGATAACAACACATAAATTACAAACCGTGTATATCAATACGTATTGCAACGTAAAGACACGGAAGAATTAAAAACATTATAACCCCAAGGTAATAGTAGAAGAAAATAACTTCCTCTGGTGGCAGATGAAAAAGAAGAATGAAGGATACGATAGCTAGGAAAATATCAAGAATCAGGACTGGATTTAACATTTTCACAACTTATTGGGAGGTATGAAATGAGGAAGAAGATGTGGGAGTAATGAAAATAATGGAACGGAAGAGGTTGATTTATAGCGAAATATCATACATAGCAATCGAGGCAGATTACCGCAATTAATCAAAGAGGATCATAATTTCCTTGATTATCGGAGAATCAAATCTTTTATAGATTTCAAGGATTATCTTTAGATTCCTTGAAATCCGGAAAATTCACCGTGAGTACGTCAAAAGTTAAATCTTTATCTCAACCTTTTGTGACAGCTTCACTCGTACGTTTCACATAATCGAATCGTTTTATATATATTAGTCAATAATGATGAAACTCTATTTCATCAACTCGTATTCGTCATGAAAACATTTTTATTGTTAGCCATGACAATCTCTATCAAATTTCGGAACGAAATTTCTTTAACGGGTAGGTACTGTGACGGCCCGGAAATTTCCGACCAAATTTAAAACTTAATCCTTATATGATTTCGACAAGATAAGCAAAGTCTGTATTATTGATTCTTAAAATTTTTGAACTAATGTTATATATTCAGTTAACCTTTGACTATTGACCGATGATTCACGAACATCTATTTGTAAATAGATATATATATATATATATATATATATATATATATATATATATATATATATATATATATATATATATATATATATATATATATATATATATATATATATATATATATATATATATACAATAAGTTGGAATATTAATTATTAAAATTAATTATATATAACTTGCAATGTGTATTTAAAAACTGATTTATGTATATTAAATAAAAATATATACATATATATAATTTCAAGTTATTTAGTATACGATAGTAACATTCATTTATTAATTCGATTGATATTTAGATAATTTAACTAAAACGTTTAGGATGAACAAGTAAAACTCTAATTTGCTACAGTATTTTCGAATTGCTACAGCACCCGAAAAGCTACAATGTTTTTGAAAACTACTATTTGCTACAGTAAAAATCATTTTGCTACAGTAAAATAGTATTTCAAAATGAAAATGTATGTATATTTTATCAAATATTATAAAAATATAATATTGACTTAGATATAAAACGTTTTGATTTAAAATAATATTATTATATATTAAGACGTTAATTTATAGAAGCAAATGATCAAAACACTCGAAAGTTCAAGATACACTTTGATTAATATAGTTATTGGTAATGTAAGTCTATATTTTGACAAAGGTACACATTGCGAAACGTAAAGTACAAGTTATTAAAGCATACGAAGTAATGTTCAAAAATCCGGAACCGAGACATAAGTCTAGTGACAACGTACAAGTAATCGGAACTAAAATTAGAAGTCACCTATACAAGAGAATATAATATAATATATATATAATTAATAAAAATTATATATATATATATATATATATATATATATATATATATATATATATATATATATATATATATATATATATATTATATATATATTATAATAATATGTCGACAAGCTAAAAAACAATCGATCATGAGCTGGAGGTGCAGCCCATGCGATCGCATGGCCCTAAGGCACAATCCCCGTGCGATCGCCTGGGGGTCGGTGGCAGAAAACATGTATAAATCGAGCGAGTTTCAGTTGTTATGCATTCAACTTTCTTTCTTTCTTCTTTCTCTCTAAATTATTATTATTATTTATATTATTATTATTATTAAGATTAATATTATTAATATTATTATTATTGATCTTATTATTATTATTAGTAGTATTATTATTAGGTATCAAATAAAATACTACGACGAGGTCATGAGAGCATTATTTTCAAAACTGGTTTTCAAACGGGTTTAAGCTAAGGAAACTATGAGTTATAGCTATGGAGGTTATTGGTAATGTTCGTGGATATTGTTCGCAAGTTAAGCCTAGTATTTATTATCTCTGTTGCGTCTACGTACTTTTCCTGCAATATTGAATCACAATATTGATACGTGAGCATTCATATCTTATCTTTTATATATTAATAGTGTATCCATGTCTAGTGCTCGAGTATATATGTTTATGCATACTTGTATGCTTTAATTTTGTCATTAGATAGTTTATGATGAATCACGAAATTGATACATATGTTATTGATATAAGGTATATGATATGCATGTCGTTGGAAAGCTGTCGAAAAATTAATAACTTTTTATTTAGAAATCGTGTGTTTTCGAGAAATGGATTAAAAGTTATGGTCAACTGAATTATGATTAATATTAATTGAAATTGTGTTTGAAACTGTAAATTGATATTTAAACAACTTGTTTATGAGATTGATAATTTGAATTTCCAAATATTATTAGTCGAGTAAATGAATTCTTATATAAGGCACGTCTCGTTGAACAATTGTCAAGTTGACTGTTTTATCATATTTTAAAGCTTTATAAACACTATAATCTGATTTTACAAGTATTGGAAAACTATGTGAAATAATAAACATGTATAGATTTAAAGATCATATTGGGTCAGGTTGACTTTTGAGATGACTTTTGTTAACTTTTGCATGTCGGTCTCGAGCATTAGGATTGTGATACACTATGACCTGACCTAGCTTGTTAGACATGTATTGACCAACATATGTTCTCTAGGTTGAGATCTACGGTTATTTTGCATTCCGAGTTTCAGTCACATTTCGGTGAATGACCGTATGTGCTGCTAAGGTGAGTTTCATTTGCTCCCTTTTTAATTGCTTTTGCAATTTATATTTTTGGGCTGAGAATACATGCACTTTATTTTAAACGCAATGGATACAAGTACATACTAAATTCTACACCGAGTTTGAATCGAAAATCCCTTAGCTTTCGTAACTAGTAACTGCCGGTTATAAGAACTGGTGGGCGCGAATAGTTGTATATGGATCCATAGGGCTTGACATCCCCGTCTGTTCCAGGTATAGAATCCCTAGCCTGAACTATAAAACAGACGTATGCTATTTGAGGTTAGTACACGTTGGTTTGCGTGTATTGTACATGTTGGTTGAATGTATGTTAAAACATGGGTACTTATTATATAGACGTTAAAGTTTAGTTACCAGGGTGCTCAATCTTGTAGAATATTTTGATAAACGTTTCTGGATGAAACAACTAAAATCTTGTGATCCACCTTTATATACCGATTATGCGCAACATTAAAACTATGAACTCACCAACCTTTGTGTTGACACTTTTAAGCATGTTTATTCTCAGGTTACTAGAAGTCTTCCGCTGTTTGCTTATACGTTATACAAGCTATGTGCATGGATTTATACATGCTTTATTCAAGAAAATGTTGCATTCACAAAATCATTACCATTTATCTTATTTTGACTGCATTATCAACGGATGTAGTATTGTAAACTATTATTTACGGTGATTGCCTATATGTAGAAATCATCAAACGTCAAAAACCTTGGAATTTGATATTCAATTATGGTGTGCCTTTTCAAAAGAATGCAATGTTTACAAAACGTATCATGTAGAGGTCAGTACCTCACTTTGAAATCGATGAATGATGTATTCGTCCAAATGGATTTGGACGGGTCATCACATGGTACGATAGAAATCTTGCATCAACGTTTGATCATCACCAACATACTCCGGACAAAAATGAGTCTTTGCCAAGAAGGAAGACTTGAGAGTAACCAAGTCCATAAAACCTTGTCGTCAATTGTGCAACTCGTCCCGGATTCTACTAAGGTCGGCAGGAGTTCGATATTCTTTGAAGAATTCCCTTTTAAACTCTTTCCACGACAAGCTCATACATTGCTCTTCCCCATACAATTGAATTTTATCATCCCACCACAACTTAGCCTCTTCACGCAACATGCTAGAACCGTACCTCGTCTTCTTCTCGGGAGGACATTCCACGGTACGGAAAGCCCCCTCGATGTCGAAGGTCCAACACGTACTTTTCAATGGATACCTCATCCCATTAAACATAGGAGGTTGAGCATCCTTGAAATTCTTATAATGGAAGTCTCGCCTCCCATGCCACCATTACCATCACCTCCTTCACCCCGTGGATAAATGTTTCGAGCCTCGAGTGCCTCTTCGATCGTGGCATTCATTCACTCATTGATTAACTCGGTTACTTGCCCATTAACCGATTCTTGGAAAACCTTTCGGACATCATCGAGAAATTCCACTTTTTGCTTTTTAAAGATGGCCTCAACTTTGGCCATGAATTCGGAGTCCTCGTCGGGCCTCCATTTTCGGTATCATATCCGTTTCTCATCTTCATTCTACAAAACGGAATAGGTTAAACGATGAATGACAAGTCAAGACATAAGTATACCACACCGCCCCATCTTGCTCAACAATCGTCGTACATCGCTTGCTTGACATGACTTGGACCCGTAACAATGGTAGCTAATCATTGTTACGCGAGTACGTCGCATTAAATTGCTAGTACAACGTCTATCTCGCTTGATGATTGCAAACACAACACAAAACAATTAACGCAAGGTTAGTTCACATAAACCTAAGCACTAACCAATTCCCGGTCCAACCCAAAATCCTACAAGTCCCGCATAAAGCGAATACACAATAAAGTCTAAGTCTAGGCACCTATCTCAAGTCACCTAAATCCCTTAGACCATGCTTTGATACCACTTGTAACGACACAACCCTCGTTATACCAAAAACACGCTTTAATTTTTTTTTGTGAGACTGTACATCTGGACGGCGTCCAGTACTGAAGGCCAGGACGGCGTCCAACCATTTGGGACGGTGTCCAAATGAACTGCAGAATTCTGATTAAGTGGTTCAACTTACGCGAGCGGAAAACCCACTTCCCGACACTTTTAAACGAAACGCTTTTCACAACATGTTAATATAAGTAAAACTAAGAGATTTCCAACATAGGATCGAGTTTTACAACATCGGGCCCACATCGGCCGTTTTACGAATTCCGTTCAAAAATACTAGTTTCGATCATAAGAGTTTAATTTTTAAAAGACACCTAGAGCATGGTGTTTGGGGTTAAACTACCCACAATCTCGGTCAAACTTCAATAGTCAAACTTCCCAAAAGCATCCCCTATCCAAAACAAAGCGGGAGACCACTAATCCAAACGAATGCCCTTACCCTTATCCACGTCGGAGCCTAAAAAAGATAAACAACGAGAGGGTAAGCAAAACGTTTAGTGAATGCAATATTATACACATACATATATAACCTACTTACTTGCAACCACTTACAACAATTACCGCATACACGCTAGCAATATAATTAGCATACCAACGCAAAGTATAAGGCTAAATCTCCAATACGCAAGCTAGCACAACAATAGCATATAATTCAAACAATATGATATGCTACACTACAACACGTAACCATGGTTAACCAAAATCCAAAGGGAACGATTCTCGCGAATAAACCGTTAGCCACGCAGACGCCGCTAGTATGCATCACTAGCCCCTTGGGTGGTATCACATACCCAAACTTAAAACCCACCAGTTACGTGAAATGTGGTATCGCATACCCGAACTTAAAACCCACACTTCACGCCCGCACACACACATAATGATGAGGTATCGCATACCCGAACTTTAAACCCTCATCCCATGCCAACACGATGTGGTATCGCATATCCGAACTTAAAACCCACATCGCATTTCGCACAAGTAAATACATTACATACACACATGTATAATTATTCCACTCACCTTAACGCCTTTGGTGAGTCAATCAAGCTCGCAACCTTCAACGCAACGTACCTATTACATCATGCATATAATCAATCATACAATCGAGTTGGTCAACCAACTTACTCACCATCCTAGTGACATTTTGACCCATAGTGCAATTTCGACCCATTTTCACTCTTAACCCTAATATTAGGTTAACTTCGTCAAAACCCTAACACTAGCCATTTAGGGTCTTAATACACTTTTAACGCAAGGTTATCACATTTTCATACTCATTGAATAACCTAGGTCACCCAAAACTCATTTGACCCATTTTGTGGTTAACAAACCCATTTGGGTCACCCACATACCCAAATAACACCCACTTACATAAAATCTAGGTGTGCTAGCAATTTACTAACCAAATTAAAACTCGTAAGCTCAATTTATCACTTCAAAACCCTAGGTTAGTCATCTTTGAGTCCTTATGACCCAAACTTACCCAAAAACCCCCAAATCACTAAACAAAGGGTTTTATGTTCATCACTAACCCAAACCCTAACCCTTAAACTAAATTAAGTATGGAAATCGAGATTAGGACTTACCACCACAATCAAAACGTAGCTAGGGACTAGATGAACAACTTTAAAACACGCACTTTGACCCGAATCAACCTTCTTCCTCCTTGATTTGAACTCTCTCACTCTAGAACTCTCCTCTTGTAGAGACCCGTCCTAATCCTCCTGGAAAAAGTCATCAATATTTGGTCCCATTGCGATGATCGACTCCAAGTAATGTCTCTAAAATGAACAAATGCACAGCGGAAGATTTCTTTCATACCTGAGAATTAACATACTTTCAAGTGTCAACCAAAAGGTTGTTGAGTTCATTAGTTTATCATAATAATCTCCATAATTTTAATAGACCACAAGATTTAATTTTGATAGTTATCTGCAGGAACACTCATCTGCAAAAAAAAAATATAATACAGGAACACACATCTGTATAAAAATTCATTCATATGGTGAACACTTGGTAACCGACATTAACAAATTCATATAGAATATCCCCAAATATACAGGTACACTCATCTGTATATAAAAATCGAAGTACTAAAGCATCCATAACCTGGATGGGGTTCGTTAGGTCCATAGATCTATCTTCAGGATTCGCGTCAATTAGTGGCGTTCACTAATTCTTAGGTTACCAAGCAAAAGGGTGATATTCAATTTCGATAATACATCCATAGAATGTAGTTTCGATTACTTGTGTCTATTTCGTAAAACATTTATAAAAGCAGCGCATGTATTCTCAGTCCCAAAAATATATATTGCAAAAGCATTGAAAAAGGGAGTAAATAAAACTCACTATACGATATTTTATAGTAAAAATATGCATACGACGGTACTGAACAATGCAGGGTTGGCCTCGGATTCATGAACCTATATCATTTATATATATATATATATATATATATATATATATATATATATATATATATATATACACTTGTAATCGAACAAATATATATTTTATTATTAGTGATATAATTTTTATATTAATAACTTATGTATTTCTTTATTTAATTAAATATATTCATTTTATATATTTTGAATGGATATTAATATAGTTAAGTTAAATATATTTTTATATGGAGATCATTTGTCTGTGAAATTAATAATTACGATAATACTTGTATTAGTAGTAATATTGATACAAGTAATAAAAATGATAATAATAATAATAATAATGTTAAAAATAAAAGTAATATTAATACTAATAATAATAATAATAATACTAATACTAATAATAATAATAATAATAATAATAATAATAATAATAATAATAATAATAATAATAATAATACTTTTAATAATATGATACTTTTGATGATACTTTTAATTAAAGTGATAATTTTTAATTATAATGATAACTTTAATAATAATGTTACTTTTAATAATAATAATAATAAATAAAAATATTAATAATAATAATAATAATAATAATAATAATAATAATAATAAAAATAATAATATTAATGATAATGATAAAAAATTAATAATAAGAATGTTAATAATAATGTTAATAATAATTTTACTAAAAATGATAATTTTAACAATCATAATAATAATAATATTTATATTCCTAATAATGATAATATTAATAATAATAATATTAATAATACTTTTATTAATAATAATAATGATAATAATATAATTTATAATAATAATAATAATGATAATAATAATAATAATAATAATAATAATAATAATAATAATAATAATAATAATAATAATAATAATAAATAAAAATGCTACCTTCTAGTAACAAGCTTTACAAAAATAAACGCCCATGTCGGGACTCGATCCCGCGACCTCCCGTTAACCCGACAACACATCAAACCAATGCTCCATTTGTTACATTCCTGATTTAATTCCCAAACTAATTGTTTTAGCCCATTTTCTATTTCAATCCCGAACAACCCAATCATACTTGGCCCAACAGCATAACATAAACCAGATTTTTGGCCCAACAAACAAAGTAAGTTCTCGGCCCAACAAATAAAACAAGTTTTCGGCCCAAATCAAAATTAGTCCACTTTTTGTTTATAGTCCAATAACACAAGGAAGCCCAAGTGCAATTTACAATAGGTTTAAGTGGCTTACGATCCTGGAAAAATACATCATCGAGCAGTAGCAACAATTGGTCCGAAACAATAAACAAATTAGTAGCAGTAACGAGCAACAACAACATAAAACTTTGGCCGTTTTGTTTTGGGGTTCGAACAGTAAACGAAGTAGGAAGAAGACGATCAACAGTATGATCATCATCATCAAATCATAATCATTATCATCATTCGGTGTTATCATTATCATCATCATAACCATAACAAGACCATCTTAATCATCAACATCACAGCTTACCATTATCTTCATCGTCGATAATCCTTTCATCGTCTTCATTCACAATCATCCAATCATCATCATCAAGATCATAATTTCATCATTATATATCACGCTGCAAGTATCATCGTCACTTCATAGCCCTCATCATCTTCGCTTAAATAATATGTGTGTGTATTGTTGTCGAATAAGAAAACAGAAAATTGATGGTGGTTTGGGAGATGGTGGTCAGGCGATGGGAGTGGTTTAGTTAGAAACAGAAATCAGTAAACTAGTAGCGGTGGTGGTGTTGGAGTTTGTCGTGGGTTGATGGTGTACAGAAATTTTTTTTTGCAGTAGTTTCATAACCTTTGCAGGTGGGTGATGATGGCGAAGAAGAAGAAGAAGGTGGCTGTTGTTGAACGTAACAGAAAAACAGATGTATAACAGCAGTAGCAGTGAAACAAGGCTGTAACATGTGATGTTTTGATGGTGGTTAGTGGTGTTCATGATATGAAACAGAAAATAATGACAAGTGGGTTTTGGTGAAAACGATGATCGATGGTGGTGTTTTGTTGGATCGAAGATTGAAACCGAAATAGAAGTTTATAGCAGTTTACAACGGTTCAGGTGATGGTGATTATGACTGTCGTTTGAGAGAAGAAGGGTATAGGTGATGGTTTGATTGATGGTTTGATCGATGGTGGTAGCGAAAAGATGATGGGTGGCCGCTGGTAAAGGTTGAAGGTGGTTCCTGGTTGTAGACTTGGTGAGGATGGTGATTGCTTTGCATAAACATTGATATACATATATATACACAGATTCATATTTGCATAATATTTAATATAATAATAATTAATAATAATATAATATAATAATAATAAATAATATAATAATCAATCATAATCATGTTAGAATTATTATTAGGATCTTTTCAAACAATCTACAGCACAGCAGCCGGCTAAAATGGAATTTAGTTTCCGACACTATTTCACGGATAGCTATATCGTGCTCTGTTGATAATTCAGTGGCGAATAAAAAGTACTCTGATAAATTCCAAATTTTTATGATAATTATATTTATTTATTCTGGTCATTAAATGTTTGAAACTTGATCAAAAAGGTTCATTAATTATATATTTTCTGTTCTAATTAATATGTACGGAGTACTAAAACTTAGCTCGAGGTATTTAAATATATTTTTAGCAAACTTAGAATTGATAAAACTTAATTATGGACCAACGTTTAATTTTAACTTCTCATAATTTCGAGTTTAAACTTGTTTAATATAGATCATAAAAGTTGACCTGTCATTTGAGCTCAATCCCAAATAAAATATACAAATTAATTAAAATTCAAAATAAGATAGTAAATGTATTTTCAACTAGTCTGAAGTTTACGTAGTCTATTAATGAGCTTTCGTTTATTTTAAAATCACATAATTTTGAATCACTTATTTAAATACCAACGAATCAACAAACGAGTATTACTATTATTTAATAATTATATTTAATATACTTTATATATATATATTCCTGATAATTTTTATTATATTTTATTTTATTTTAAATTACAATTCCAAATTAGTATATATATATATATATATATATATATATATATATATATATATATATATATATATATATATATATATATATGTATATATTTAAATATATATATGCATCTATTTACAAATAGCTATTCGTGAATCGTCAGACACAGTCAAAGGTTAAATGAATAGTTCAAAATTTTTGAGACTCAGCCTAATAGACTTTTCTTATCGTGTCGGAGTTATATAAAGATTAAGTTTAAATTTGATCGGAAATTTTCGGGTCGTCACAGTACCTACCCGTTAAAGAAATTTCGTCCCGAAATTTGATAGAGGTTGTCATGGCTAACAATAAAAATGTTTTCATGACGAATATGAGTTGATAAATAAAGTTTCATCATCATTGAGTAATATGGATAAAACAATTTGATTATGTGAAGAGTACGAGTGAAGCTATCATAAAAGAGTGAAATGAGAAAATAAAGATTCGTCTTAACTCTTGACGTAGACACGATTGATTTCCGGAATTCAAGGGATTTAGAGAAAATCTTCGTAACAAGATTTGATTCTTAAGGATATTAGAATTCTCTTTGGTTAAATGCGATGATCTGTCTTGATTGCTCTGTATGATATTTCACTATAACTCCACCCCATTCGTTTCCTTTATATTTTGGAGATCCATACTTTTGTTTTCTTTTCTCGACTTTAAGTCAAGCGAATAATGATCAAGAATTCGTAGGTATGAAGTTTCAAATGAACATGACTGATGTTCTAAGAGGGATTGTAATAGCACGATCTTGATTAGTTAAATTACCAGAATTCAGGAGAAAAGAATAGAACTATCAGGAAGATATGTTCTCGATATGTTTGGAGATTAGGTAGAATGTAAGAGTCGTGTAACATGGCACATGATGATTGTACTGTGAATCATCACGTTCCATTAGAAACTCACCATGACTTACTGTAATATAATCACGTTGATCAAGTGTCATTATATTATACTAACTCATGCACCAGTTCCCAACACTACTTCAATATCATTCATATTTTAAATTCGAATCTTTTAGAATTTAGAACTAAAACAGTTTCCTTTCTGATGTAACACTGATATCGCGAAGAAATAAAGGATTTTAGATAAGATTAGTTTTAAAAAATATTTTCGGAAATATCGAGGATATTTATAATGACAGGTACGATGGTATCTTAGAATTTCTAATATCGATGGATGATGATGAAGATTTGTCCGTAAGAATTTAGAATCAGAAGCAATGTATTTGTTAATGACTTCAACAGATACTGAATCATTTGTATTCTTTGAAGGTAGGGTTAGTATTTGTGATTTGTCCGCAGCCTCCTTCATGGTTTGTTCAGTCCGTTTTCCAGTTCCAACTTTTGCCAACATACTATTCTTTATCATCAAACTTTTGACTGTTAAGGTCGTTTATAGTTTTTGCTGCTTCATCAGCACTTTCCAAAATTCAGAGAACAGATTCGTAAACTGGGTGCTTTTCAGAAATTCAGAATTGAAGGTCATAATTCCAAGAGGTAAATGTTATATGTATACATATGAATGTTGATGTAGACATGCTGCGAGATTCAAAATACTGATTACTAATTCTTGGTAATTGGTTTGGCAATTCTTGTTGTAAAATGCGGATGAGTATATGATAGGGTTTCGATAAATATAATGATTTTTCGGAATGACTTAAGCCAATGAGAAATGAAGTTGCTGGTAAGTTTGCTACTAATGTGGTGTAATATAAACGGTTTTCCGGTAACAACATCGAAGGGCAAACTTATATATCGAGGTTATAATAAGGCTAATTCGAATGAAAATCGAAGTTGATTTGCTGGAGCTGTGATAAAATTTGCTACTTTGGAAAGGGATTGCAAAGTTATTTTCGGTAATATCAACGCTAAAAGAGCTAGCACAGATACCCGTTAAACGTTTACTCAGGTTCCAAGTGTTTTCAGGTGCATAACTATATGCACCAATCTTTTCTTCTGTAGTTGAAGTGCGGTTGGTTCATCCTCTCGATTGAGGTGTTTTCAAGAATCATGAAAGGTTTGAACACAGATTGTAATCGTCAAGATACAAATGAGGTTTAAGATGAAATCAAGTGGCAAACTTGAAGAATTGTTTAGTTTCATATGTTATAATCAATATTTTAATTTATTTTAATTGTCCAATGTTGGTAGTCCACAGTTAGAAATTCAATAATTCATATATAGTTTAAAATATAATATTCAAATTAATTAGTACGTATCGTAAACCATTGTATACATGTCTCAGACTCGATCACAACTCAAAGTATATATATTATTTTGGAATAAACCTCAACCCTGTATAGCTAACTCGATCATTACCGCATATAGAGTGTCTATGGTTATTTCAAATAATATATATAGATGACGTCGATATGATATGTGTAACACCCCGTCAAAAACCATTAACGGAGATGTTAACTCTGGTCCCAGTGCTTGGCTTGACTTCTATGTAATAGCAAAGTTTTACAGCGGAAGCAAAATGTACCTGAGAATAAACATGCTTAAAAAGTCAACACGGGGTTGAGTGAGTTCATAGGTTTGCCATGATTAATGATTTTGATAATAGTAATAGATCACAATATTTCAGTTTCCATAAATATCCTTACACCGTAGTATAATAAAAAGATTCTACAACCATGGGCACCTGGTAACAGCCTTAACGATAATAATATAATAATGAATACCCCTGATGTCTATAGAGCACCAAATCAAGTGCGAAAAATACCCTCGAAGTACTAAACATCCGTTTACTGCTAGCGCGACTAGCCCGGATGGGGTTGTCAAACCCGATAGATCTATCAATAGGATTCGCGCCTACGGTACAGAGACCAATAGATTAAGTTACCAAGCTAAGGGAATATTTGTGATTCTAACCCACGTAGAATTAAGTTTAATACTTATATTTATTTTGTAAAACAGATATAAAATAGTGCATATATTCTCAGCCCAAAAATATATATAAAAAGGGAACTATGAAAAACTCACGATACGATACGATAGTTTGTAGTAAATATGCATATGACGGCACTGAACATGTGTAGAGTTGTCCTCGGATTCCCGAACCTATATCAAGTATGTATATTAACACATATACTTGTAATCGAATAAGTTTATATATATTATTTCACTTGTTATATATTTCTATATATATATACTTATATATATATATAGATATATATATATATATATATATATATATATATATATATATATATATATATATATATATATATATATTATGTATAAGTATTTGTTTGATAAAATGATTTTAATAATGATAACCAATAAAGAGTTGTATTATTTTGTAATAACAATAATAATACTAGTAGTAAAAATGATAATAATCATAATAAGGTTTTAATAATAATAATAATAATAATAATAATAATAATAATAATAATAATAATAATAATAATAATAATAATAATAATAATAATAATAATAATAATAATAATAATAATAATATAGTTTTGATGATAGAAAAAATGATAATTTTTGTAAAAATGATAATAATGATAATACTTTTCAATAATAATAATACTAATAAAGATAGTCATATTAGTAATAATAATAATGATAACATTAATAATAATACTTATAAATATAGAATGATACTAATACTAATAATTTGTATTGTTTTCAAAATAATAATAATAATAATAATAATTCTAATCATAATAATGATAATAATATTTAAAATGATAATAATAATGATAATAATTCATCATATCTTAAATGTATTTATTTTTAGTAATTGAAATAAGTACTTAGTATAAATAAAATAAATAACTTATTAATGTTAACATATTAGAAAAATATTTTAGTTTTAGTAATAAAAATCATAAAATAATCATGTTAGTATTAAGATTAATAACTTTAATAATGATTGTAGTGGTGATAATGTTAATGACAATGATAATTATAACAATAATAATAATAATAATAATAATAATAATAATAATAATAATAATAAAAAAAAAAAAAAAAAAAAAAAATAATAATAATAATAATAATAATAATAATAATAATAATAATAATAATAATAACAACTACCTTAAGAGCCCTTCTAAAAACAAATGCCACGAACCGGGTTCGAACCCGAGACCTCTCACTAACACAAACAACCTTCAAGCCACTCGTCTATTTAGTTTTATCTGTTTTAAATCCCACCAATTTATATATATAACTTGTATCTGTTTCTTCATCCTCTTTACAAGTAAATCGGCCAGACTTACTTCTATAACCATGAAATCGATTTAAGACATGAAATTCACACTAGAACAAACTTAATGGGTGTGTTTTTATTCAACAGGAATTGAAATTTAATGGAAAAATATAGCAGCAGCGATGACAGAAGCCTTCGAATACACTTGATGGACACAAATATCAATTTTGAATTTGAGATCATTTTAAAAGAAATTTTCTACACGAAATACATTTCAAATCAATCCTAGAATATTTCTCAAACATCAATTTGACTGGAATCATCAAAACAAATTTGAATTTCGCCAAGAACAATTCAGATGACTTTTATTTCTTTACTTCGAAATTTGTCATCAATTTGAGAAATTGGATCGTGAAACTTAGCAGATAGTTTGAGTACAAGATTCCAAACACAACTGCACTTTTAGATTTTAAAATTGATTCGATTTTGAATTTTGGCCAAAAAAAGAAACAAGAACAGAGGTTACGGCCTCTATATTGATTTTCTGTTTTAATTTGAATTGAAATAAAGGGATTGATGATGGAGCTGTAAAGTCGACTCGTATCTCATAACAATGGATTGATCGAGTTTTATTAAGCAATTATGGGTCGATAGAATACAAGATTATAACCAGTAGAATAAAAATATTCATCACGATTAATAAAAAATTTAAAGTAGATAATCACGATGGAATTAAAAGTACAAAGCAGATTTGGAAATCACAATTATTAAAAATTCAAAAGCAGTTAGTGATAACTAACCCATTTTTGTATTTCTCTGATCTAATTAACATTAATAATTAATAAATATAAATATATTATTAATAATACTTTTAATATTAATAAAATTAATAATAATAATATTAATAATAACAATATCAAAATAATACTAATAATAATAAATAATAATACTGATAATATTATTTGTAATAATAAGAATAATATACTAATAATCAAAATAATAATCAAAATAATAAAATGATCTCAATAATAATAATAATCACAATAATAATAAATAAAGATAATAATAATATTTACTAAATATCAAAATAATATTAATATTAAGAATGATATTTAAAAATGATAATAATCATAAAAATATTATTATAACAAATTGTGGTTATTAAATCTGATGTTAACATTATTATTAAGGTTAATAATAATGATGAAAGTGATATTATGATATTTTTACTTATATTTAAATTTAATATGTACATATTATTAATCATATAATAAATAATTATATTTTATATAATAACATTTATTGATTATTTAATATTTACACATTTTATATGTATATTTAAATATATACATTTTTATTTACAGTTATTTGTTCGTGAATCGTCAGAATTTGTCGAAGTTTAATAAAATCATGAAAATAGTTTAAAAATTTTGATATTCAGGATGAAAGGCTTTGCTTAACGTGTCTGAATTATGAAATCATTTATAGATTTAAGTTAAAAATAAGACAAAATTTTCCGAGTCATTACAGTACCTACCCGTTAAAAGAAATTTCGTCTCGAAATTTAGTTGTTGCCATCAATCGGCGTTGTTCATACATAGACGAGGATATTTACATTTTATTTGGTCTTCATGTTCATAGGTATGCTCGGGGCCTTGCGTGAATTCCAACAGATAGAATATTGTTCTGTTTCAAGAGTTAAAATCATACAAACCGTAATTTCTACAAGTTCTTATTACGAAGTGCATTTTATTATTAATGCGGAGGTCATTCAAGGGAATAACACGAGTTTCATTGATTAGGTTATCCTCAAAAGGGATGATGGTGCTATACAAGTATTTCAGTAACTTGAACACATGAAATGTGTTATGAATAGTATTGAACTCATTTAAAACTTTGAGTGTTTATACCACAATATTAGGGCAGACAAAACAAAGAGGTGTACGTGAAAATCACAGTCATGAGATTGTCATTATTTACAACAAGAATATTGTGATGATGAATAAGAGTTGAAAAAATATAGTTTTATCACCTTTGAATAGTTTGGATAAAACAATTCGATTATAGGAAGAGTATTAGCGAAATTATCACAAAAGAGTGAAATGAGAAAATTAAATGTTCGCCTTAACTTTTGATGTAGTCACGATTGATTTCCGGAATTCAAGGAATTAAAGAAAATCTTCGTAATCTATAAGATTTAATTCTCCGGTAATTAAGAAATTTTAGGATTTTCTTTGATTAAATGTGGTAAATTGCCTCGATTGATGTGTCTGAAATTTTTGCTATAAATTAGCTTCTTCCGTTTCATTATCTTCACCACTTTTATACTTTCTTCCTTAATTCATACTTTCAAAGATTGTGAAAATGCTTAATCCAGTTCTTATCCTGGATATTTTTCTAACTATCGCTTCTGTCATTCTTCTTTTTCATCTACCACCGGAGGAATCTGTTTACTTCTACTATTACCTTGGGGTTATAATGTTCTTAATTCTCCCGTGTCTTTATGTTGCTATACGTATTGATATACACGGTTTGTAATTTCTGTGTTGTTATCGGGCTTTATATTTTCCTTTATATTTAGGAGCTCCATGCTTTTGTTTTTCCTTCCCGACTTCAAGTCAAGCGAATAATGGTCCAGAATTCGTAGGTATGGAGTTTCGAATGATCATAATATACAAAGCAAAAGGAAAGGTAATAACACGATTTGATTTGTCAAATTACCAGAATATCTGGAAAAGACCGAATCATCAAGAAAAATATTTTCTTAATATGTTTAGAGGTTAAATAGAATGTAAGAGTCGTGTAACATGGTAAATGATGATTTATAAAGTCTATGAATCATCATCTTCCATTAAAAATTTAACATGACTTACTGTAATATAATCAAGTTGGCCTGACGTCATTATATTATACTAACTCATGCTTCAATTCCCAATAGTTCTCCAGAAATCATTCATAATTTGAACTCGAATTTTACAAAATATAGAAAAATAGTTTCCTTTATGATGTAATAAAGATATCGCAAAGAGATAATTAATTGCGGACAAGAATCGTTATGAAGATATCTTCAGAGATATAGAGGATATTTATAACGAAAGATACGATGATATCTTAGAATATTTAAGTCGAAGGATAATGAGGGAAATTCTTCTGTAAGGATTTAGAATACGTAAAGAGATCTTCTGTGATTTTCATCAGAAATCGAATCATCTATATTCTTTGGGTATAGGTTTAGTCCTTGTGATTTGTCCACAGCCTCCTTCATGATTTGCTCAATCCATTTTCCAGTACCAAATTTTCTATTGAGCATTTCCAACACTCCATTCTTTATTATCAAGCTTTTGACCATTAAGACCATCTATAGCTTTTGCTGCTTCATCAGCATTCACAACGTTAACATATCTTAATCATTGGTTATCAATCCGAATTGTTTTTAAGAATTTTGAATTTGAGCGTTGAACGCAGGATGTATACCGTCAACGGATCTAACGGTTGACGAAGAAATGTTGTAAATTTCAAAAGTAATGAATGATAATTTCGGTGGTTTGATGTGATAATTCATCACATAATACGAATGAATATAATTCATGAATGTAGTGATCTTTAGGAAGATAACACCTGCTAAAGCTTTACTTGGATTCTGATATGTCAAAATCAGAATACATAATTGAATTTGTATGAAAATGGTTGTTCTTTAGTGAACAGCTACATATATCTGTGGATGTAAGTGGTATAGTTAATGACTGTTGAATCAGAATTGAAGAATGTACGGTGTAACATATTAATGTGAAATCTAAATATTTCTTGGGTATTACCTACCCGTTAAAATATTTTCACCATCAACAGTTTACAGTGTTGCAAAAGTCGGCGGAGTCGGCCAACGCGTCGGCCGACGCGTCGTTTTTTAAGCATAACCGACGCGTCGTTGCTAAAAAGTCGGTCAAAGGTAAAAAGTCGGAAAAAGTCGGTCTAATTCGGAAAAAGTTGGTCAAAGTCGGTCAGAGTCGGTCAAAGTCAGTCAAAGTCGGTCAATTATTTTTTTTTTTTGTAATATTATTAATAATTGTTAATTGTTCATGTTTATTGTAAATATAGTTTATATTTAAAGATTTGATCTATATAATATTATATATAAATATATATTTAATAAAATTATTTAAAAAGTCAACGTTAGTCAACACCCGTTGCATCGTCGTTGCGTCACCATTGCGTCCGACGCGTCGTTTTTTAGGCATGGCCGATGCGTCCCCGATTCGCGTCTTTTACATCCTTGACAGTTTATACAACAGAATATTTAATTAAAATCTTTATGAAAATATACATATATATTTTCTTCAGATGTAATATAGATTTAATGAGTTAATATAATATTAAATTCATTTGATTTACGGTTGAAACGAGAATAAACAATCTCAAAAACTTTAGAGATTACATAATCGTCGAGAAATATTTCTTTAATGAAGTTATGAATCAATACTTCATCAATTATTGTTTTTGGTATTCCTTGGTATCTATGGGGCGTATGATGTTGATGTTCGAGGTACCGAGTGTGATGTTGCGTGGCCTCTTTGCTCGGATCCGGGGTCTCCAGAACCGCGACCTATACAACCTTTCTTGACGTCAACCCAATATTCATAGGGTGTCTTCCCTAGAAGAAAGGGACTTCCCATTAAGTGACCAATTCTAGCCCGGAGGGATGTCTGTGATGCGGATGTTGTTGTTGGTGGTATAGTAGGCGTAAGTCTACCTTCCAAAATGTGTATTGTACTTTCCAGAGACGCTATTCTTCCTTCAAGCCTAGCACGAAGCTCCCTGACTTCTTCCACTAATCCTACTTGATTAGTAGTCGGGAGTAGGGGTTGAATTACCATCATAATTCTATGAATGCGCTCCTCGAGGCGGAATATTCTGGCAAAGAGTGTGAAAACGGTATTGCGAATTGGTTGTCCGGTGAGCCCGTCAAGTTCTCCAATATTGGGAGGTAAATTTTGTTCGTTGTAGGGTTCACCCTCTTCATTCCTCCATCGAGTGAATATGTCTCGAACCCATCTCCATCTCCTCCAGAAAGAAGTGTAGTCAACCAGTTGAGGCACTTCGGTCACACTACCTTCAGGGTCTTCAGAATCGCCCTCGAAACTATATGAACTCGAACTTTGTGCAGGATCTATCCTACACGGTCAGATAACGGATTTTTCGATATGAAATGATTTTTGGATATCGGATGATATTCTAATTACATAGAATACCTATATATAGTAAAAAGGATCCCGTAGAGTACGGAGGAAATTAAGGAAATGTGTCAGACAAAGTCTACTGGGAAAAATATGATAAGATATGATAAGATATGATGTGTCCTCCATTTATGTAATAATGGCGGCATGACGTGTTGAGATTATAAATAATAAGTATGTAATCAGATAAACTTTCGATTAAAGACTTTCAATTTGTAATGGCCTATTCAGGTCTAGGGGCTTGAGCTATAGGATCCTTTAAATCGGTAATCCAAACCCTTCCATTCTAGAGTTTTGTAGACGCCACCCGTCAAGAAAGTTCAATGATCAAAACAACAAAAAAGCAAAGATTTTAAAAGTAATGAATATGAATAGTGATGACATTATAATGTCTTTAAGATTCTCGATAACTCAATGACATTTTCCGGTTCGTGCACCGATGCATAAAGGCATAAGGCATATAGGTACGTGATATAACAGGGAGTTATATACGTTTGAGTATGAATAGTAACAAATATAGGAGTTTCAAAAATCATGGATAATATTTCATGTAATACATATGTAATACACAAAACCATGATAGATGACATAGGAATGTCAAGAATTTTAGAAATCATGAGTGACATCCCTTGGTTTCACCAACCGAGGTGATCTTATAAAGATAATGCGCGTGAGTTATAGAATATTGTGAGTCACAATGGGAGTTCCTCCCGGAGTCACAGAATAAGAGATATGTATATGTATGATGCAAGTAATAATGTTCTAAAGCTATAGGTCAAGTTGTAGACTAGACTTTAATGCACCCTATAAATCTGGGTTATCCATGAGAATTTCAGTCAACATGGCCTAGATAGCCCACTCATCAAAATTTGATTTTTATAAATTGGCCCGAACAATTAAACGAGCGCGATCCGAGAAAAATACCGCTACGCAAATTAAATACGCGAGAAGAATAATAATTCAAGAAATAAAACATAGGAATATTTTATTAACTCATACGACATCGGAATATCGTACTAAAATAATTCGGATTTGGAAATCTCGAAAGTCTAATTGTTGGTTTGGAAACCGAGATGATTCATCGAATAAAAATGTTATACGTAGAAACGTACAAACACATAGTCACACCTCTTTATTTACTAAATAATATAGGAATATTAGAATATAATTTAGTCACATAAAATGACTTCATAAAACTTTTCAAAATTTTGAGATTCATAATAACAAGTTTGCTTATTGAGTAGAAAGCATTCAGTCATATAGAGAATTGACTTAAAAATAAGTTGAAATTTCTAGCAAGAAATGATAAGTAAAATTTAAAATAAACACGTACGGTCAAAGTCCAGACTCACTAATGCATCATAACAACTACTGGTTAGACACACTAATGCAAATTCTGGTTCGCTAAGACCAATGCTCTGATACCAACTGTAACACCCCGTCAAAAACCATTAATGGCGATGTTAACTCTGGTCCCAGTGCTTGGCTTGACTTCTATGTAACAGCAAAGTTTTACAGCGGAAGCAAAAAGTACCTGAAAATAAACATGCTTAAAAAGTCAACATGGGGTTGAGTGAGTTCATAGGTTTATCATGATTAATGATTTTGATAATAGTAATAGATCACAAGATTTCAGTTTCCATAAATATCCTTACACCGCAGTGTAATAAAAAGATTCTATAACCATGGGCACCTGGTAACAACCTTAACGATAATAATATAATAATGAATACCCCTGATGTCTATAGAGCACCGAATCAAGTGCGAAAAATACCCTCGAAGTACTAAACATCCGTTGACTGCTAGCGCGACTAGCCCGAATGGGGTTGTGAAACCCGATAGATATATCAATAGGATTCGACCCTCGAAGTACTAAACATCCGTTGACTGCTAGCGCGACTAGCCCGGATGGGGTTGTCAAACCCGATAGATCTATCAATAGGATTCGCGCCTACGGTACAGAGACCAATAGATTAAGTTACCAAGCTAAGGGAATATTTGTGATTCTAACCCACGTAGAATTAAGTTTAATACTTATATTTATTTTGTAAAACAGATATAAAATAGTGTATGTATTCTCAACCCAAAAATATATATAAAAAGGGAACTATGAAAAACTCACGATACGATACGATAGTTTGTAGTAAATATGCATATGACGACACTGAACAAGTGCAGAGTTGTCCTCGGATTCACGAACCTATATCAAGTATATATATTGACACATATACTTGTAATCGAATAAGTTTATATATATTATTTCACTTGTAATATATATATATATATATATATATATATATATATATATATATATATATATATATATATATATATATATATATATTTTATGTACAATTATTAGTTTGATAAAATGATTTTAATAATGATAACCAATAAAGAGTTGTATTATTTTGTAATAACAATAATAATACTAGTAGTAAAAATGATAATAATCATTATAAGGTTTTAAAAATATTAATAATAATAATAATAATAATAATAATAATAATAATAATAATAATAATAATAATAATAATAATATAGTTTTGATGATAGAAAAAATGATAATTTTTGTAAAAATGATAATAATGATAATACTTTTCAATAATAATAATACTAATAAAGATAGTCATATTAGTAATAATAATAATAATAATGATAACATTAATAATAATACTTATAAATATAGAATGATACTAATACTAATAATTTGTATTGTTTTCAAAATAATAATAATAATTCTAATTATAATAATGATAATAATATTTAAAATGATAATAATAATTATAATAATTCATCATATCTTAAATGTATTTATTTTCAGTAATTGAAATAAGTACTTAGTATAAATAAAATAAATAACTTATTAATGTTAATATATTAAAAAAATATTTTAGTTTTAGTAATAAAAATCATAAAATAATTGTGACAACCCAGAAATTTCTGACCAAATTTAAACTTTAATCTTTAGATGTTTTCAACACGATAAGTAAAGTTTGTTAAATTAAATCTCAAGAATTTTAAACTGTGTTCATACATTCATTTAACCTCGACCAAATTCCAATGATTCACGAACCATTATATAAATGGATATGATTATATATGTATATGCATATATTATGTTAACAAGCTGTTAAATGTATAATACTTTACATGAACATAATTGCCATAATATGGTATCGATGGATTAGAATATTATATCAATGATTAAACTATCAGATACATTGAATTATGATTACGAGTCTCTGTTGAGAGGTCCACGTTGATTTGAGAAATCTTTTCATTTTAACAATATTCGGAAAAATGGTAAAGTGATTTACAAGTAAGAACAAATAGGTCAATTAACGATAATTGGATAAAGGTTAGTAAAGATTAACTTTCAACACAATGATTGCCTCGTGTTTTTGATAAGATAATATTTAGTTTTCATATTATTGAAAACGTTTATGATATAGATGAAACCTTTTAAAGAATGAAGTTGAATATATACAATAAGTCAGAATGTAAATTGTTAGAACTATATATATAAATAACTTGCATCGTGTATTTAAAACGTGTTTATGAATATTGAATATATAGGATTTCAAAATTTGTTAAATAAATGATAGTAACATTCGGTTATTCGATTCGATTGATTTTTAGAACGTTTGGGAAGTTAACATAAACGTTGGCGCATAAATGAATTATATCAAGTTAAGTTCTAGAGCATAAATATTAGGTGATATAATAATATATATTATTTAAACAATTTTAAATTATATATATTGAACGTTGAAATATAAATTTATTTTTGAAAAACTAAAATATAATATTATTAAATAAATATTTCAATCCTGTATAATATGTACAAAATTATATTTTTCTTTGAGAATATATATATATATATATATATATATATATATATATATATATATATATATATATATATATATATATATATATATATATATATATATATATATTGCAAAGTGATTAAATATAATATTAACTAGATACAAAATGTTTTGATTTAAATTATCATATTTATATATAATGAGACATCGATTTATAGAAGCAAATGACCAAAACATTCAAATGTATAAGTTACATTTCATGGAGTACAACTATTGGTGAGATAAGTCTAATTATTGATAAAGGTACGTGTCACGAAACGTAAAGTACAAGTTTTCTAAGCGTACGAAAGGACGTTCGAAAAATCGGAACCGGCATATAAGTCGAGCGTCAACGTACAATTCATCGGTGCTAAAATTTTGAATCAACTATGCACGAGAATATAATATAATATTTAATTAATTCTAAAGATTAAATATATTATATATTAAATAAATATATATATGTATATCATAAAAGTGTTGGCAGATGAAAAGTGGTGCATATTTGCTGTCCAAGGGTGCCATGCGATCACATGGCATGTCACCCTCAAACCCATGCGATCGCATGGTGGGGGGTTGGTGGCCAAATCCTTTAAAACTCGAACGAATTCTGTTATTGTTGCACACACTTCACTCATCTCTATCTATATTACTCGTATCTATTTTTTATTATTATTATTATTATTATTATTATTATTATTATTATTATTATTATTATTATTATTATTATTATTATTATTATTATTATTATTATTATTATTATTATTAAGATTATTAATATTAATCTTATTATTATTAGTATTAGTATTATTAGGAGCGATATTATTAGTATTGAACATAAAATACTACAACGAGGTTCTGCTCGCGTGTTTTCAAAATGAGTTTTTCGAGTGGGATAGGGCTAAGGAAATTATGGGTTATAGCTATGGAGGTTATGAGAATGGTTCAGGGTATGCTCGTGAGGTCAATCTAGTATTTATCATCTTCGTTGCGTCTACGTACCTTTCCTACAATATTGAATCACAATATTGATACGTGAGCACTCATAACTTAACTTTTATATATTATTAGTGTATCCCTGACTAGTGCTCGAGTATTTAGGATTATGCACGCTTGTACGTTTAATATTGTCATTAGATAGTTTATGTTGAATCCTGAATTAGATACATATGCTACTGAGATAGGGTATATGATATGCATGTCGTTGGAAAGCTAGCGAAAAATTAAGAACTTTTTATTTAGAACTCGAATGGTTTCGATGAACAGATTAGAAGTTATAGTCAACTGAATTGTTGTATTATTGTTAAAATGATTATTATTACTATCATCGTTATTATCGTCGTTATTATTATTATCTAATTATTATTATTATTATTATTATTATTATTATTATTATTATTATTATTATTATTATTATTATTATTATTATTATTATTATTATTAATATTATCCTTATTAATATATGTATCATTATTTAAAAATCGTTATTATTATTATTATTATTATTATTATTGACACTATCATCAAAAATTATTATTAATATTATCATCATTATTATTATAATTACTAGTATTATTATTATAATACTTATTAATATCATTATCTTTAAAACTAATATTAGTATTATCTAATTATTATGATTGCGATTATTATCATTATTATGAATGCGATATATAAGAGTACTAAAAGCTATTAAACGAATCGATTAAGAAATAATGAGTATGAGTATCATGATGAAATAAAATATTGTAAGTTATTGATTTAGATAAAAATATCATTTTCATTATTTTTATCACTATTATTGTTATTATTAAAATTATCTTTTCACTAAAATTATTATTTTTAATAGAAATATCATTGATATTATAAATATCATTATTATTATTATCATTTTAGTATTATTATTAATAAAAGTTATCATTTTATCATAATATCATTTTTAGTAAATATAAATATTGTTATTTTTATTATTAAAATAATAATTATTATTATTACAAAATAATACAAATTTTACATATTATTTTTATTATCAATATTATTTTATCAAATAAATATGTGATACAAAGATATTTTACTACATATAATATAGTTACATTTATAATACCTATCATTATATTTTTATGATATTAAATGAACTTTATAAATTTTATTACTTAAGATATATAAAAGTATATTTTTATCATATATATATTTTAAATTTTTTCTAATAAATGACTTTTATTATTTACTCTAATAAAATCTATTAAATATATTAAATGAGTATATTTAAGTTATATAATAATTATGTATAGGTTTTGGAAGTCATTTTGGTCAAGTTGACTTTTGCTGACTTTTGCATATTAGTCTCGAGCATTAGGATTGTGATACACTACGACTTGACCTAAATTGTTAGACAGATATTGACCAACATATAAATATATAATTAATATAGGTTCGTGAATCCGAGGCCAACCTTGTACTTGTCCAACGACATCATATGTATTTTTACTACAAAATACAGTATCGTGAGTTTCATTTGCTCCCTTTTTAAATGCTTTTGTAATATATATTTTTGGGACTGAGAATACATGCACTGCTTTTATAAATGTTTTACGAAATAGATACAAGTAATCGAAACTACATTCTATGGTTGAATTGTTATACCGGATATCGCCCTTGTTGAACTTGGTAGCCTAATAATTGGTGTTTATTATAATTGCCACCAATTGACGCGAATCCTAAAGATAGATCTATGGGCTTTGACACGCCCCAGTCAGAGAATTTGAACTGCTTTAGTACTTCGATGTTATATGTTTGGGGATATTCTAGATGCATTTTGTTAATGTCGGTTACCAGGTGTTCAATCCATATGAATGACATTTTAAACACTTGCGAGTGTATGATTATTGAATAAATGAAATCTTGTGGTCTATTAAAATTATGGAAATGATTGATTACGATAAACTAATGAACTCACCAACCTTTTGGTTGACACTTTAAAGCATGTTTATTCTCAGGTTTGAAAGAAATCTTCCGCTGTGCATTTGCTCATTTTAAAGATATTACTTGGAGTCATTCATGTCATATTTCAAAAGACGTTGCATTCAAGTCGTTGAGTTCAATAGAGATTATTATTAAGTAAATGACAGATTAGGTCATTTATAGGTTGGATATTATGAAATGGTATGCATGTCTGTCAACTTTCGATGTAAATGAAAGTTTGTCTTTGAAAACGAATGCAATGTTTGTAAAATGTATCATATAGAGGTCAAATATCTCGCAATGTATCCATATGTTATTGTATTCGTCCTTATAGATTAGGACGAGTCGCTTCAATAATAATGTTAGTATTAAGATTAATAACTTTAATAATGATTGTAGTGGTGATAATGTTAATGACAATGATAATTATAACAATAATAATATTAATAACAATAATAATAATAATAATAATAATAATAATAATAATAATAATAATAATAATAATAATAATAATAATAATAATAATAATAATAAAAACTACCTTAAGAGCCCTTCTAAAAACAAATGCCACGAACCGGGTTCGAACCCGAGACCTCTCACTAACACAAACAACCTTCAAACCACTCGTTCATTTAGTTTTATCTGTTTTAAATCCCACCAATTTATATATATAACTTGTATCCGTTTCTTCATCCTCTTTACAAGTAAATCGGCCAGACTTACTTCTATTACCATGAAATCGATTTAAGACTTGAAATTCACACTAGAACAAACTTAATGGGTGTGTTTTTATTCAACAGGAATCAAAATTTAAAGGAAAAAATATAGCAGCAGCGATGACAGAAGCCTTCGAATACACTTGATGGACACAAACATCAATTTTGAATTTGAGATCATTTTAAAAGAAATTTTCTACATGAAATCCATTTCAAATCAATCCTAGAATGTTTCTCAAACATCAATTTGACTGGAATCATCAAAACAAATTTGAATTTCGCCAAGAACAATTCAGTTGACTTTTATTTCTTTAACTTTGACTTCGAAATTCGTCATCAATTTGAGAAATTGGATCGTGAAACTTAGCAAATAGTTTGAGTACAAGATTCCAAACACAACTGCACTTTTAGATTTTGAAATTGATTCGATTTTGAATTTTGGCCAAAAAAAGAAACAATAACAGAGGTTACGGCCTTTACATTTATTTTCTGTTTTAATTTGAATTGAAATAAAGGAATTGATGATGGAGCTGTAAAGTCGACTCGTATCTCATAACAATGGATTGATCGAGTTTTATTAAGCAATTGTGGGTCGATAGAATACAAGATTATAACCAGTAGAATAAAAATATTCATCACGATTAATAAAAAATTTAAAGTAGATAATCACGATGGAATTAAAAATACAAAGCAGATTTGGAAATCACAATTAGTAAAAATTCAAAAGCAGTTAGTGATAACTAACCCATTTTTGTATTTCTCTGATCTAATTAACATTGATAATTAATAAATATAAATATATTAATAATAATACTTTTAATATTAATAAAATTAATAATAATAATAATATTAATAATAATAATATCAAAATAATACTAATAATAATAAATAATAATACTGATAATATTATTTGTAATAATAAGAATAATATACTAATAATCAAAATAATAAAATGATCTCATTAATAATAATCAAAATAATAATAAATAAAGATAATAATAATATTTACTAAATATCAAAATCATATTAATATTAAGAATGATATTTAAAAATGATAATAATCATAAAAATATTATTATAAAAAAATTGTGGTTATTAAATCTGATGTTAACATTATTATTAAGGTTAATAATAATGATGAAAGTGATATTATGATATTTTTACTTATACTTAAATTTAATATGTACATATTATTAATCATATAATAAATAATTATATTTTATATAATAATATTTATTGATTATTTGATATTTACACATTTTATATGTATATTTAAATATATACATTTTTATTTACAGTTATTTGTTCGTGAATCGTCGGAATTTGTCGAAGTTTACTAAAATCATAAAAATAGTTTAAAATTTTTGATATTCAGGATGAAAGGCTTTGCTTAATGTGTCTAAATTATGAAATCATTTATAGATTTAAGTTAAAAATAAGACAAAATTTTCCGGGTCATTACAATATGTCAAAACATTGTATACATGTCCCGATATTTAAAATGCGTAAATAACAGTATTTAAATGACGATAAATAAAGTGCATAAAATAAATAACAGAAATTAAATGATGATAAATAAAATTGCGAAAATTAAAATTGCTTTAAATAAATTGCGATAAATAAAATGTAATAAGGAATTAACAGTTAGCTAGGAACAGTTAGCTAGGATTTTGTTAGCGTGAATTCTTAACAAAATTTTCTCATAGTTAATTTGTTTATTATAGTTAATTTGTTTATTTCTAACAAATTTTATTTTTGTCCAATGTTTTCTTCATTATGCCACTTGTTGGATTCTGATAAGTCAAAATCCAAATATGAAATTGAATGAAAATGATTATTTTGCGGTGAACGGATACGTATATCTGGGGATGTAACTAGGATAGTAAATGTATAACGACCCTCATTTTTCCATTCTATATTTTTCCAATATTAAATGCCCAAACACTATAATCAACACTTAATGATTGAACTTTAATCAACAATTGTTAAGTATTAAGAGTTAGAAAACATATTAATTAACTTTGTGCAATAATTGACAAGTTAATAAAAGATGAAAATAATAAACTGTTAGTCGACACTCACTGCTAATTAAAATTTATGCATTTATGTAATATTATAACTAATAACCTATAAGTAATAAATAAAAATTGACATTTATATAAATAATAAAACAATTGGGAACTAAATATATACAAGTCATGAATTAGTAAAAAGAAAATAATACTTATCATGTAGTAAATGTAAAAAATAATAATAGTAATAATAGTAATAATAATGAGACTAAAGAATCTTAAACAATTACATCCTTATATTGACTAAAAATTAAAATAAAAAATATATATATATATATATATATATATATATATATATATATATATATATATATATATATATATATATAAACTAGTACCACCTATTGTTGACTAAAAATTATAAAACAAAATAAAATCATTAATTAGAACATCCTTATGTTGACTAACACTCTAATACTTGCACTATATAAACTCCTAGTTTCTCATTCACAAATCACACCAAAATCCTCTCTCAAAAACAATCTCTCCCTCTCCCTCTCTTGTGGTATTCGGATCTTCAAGCTTGTTCTTCGTGTTCTTCAAGAATCTTCAAGGAGTTCTTCAAGATTTCCAAGGCTTTGATCTTCCATCTTCATCGTGTTCATCTTTTCTTTGTTAATTATCTTGAATCTTCAAAGGTATAACATAAACCCTAAACTATTTACATAAACTTTGATCTTTGTAAATTCATATTCATATTATAAACTTGTTATTCATAAGTATATACATAAAGACACCTAGATTTATATATACATATATACATGTAAAAAAATATATTTTTATATATATACATATATATACAAATTATATATACATATACATATTAAAACCTTAAATCCTAATTACACCTAAACTATAATTCTTAAACCCTAATTAATTAAACTCTAAACATTTATGAAACCCTAGGACATTAATTACTAAACCCTAGTTATTAATTACTACTTTAATTAACTAACCCTAATTAATGAAACCCTAATACTACTTATACTAGTACTTAACATGTATACACTATTACTATTACTATTACTAGCACCTATAACCTACTACTTATATTGTAGCACAAAAACATTTTGGGATATGTATTAGAGATGTATAGATCTTCGAACTTTCTTGACGAATGGTTTCTATGAGATTCTAGGCAGAGGGTTTGGATTTCCGATTTAAAGGGTCCTATGGCTCAAGCCCCTAGATCTAAATTAGCCATTCGAATGGAAATGGATGATTGGAAGCTTATCTAATACGGCAAGTATCCTAAAATGGAAAACACTGATAAAAGTAGAAACTCTCTAGTCATAGAAACTTAGTAAAATAAGAAACTTTCTAAAAAAAGAAACTTTATAAAAATAGTAACTTACCAGGAATAGAAACTTAGTAAAACAAACTATACTTAAACACATACTTAAACTTAAACATGGGCAAAACACTTAACTACTCTTAAATGTCAATAGGTTGACTTTCCTGCTCACTCGTTCAACTCTTTATTCCGAGGAATAACTCTCTCTCTACTTACTAAGGTGAATTCATAGCCCCACTCTTTATTGCTAGCAAACTTATTTAACTTATTTGGGGTGAGACACATGCTACTTTTACTATTTACAATTTATACACAAGTACCAACTGCTAAAACTATGCTATACCCGGCTATGTCCGACTAAGGCCCTACAGTGATATTTTTAAGTACTGCGGCATGCTTATTTATTGGGGGTAGGCCTATCGGGAGTAACGTCCTCGATACATTTGACTAAGTCTTTGTATTACTTGATAATGAAATTAAACCGACAAGGACAGACACAACTTGTCATGGGGAAAACTTGAACGTTTAGTCTAAATATCACGCTTTGGCATAACTTTTTGATCCTGCGGGAGATCAACGTTATAAACTAAATCTTGTGGTCTAAAATAACGATAACTGCTTTTGTTAAACCTATGAACTTCACTCAACCTTTTTGGTTGACACTTTAGCATGTTTTGTCTCAGGTGCTTTTGATTCAAGCTTTCTTATCTACTACTTATGTGATGCTACTTGGACTTAGGATCAAGAGATATCGCATTTATTACTTTTGCATATGAACAATTACTTTATCGTTATTTCCATTATTGTAACGACATTTCATTTTCTGCTGCGTACTCAATAAAGTTAAATTTTCTCATTTAGTATTGTTCTCGTATTATAATATGTTAGTTTATTTGATATTAGTAACGTTTCTCCCAGACCCTATTGGGAGGACGTTACAGATTGGTATCAGAGCATAACCAGGCTGTTATAGAGAACCAGGATTGCATTTTTATGTGTGCCTTACTTGCTAGCTAGGGTGCCTTAGCAATCTAGGAAACTATAACTTTTCCTGCCTTAGACTTAAAGCACTTAGGATTACCTTATAATCTTAACACTTATGCTCTACTAAACTTGACTTAAAGATTCTAATCAAAGTCTCTTTCCTAATGATAGGATGTCAAGCTCAAGTATTAACAAACCAAACCAAGCTACTCTCTCCAAGCCTTCTGAAGAAATGGCTCGCTTCAACCCTACCACCGAAGTAGGTGTTGGACACTCTTCATCCTCAAGATCAGTTCAAAGTCCTCTTTATGGTCCTGCCTCACCACCGCTAAATTATAGCCCAAACACTATTCGAGATTCACAAAGGTCTCCTCAATACTACCCAACTCCAAGAATCGAGGATAAAGGAAAACGTCATGAAGAAGCTGGTCCGTCAAGAAAGAGAGCCCGATCTCCTTTTTATGATGGTCCTAAGTATGAAATCATGAGCTTACGAAAAGATACCGAGAGAAACATTGGAGGTCTGCTTCGCCATGTGGCGAGAATGGAGCTTCGAATGGAGAAACTTATGAAAGAAAACGTCGAGCTAAGAAAGGAGTTGCTGATGCTAAAGTGCAAGGAAGAATGCAACACTCGCTGGGGGAAGCAATCACTTGCTTACCTCAAGGAGGATGTTGATGTCCGAATGAAAATGGAGAAAAATCGAGTCGACGAACAGCTTGCCCTAAGAGAGTACAACACCAATGCCGTCAACAGTCATGTTACCAACCTTTATGACAACCTCGAGTATCTCTATGAGAAATAAAAGGCAAAAAACGAGAAAGTTGAGGAGTTTATGAGGAAGGTGGAGGATGAGAAGAAGAAATATGAAGATTTCTTCAATCTTAATATTTCCTAGATTATTTTTCTAATTCCTTGTCTATGTAAAGGCTATGCCTTAAACTATTTCTATTTTCGAATTGTGTAATAAAGGCTTATTTAATGCCTCGTTCTAATAATATAAAGTGTTTTATTAATATCATACGATATCAATACTTTAGTTTATTCATACTTGTGATTGCTCAAACTTATAACTTGTTAAACTTATCAAACATATATTCACTTTTATGTAGTGACATCATGGTTCGTTCAGCTGCACCTACCGTTAACAACGTTGTGTTAACTACTGAGCAATTCCAACAGTTACTCGCTGCCGCCCAAGGCAACACCCAAGCTAATCATGCTAATCCACAACCGAAACCTTGTTCCTACAAAGATTTTTCAAACTGTCATCCTCCTGCATTTAAGGGGACTAAAGAAGCTGTCGAACTAGTCCGTTGGTTCGAGAAGATGGAATCTATTTTCCGTATTTGCAACTGTGGTAATAACGATCGAGTAAAGTATGCCACTAGCTCATTGGGTGGCAATGCTTTAACTTGGTAGACTGCTCATGCCAAGTCTATAGGAATTGATAATGCTAATGCAATTCTATGGAACGAACTCAAAAGCATGATGGTTAACAAATTCTGTCCTCGAAGTCAAGTTCAGAAACTTGAAGCTGAGTTATGGGAACTCAAGGTCAAGGGTACTGACATTGAGAACTATACCAATCGTTATCTGGAGCTTTCTACTATATGTCCTGAAATGTTTCCTACTGAAGCTAGAAGATTTGAGCGGTATATTGAAGGTCTTCCCGAGGATGTTCAAGGGAATGTTATTGCTGCTGAGAAGGTTACTTTGGATGCTGTGATTCTCATGGCACAAAATCTCATGTTGGCCAAGAGAAGAAGGGCGTCGGCCAATAAGCAAGTTGAAACCAAGGGTAATGATGGTAAGAGGAAGTTTGAGCTATCTCAAGGTTCAGCTCAGAATGATAATAAGAAGCCTGCAGATGGTACAAGGCCGAATTATAAGGGTACTTATCCTTTCTGTATTCGTTGTGAGAGGCATCACCCGAGGAAGTGTACTGCGATTTGTGCATTGTGTAAGAAAGTGGGACACGTTGCTAAGATGTGTAAGGTTCCTCCGAAGGATAAGGCTATTGTTCCGGCCAAAGTTCCTCCAACATGCTATACTTGTGGAGAGAATGGACACATTAGTCCGAACTGTCCTAAGAAGAAGGATAATCCAGCTACTGGAGCAAATACTACTGCTGCGAAGGGTCGTGCGTTTGTTATTACTGCTGCTGAAGCTCGGGATGAGGATGAGGTCATCACGGGTACGTATCTTGTCAATAATTGTTATGCAACTATTTTATTCGATAATGGTGCCGACAGAAGTTACGTATCTAATGAATTTTGTACCCTATTTACTGAAAAGCCTCAACCCTTAGAAACTAAACGATTAGTAGAAGTAGCCAATGGAAAGATCATGAAAGTCGATAAAATCTATAAAAACTGCAACCTAATCTTAGCCAACAAAGAATTTAAGATAGACCTTTTGCCGGTTGAGCTAGGAAGTTTCGATGTCGTAGTTAGAATGGATTGGTTACGTCCATTAAGAGCTGCAATCATGTGTTACGGTAAAACCGTTCATGTTCCATTAGGAAATGGAGAGACTGTTATTATCCAAGGTGAAAAGAGTGGTTCAAATCTCAATATTATCTCCTGTATTAAAACCCGCAAATACCTTATGAAAGGTTATCCAGCTATTCTAGCAATCGTTAAGCTGATTGAATCGAAAGAGAAGCGAATTGAAGACGTACCAGTGGTTAAAGACTTTCCTGATGTGTTTCCCGAAGATCTTCCTGGCCTTCCACCTCCTCGACAAGTTGAATTCCAGATTGATTTAGCTCCTGGTGCTGCTCCTGTTGCTAAAGCACCATACCGTTTAGCACCTTCCGAAATGAAGGAATTATCCAACCAACTCCAAGAACTATTGGATAAAGGTTTCATTCGTTCAAGCTCGTCCCCATGAGGAGCTCCTATTCTGTTTGTTAAAAAGAAGGATGGTACGTTAAGGATGTGCATTGATTACCGCGAACTTAACAAGCTTACTATCAAGAACCGTTATCCGTTGCCACGTATTGATGATCTATTTGATCAACTTCAAGGGTCAAGTGTTTATTCAAAGATTGATTTAAGATCCGGTTATCACCAACTTAAAGTCAAGGAATCCGATATTCCTAAGACTGCTTTTCGCACTCGTTATGGGCACTATGAATTCTGTGTCATGCCTTTTGGTTTAACTAATGCTCCTGCCGTATTCATGGATCTCATGAATCGTGTTTGTAAACCGTATCTTGACAAATATGTCATCGTATTCATTGACGACATTTTGATCTATTCGAAGAGTGAGAAAGAGCATGAGCAACATTTGCGCATGATTCTTGAACTCTTACGAAAGGAACAACTTTATGCTAAATTTTCTAAGTGCGAGTTTTGGCTCAAAACCGTACAATTCCTCGGACATGTTGTTGATAGAAATGGAATACATGTCGATCCAGCTAAGATTACTGCTATTCAGAATTGGGAGATACCAAAGACTGCGAAGCATATTCGTCAATTTTTGGGACTTGCCGGTTATTATCGAAGATTCATAAAAGATTTTTCCCTCCTTGCTAAACCCCTTACAAAGTTAACTCAAAAAGGGAAGAAATTTGAGTGGTCCGACGAACAGGAATCTGCATTTATGATTCTAAAGGAGAAATTGACCACAGCCCCGATTCTTTCTTTACCTGAAGGTACCGACGACTTTGTTGTTTACTGCGATGCCTTAAAGCATGGATTTGGTTGTGTTTTAATGCAACGAGAAAAGGTTATCGCCTATGCATCTAGACAGTTGAAGAAACATGAAGTAAACTATACCACTCATGACCTTGAGTTAGGTGTCGTGGTATTTGCATTAAAGATATGGAGACATTATCTATATGGTACCAAGTTTACGGTGTACACTGACCATAAATGAAAGGACCCGTTCATATACATTATAAACAATTCACAATAGTTGATTACATTGTGAGGTATTTGACCTCTATATGATACATTTTACAAACATTGCATTCGTTTTTAAAAGATAAACTTTCTTTACATCGAAAATTGACAGGCATGCATACCATTTCATAATATCCACTATCCAACTATAAATTGATTTAATAATAATCTTTGATGAACTCAATGACTCGAATGCAACGTTCTTCGAAATATGCTATGAAAGACTCCAAGTAAAATCTTTAAAATGAGCAAATGCACAGCGGAAGATTTCTTTAACACCTGAGAATAAACATGCTTTAAAGTGTCAACCAAAAGGTTGGTGAGTTCATTAGTTTATCATAATCATTTATTTCCATCATTTTAATAGACCACAAGAATTTCATTTCCAGTTCTCATAAATATACGTCCCATGCATAGAGACAAAAATAATCATTCATATGGTGAACACCTGGTAACCGACATTAACTAGATATATATAAGAATATCCCCTATCATTCTGGGATCCTCCTTCGGACATGATATAAATTTCGAAGTACTAAAGCATCCGGTACTTTGGATGGGGCTTGTTGGGCCCGATAGATCTATCTTTAGGATTCGCGTCAATTAGGGTGTCTGTTCCCTAATTCTTAGATTACCAGACTTAATAAAAAAGGGCATATTCGGTTTAATAATTCAACCATAGAATGTAGTTTCACGTACTTGTGTCTATTTTGTAAATCATTTATAAAAGATTGCGCATGTATTCTCAGCCCAAAAATATAAAGGGTAAAAAGGCAAATGAAACTCACCATACTGTATTTTATAGTAAAAATACATATAACGTCATTGAACAAGTGCAAGGTTGGCCTCGGATTCACGAACCTAAATTAATTATATATATTTATATGTTGGTCAATATTTGTCTAACAATTTAGGTTATGTCATAGTGTACCACAATCCTAATGCTCGAGTCTAATATGCAAAGTCAACAAAAGTTAATTTGACTCGAAATGATTTCCAAAATTTATACATGATTATTATATAGTTTAAATATCGTCGTTTTATATTTTTAAATATTTTTTAAAAGATTTAATAGAGTAAATAATATAATTCATTTATTAATAAATAAAACTTTATATAAAAATATACTTTTATATATCTTAGATAATAAAATTTATAAAGTTTATTGAATGTCATAAAAATGTTATGATAGATTTTATTAAGGTAATTATATTATTTGTATTACATTTTTATTTGATATTGATAATAATAAAAGTTGTATTATTTTGTAATAATAATTATTATTATTCTACTAATAATAATAACAATATTTATATTTATGAAAATGGTATTATAATGATATGATAATTCTTATTAATAATAAAATTTCATATTAATAATGATATTCTTATTAAAAATAATAATTTTTGTAAAGATGATATTTTTAAAATTATTAATAATACTTTTAATAATAATAGTGATAAAAATAATGAAAAATGATAATTTTATCTAAATCAATAACTTTAAATTTCATCATGATACTCATACTCATTATTTCCTAATCGATTTGTTAATAGTTTTTAAATCGTCTTTTATATCGCGTTCACTTTAATGATAATAATAGTAATCATAATAATTAAGTGTTACTAATATTAGTTTTAATAATAATAATAATAATAATAATAATAATAATAATAATAATAATAATAATAATAATAATAATAATATTAATTATAACTTTAACGATGGCAACGATATTAATAATAGTAAAAATAACAATTTTTAATGATAATACTTTTTATTGATAATTATAATAATAATAATAATAATAATAATAATAATAATAATAATAATAATAATAATAATAATAATAATAATAATAATAATAATAATTAGATATAAACTAGAATGACGATAATAACGACGATAATAATAATCATTTTTAATAATAATTCAAAAGTTCAATTGACAATAACTTCTAATCCGTTCATCGAAACCATTCGATATCTAAAGGAAAAGTTCTTAATTTTTCGCTACCTTTCCAAGGACATGCATATCTTATACCTTATCTCAACCGCATATGTAACTAATTCAGGATTCAACATATCCTATCTAATGGCAATATCAAAAATACAAGCATGCATAATCCTATATACTCGAGCATTAGTCAGGGATACACTATTAATATGTAAAAATTAAATTATGAGTGCTTACGTATCAATATTGAGATTCAATATTGCAGGACAGTACGTAGACGTAACGGAGATGATAAACACTAGGTTGACCTCACGAGCATAACCCCCGAACATTACCCATAACCTCCATAGTTGTAACCCATAATTTCCTTAGCCATATCCTACTCGAAAAACTCATTTTGAAATCATGCGGGCAGAACCTCGTCGTAGTATTTTATGTATAATACTAATAATACATAATACTAATAAGATTAATAATAATCTTAATCTTAATAATAATAATAATAATAATAATAATAATAATAATAATAATAATAATATAAATATAAATATATATACATATACTACGAGAGAGAGAGATAAGATATATGAAAACTGGAACCAGAAATCGTGCTTTTAAACTAATGTTGCCCACCTAACCCCCCCCCCCATGCAATTGCATGGGGTTTGTGTGTTAAAACCATGCAATTGCATGGCTAAAGATTTATGGCCACATGCGCATTTTCTAGTCTTGCCGACACACACATTTTAGCACATATAATACGTAATATAAGTTTATTTATATATTAATTAATATATAATATATTTAATCTTTAGAATTAATTAAATATTATATTATATTTACGTGTGTAGTAAAAATATAATTTTTACAAAAATGACTCGTACGTTGTCACTCGACTCATGTACCACTTTCCGTTTTTCGAGCGCACTTTCGTACGTTTAGAAAACTAGCCTCTTACGTTACGCGACGTGTACCTTTATTAATAATTATACTTAAATTAATGGAAAACTAACCCACTCAAAGTGTAACTTAATCTTTTGAATGTTTTGGTCATTTACTTCTATAAATCAAAGCCTCGTTATTTATCAAAGCATATTTAATGAATATTCGTTTAAATCAAAACGTTTTATGACTAATTTGATATTAGAATTCATCACCTTGTAAAATTTAAATATATTTTTATTTAAAAATATAAACTTGTACATACCGTATATAATGGAAATATTAATGTAATAATATAATATTTAATTTTTTTTTTTAAAAAAACTAATAATAGTTCAAAGTTTATTTTAAATTTGTTTAGAAAATCTTATAACACGTAGCGTTTACACTTTAAAACTTAATTTGATATAATTCATTTATGTGTCACGTTTAATTTACTTTCCTTAAACTTTCTAAATAAGATATCTTAATATCGATCGAATCAAGTAATAAGTGTTACTATCGTTTAATTTGTAATCATAATATATTTTAAATACACGTTGCAAGTTATATATATCAATATTCCGACTTACGCTATCTAAACAAAGACATTTTTATAAACAAGTTTTATTATATCGAAAATCGTTTTTGTACATTTGAAAATAGATCAATCAAGTAGTATGAAACTCAATTCTTCACTAACATTTGTCTGACACTAGATAAGTGGTACTTTGTTCTTATTTGAAAATCATTTTATCATTTATTCCGAATACCGTTAAAAAGAAATAATTTCTCAAATCAACGTGGACCTCGTAACAGAGACTCATAATCATAATTCAATGTATCTGATAATTCAATCATTATTATCTTTTAATTTCGTTGATAAACTTTCATCGAACAAATACGTTCATGTAACATATTATTCATTTAATACCTTAATAGCATTTCCAAATTCATAAACTAGATCTCCTAGCTTATATTCATATCGACTAATCCGTTCAATGTTTTATTAATATATCTCAATTTGATAATCACACATATGTATATGTATATGTATATATATTTATTTATACATAATTGTTCGTGAATCTTTAGGCATGGTCAAAAGGTAATTGATTACATGAATATAGATTTCAAAACTTTAGAGACTCAACATTACAGATTTTGCTTATCGTGTCGGGAACATATAAAGATTAAAGTTTAAATTTGATCGGAAATTTTCGGGTCATCACAATAAAAGTCTTTGACACATCTTTGATCAAAAACAGCTGAATATGAGGCAAAGCCGATGGCTCGAGACATTGAACGATTATCATTGTGAGCTGAAATATCATCCTGGCAAGGCGAATGTAGTTGCCGATGCCCTTAGTCAAAAAGACGATGTTAAACGTGTTCGTGCTTTAAACCTAAAAATCAAATCGAATCTTATTTCACGAATCTATGAAGCTCAATTGGAAGCTATTAAACAGACACTTATTGAAGGTGAAGGACCTATTGGTTTTGAGAACCAACTTCAAGTGAAAGCTAATGGTACACGGTACTTTGGCAATAGAATTTGGGTTCCTCGCTTCGGTAATCTCCGTGAACTAGTCTTGGATGAAGCACATAAGACAAGATATTCTATTCATCCCGGTTCCAGTAAGATGTATCACGATGTGAAGGAATTCTACTGGTGGCCTAACATGAAAGCCGACATTGCTACTTATGTTAGTAAGTGTCTCACTTGTTTGAAAGTCAAGGCCAAACATCAAAAGCCTTCTGGTCTGTTGACACAACACGACATTCCGCAGTGGAAGTGGGAATGTATCACTATGGACTTCGTTACTAAGTTACCCAAGACTTCGAACGGTAACGATACTATTTGGGTCGTAACTGATCGTCTTACTAAATCTGCACATTTCATACCGATCAAGGAAACCGACAAGATGGAGAGATTAGCACAGCTTTATATTAAAGAAATCGTCTCACGTCATGGTGTTCCTATCTCGATTATTTCTGATCGCGATAGTCGATTTGTTTCTAGATTTTGGAAAACTTTACAATCTGCTCTTGGAACTCAACTCGACATGAGTACAGCTTATCATTCGCAAACTGATGGTCAAAGTGAATGAACCATTCAAACTATGGAGGATATGCTACGTGCTTGTGCAATCGATTTCGGCAAAGGATGGGATAGACATCTACCTTTGGTTGAATTTTCTTATAATAACAGTTATCACTCCAGCATTAAGGCTGCACCTTTTGAAGCTTTATATGGACGAAAGTGTAGATTCCCTTTGTGTTGGGATGAACTTGAGGACAGACATTTAACAGGTCCTGAAATTATTCACGAAACTACCGAAAAGATCGTTCAAATTAAGCAACGTTTAGAAACTGCCCGTAGCCGACAGAAAAGCTATGCCGATAAGAAACGAAAAGACATCGAATACCGAGTTGGAGATAAAGCCATGTTGAAAGTATCCCCTTGGAAAGGTGTTGTCCGCTTCGATAAACGAAGTAAACTCAGTCCACCATATGTTAGACCTTTCACAGTCACTCAAAGAGCCGGTCCCGTGGCGTATCGATTAGAACTACCAACTGAACTCAGTCAAGTACATGATGTGTTTCATGTCTCAAATCTTAAACGGTGTCTTGCTGACGACACACTCATTATTCCTCTGGATGATGTCCGCATTAATGAGCAAATGCACTTCGTTGAAGAACCTATAGAAATCATGGAAGGAGAGGTCAAACAAACGCGTAAAAGCAATATACCTATCGTTAAAGTCCATTGGAATTCGCGTAGAGGCCCCGAATATACCTGGGAACGCAAAGACCATATGAAACGAAAATATCCCCATCTCTTCTCAACTGCTGATGCAAACGAGGAAACTACCTAAAAACTTCGGGACGAAGTTTTCAATAACGGGGAGGTACTATAACGACCCTCATTTTTCCATTCTATATTTTTCCAATATTAAATGCCCAAACAATATAATCAAAACTTAATGATTGAACTTTAATCAACAATTGTTAAGTATTAAGAGTTAGAAAACATATTAATTAACTTTGTGCAATAATTGACAAGTTAATAAAAGATGAAAATAATAAACTGTTAGTCGACACTCACTGCTAATTAAAATTTATGCATTTATGTAATATTATAACTAATAACCTATAAGTAATAAATAAAAATTGACATTTATATAAATAATAAAACAATTGGGAACTAAATATATACAAGTCATGAATTAGTAAAAAGAAAATAATACTTATCATGTAGTAAATGTAAAAAATAATAATAGTAATAATAGTAATAATAATGAGACTAAAGAATCTTAAACAATTACATACTTATATTGACTAAAAATTAAAATAATATATATATATAAACTAGTACTACCTATTGTTGACTAAAAATTATAAAACAAAATAAAATCATTAATTAGAACATCCTTATGTTGACTAACACTCTAATACTTGCACTATATAAACTCCTAGTTTCTCATTCACAAATCACACCAAAATCCTCTCACAAAAACAATCTCTCCCTCTCCCTCTCTTGTGGTATTCGGATCTTCAAGCTTGTTCTTCGTGTTCTTCAAGAATCTTCAAGGAGTTCTTCAAGATTTCCAAGGCTTTGATCTTCCATCTTCATCGTGTTCATCTTTTCTTTGTTAATTATCTTGAATCTTCAAAGGTATAACATAAACCCTAAACTATTTACATAAACTTTGATCTTTGTAAATTCATATTCATATGATAAACTTGTTATTCATAAGTATATACATAAACACACCTAGATTTATATATACATATATACATGTAAAAAAAATATATTTTTATATATATACATATATATACAAATTATATATACATATACATATTAAACCTTAAATCCTAATTATACCTAAACTATAATTCTTAAACCCTAATTAATTAAACTCTAAACATTTATCAAACCCTAGGACATTAATTACTTAACCCTAGTTATTAATTACTACTTTAATTAACTAACCCTAATTAATGAAACCCTAATACTACTTATACTAGTACTTAACATGTATACACTATTACTATTACTAGCACCTATAACCTACTACTTATATTGTAGCACAAAAACATTTTGGGATATGTATTAGAGATGTATAGATCTTTGAACTTTCTTGACGAATGGTTTCTATGAGATTCTAGGCAGAGGGTTTGGATTTCCGATTTAAAGGGTCTATGGCTCAAGCCCCAAGATCTAAATTAGCCATTCGAAGGGAAATGGGTGATTGGAAGCTTATCTAATACGGCAAGTATCCTAAAATGGAAAACACTGATAAAAGTAGAAACTCTCTAGTCATAGAAACTAAGTAAAATAAGAAACTTTCTAAAAATAGAAACTTTATAAAAATAGTAACTTACTAGGAATAGAAACTTAGTAAAACAAACTATACTTAAACACATACTTAAACTTAAACATGGGCAAAACACTTAACTACTCTTAAATGTCAATAGGTTGACTTTCCTGCTCACTCGTTCAACTCTTTATTCCGAGGAATAACTCTCTCTCTACTTACTAAGGTGAATTCATAGCCCCACTCTTTATTGCTAGCAAACTTATTTAACTTATTTGGGGTGAGACACATGCTGCTTTTACTATTTACAATTTAGACACAAGTACCAACTGCTAAAACTATGCTATACCCGGCTATGTCCGACTAAGTCCCTACAGTGATATTTTTAAGTGCTGCGGCATGCTTATTTATTGGGGGTAGGCCTATCGGGAGTAACGTCTCCGATACATTTGACTAAGTCTTTGTATTACTTGATAATGAAATTAAACCGACAAGGACAGACACAACTTGTCATGGGGCAAACTTGAACGTTTAGTCTAAATATCACGCTTTGGCATAACTTTTTGATCCTGCGGGAGATCAACATTATAAACTAAATCTTGTGGTCTAAAACAACGATAACTACTTTTGTTAAACCTATGAACTTCACTCAACCTTTTTGGTTGACACTTTAGCATGTTTTGTCTCAGGTGCTGTTTGATTCAAGCTTTCTTATCTACTACTTATGTGATGCTACTTGGACTTAGGATCAAGAGATATCGCATTTATTACTTTTGCATATGAACAATTACTTTATCGTTATTTCCATTATTGTAACGAAATTTCATTTTCCGCTGCGTACTCAATAAAGTTAAATTTTCTCATTTAGTATTGTTCTCGTATTATAATATGTTGGTTTATTTGATATTAGTAACGTTTCTTCCAGACCCTATTGGGAGGACGTTACAAAATGACTGTTGAATCAGATTGGAAGAATGTACAATGTAACTTATTAATGTGAAATCAAAATATCTCTCGGGTATTACCTACCCGTTAAAATATTTTCACGATTAACAGTTTGTACAAAAGAATTTTTAATTACAATCTTTATGAAAATATTCTTACATATATATTTTCTTCAGATGTAATCATGGATTTATAGATATCGATTGTTAAATCGTTAATGAAAGATGCGAATGATAACATATATGAATTAATTATGATAGGAGCCCTTTAAAGCTTCTTTTATCTTTCTCGAGTATTACCTACCCGTTAAAAATTCACACGTCATAGTTAATATGAAAAGAATTTTTATTACGATCTCGAGATATACATAAATATATATACATATATCTTTTAATCATGAACAGAAAGTAATGAATTAATGTTTCATAATTCATCATTCTCGGTATTCTTCAGTGTCTGTGGTGCTTACGGAGCTTGTGTTGATGGAAATGATGCTGGTGCTGGTGGTGTTGCTGTTGGTGTTGGTACTGCTTGTGGTACCTGCGTAGTAGATGCGAGCCTAGCTTCCAAATCGAACACCGTCACCTCCAAGGTTTCTACTTTATGCTCAAGTCTATGAATTAGTTCTACCCATTCTTCCGTAAGGTTTGTCAATTTTTGATATTTAGTTCGAAGTCTTCTAACTTCTTCTAAAAATCCTATCTGATTAGAATTCGGGAGTAGAGGATGAATACTATCCTTAACGACATCGAGTCGACCTTCGAGGCAGAAAATCCTTGCGTAAAGAGTGAAAACGGTATTGCAAACAGGTTTTCCGGTAAGCGGATCGAGCACTCAGACGTTAGGTGGTAAGTTCGGCTCGGGATATGGAGTACCTTCTTCATTTCTCCATAGGGTAAGTATTTCACGAACCCATCCCCACTTTCTAAAGAAATCACGATAGTTGATCGGTTGGTGCGCTCCCGTCACGCTGTCTTCGGAGTCAGAGGAACTTGGTCGATTCGTAGAGGCCATCTTACGCGATCTCAGAAAAGATTTTTGGTATGAAAAGTTTAATGACAGCAATTGATAGGTGGATGGTATTCTCAATGCATAATATGCATAGATATATATAATACCAGGATCCCTTAAATTACAGAGAAATTTACGGGAGATATCAGGCAAAGTTTACCGTAATAGATACGCTAAGATATGAATTTGTCTATACATTATCTATGCAATAAAGGCAGTAGGACGTGTCTAGACTTAGGCATGATAAGCAGGAAATTTTCTACTAGGAATGATAAGAAAAAACTTATATTATGCAGCTAAGGTCGAAAACCAGACTTGCTAATGCATTCTAACGACTATCAATCAGACTCACTAATGCAAGACCTGGTTCGCTAAGACCACCGCTCTGATACCACCTGTAGAGACCCGTCCTAATCCTCCTGGACAAAGTAATCAACCTTTGGTCCTATTGTGATGATCGACTCCAAGTAATGTCTCTAAAATGAACAAATGCACAACGGAAGATTTCTTTCATACCTGAGAATAAACATACTTTCAAGTGTCAACTAAAAGGTTGGTAAGTTCATTAGTTTATCATGAAATGTCCCGTTCATATTGATTATAAACTTTCGATATTAATTGATTTCGTTGCGAGATTTTGACCTCTATATGAGACTTTTTTCAAAGACTGCATTCATTTTTAAAACAACCATAACCTTTATTTTATCAATAAAGGTTTCAAAAGCATTACGTAGATTATCAAATAATGATAATCTAAAATATACTGTTTACACACGACCATTACATAATGGTTTACAATAGAAATATATTGCATCGACATATGTTTCTTGAATGCAGTTTTTACATAATATCATACAAACATGGACTCCAAATCTTGTCCCTATTTTAGTATGCAACAGCGGAAGCTCTTAATATTCACCCGAGAATAAACATGCTTTAAACGTCAACAAAAATGTTGGTGAGTTATAGGTTTAACCTATATATATCAAATCATAACAATAGACCACAAGATTTCATATTTCAATATGCATCCCATACATAGAGATAAAAATCATTCATATGGTGAACACCTGGTAACCGACATTAACAAGATGCATATATAAGAATATCCCCATCATTCCGGGACACCCTTCGGATATGATATAAATTTCGAAGTACTAAAGCATCCGGTACTTTGGATGGGGTTTGTTAGGCCCAATAGATCTATCTTTAGGATTAACGTCAATTAGGGTGTCTGTTTCCTAATTCTTAGATTACCAGACTTAATAAAAAGGGGCATATTCGATTTCGATAATTCAACCATAGAATGTAGTTTCACGTACTTGTGTCTATTTTGTAAATCATTTATAAAACCTGCATGTATTCTCATCCCAAAAATATTAGATTTTGAAAGTGGGACTATAACTCACTTTCACAGATTTTTACTTCGTCGGGAAGTAAGACTTGGCCACTGGTCGATTCACGAACCTATAACAAATATGTACATATATATCAAAGTATATTCAAAATATATTTACAGCACTTTTAATACATTTTGATGTTTTAAGTTTATGAAGTCAGCTGTCCTCGTTAGTAACCTACAACTAGTTGTCCAACGTTAGATGTACAGAAAAAATTGATATATATATTATCTTGAATCAATCCACGACCCATTGTATACACGTCTCAGTCTAGATCACAACTCAAAGTATATATATTTTTGGAATCAACCTCAACCCTGTATAGCTAACTCCCACATTACTGCATATAGAGTGTCTATGGTTGTTCCAAATAATATATACACATGGGTCGATATGATATGTCAAAACATTTGCATACGTGTCTATGATATCCCAAGATTACATAATATATTAGAATACATGTATAATACAATATAAGTTAGCTAGGATATGATTAATATAGATTTGTTACCAATTTTCACGTTGCTACAACAAGAAAAATTATCCAATCTTGTTTTACCCATAACTTCTTCATTTTAAATCCGTTTTGAGTGAATCAAATTGCTATGGTTTCATATTGAACTCTATTTTATGAATCTAAACAGAAAAAGTATAGTTTTAAAGTCGGAAATATAAGTTACAAGTCATTTTTGTAAAGGTAGTCATTTTAGTCGAAAGAACGACGTCTAGATGACCATTTTAGAAAACATACTTCCACTTTGAGTTTAACCATGATTTTTGGATATAGTTTCATGTTCATAAGAAAAATCATTTTTCCAGAAGAACAACTTTTAAATCAAAGTTTATCATGGTTTTTAATTAACTAACCCAAAACAGCCCGCGGTGTTACTACGACGGCGTAAATCCGGTTTTACGGTGTTTTTCGTGTTTCCAGGTTTTAAATCATTAAGTTAGCATATCATATAGATATAGAACATGTGTTTAGTTGATTTTAAAATTCAAGTTAGAAGGATTAACTTTTGTTTGCGAACAAGTTTAGAATTAACTAAACTATGTTCTAGTGATTACAAGTTTAAACCTTCGAATAAGATAGCTTTATATGTATGAATCGAATGAAGTTATGAACATCATTACTATATCAAGTTTTCTGGATAAAGCTACTGGAAATGAGAAAAATGGATCTAGCTTCAAAGGATCCTTGGATGGCTTGAAAGTTCTTGAAGCAGAATCATGACACGAAAACAGTTCAAGTAAGATTTTCACTCGAAATAAGATTGTTATAGTTATAGAAATTGAATCAAAGTTTGAATATGAGTATTACCTTGTATTAGAAAGATATCTTACTCTAAATAAGAAAGATTTCTTGAGGTTGGATGATCACTCTACAAGATTGGAAGTAAGCTAGCAAACTTGGAAGTATTCTTGATTTTATGAAACTAGAACTTGTAGAATTTATGAAGAACACTTAGAACTTGAAGATAGAACTTGAGAGAGATCAATTAGATGAAGAAAATTGAAGAATGAAAGTGTTTGTAGGTATTTTTGGTCGTTGGTGTATGGATTAGATATAAAGGATATGTAATTTTGTTTTCATGTAAATAAGTCATGAATGATTACTCATATTTTTGTAATTTTATGAGATATTTCATGCCAGTTGCCAAATGATGGTTCCCACATGTGTTAGGGGACTCACATGGGCTACTAAGAGCTGATTATTGGAGTGTATATACCAATAGTACATACATCTAAAAGCTGTGTATTGTACGAGTACGAATACGGGTGCATACGAGTAGAATTGTTGATGAAACTGAACGAGGATGTAATTGTAAGCATTTTTGTTAAGTAGAAGTATTTTGATAAGTGTCTTGAAGTCTTTTAAAAGTGTATGAATACATATTTAAAACACTACATGTATATACATTTTAACTGAGTCGTTAAGTCATCGTTAGTCGTTACATGTAAGTGTTGTTTTGAAACCTTTAGGTTAACGATCTTGTTAAATGTTCTTAACCCAATGTTTATAATATCAAATAAGATTTTAAATTATTATGTTATCATGATATTATGATGTACAAATATCTCTTAATATGATATATATACATTAAATGTCGTTACGACGATAATCGTTACATATATGTCTCGTTTCAAGATCATTAAGTTAGTAGTCTTGTTTTTACATATGTAGTTCATTATTAATATACTTAATGATATTTTTACTTATCATAATATCATGTTAACTATATATATAACCATATATATGTCATCATATAGTTTTTACAAGTTTTAACGTTCGTGAATCACCGGTCAACTTGGGTGGTCAATTGTCTATATGAAACCTATTTCAATTAATCAAGTCTTAACAAGTTTGATTGCTTAATATGTTGGAAACACTTAATCATTTAAATAACAATTTTATTTAATATATATATAAACATGGAAAAGTTCGGGTCACTACAGTACCTACCAGTTAAATAAATTTCGTCCCGAAGTTTTAAGCAGTTGGAGGTGTTGACGTATCTTCTGGAAATAAATGCGGGTATTTCTTCTTCATCTGATCTTCTCGTTCCCAGGTGAACTCGGGTCCTCTACGAGCATTCCATCGAACCTTAACAATTGGTATCTTATTTTGCTTAAGTCTTTTAACCTCACGATCCATTATTTTGACGGGTTCTTCGATGAATTGAAGTTTTTCGTTGATTTGGATTTCATCTAACGGAATAGTGAGATCTTGTTTAGCAAAACATTTCTTCAAATTCGAGACGTGGAAAGTGTTATGTACAGCCACGAGTTGTTGAGCTAACTCAAGTCGGTAAGCTACTGGTCCGACACGATCAATAATCTTGAATGGTCCGATATACCTTGGATTTAATTTCCCTCGTTTACCAAATCGAACAACACCTTTCCAAGGTGCAACTTTAAGCATGACCATCTCTCCAATTTCAAATTATATATCTTTTCTTTTAATGTCAGTGTAGCTCTTTTTTCGACTTTGGGCAGTTTTCAACCGTTGTTGAATTTGGATGATCTTCTCGGTAGTTTCTTGTATTATCTCCGGACCCGTAATCTGTCTATCCCCCACTTCACTCCAATAAATCGGAGACCTGCACTTTCTACCATAAAGTGCTTCAAACGGCGCCATCTCAATGCTTGAATGGTAGCTGTTGTTGTAGGAAAATTCTGCTAACGGTAGATGTCGATCCCAACTGTTTCCGAAATCAAATACACATGCTCGTAGCATGTCTTCAAGTGTTTGTATCATCCTTTCACTCTGCCCATCAGTTTGTGGATGATAGGCAGTACTCATGTCTAGACGAGTTCCTAATCCTTGCTGTAATGTCTGCCAGAATCTTGAAATAAATCTGCCATCCCTATCAGAGATAATAGAGATTGGTATTCCATGTCTGGAGACGACTTCCTTCAAATACAGTCGTGCTAACTTCTCCATCTTGTCATCTTCTCTTATTGGCAGGAAGTGTGTTAATTTGGTGAGATGATCAACTATTACCCAAATAGTATCAAAACCACTTGCAGTCCTTGGCAATTTAGTGATGAAATCCATGGTAATATTTTCCCATTTCCATTCCGGGATTTTGGGTTGTTGAAGTAGACCTGATGGTTTCTGATGCTCAGCTTTGACCTTAGAACACATCAAACATTCTCCTACGTATTTAGCAACATCGGCTTTCATACTCGGCTACCAAAAATGTTTCTTGAGATCCTTGTACATCTTCCCCGTTCCAGGATGTATTGAGTATCTGGTTTTATGAGCTTCTGTAAGTACCATTTCTCTCATATCTCCAAATTTTGGTACCCAAATCCTTTCAGCCCTATATCAGGTTCCGTCTTCCCGAATATTAAGATGCTTCTCCGATCCTTTGGGTATTTCATCCTTTAAATTTCCCTCTTTTAAAACTCCTTGTTGCGCCTCCTTTATTTGAGTAGTAAGGTTATTGTGAATCATTATATTCATAGATTTTACTCGAATGGGTTCTCTATCCTTCCTGTTCAAGGCATCGGCTACCACATTTGCTTTCCCCGGGTGGTAACGAATCTCAAAGTCGTAATCATTCAACAATTCAATCCACCTACGTTGCCTCATATTCAGTTGTTTCTGATTAAATATGTGTTGAAGACTTTTGTGGTCGGTATATATAATACTTTTGACCCCATATAAGTAGTGCCTCCAAGTCTTTAATGCAAAAACAACCGCACCTAATTCCAAATCATGCGTCGTATAATTTTGTTAATGAATCTTCAATTGTCTAGACGCATAAGCAATCACCTTCCTTCGTTGCATTAATACACAACCGAGACCTTGCTTTGATGCGTCACAATAAATCACAAAATCATCATTCCCTTCAGGCAATGACAATATATGTGCCGTAGTTAGCTTTTTCTTCAATAACTGAAACGCTTTCTCTTGTTCATCCTTTCATTCAAATTTCTTCCCTTTATGCGTTAATGCAGTCAAGGGTTTTGCTATTCTGGAAAAGTCTTGGATGAACCTTCTGTAGTAACCAGCTAGTCCTAAAAACTGGCGTATGTGTTTCGGAGTTTTCGGGGTTTCCCACTTTTCAACAGTTTCTATCTTTGCCGGATCCACCTTAATACCTTCTTTGTTCACTATGTGACCGAGGAATTGAACTTCTTCCAACCAAAATGTACACTTTGAAAACTTAGCGTACAATTCTTCCTTCCTCAATACTTCTAACACCTTTCTCAAATGTTCACCGTGTTCTTGGTCATTCTTTGAGTAAATAAATATGTCATCAATGAAAACAATGACAAACTTGTCAAGGTATGGTCCACACACTCGGTTCATAAGGTCCATGAACACAGCTGGTGCTTTAGTTAAACTAAACGGCATGACCATAAACTCGTAATGACCGTAACGTGTTCTAAAAGCAGTCTTTGGAATATTATCTTCTTTCACCCGCATTTGATTATACCCGAAATGTAAGTCAATCTTTGAATAAACAGACGAGCCTTGTAGTTGATCAAATAAGTCGTCGATTCTCGGTAGTGGGTAGCGGTTCTTGATGGTAAGTTTGTTCAACTCTCGGTAGTCGATACACAACCTGAATGTACCATCTTTCTTCTTGACAAACAAAACAGGAGCTCCCCACGGTGATGTGCTTGGTCGAATGAAACCAATCTCTAAAAGTTCTTGTAATTGGCTTTGCAGTTCTTTCATCTCGCTGGGTGTGAGTCTGTAAGGAGCACGAGCTATTGGTGCAGCTCCTGGTACAATATCTATTTGAAATTCAACGGATCGATGTGGGGGTAATCCCGGTAATTCTTTCGGAAATACATCGGGAAATTCTTTTGCGACGGGAACATCATTGATGTTCTTTTCTTCAGTTTGTACTTTCTCGACGTGTGCTAGAACAGCATAACAACCTTTTCTTATTAGTTTTTGTGCCTTCAAATTACTAATAAGATGTAGCTTCGTGTTGCCCTTTTATCCGTACACCATTAAGGGTTTTCCTTTTTCTCGTATAATGCGAATTGCATTTTTGTAACAAACAATCTCTGCTTTCACTTCTTTCAACCAGTCCATACCGATTATCACATCAAAACTCCCTAACTCTACTGGTATCAAGTCAATCTTAAATGTTTCGCTAACCAGTTTAATTTCTCGATTCCGACATATATTATCTGCTGAAATTAATTTACCATTTGCTAATTCGAGTAAAAATTTACTATCCAAAGGCGTCAATGGAAAACTTAATTTAGCACAAAAATCTCTACTCATATAGCTTCTATCCGCACCCGAATCAAATAAAACGTAAGCAGATTTATTGTCAATAAGAAACGTACTCGTAACAAGCTCCGGGTCTTCCTGTGCCTCTGCCGCATTAATATTGAAAACTCTTCCACGGCCTTGTCCATTCGTGTTCTCCGGGTTCGGGCAATTTCTAATAATGTGGCCCAGTTTTCCACATTTATAACAAAATACATTGGCATAACTTGCTCCGACACTACTTGCTCCGCCATTACTCGTTCCGACACCATTTGTTCCTTTCGTTCTGTTAACCCCTGGTCCGTAGACCTCACACTTCGCCGCGTTAAGACCATTTCTTTTACACTTGTTGCAAAATTTGGTGCAGAACTCTGAGTGATACTTTTCACACCTTTGACATAGCTGCTTCTGATTGTTGTTGTTGTTGCGGTTATTATTGTTGTTGGGATGATTGTTGTAGTTGCTGTTGTTGTTGTTGTTGTTGTTATTGGGTCGTTTGTTGTAGTTGGGATTGATGTTGCGATTGTTGGGATAGTTGTTGCGATTATTGTTGTAATTGCTGTTGTTGTTGTATTGGTGATTCTTATCACCGTTTTCCTCCCACTTTCTTTTGACTTGCTTCACATTGGCCTCTTCAGCAGTCTGTTCTTTAATTCTTTCTTCAATCTGGTTCACTAGTTTGTGAGCCATTCTACATGCCTGTTGTATGGAGGCGGGCTCGTGTAAACATATATCTTCTTGGATTCTTTCCGGTAATCCTTTCACAAACGCGTCGATCTTCTCTTCCTTATCTTCGAACGCTCCCGGACACAATAGGCATAATTCTGTGAATCGTCTTTCGTACGTGGTAATATCAAATCCTTGGGTTCGTAACCCTCTAAGTTCTGTCTTGAGCTTATTGACCTCGGTTCTAGGACGGTACTTCTCGTTCATCAAGTGCTTGAATGCTGACCACGGTAGTGCATAAGCATCATCTTGTCCCACTTGCTCTGGATAGGTATTCCAGCATGTTAACGCAGAACCTGTGAAGGTATGCGTAGCGTACTTCACTTTGTCCTCTTCAGTACACTTACTTATGGCAAACACCGATTCGACCTTCTCGGTCCACCGTTTCAATCCGATCGGTCCTTCGGTTCCATCAAATTCTAAAGGTTTGCAGGTAGTGAATTCTTTGTAGGTGCATCCTACACGATTTCCTGTACTGCTAGATCCAAGGTTATTATTGGTATGTAGCGCAGCCTGTACTACGGCTATGTTTGAAGCAAGAAAGGCACGAAATTCCTCTTCGCTCATATTCAAGGTGTGTCGAGTAGTCAGTGCCATTTCCTTCAAAATAGTCAAATGAAACGAGTTAATCATATAGAATATCAAGAGTAGTCAATAGTATTTCGTAGCGTAATATGAACTTATTTATAAAAGCTCTTTCTTCATATTAGCATTTTATACTCTTTAATTCGGGTAGTACCTACCCGTTAAGTTCATACTTAGTAGCTAACATACCATTTCAACTACTACAATTCTATATGAAAAACTAATCACAAAAAAAAATATCATATTCAAACCTTTATACAATAACTTGCAAACTTACAATACCGCTTTTTTTTTTTTACATATAGCATGAAATATAGCACATAAAACTTTGATACAAAGTAGTTGCGAAGATAATTCTAGTTAATAAATAAGGCGTTCAGCAAAGGTAATAAAGACACGGAATTCATACGTCCAGAAACAAGTCATGAATTCTGGTTTTACTAATACCACTTCCCATCCTTGGTTTTGTGGAACATAACTGTTGTGACCGATAGTAAGACAATGTGTTGTAACGTCGTCAGAAGGATGAAGGTTACGTAATGACCAACAGTCTCGTAATAACCTAAAAACCTCATTTCTTACCCCAATTACCGACTCCGTCACTTGTGGGAACGTTTTGTTTAATAGTTGTAGCCCGATGTTCTTGTTCTCACTTTGGTGAGAAGCGAACATTACTAACCCGTAAGCATAACATGCTTCTTTATGTTGCATGTTAGCCGCTTTTTCTAAATCACGAAGTCCTATATTCGGATATATTGAGTCAAAATAATTTCTTAACCCGTTGCGTAAAATAGCATTTGGGTTCCCCGCATTATATGCGTCAAAGTAAACACATCGTAACTTATGGATTTCCCAATGTGATATCCCCCATCTTTCGAACGAAAGCCTTTTATAAATCAAGGCATTCTTGGAACGTTCTTCGAATGTCTTACAAACTGATCTCGCCTTAAATAGTTGTGCCGAGGAATTCTGACCGACTCTAGACAAGATTTCATCAATCATGTCTCCGGGTAGATCTCTTAAAATATTGGGTTGTCTATCCATTTTGTGTTTTTATACTGTAAAATAGACAAGAGTTAGATTCATAAAAAAATACTTATTAATACAAGCAATTTTCACATATATTATAAAGCATAAGCACACTATATTACATATATTACACCACACGAATACAACTATCTTATTCCGACTCGCTCGTTTCTTCTTCTTCGGTTTTGGTTCGTTTTTCCAAGTTGCTAGGGATATATGATGTTCGCCTAATACGAGCCGTCGTTTTCCACACTGGTTTAGAAAAACCTGGTGGTTTAGAGGTTCCCGGGTTATTGTCACAACTTAAGAAATACGGGTGCTGACAATACATATAAAGTTCATCGGCTTTGGAATCAAATTTCTCTATTTTTATGCCCTTTCCCTTATTGTTCTCTTTTGCCTTATTAAATTGTGTTGGGGTAATTTCTATAACATCATCGGAATCCTTGTCGGGATCCGATTCATCGGAGAATTGGTAATCCTCCCAATACTTTGCTTCCTTGGTGAAAACACCATTGACAATAATTAACTTTGGTCGATTGGTTGAGAATTTTCTTCTACTTAACCGTTTTATTATTTCTCCCACTGGTTCTATTTCTTCTTCCGGTTCCGATTCTTCTTCCGGTTCCGACTCTTCTTCCGGTTCCTCTTCGGGAACTTGTGAATCAGTCCACGAATCATTCCAATTTACATTTGATTCTTCATTATTATTAGGTGAGTCAATGGGACTTGTTCTAGAGGTAGACATCTATCACATAATATCAAATGCGTTAAGAGATTAATATATCACATAATATTCACATGTTAAAAATATATAGTTTCCAACAAAATTTGTTAAGCAATCATTTTTCAAGTAAACACGGTCGAAGTCCAGACTCACTAATGCATCCTAACAAACTCGATAAGACACACTAATGCAAAATTCTAGTTCTCTAAGACCAACGCTCGGATACCAACTGAAATGTCCCGTTCATATTGATTATAAACGTTCCATATTAATTGATTTTGTTGCGAGGTTTTGACCTCTATATGAGACGTTTTTCAAAGACTGCATTCATTTTTAAAACAACCATAACCTTTATTTTATCAATAAAGGTTTCAAAAGCATTACGTAGATTATCAAATAATGATAATCTAAAATATACTGTTTACACACGACCATTACATAATGGTTTACAATAGAAATATATTACATCGACATATGTTTCTTGAATGCAGTTTTTACATAATATCATACAAACATGGACTCCAAATCTTGTCCTTATTTTAGTATGCAACAGCGGAAGCTCTTAATATTCACCTGAGAATAAACATGCTTTAAACGTCAACAAAAATGTTGATGAGTTATAGGTTTAACCTATATATATCAAATCGTAACAATAGACCACAAGATTTCATATTTCAATATACATCCCATACATAGAGATAAAAATCATTCATATGGTGAACACCTGGTAACCGACATTAACAAGATGCATATATAAGAATATCCCCATCATTCCGGGACACCCTTCGGATATGATATAAATTTCGAAGTACTAAAGCATCCGGTACTTTGGATGGGGTTTGTTAGGCTCAATAGATCTATCTTTAGGATTCGCGTCAATTAGGGTGTCTGTTCCCTAATTCTTAGAATACCAGACTTAATAAAAAGGGGCATATTCGATTTCGATAATTCAACCATAGAATGTAGTTTCACGTACTTGTGTCTATTTTGTAAATCATTTATAAAACCTACATGTATTCTCATCCCAAAAATATTAGATTTTAAAAGTGGGACTATAACTCACTTTCACAGATTTTTACTTCGTCGGGAAGTAAGACTTGGCCACTGGTCGATTCACGAACCTATAACAAATATGTACATATATATCAAAGTATATTCAAAATATATTTACAACACTTTTAATACATTTTGATGTTTTAAGTTTATTAAGTCAGCTGTCCTCGTTAGTAACCTACAACTAGTTGTCCAACGTTAGATGTACAGAAAAAAATTGATATATATATTATCTTGAATCAATTCATGACCCAGTGTATACACGTCTCAGGCTAGATCACAACTCAAAGTATATATATTTTTGGAATCAACCTCAACCCTGTATAGCTAACTCCCACATTACTGCATATAGAGTGTCTATGGTTGTTCCAAATAATATATACACATGGGTCGATATGATATGTCAAAACATTTGCATACGTGTCTATGGTATCCCAAGATTACATAATATATTAGAATACATATATAATACAATATAAGTTAGCTAGGATATGATTAATATAGATTTGTTACCAATTTCACGTTGCTACAACAAGAAAAATTATCCAATCTTGTTTTACCCATAACTTCTTCATTTTAAATCCGTTTTGAGTGAATCAAATTGCTATGGTTTCATATTGAACTCTATTTTATGAATCTAAACAGAAAAAGTATAGGTTTAAAGTCGGAAATATAAGTTACAAGTCGTTTTTGTAAATGTAGTCATTTTAGTCGAAAGAACGACGTCTAGATGACCATTTTAGAAAACATACTTCCACTTTGAGTTTAACCATGATTTTTGGATATAGTTTTATGTTCATAAGAAAAATCATTTTCCCAGAAGAACAACTTTTAAATCAAAGTTTATCATAGTTTTTAATTAACTAACCCAAAACAGCCCGCGGTGTTACTACGACGGCGTAAATCCGATTTTACGGTATTTTTTCGTGTTTCCAGGTTTTAAATCATTAAGTTAGCATATCATATAGATATAGAACATGTGTTTAGTTGATTTTAAAATTCAAGTTAGAAGGATTAACTTTTGTTTGCGAACAAGTTTAGAATTAACTAAACTATGTTCTAGTGATTACAAGTTTAAACCTTCGAATAAGATAGCTTTATATGTATGAATCGAATGATGTTATGAACATCATTACTACCTCAAGTTTTCTGGATAAAGCTACTGGAAATGAGAAAAATGGATCTAGCTTCAAAGGATCCTTGGATGGCTTGAAAGTTCTTGAAGCAGAATCATGACACGAAAACAGTTCAAGTAAGATTTTCACTCGAAATAAGATTGTTATAGTTATAGAAATTGAATCAAAGTTTGAATATGAGTATTACCTTGTATTAGAAAGATATCTTACTGTAAATAAGAAAGATTTCTTGAGGTTGGATGATCACTCTACAAGATTGGAAGTAAGTTAGCAAACTTGGAAGTATTCTTGATTTTATGAAACTAGAACTTGTAGAATTTATGAAGAACACTTAGAACTTGAAGTTAGAACTTGAGAGAGATCAATTAGATGAATAAAATTGAAGAATGAAAGTGTTTATAGGTGTTTTTGGTCGTTGGTGTATGGATTAGATATAAAGGATATGTAATTTTGTTTTCATGTAAATAAGTCATGAATGATTACTCATATTTTTGTAATTTTATGAGATATTTCATGCTAGTTGCCAAATGATGGTTCCCACATGTGTTAGGTGACTCACATGGGCTGCTAAAAGCTGATCATTGGAGTATATATACCAATAGTACATACATCTAAAAGCTGTGTATTGTACGAGCACAAATACGGGTGCATACGAGTAGAATTGTTGATGAAACTGAACGAGGATGTAATTGTAAGCATTTTTGTTAAGTAGAAGTATTTTGATAAGTGTCTTGAAGTCTTTAAAAAGTGTATGAATACATATTTAAAACACTACATGTATATACATTTTAACTGAGTCGTTAAGTCATCGTTAGTCGTTACATGTAAGTGTTGTTTTGAAACCTTTAGGTTAACGATCTTGTTAAATGTTGTTAACCCAATGTTTATAATATCAAATGAGATTTTAAATTATTATATTATCCTGATATTATGATGTACAAATATCTCTTAATATGATATATATACATTAAATGTCGTTACGACGATAATCGTTACATATATGTCTCGTTTCAAAATCATTAAGTTAGTAGTCTTGTTTTTACATATGTAGTTCATTATTAATATACTTAATGATATTTTTACTTATCATAATATCATGTTAACTATATATATAACCATATATATGTCATCATATAGTTTTTACAAGTTATAACGTTCGTGAATCACCGGTCAACTTGGGTGGTCAATTGTCTATATGAAACCTATTTCAATTAATCAAGTCTTAACAAGTTTGATTGCTTAATATGTTGGAAACACTTAATCATGTAAATAACAATTTCATTTAATATATATATATATATATATATATATATATATATATATATATATATATATATATATATATATATATATAAACATGGAAAAGTTCGGGTCACTACATATCATAATAATCATTTCCATAATTTTAATAGACCACAAGATTTAATTTTCATAGTTAACTTCAGGAACACTCATCTGCAAAAAAAAAAAAAAAAAAAAAAAAAAAAATTATAATACAGGAACACTCATCTGTATAAAAATTCATTCATATGGTGAATACCTGTTAACCGACATTAACAAATGCATATAGAATATCTCCAAATATACAGGTACACTCATCTATATATAAAAATCGAAGTACTAAAGCATCCATAACCTGGATGGGGTTCGTTAGGCCCATAGATCTATCTTCAGGGTTCGCGTCAATTAGTGGCGTTCACTAATTCTTAGGTTACCAAGCAAAAGGGTGATATTCAATTTCGATAATCCAATCATTGAATGTAGTTTCGATTACTGATGTCTATTTTGTAAAACATTTATAAAAGCAGCGCATGTATTCTCAGTCCCAAAAATATATATTGCAAAAGCATTGAAAAGGGGAGTAAATGAAACTCACTATACGATATTTTGTAGTAAAAATATGCATACGACGGAACTGAACAATGCAGGGTTGGCCTCGGATTCACGAACCTATATCATTTATATATATATTAACACATATATTTGTAATCGAACAAATATATATTTTATTATTAGTGATATAATTTTTATATTAATAACTTATGTATTTCTTTATTTAATTAAATATATTCATTTTATATATTTTGAATGGATATTAATATAGTTAAGTTAAATATATTTTTATATTAAGATCATTTGTTTGTGAAATTAATAATTACGATAATACTTGTATTAGTAGTAATATTGATACAAGTAATAAAAATGATAATAATAATAATAATATTAATAATAATGTTAAAAATAAAAGTATTATTAATACTAATAATAATAATAATAATAATAATAATAATAATAATAATAATAATAATAATAATAATAATAATAATAATAATAATAATAATAATAGTAATAATAATAATAATAATTATAATAATAATAATAATACTTTTAATAATATGATACTTTTGATGATACTTTTAATTAAAATGATAATTTTTAATTATAATGATAACTTTAATAATAATGTTACTTTTAATAATAATAATAATAATAATAATAATAATAATAATAATAATAATAATAATAATAATAATAATAATAATAATAATAATAATAATAATAATAATAAAAATAATAATATTAATGATAATGATAAAAAAATTAATAATAATAATGTTAATAATAATTTTACTAAAAATGATAATTTTAACAATCATAATAATAATAATATTTATATTCCTAATAATGATAATATTAATAATAATAATAATAATAATAATAATGCTTTTATTAATAATAATAATGATAATAATATAATTTATAATAATAATAATAATAATAATATTGATAATAATAATAATAATAATAATAATAATAATAATAATAATAATAATAATAATAATAATAATAAATAAAAATACTACCTTCTAGTAACAAGCTTTACAAAAATAAACACCCATGTCGGGACTCGAACCCGCGACCTCCCGTTAACCCGACAACACATCAAACCAATGCTCCATTTGTTACATTCCTGATTTAATTCCCAAACTAATTGTTTTAGCCCATTTTCTATTTCAATCCCGAACAACCCAATCATACTTGGCCCAACATCATAACATAAACCGGATTTTTAGCCCAACAAACAAAGTAAGTTCTCGGCCCAACAAATAAAACAAGTTTTCGGCCCAAATCAAAATTAGTCCACTTTTTGTTTATAGTCCAATAACACAAGGAAACCCAAGTGCAATTTACAATAGGTTTAAGTGGCTTACGATCCTGGAAAAATGCATCATCGAGCAGTAGCAACAATTGGTCTGAAACAGTAAACAAATTAGTAGCAGTAGCGAGCAACAACAACATAAAACTTTGGCCGTTTTTTTTGGGTTTTGAACAGTAAACGAAGTAGGAAGAAGAGGATCAACAGTATGATCATCATCATCAAATCATAATCATTGTCATCATTCGGTGTTATCATCATCATCATCATAATCATAACAACACCATCTTAATCATCAACATCACAGCTTACCATTATCTTCATCGTCGATAATCCTTTCATCGTCTTCATTCACAATCATCCAATCGTCATCATCAAGATCATAATTTCATCATTATATATCACGCTGCAAGTATCATCGTCACTTCATAGCCCTCATCATCGTCGCTTAAATATTATGTGTGTTTAGTTAGAAACAGAAAACAGTAAACTAGTAGCGGTGGTGGTGTCGGAGTTTGTCGTGGGTTGATGGTGAACAGAAAAAAAAATTGCAGCAGTTTCATAACCTTTGCAGGTGGGTGATGATGGCGAAGAAGAAGAAGAAGGTGGCTGTGGTTGAACGTAATAGAAAAACAGATGTATAACAGCAGTAGCAGTGAAACAAGGCTGTAACATGTGATGTTTTGATGGTGGTTAGTGGTGTTCATGATATGAAACAGAAAATAAACACAAGTGGGTTTTGGTGAAAACGATGATCGATGGTGATGTTTTGTTGGATCGAAGATTGAAACCGAAACAGAAGTTTGTATCAGTTTACAAGGGTTCAGGTAATGGTGATTATGACTGTCGTTTGAGAGAAGAAGGGTATAGGTGATGGTTTGATCGATGGTGGTGGCGGAAAGATGATGGGTGGCCGCCGGTGAAGGTTAAAGGTGGTTCCTGGTTGTAGACTTGGTGAGGATGGTGATTGCTTTGCATAAACATTGATATACATATATATACACAGATTCATATTTGCATAATATTTAATATAATAATAATTAATAATAATATAATATAATAATAATAAATAATATAATAATCAATCATAATCATGTTAGAATTATTATTAGGATCTTTTCAAACAATCTACAGCACAGCAGCCGGCTAAAATGGAATTTAGTTTTCGACACTATTTCACGGATAGCTATATCGTGCTCTGTTGATAATTCAGTGGAGAATAAAAAGTAGTCTGATAAATTCCAAATTTTTATGATGGATATTACACAAGTTAAATTCAAACGTATATTATTTTATGATGGATATTACACAAGTGATTTCAAACCTATTTAGTAAACGACGGTAGCTCTCAATCGTCATTCGATGGATATTACACAAGTTAAATTCAAACGTATATTATTTTAAAATAAACGGTGATCCAAAAATAAGTTATATCAATTATAGGTTTATTTAAAATATATTTAGAAACTATTTGTTGAATTTTAAAACTTTTTATATTTTACTTAGGGTTGGGAGTGAATAATTAATGTAATCTTTATTTAATAGATAGTGACTGAATTCTATATCATAATGACCAAAATAAATAAAGACATTTAATTTAAAAATTTGGGATTATTCTGTGGACTTTTATTCGCCACTGATTAACAACGAGGTACGATATAATATCCGTGTAAATTAGATGTTAACTATAAGACTACAAAAACCAAGGCTACTGAACTGTGGTGTTAGTGGACATTTGTGTTTCATGTGATTCATTATTTATATTATAATTATTAATGTATTATTGTTATCAATTATTGGATTAGTAATACAGTTATAAATATATTTATATATAGATTGATATTTACATTACTTGAATCAACACCTTGAAGAAACATCCAACCCATAACTGTTTATTTTATCTACTATCCTTTTCGAAGACTACAATTGCATCTTCGTGAAACAATGTAACTCGATCACCACGGCAACCATCCACCATCAACCTCCATGTACAACCAATCGCCACCCCTAACCTCCGGTCACCATCTAAATACACCACCTTCAACATCCTAACTTTCCACCACAAACCCACGATCATTGTTCCCCACCGTAACCATCAACAACCACCATAATCGTTTCTTCGTTTTGTTTGTGAACCACCATTATTGAAACCCACTCAACAAATACCTATTTACACATCACAACCGTCATATGTTATTGCTATTAACGTGAACAAAAGATCACCAAGAACCACCACCATCTTCTTCGCCATCCCTCTCTCTTCTTCTCTCTCTCTCACTTACGTTTCCTGTTTACAACCACTGCTATGTTTCTATTACGGTTAGACACATCTGTAACCATATACAAACAAACCACACCTGCTAATACGTATTACAACTGTTATAATGGCCTTCTGTTGCAACTGAATCCAAGAACACATATTTAAAACTCACTTGTAACTCACAGTTGCTACTCCTGTGTATTTCCATTTAATTGCCACTGCTACCTCCTGTTTCTATTCTATTAAACCACCACAAACAGTCGCCTGCAGCTGCACCTGATTGCTTTTCTATTCACTGTGCAAATTAAAGTGATAAAGGAAGAAAACGTGCTACAGTACTTCTGTATTTTCCTATCGGGTCCCGAAAACAAACTAAACCCCTTGTTGTGCTAATGATTGCTTCTGTTTAACTTGTATAAAGGTGATGAGGATTACGGTTTTGGGATTAAGATGATTGAGACGACCTGGTGATGATAAAAACCGAAGAATGATGATGATAAAGATAATTGGTGACGAATACGTGATGTAACTAGCGGCCGTATTTGTTTTATTATTCTCAGTCGAGTCATGTAAACACCCACATGAACTCTTTTACTTCAGGCTATTAATGGACCATTAAATGCTTGTTGAGCCGAATCCTTTTTGAGTTGTTGGGCCAAGAATTCACTTTATGTTTTCAGTTGGGCCAAAGGAAACATACTAAATATATAATTAAACGGGTTATTACCAAAACAAACTAACGGTTTATTAGTTTAATGGGCCTTTGTATTTGTTGAGCGAGAGGTCACGGGTTCGAACCTGGGCAGTGACTGTTTTAATTTCGGAAGCTTGTTCTATTTTTAAGGTAGCCTTATAATCATTATTATTATTATTATGATTATTATCTTTATTATTATTATTATTATTATTATGATTATTATTATTATTATTATTATTATTATTATTATTATTATTATTATTATTATTATTATACGTATCATTAGTTTTATTATCATTATTTTTACCATTAAGTATCATTATTATTAGTAATATTATTATTATTAATATTATAACAAATAAACACTAATTATATAAAAATATATTTAATACATATAACAAAACTATATTAATATTTTTATAATAAATACTAATTATTATTCTAAAGTAAATAAAGTAAATATATCTAACTAAGTTGTTAATGAAACCTACAAATTATTAAATCTAATAATTATATCACTAATAACATATAAATTTGCTCGATTACGATTATATGTTTTAATATATATACAAATGATATAGGTTCGTGAATCCGAGACCAACCCTACACTTGTTCAAATGTCGTCATATGTATTTTTACTACAAAATAAAGTATGGTGAGTTTCATTCGCTCCCTTTTTAATTGCTTTTGCAATATATATTTTTGGGCTGAGAATACATGCGCTGCTTTTATAAATGCTTTACGAAATAGAGATAAATGATTAAAAATGATATTCTGCGGATTGATGTGCTAGGTAATTTAGTTACATGTTATAAGAGCATGTAAGTGCGAATCTTAAAGATAGATCTATCGGGCTTAACACCCCCATCCTGTAGGCTGCACTAGACATAAGAGCTAGTGGATGGATGTTTAGTACTTCGAGGATTATTTATACACTTGTGAGTGTACATATCCATCTTTGCGAAGATGACTTATTATATTATTGTTAAGGTTGGTTACTGAGGCCTCAACATAAGCAGAACGGTTTTATACACTTGCGAGTGTACATATATTTATACACAGAAATCTTGTGGTCTATTAATATATTGAAATGATTGTTATGATAAACCTATGAACTCACCAACCTCTTCGTTGACACTTTTAAGCATGTTTATTCTCAGGTATGAAAGAAATCTTCCGCTGTGCATTTGCTTATTTTAAAGATATTACTTGGAGTCATTCATGGCATATTTAGGACAGTACCTCACAATGGGACCAAATGTTGATGACTTCATCCAGGAGGATTAGGACGGGTTGTTAAACTTTCCATTCCATATACATACAAAGAGACACACCATCATTCACCATTTTTGTGAAGCATATCATAAAAATGAATAAATAAATAAACGAGCTTCTGCCATCCATGCATTATGATTTCCCATGACAAATCGGATCATGAAAATGGATCATAACTGAATGCTGATGGAATGCCATCGGCTCTCATCAATGGCAGCTTGGATGGCGATAGTATTGATGTGCAAAACGTGGTATATGAATTGTTGTATGAAATAGTATGGAAAAATACCTATTAAAGATTGCTACACACTAACGAGCAGTGTACCCAATCGTGTAGTAGTATAGTAAATGGTAAAATCCGTGTATTGTTCCAAAGACAATATCTAAGTCAAATTAGGATTATAAACTAAATTGTGATTAACTAATAAAATTACAATTACAAGATATTTTGGTTTGCCCTTTTACGATGGGCGAATCAAGTGATGAATAAGATTAAAAGAGAATATTTTTGGTATTCTAAGTTTATGAAAGTAAAAGATAGTTTTGATATCAAATTAAGGAAATATGCTCATCTAGACTTTTTACCCTTAATGTTGAATGTTATTGAGGATTAAGATCGGATTGATTGGTTATGCACGAGAACTAATTAATTGGTTCACCAAGAGTAGTCTTGCACAAACACTCAAATGGGATTACATGATACAAGTGATGTTCTTGTCATCTAAGACCTCCTATTTGTAATCAACTAATTCAACTAGTTTGAAGGCTTGAAGAATGATCAAGTCAATGGTGTGTTGTACATGATCCACTTCTATATCAACTAATGGTTTAACTTAGTTCATTCCCTTGGTCCAATTAAATGCTCAATTTACCCAACCCAAGTAATTAACTAAGTGATATAATAAGATCCTTATAAACGTCACTAGATAAGGCAAATTACTAGCACATGTTGATTAATGGAACTGGGTAGTTGAAAGTGTGTATAACAGATTCTAAGGAATTGGTCATCCTCCTAGACAATTACACATACTAATTAAGCTATTCCAAAGTATCTACAAGAGTCATTCTTACATTCTTATGTAAATTAACCATTTGAACTCAACTTATCCCTTTTGGTAAAAGACGGATAAACACATATCACTAGGTGTAAATCAATACATTAACTTAACAAGATGATGTTTTTTAATCAAATGAACATATCAACTAGTTGAATCAAAAGGATTAAACTTAATAAAGAATGGTTCTTGTATTCAAACATCAAACTATCGTGCATAATAACAATCAATCAATAGTAAACATTCAACATTTCGGTTATTTATCTAGATGAACATAAAATGGACTAGCCAATAATCATGCTTGAAAACTTAAACAAAATAGTAACAAAGATAGAATTCATTGTAAATACAAGATTAACCTTTTAGGAGTAATCTTGGATGGTGCTTGTTAACACCTATTTTCTTATGAGGTAAGGCTTAGTGTGTCAACAAGATACTAGAAGTAATCTAGCTTTGGGGGGGGGGGGGGGGGCGGAGTGTTGCCGATTGATTTTTACCCTTGGAAAATAATCCCTGCAGACCCGGTTCACAAGTGTAGAAACTTGTGGGGTGGCTTAATCAATATGTCGTTCGTAGAGCGTAAAAGTGCTAGCCGGATGACTTCTAGTGAGAGAAAGTAGAGAGAGAAAGAGAAGTGAAGTCTCAGCTCTCAAAGTTGTCAGAATGTCTGAACTGTGTAAAATGACGACTTAAGGGGTCTATTTATAGTGTCAGATCCACCAGATTGCTCGGGGACACGTGTCAGATGATGATACGTTCTGTTACTTGTGACCAAAATTTACGCTGAAGGTGGCGTTCTCTGGCCAGGACTTACGCGATAGGCGGCCTTCAGGGCTTACGCATGACGGAGCAGCCCGTACAACGGAGAACGCTGGACGGATAACTCCATAAAACTGTTGTTTCCAGCCTTCCTGACGCTACTTTTATGCAACCATTATGCCTTTTATGCGTGTATATGATAGGATACACCATTAAGTCCCCCCAGTTTAGTGACTTAAGCATTTGAAAAATGTTTAAGTTATTAAACTTTTGATAACGCATGCCAAACTAGTCTGCTCATTGCCCATTTGCATCGGGGAAAACATTACAGGCATTAAATGTAGACGAATTTTACTGACGCTGTTATGATTAATTTTGCACGGTTGAGATCCTTCACGCCCCTCCAGCTGTAAATGTGTTATTTCGTACCCCACATTTAAACTCACCCATACACTTGTCTTAATCGTGGCCATAAAAATTACATCGATGAACTCCTATATAAACTGTCATAACCCTTTTACCTTTACTTTTTTACCTTTGTCAAGATCTGAAAAGCATATTTCTCCCCAAATCGTCATCGCATTCTTCAATTTTTAACTTTTTAAGGTTTAGCATCTTTCCAAGGTCAGTTATACTTCATCCTTTTGCTATTTTCTTCTTGTTGATATCTTTTTACTGTATTATGATGGCTTCTACTCCAAGTACTGGCCAAGAACACGCAAAGCCTTCTTCGTCAAATACCGCTGACATTCCAGAAGTTAGCACAATGGCCTCATCATTGATAAGTGAATACTTAGATGGTTTAAAGATTGCCTTCCGCCATCTTAATCAATACAACCCTGTTCTTCCCACCAACAAACAAACTGCTGACAACCCTCCTGATGGAAAAATTACTTTATACGCCTTACAAATTACCCACGGCAACCTCCGTGTTCCCCTTACTAACTTTCTTCTTCACCTTCTTAGATATTATAAGGCCTGTCTTAGTCAGATGCATCCCCATGGCCTTCAAAAAATCATCCTTTTTGAAATGTACTGCAATGCTATTAATATAAAGCCTCGCATTAAAGTTTTTATCTCTTTGTTTAGAATTCGCACAATTAGTGACTGCTGGCTTACTATTGATAGTAAGCGAAATACTCATTTTGTTGGTACAAATAGAGTTTCAAATTTGAAGGACTGGAAAAATCCATTTTTCTTTGTTGATGAGACTGTTATTCCGGAGGAGTACTCCGTTGTCCGAGAATGAGGTGCTATTGATGCTGGTGTAGGAAAGGGTGATAAGATTTCTACCGCAGAGCAGCGGATAGTAAATAGCTTGAAAGAGCTCCGCCTTCCGCCCATATCATACGAAAGGTATGAGGGAATTCTTGTGCTGTGCAAAGTGAGTCAAGAATGGCCGAGCACTTCTGTGCCAGTACTTCGTGAGAAAAACCAGGGTAGGATGCGATATGATCATCCTATTATATATATAAATGTGTTTCTACTGCTTGTCATGTTTACTTATATTGCTGTTAATGTTCAACTTTTGCAGCCAACTCCGTGATGCAGGTTCGTTCTGCTCTTTTATCCGTTGATCTTGATGATGACGTGGAGGTCACTGCTCGTGACAAAACGGTTGAAGAGCTAGAGGTGGAGGGAGCTGCAGCTGAGGATAAAGCTGTTGTTGATGCTACTGCTGCTGAAAAGGGGGAAGAAATCATTGTTAGCAGCTCGGACAGTGAATCTGGGTCTGAACAGACAGACACTGAGCGGACAGCGGATGACACCACCACCGTCGAGCAGCAGACATCTGGTTCGGTTGATATCACGGGTGAAACAAATCCCACCCCCCTCCAACCCAAAAGACAAGGAAGAAGAGCATAGGCTCTAAGAGGGTGAAAAGTACAGAAGGGGGCCAAAAGCAGAAACGCAGAAGAAGTATGTCCATTCTGCTCTTTCTTGATAATGCACATGTTTTTGCTTATAACTGTTATGTTTGTTCATAATGCTAATTTATTCTTGTTAGTGATTTTAACAGAATATGATGATAGCCAAGGGAAGGCTACTGAGGGCGGTGAACGGGTGCCGGAGGAAAACCGTGAGAGTGAAGGAGATAAAACACTAAAAACTCCGGACTACAACTTCACTCCCTTTAATGAATCTGATTTTGAACAGAGGACGGAGGACGATGCCTCTTATCGTTCTCCTCCTCCCAACACTGGCAACCCTGCTGTCACATCATCAAATGTGCAAGTGCCACAAGTTCTTGCTCATGTTAGTACGTTGCAGGCACTCATTGATTATCCTGCTACTAAGAGCAAAGGTTTTGCAACTGCCCTTCAGGTATTAATGATTAAATCATCTGTATGCCTATACCTGCAATTTATTTATGTAATCTTGCAATATGTAATCATAATATTTTGCTGTTGCAGGGTTGTGCTATCCCTGAGTTGAAACCTCATTTAAACGTTCTCCGTTCTAAACAACTCAAGGAATCAACTGCTGCTACTCACTTGCTACTAACCAATCAGCTGGAGTTCGTCCTGCAACTGCAGGAACATCAGGAGTCTATTCTTGCTTTAGCCCGTAAAGATATAGCTGAAGGTGCAAATGCTCGTAAGAGAGCTGCTGATGCTGAACGTGCCTTGAGTGACGCTCAGAAAACAATAAAAGCTAAGGAGACTGAGCTAAAAAAATGCTCTAGATGCTGCTACTGCCCTGCAAGAGGAGAAAGACAAGTTGGTGGATGCTGAGAAGAAAAGGGTTGAGGAAGATCAGTTGAAGATTGCTGAGTTGGAAAAGCAGCTATCTGCAGAAAGGGAAAAGTCTACTTGGCTTCTCCAGAGGGCGGAGAAGGGTTAGAGCAACTTTGTCGAGCTTAAGAAGGGTATACCGGGTTTGATAGTGAAGGTGCTTGGATCCAGTATTGTAGGGAATCCCTACAATGATTATGTTGATGCTATACGCACCCATGCTATTGCTGATGCGACAGACAAATTAACCAGACGCCTTGCTCCAAACAAGTCTCTCCCTGCTGCTATTACGAATCTGATGCCTCCTGGAACCCTGGAGAAGGTTGATTAAGCTAAAGACAGATTGATTAATCTGAAGATAGATGTTTATGATGAAGTATGCAGCAGAGAGGAGTCCTCTGCTCAGGATGTGCTCAATGTTAAATTTTCATAATTTTGTAACCATTTGATGAGCAACCGTTTGTAATAAACACTGATAACTTGAATTCCACAAATATACGCTTATTATAGTGATTATGCGTTGCTTGTGTGCTTACACCAGATACTTTAATGTTTGTTATGTATAACGCATCTTCTATGCACGAAGTATATCATAAAATTTTATGTACAACTGTGTATTGTACAACTGAACAAAGCATTTTTAAGGTAATTCATTTTTTAACGTTGTGCACTGTTAACTTCTGTCAAAGGAATAACACATGCAAAATTGAAATCCCACTTTACAAATATTACACCTTCACACAATTAATAGGATATTTAAAGTATGTTACACGCCTTCCATCATCAAATTGATGAGGAATAGTTATGGAGTGTTCTTTGAAGAGTGATTATAAAATAATCTTTCCACCGTACGCCTTCTATCATAAAGTATATGAGGAAGAATTTTTTGAAATATTACATAAATATTAATTATGAGTTAGTGACTTGTCTGTCATACGCCTTCCGTCATAAAGTACATGAGGAAGAATTGCTGAATATTTTTGCCTTCATATAAAATATAGAACTTCGTTCTGTGAAGTAAGTTTTTTTATAATGTTTGTCATGACAAGTATCTGAGTTTTGTATCATGCCTCGGTGTGTTCTAGTAAAACTTAAACGTTTTCTAGCCGATCCCTTGTGCCTTTTGCTGGCCGGCACAAAAGCTTCCGCCATCGGAGGTATAAAAATACACTCCTTCTGTGGGCAGGATATAAATGCAATGTTCTACATTTGTCACGGGTAGCACTTTGTTTAAGAAAAATATAAAATTTATTGATCAGTACTGAACAATACATAAACGATTGATGACGAATTTAGGTGGATCAAGCCTAATTAGTACATCATGAATGTTTAGTGTATGCTTATTGCGATAACATGCACTGTAAAAAATGACCACAATGGTATACAGTAAATTGATACACGTTGCTCTTCAGAAAATGCTAATAAACTGCGTTTATTGAAATGATAAATTCTGCTCTTAATAAAAATGATAACAAATTGTTTCTTCGTACGCCGAGCGCCCAGCACTGTCCGACCCAACACTTGATTATGGAATGAAAAACTCCTGAACCTCATCTACCCTGAACAACCGATTTCTCCTCCTCTGATTCATATTGCCTTCTGGTATGCTTGCAAATGTGGATCGTTCCCTTGTTGGTGCCACATACTGTGAGTGTATGGCGGCTACTCCGTTAGGAGTTAGGAATCTGATCTCTGCATGGGCCGTTGATGTTATCGCTCTAAACTTTGCTAATGCTGCCAGTCCAAAAAGGACATTGAATCGTGAATTACCATCCAAGATAGTGAAATCGATTGTTTCGATTCTTAATAGTGGAAATGTTCCCAAAACGACCTCCAAACAAACTCTTCCCATTGCATTCACTGGCGCTCCTGTTAGCCCTGAAACCTTCAAACTCGTCCACCTAGCTCTTACCTGCACATGCCTTGGAAAAGCCTTGAAACAATGCCTATAAATGATGTCAGCCTCACTGCATGTATCTGTGTAAATATGGCTGATGAACTTGTTTGCAATTTCTGTTGAAATGACCACTGGCTGAACGGACAAAGCCCAATTTTGAATTGATTGAAAAATAATTGGAGCATATCTCCAGCTATCAACATTGTTATCCGACTGCTCACCATCCTCGTAGTGACTTCCATTCAACCACACCATTTTGATTACAACGTCTGGAGTTGACTCACGCTCCGTGATCCGATTTCCGTACTGATTTCTGTTATCTCCTCCGCCATGCTCTTCCCTTCTTCTGTTATCTCCTCGATGACCTCTTCCACCATCATTCCTTTGCCATCCAAATTTCATACGAGGATCATTCCTCCTGTATTGTTTGCCTGGTAACAAGTGGTTTAACTCTCCGGCTTTGATCTTTGCGATGATCTCTCTCATCAGGGATTTGCAATTATCTGTATCATGACCCCATGCTTCATGAAAGTCACACCATATTTCACTTTTTGGACCTTCTCTTTCTTCCATGGGCGCCGGCTGATTGAAAGTGGTCCGGATTGGTTCAGTGAAAAGAATCTCTTTTGGAGTTTTAGTCAGTGCCATTATCAACGGATGCCTCTCTATTGGCCTTCTATTGTGATGAAAATCATTGGGATGGTTGTTGCCTCTCCATCCACCATTGGAATTGTCATTCCTCCTCTGATTCTTGTCAAAGTACCGCCCTCCGTTGTGTGGTTTGCTACTGCTGCTGCCATCAAACTTATTCATCCCCCGCTCACCGGCTCGAACATACTTCTGTGCAACTTCCAACGCCTGATGTAGAGTCTTTGGCAAGTCATACCTTAACGCATGAACAAGTGCACTAAACCGTCGCTGATCCAGACAAAAAATAAAACCAGATACTAGCTGAGATTCTGGACAATCAGGTATCTTCTGTGCTTCAAGTGTGTATCGCTTCATGAAATTACTCAAGGATTCATTGTGATGCATTGTGATCTCATGTGCATCAAGATGTGTCAAAGTACAGCTTCGAAGGTTTTGATACTGCATAACAAACTTTGCACGGAGGTCCAAATAACTGGTGATGCTTCTTGGCGGCAAGCTAGCAAACCATTCCCTTGCCATTTTCTGCAGCACCATTGGAAACATATGACAAGCTACCTCGTCATCCCAATGCTGCAACCTCATAGCATCTTCAAACGAATAGTTAGCAATTCGATCAATGAAACACTGAGTGGATTCTGCCATAGTTGGTGGCTTTATAGCTTGCTCTCCAGTAATAAGGGCGAAGAAATTATCTACAGCCACAGCACGGACGGCGGGCTGCGCTAAGCGTTGCTTATATTTTTTCGGAGCTGTCTGCTTAAGGATGTCATTCAAAAGCAACACTGCCTGCTTCTCTGACATGAACTCATCTTTGTCAGTTTCATCATCAGAGTCATTATTATCATAGCTCAGGTCATTATCATCCTCAGAATCATCAATAAGACAACCCAGCTTGTCAAGTAGCCTGGATAACCTGTATTTTGATATAGATTGCCTTTTCATGATTTGCTTGTCTTTGCCATCTGCCATCCGTCGAAAAGGTATAAATGATGGACATCACCGTGGTTGCATCAATGGTCGTCGCTCTGGATTAGTAACAAAATTTGGAAGTCTTTCTGCACTTTTGGTTGTCGTTTCTTCGATTACTGGCCTTTTCTCCGAATTAGTTGCCAAATGCTTAAGCCTTTCTGCAGTTTCAGCAACTGTTTCTTCAATCGTACCATCTAGTGGCAGAACAGGTACATCTTCAACAGTTATCATGTCGTCAGTTGATGGATTATTGACTGCTTCAAGTACAAATGGAGCTTCAGTTGTTTTTGTTCCTTTTCCGTTTCGTGTGTTCTTTGCATTAGTGGATGGCGCCATTGTTAACACCTATTTCCTTATGAGGTAAGGCTTAGTGTGCCAACAAGATACTAGAAGTAATCTTGCTTTAGGGGGGCAGAGTGTTGCTGATTGATTTTTACCCTTGGGAAATAATCCCTGCAGACCCGGTTCACAAGTGTAGAAACTTGTGGGGTGGCTTAATCAATCTGTCATCCGTAGAGTGTAAAAGTGCTAGCTGGATGACTTTTAGTAAGAGAAAGTAGAGAGAGAAAGAGAAGTGAAGTCTCAGCTCTCAAGGTTGTCAGAATGTCTGAACTGTGTAAAATGACGACCCAAGAGGTCTATTTATAGTGTCAGATCCACCAGATTGCTCGGGGACACGTGTCAGATGATGATACGTTCTGTTACTTGTGATCTGAAATTTACGCTAAAGGTGGCGTTATCCGGCCAGGGCTTACGCGCTAGGCGGCCTTCAGGGCTTACGCATGACGGAGCAGCCTGTACAACGGAGAACGCTGGATGGATAACTCCACAAAACTGTTGTTTCCAGCCTTCCTGACGCTACTTTTATGCAACAATTATGCCTTTTATGCGTTTATACGATAGGATACACCATTAGAGCTCTTGAATGATCCTTGATTCTTCAATGATTTGAGTGCTTAGATGCACTTTGATAAGCCCAAGAATTACTATAATTCGTATGTTTTAGTCTCAGAACAGAAAGGAAACTGGTGCCCCTTCAACTGAAGCTGGAAAGAGGATTAAAAAGGCTGATTAGTGGTTGGAAAGTGAAGTGCGCCAAGCGCACAATAGAGGTGCGCGGTGCGCACTGTTCACCTACTCCACTTTATCTTTATAGCTTGACATCGCACGTTTAAATATGCATTACTGGTAAAGGTGCACCGAGTGGTAAGCTGAGCGCACTACTGTGCGCGGCGCGCACATAGCTTGGCGCACTTTGGTTTTGGCCAAGAAATCTTCTGATCAAAATCTTGCATTGTGCGCTGAGCGTACCTTTACTGGTGTGCTGAGTGCACCTTACTGTATGAGACGTTTTTCAAAGACTGCACCTTTAGTGAAATGTCCCGTTCATATTGATTATAAACGTTCCATATTAATTAATTTCGTTGCGAGGTTTTGACCTCTATATGAGACGTTTTTCAAAGACTGCATTCATTTTTAAAACAAACCATAACCTTTATTTTATTGACAAGGTTAAAAGGACATCACCTAGATTATCCAGAAATGATAATCTAAAAAATATCACACTTACACACTACCAATACATATTGGTTTATAATATTAATATGTTACAATAAAGTAAATCTCGAATGCAGTTTTAAACAATATTATACAAGCATGCTGACACCAAATCTTGTCCTTATTTTAGCATGCAACAACGGAAGCTATTAATAATCACCTGAGAATAAACATGCTTTAAACGTCAACAAAAATGTTGGTGAGTTATAGGTTTAACCTATATATTTATCAAATCGTAATAATAGACCACAAGATTTCATATTTCAATATACATCCCATACATAGAGATAAAAATCATTCATATGGTGAACACCTGGTAAACGACATTAACAAGATGCATATAAGAATATCCCCTATCATTCCGGGAAATCCTTCGGACATGATAAAAACGAATTCGATGTACTAAAGCATCCGGTACTTTGGATGGGGTTCGTTAGGCCCAATAGATCTATCTTTAGGATTCGCGTCAATTAGTAGATCGGTTTACTAATTCTTAGGCTACCAAGCAAAAAGGGGCATATTCGGCTTCAATCATTCGCCCATATAATGTAGTTTCATTTACTTGTGTCTATTTCGTAAAACATTTATAAAATTGCATGTATTCTCATCCCAAAATATTAGATTTTAAAAGTGGGACTATAACTCACTTTCACAGATTTTTACTTCGTCAGGAAGTAAGAATTGCCCACTGGTCGATTCACGAACCTATAACAAATATGTACATATATATCAAAGTATGTTCAAAATATATTTACAAAATTTTTAATACATTTTAATGTTTTAAGTTTATTAAGTCAGCTGTCCTCGTTAGTAACCTACAACTAGTTGTCCACAGTTAGATGTACAGAAATAAATCGATATATATTATCTTGAATCAATCCATGACCCAGTGTATACACGTCTCAGGCTAGATCACAACTCAAAGTATATATATTTTTGGAATCAACCTCAACCCTGTATAGCTAACTCAAATATTACTGCATATAGAGTGTCTATGGTTGTTCCAAATAATATATATACATGGGTCGATATGATATGTCAAAACATTTGCATACGTGTCTATGGTATCCCAAGATTACATAATATATTAGAATACATGTATAATACAATATGAGTTAGCTAGGATATGATTAATATAGATTTGTTACCAATTTTCACGTAGCTACAACAAGAAAAATTATCCAATCTTGTTTTACCCATAACTTCTTCGTTTTAAATCCGTTTTGAGTGATTCAAGTTGCTATGGTATCATATTGAACTTAAGTTTATGAATCTAAACAGAAATAGTATAAGTTGATAGTCAGAAATACAGGTTACAAGTTGTTTTTATAAAGGTAGTCATTTCAGTCGAAAGAACGACGTCTAGATGACCATTTTGGAAAACATACTTCCACTTTGAGTTTAACCATGAATTTTGGATATAGTTTCATGTTCATAAGAAAAATCATTTTCCCAGAAGAATAAATTTTAAATCAAAGTTTATCATAGTTTTTAATTAACTAACCCAAAACAGCCCGCAGTGTTACTACGACGGCGTATATCCGGTTTTACGGTGTTTTTCGTGTTTTCAGGTTTTAAATCATTAAGTTAGCATATCATATAGATATATAACATGTGTCTAGTTTATTTTAAAAGTCAAGTTAGAAGGATTAACTTTTGTTTGCGAACAAGTTTAGAATTAACTAAACTATGTTCTAATGATTACAAGTTTAAACCTTCGAATAAGGTAGTTTTATATATACGAATCGAATGATGTTATTAACATCATTACTACCTCAGGTTTTGTGGATAAACCTACTGGAAATGAGAAAAATAGATCTAGCTTCAAAGGATCCTTGGATGACTTGAGAGTTCTTGAAGCAAAAGCATGACACGAAAACAAGTTCAAGTAAGATTTTCACTCGAAACAAGATTGTTATAGTTATAGAAATTGAATCAAAGTTTGAGTATGAGTATTACCTTGAATTAGAAAGATATATTACTGTAAATAAGAAATATTTCTTGAGATTGGATGATCACTTGAAATGGATTTGCAAGATTGAAAGTAAGCTAGCAAACTTGGAAGTGTTGTTGGTGTGTTCTTGAGTAGTTGTTTTGTATGTTGATCTAGGTTACCTAGATTGAGCTAGATTATGAAGGAAATGATGAAGAACACTTAGAACACTAAGAGAGTAATTGAGAGAGAGTAATTTGATGCATAAAAATGGAAATCAAATTGTGTTTGTGGTAGGTGTAAGGTGGCGTGAATATGGAGTCAAATATAGGCTCCATTACTTTGTTGTTTTGTTAGATATTTCATGCTAGTTGCCAAATAATGGTTCCCACATGTGTTAGGTGACTCACAAGGGCTGCTAAGAGCTGATCATTGGAGTGTGTATACCAATATTAAATACATTTAGAAGCTGGGTATTGTACGAGTACGAATACGGGTGCATACGAGTAGAATTGTTGATGAAAATGAACGAGGATGTAATTGTAAGCATTTTTGTTAAGTAGAAGTACTTTGATAAGTGTATTGAAGTCTTTCAAAAGTGTATGAATACATATTAAAACACTACATGTGTATACATTTTAACCGAGTCATTAAGTCATCGTTAGTCGTTACATGTAAGTGTTGTTTTGAAACCTTTAAGTTAACGATCTTGTAAAATGTTGTTAACCCATTGTTTATTATATCTAATGAGATGTTAAATTATTACATTATCATGATATTATGATGTATTAATATATCTTAATATGATATATATACAATTAAATGTCGTTACAACGATAATCGTTACATATATGTCTAGTTTCGAAATCCTTAAGTTAGTAGTCATGTTTTTACATATGTAGTTCATTGTTAAAACATTTAATGACATGTTTACTTATAATTTATCATGTTTAAATATAGTGTATCAATATCTTAAAATGATTCATATGTATTTAGTAAGACGTTGTTATAACGATAATCGTTATATATATCATTTTCGAGTTTCTTAATTCAATAGTCTCATTTTTATGTATATAACTCATTGTTAAAATACCTAATGAGATACTTACTTATCATAATATATATATATATATATATATATATATATATATATATATATATATATATATATATATATATATATATATATATATATATATATATATATATATATATATATATATATATATATATATATATGTATATATATATATATATATATATATATATAAACATGGAAAAGTTCGGGTCACTACAGTACCTACCCGTTAAATAAATTTCGTCCGCAATTGGAGGTGTTGACGTATCTCCTAGAAATAAGTGCGGGTATTTCTTCTTCATCTGATCTTCTCGTTCCCAGGTGAACTCGAGTCCTCTACGAGCATTCCATCGAACCTTAACAATTGGTATTTTGTTTTGCTTAAGTCTTTTAACCTCACGATCCATTATTTCGACGGGTTCTTCGATGAATTTTAGTTTTTCGTTGATTTGGATTTCATCTAACGGAATAGTGAGATCTTCTTTAGCAAAACATTTCTTCAAATTCGAGACGTGGAAAGTGTTATGTACAGCCACGAGTTGTTGAGGTAACTCAAGTCGGTAAGCGACTGGTCTGACACGATCAATAATCTTGAATGGTACGATATACCTTGGATTTAATTTCCCTTGTTTACCAAATCGAACAACGCCTTTCCAAGGTGCAACTTTAAGCATGATCATCTCTCCAATTTCAAATTCTATATCTTTTCTTTAAATATCAGCGTAGCTCTTTTGTCGACTTTGGGCGGTTTTCAACCGTAGTTGAATTTGGATGATCTTCTCGGTAGTTTCTTGTATTATCTCCAGACCCGTAATATGTCTATCCCCCACTTCACTCCAACAAATCAGAGACCTGCACTTTCTACCATAAAGTGCTTCAAACGGCACCATCTCAATGCTTGAATGGTAGCTGTTGTTGTAGGAAAATTCTGCTAACGGTAGGTGTCGATCCCAACTGTTTCCAAAATCAATAACACATGCTCGTAGCATGTCTTCAAGCGTTTGTATTGTCCTTTCACTCTGCCCATCAGTTTGTGGATGATAGGCAGTACTCATGTCTAGACGAGTTCCTAATGCTTGCTGTAATGTCTGCCAGAATCTTGAAATAAATCTGCCATCCCTATCAGAGATAATAGAGATTGGTATTCCATGTCTGGAGACGAATTCCTTCAAATACAGTCGTGCTAACTTCTCCATCTTGTCATCTTCTCTTATTGGCAGGAAGTGTGTTGATTTGGTGAGATGATCAACTATTACCCAAATAGTATCAAAATCACTTGCAGTCCTTGGCAATTTAGTGATGAAATCCATGGTAATGTTTTTCCATTTCCATTCCGGGATTTCGGGTTGTTGAAGTAGACCTGATGGTTTCTGATTCTCCGCTTTGACCTTAGAACACGTCAAACATTCTCCTACGTATTTAGCAACATCGGCTTTCATACCCGGCCACCAAAAATGTTTCTTGAGATCCTTGTACATCTTCCCCGTTCCAGGATGTATTAAGTATCTGATTTTATGAGCTTCTCTAAGTACCATTTCTCTCATATCTCTAAATTTTGGTACCCAAATTCTTTCAGCCCTATACCGGGTTCCGTCTTCCCGAATATTAAGATGCTTCTCCGATCCTTTGGGTATTTCATCCTTTAAATTTCCCTATTTTAAAACTCCTTGTTGCGCCTCCTTTATTTGAGTAGTAAGGTTATTGTGAATCATTATATTCATAGCTTTTACTCGAATGGGTTCTCTATCCTTTCTGCTCAAGGCGTCGGCTACCACATTTGCCTTCCCCGGGTGGTAACGAATCTCAAAGTCGTAATCATTCAACAATTCAATCCACCTGCGATGCCTCATGTTCAGTTGTTTCTGATTAAATATGTGTTGAAGACTTTTGTGGTCGGTATATATAATACTTTTGACCCCATATAAGTAGTGCCTCCAAGTCATTAATGCAAAAACAACTGCGCCAAATTCCAAATCATGCGTCGTATAATTCTGCTCGTGAATCTTCAATTGTCTAGACGCATAAACAATTACCTTCGTTCGTTACATTAATACACAACCGAGACCTTGCTTTGAGGTGTCACAATATATCACAAAATCATCATTCCCTTCAGGTAATGACAATATAGGTGCCGTAGTTAACTTTTTCTTTAACAATTGAAACGCTTTCTCTTGTTCATCCTTCCATTCAAATTTCCTCCCTTTATGCGTTAATGCAGTCAAGGGTTTTGCTATTCTGAAAAAATCTTGGATGAACCTTCTGTAGTAACCAGCTAGTCCTAAAAATTGGCGTATATGTTTCGGAGTTTTCGGGGTTTCCCACTTTTCAACGGTCTCAATCTTTGAAGGATCCACCTGAATACCTTCTTTGTTCACTATGTGACCGAGGAATTAAACTTCTTCCAACAAAAATGCACACTTTGAAAACTTAGCATACAGTTTTTCTTTTCTCAGCAACTCTAGCACTTTTTCAAATGTTCTTCGTGCTCTTGATCATTCTTTGAGTAAATAAGTATGTCATCGATGAAAACAATGACAAACATGTCAAGATATGGCCCACACACTCGGTTCATGAGGTCCATGAACACAGCTGGTGTGTTAGTCAATCCAAACGGCATAACCGTAAACTTGTAATGACGGTAACGCGTTCTAAAAGCAGTCTTTGGAATATCATCCTCCTTCACCCGCATTTGATGATACCCAGAACTTAAATCAATCTTCGAATAAACCAACGAGCCTTGTAGTTGATCAAATAAGTCATCGATTCTCGGTAATGGGTAACGGTTCTTGATGGTAAGTTTGTTCAACTCTCAGTAGTCGATACACAACCTGAATGTACCATCATTCTTCTTGACAAACAGAACAGGAGCTCCCCATGGTGATGTACTTGGTCGAATGAAACCACGCTCTAAAAATTCCTGTAATTGACTTTGTAATTCTTTCATTTTGCTGGGTGCGAGTCTGTATGGAGCACGAGCTATTGGTGCAGCTCCTGGTACATGGTCTATTTGAAATTCAACAGATCGATGTGGGGGTAATCCCGGTAATTCTTTTGAAAATACATCGGGAAATTCTTTTGCGACGGGAACATCACTGATGTTCTTTTCTTCAGGTTTAACTTCTTTGATGTGTGCTAGAATGACGTAACAACCTTTTCTTATTAGTTTTTGCGCCTTCAAACTACTAATAAGATTTAACTTCGCGTTGTTCTTTTCTCCGTACACCATTAAAGGTTTTCCTTTTTCACGCATAATGCGAAACGCATTTTTGTAACAAATGACCTCTGCTCTTACCTTCTTCAACCAATCCATGCCAATTATTACATCAAAACTCCCTAACTCGACTGCTATTAAATCAATCTTAAACGTTTCATCACCCAGTTTAATTTCTCTATCCCGACATATATTATCTGCTGAAATTAATTTACCATTTGCTAATTCGAGTAAAAATTTACTATCCAAAGGCGTCAATGGGCAACTTAATTTAGCACAAAAATCTCTACTCATATAGCTTCTATCCGCACCCGAATCAAATAAAACATAAGCAGATGTATCGTCAATAAGAAACGTACCCGTAACAAGCTTCGGGTCTTCCTGCGCTTCTGCCGCATTAATATTGAAAACTCTTTCGCGACCTTGCCCATTAGTATTCCCTTGGTTTGGGCAATTTCTAATAATGTGGCTTGGTTTTCCACATTTATAACAAACAGCGTTGGTATTACTTGCTCCGACACTATTCGTTCCGGCATTACTTGTTCCGACACTATTTGTTCCTTTAGTTCTGTAAAACCTTGGTCCGTAAAACTCACACTTTGTCGCGCTATGACCATTCTTTTACACCTGTTGCAAAATGTCGTGCAAAACCCCGGGTGATTTTCTTCACACCTATGACATGGCTGATTTTGGTTTTGGTTGCCGTTGTTGTTATTGAGGTTGTTGTTGAGATTGTTATTGTTGTTGAAACGGCTGTTGTAGTTGTTGTTGTTGTTGGGACGTTTGTTGTAGTTATAGTTAGGATGGCGGTTATTGTTGCGATTGTTGTTGCGGTTGTTGGGATAGTTGTTGCGATTGTGGTTGTAATTGTTATTGTTGTTGTACTGGTGATTCTTGTCACCGTTTTCCTCCCACTTCCTCTTGAGTTGTTTCGTGTTGGCTTCTTCGGCTGCCTGCTCTTTAATTCTTCCCTCAATCTGATTTATGAGTTTATGAGCCATTCGACTTGCCTTTTGTATGGAAGCGGGCTCGTGTGAACTCACATCTTCTTGGATCCTTACTGGTAACCCTTTTATAAACGCGTCGATCTTCTCTTCTTCATCTTCGAACGTTCCCGGACACAATAGGCACAACTCTGTGAATCGTCGTTCATATGTGGTAATATCGAACCCTTGTGTTCGTAATTCTCTAAGCTCTACCTTGAGCTTATTGACTTCGTTTCTAGGACGGTACTGCTCGTTCATCAATTGCTTGAATGCCGACTACGGTAGTGCATAAGCAGCATTTTGTCCTACCTGTTCAAGATAGGTGTTCCACCATGTTAACGCAGTACCTGTGAAGGTATGCATAGCGTACTTAACTTTGTCCTCTTCAGTACACTTACTTATGGCAAACACCGATTCGACCTTCTCGGTCCACCGTTTCAATTCAATTGGTCCTTCGGTTCCATCAAATTCCAAAGGTTTGCAGGCAGTGAATTCTTTGTAGGAGCATCCTACACGATTTCTTGTGAAATTAGTTCCACTGCTAGATCCAGAGTTATTGTTATTTTGCATTGCAGCCTATACTGCTGCTATGTTTGCTGCAAGAAAAACACGGAAGTCTTCCTCGCTCATGTTCAAATTCTGACGAGTCACCGGTGCCATTTCCTTCAAAAAATAGCACAAAAGAATTAAGTTAATCATATAGAATTTTAAGAGTAGTCAATAGTATTTCATAGCATAGTATGAACTTATTTATAAAAGGTTTTTCTTCATATTAGCATTTTATAGTTTTAATTCGGGTAGTACCTACCCGTTAAGTTCATACTTAGTAGCTAATATACAATTCAACTACTACAATTCTATATGAAAAACTGAATATAATAATATTTCACGTTCAAATTTTATACAATATTTTACAAACTTACAATACCGCTATTATACATATAGGATGAAATATAGCACATAATAACTTTGCTACTCAGCAGCTATAAAGGCAATTCTATGCAAGTCGTTCAGCAAAAGAAATAAAGACACGTAATTCATAAGTCCAGAAACAAGTCATGCATTCTGGTTTTACTAAGACGACTTCCCATCCTTGGTCTTGTGGAAAGTAACCGTTATGACCATTGGCTAGGCAGCATGTTGTAATGTCGTCAAAAGGAAGAGGGTTTCGTAATATCCAACAGCCCCGTAATAATCTAAAAACCTTGTTTCTCACCCCAACTACAGAATCCGTCACTTGTTGGAAGGTTTTATTTAAAAGTTGTAATCTGATGTTCTTTTTCTCACTTTGGTAAGAAGCAAACATCACTAACCCGTAAGCATAACATGCTTGTTTATGTTGCAGGTTAGAAGCTCTTTCTAATTCAAGAAATCCTATGTTGAGATATGTTGAGTCAAAATAGGTTCTTAACCCGTAGCGTAAAATTGCACTTGGGTTCCCCGCATTTAACGCTTTAAAGAAAACACGGCGTAACTTACGGTCTCCCCAATGTGATATACCCCACCTATCAAAGGAAAGCCTTTTATAAACTAAGGCATTTCTGGAAAGTCTTTCAAATGTTTGACAAGTTAATTTCTTCATAACTAATTGTGCTGATGAATTCTGACCGACTCTAGACAAGATTTCCTCAATCATATCCTCTGGTAGGTCTTCTAAAATATTCGGTTGTATACCCTTAACGTCCATTTTGTTTTTATACTGTAAAATAGACAAGGATTAGATTCGTAAAAGATAATTAACAAACAATACAAGCAATTTTTACATAGAACATAAAAGTACAAGCACACTACAATACATATAATACACAACATGATTACAACCCTCTAATCTGAATCACTGGTTTCTTCTTCTTTGGACTTGGTTCGTTTTCCTAATTTTCTAGGGATATATGGTGTTCCTCTAATACGAGCCGTAGTTTTCCACAATGGTTTAGAAAAACCTGGTGGTTTAGAGGTTCCCGAGTTATTGTTAAAATTTAGGAAATACGGATGTTGCCGATACATATAAAGTTCATCGGGGTTGGAATCAGGTTTCTCTATTTTTATACCTTTTCCCTTATTATTTTATTTTGCTTTATTAAATTGGGTCGAGGTAATTTCTATAACATCATCGGAATCCTCATCGGGATCCGATTTATCGGAAAATTGGTAATCTTCCCAATATTTTACTTCCTCGGCGGAAACACCATTGACCATTATTGACTTTGGTCCGTTGGTTGAGGATTTTCTTTTATTTAATCGATTTACTGTAGGTATCAATATTTCTTCCTCCGGAACCTCCTCCTCTTCCGGTTCCTCCTCTTCCGGTTCCTCCTCTTCCGGTTCCTCCTCTTCCGGTTCCTCTTCTTCCGGTTCCTCTTCGGGAATTTGTGAATCTTCCCAAAATATATTTGACTCTTCATTATTATTAGGTGAGTCGATGGGATTTGTACTAATGGTAGACATCGATCACACAATATCAAACACATTAAGAGGTTAATATATCACATAATATTTACATGTTAATAATATACAGTTTCCAGCAAAAGTGTTAAGCAATCGTTTTTTTAAAACACGGTCGAAGTCCAGACTCACTAATGTATCCTAACAAACTCGATAAGACACACTAATGCAAATTTCTGGTTCTCTAAGACCAACGCTCTAATACCAACTGAAATGTCCCGTTCATATTGATTATAAAAGTTCCATATTAATTGATTTCGTTGCGAGGTTTTGACCTCTATATGAGACGTTTTTCAAAGACTGCATTCGTTTTTAAAACAAACCACAACCTTTATTTTATCAACAAGGTTAAAAGGACATCACCTAGATTATCCAAAAATGATAATCTAAAAAATATCACACTTACACACTACCAATACATATTGATTTACAATATTAATATGTTACAACAAAGTAAATCTCGAATGCAGTTTTAAACAATATTATACAAGCATGCTGACACCAAATCTTGTCCTTATTTTAGCATGCAACAGCGGAAGCTCTTAATAATCACCTGAGAATAAACATGCTTTAAACGTCAACAAAAATGTTGGTGAGTTATAGGTTTAATCTATATATTTATCAAATCGTAATAATAGACCATAAGATTTCATATTTCAATATACATCCCATACATAGAGATAAAAATCATTCATATGGTGAACACCTGGTAACCGACATTAACAAGATGCATATAAGAATATCCCCTATCATTCCGGGAAATCCTTCGGACATGATAAAAATGAATTCGAAGTACTAAAGCATCCGGTACTTTGGATGGGGTTCGTTAGGCCCAATAGATCTATCTTTAGGATTCGCGTTAATTAGTAGATCGGTTTACTAATTCTTAGGCTACCAAGCAAAAAGGGGCATATTCGGCTTCGATCATTCACCCATATAATGTAGTTTCATTTACTTGTGTCTATTTCGTAAAACATTTATAAAATTGAATGTATTCTCATCCCAAAATATTAGATTTTAAAAGTGGGACTATAACTTAATTTCACAGATTTTTACTTCGTCGGGAAGTAAGACTTGGCCACTGGTCGATTCACGAACCTATAACAAATATGTACATATATATCAAAGTATGTTAAAAATATATTTACAACATTTTTAATACGTTTTAATGTTTTAATTTTATTAAGTCAGTTGTCCTCGTTAGTAACCTACAACTAGTTGTCCACAGTTAGATGTACAGAAATAAATCGATATATATTATCTTGAATCAATCCACGACCCAGTGTATACATGTCTCAGGCTAGATCACAACTCAAAGTATATATATTTTTGGAATCAACCTCAACCCTGTATAGTTAACTCAAACATTACTGCATATAGAGTGTCTATGGTTGTTCCAAATAATATATATACATGGGTCGATATGATATGTCAAAACATTTGCATACGTGTCTATGGTATCCTAAGATTACATAATATATTAGAATATATGTATAATACAATATGAGTTAGCTAGGATATGATTAATATAGATTTGTTACCAATTTTCACGTAGCTACAACAAGAAAAATTATCCAATCTTGTTTTACCCATAACTTCTTCGTTTTAAATCCGTTTTGAGCGATTCAAGTTGCTATGGTTTCATATTGAACTTAAGTTTATGAATATAAACATAAAAATTATAAGTTTATAGTCGGAAATACAGGTTACAAGTCATTTTTGTAAAGGTAGTCATTTCAGTCGAAAGAACGACGTCTAGATGACCATTTTGGAAAACATACTTCCACTTTGAGTTTAACCATGATTTTTGGATATAATTTCATGTTCATAAGAAAAATCATTTTCCCAGAAGAACAACTTTTAAATCAAAGTTTATCATAGTTTTTAGTTAACTAACCCAAAACAGCCCGCGGTATTAATACGACGGCGTATATCCGGTTTTAAGGTGTTTTTCGTGTTTTCGGGTTTTAAATAATTAAGTTAGCATATCATATAGATATAGAACATGTGTCTATTTGATTTTAAAAGTCAAGTTAGAAGGATTAACTTTTGTTTACGAACAAGTTTAGAATTAACTAGACTATGTTCTAGTGATTACAAGTTTAAACCTTCGAATAAGGTAGTTTTATATATACGAATCGAATGATGTTATTAACATCATTACTACCTCAGGTTTTGTGGATAAACCTACTGGAAATGAGAAAAATAGATCTAGCTTCAAAGGATCCTTGGATGGCTTGAGAGTTCTTGAAGCAAAAGCATGACACGAAAACAAGTTCAAGTAAGATTTTCACTCGAAACAAGATTGTTATAGTTATAGAAATTGAATCAAAGTTTGAGTATGAGTATTACCTTGAATTAGAAATATATCTTACTGTGAATAAGAAAGATTTCTTGAGATTGGATGATCACTTGAAATGGATTTGCAAGATTGAAAGTAAGCTAGCAAACTTGGAAGTGTTGTTGGTGTGTTCTTGAGTAGTTGTTTTGTATGTTGATCTAGGTTACCTAGATTGAGCTAGATTATGAAGGAAATGATGAAGAACACTTAGAACACTAAGAGAGTAATTGAGAAAGGGTAATTTGATGCATAAAAATGGAAATCAAATTGTGTTTGTGGTAGGTGTAAGGTGGCGTGAATATGGAGTCAAATATAGGCTCCATTACTTTGTTGTTTTGTTAGATATTTCATGCTAGTTGCCAAATAATGGTTCCCATATGTGTTAGGTGACTCACAAGGTCTGCTAAGAGCTGATCATTGGAGTGTATATACTAATAGTAAATACATTTAGAAGCTAGGTATTGTACGAGTACGAATACGGATGCATACGAGTAGAATTGTTGATGAAAATGAACGAGGATGTAATTGTAAGAATTTTTGTTAAGTAGAAGTACTTTGATAAGTGTCTTGAAGTCTTTCAAAAGTGTATGAATACATATTAAAACACTACATGTGTATACATTATAACTGAGTCGTTAAGTCATCGTTAGTTGTTACATGTAAGTGTTGTTATGAAACCTTTAAGTTAACGATCTTGTTAAATATTATTAACCCATTGTTTATTATATCTAATGAGATGTTAAATTATTACATTATCATGATATTATGATGTATTAATATATCTTAATATGATATATATACAATTAAATGTCGTTACAACGATAATCGTTACATATATGTCTCGTTCCGAAATCCATAAGTTAGTAGTCTTGTTTTTACATATGTAGTTCATTGTTAATACATTAATGATATGTTTACTTATCATTTATCATGTTTAAATATAGTGTATCAATATCTTAAAATGATTCATATGTATTTAGTAAGACGTTGTTATAACGATAATCGTTATATATATCGTTTTCGAGTTTCTTAATTCAATAGTCTCATTTTTATGTATATAACTCATTGTTAAAATACCTAATGAGATACTTACTTATCATTAACTATATATATATATATATATATATATATATATATATATATATATATATATATATATATATATATATATATATATATATATATATATATATACACGTATATATGTCATCATATAGTTTTTACAAGTTTTAACGTTCGTGAATCACCGGTCAACTTGGGTGGTCAATTATCTATATGAAACCTATTTCAATTAATCACGTCTTAACAAGTTTGATTGCTTAACATGTTGGAAACACTTAATCATGTAAATAACAATTTCATTATATATATATATATATATATAAACATGGAAAAGTTCGGGTCACTACAACACGAAGTACACAAAAACACACACATTATTTTAGTACACAAACTCACGCTTTATGAACACATGTTTACACAATTGGAATACACACTCGTTGATGTACACACACAATTTATGAAACACACGCACACATTTGGATTGTTTGGGAGAGATGAACTTCAGTGAAAGTTCTTTAAAAATTTAGATCCTTAGGGAAAATTGGATCTTTGAGAAAACGTTTTTAAGATTTTGAAAATGTCATTGCTAGTTCTTAAACTAGACACGTTTTCCGGTTTTAACCTCAACTTCCGGTTGAGGGTAACTGAAAACCGAAGTCTCAGTCGGCGATTAGCAAGCTATTCGCCCCCATGATTGTAGTATCAGGGAACTCTTAACCGGGCGCCCCCTGACGCGATATAAATATCGGTCTTTCATGACAATTTGTACAATTTAGATCAAGGGTTAAAACTGCGAAGACTGAGCTATCGCGCGGGACAGATCCTGCTCCAGCTTATATACCGTAATCGATTTTACACTGGACAGCTCCCTGGATTTACCCTACCAAGTTTATTTTCGGGTTTGAAAGTTCAAGACTTTCCCTTCCCACTGTACCTTATATCGTGATATGATATTGGTATGAAATGACATAGTTTAGAAAGTTTGCTATATCAAGTAAGGCGAAATTCGGAAGACTTTACTTCCTTCAAGGATGGAATAGATGCATCCTTTCCGTTTAGTGATTTTTATTTCTTTTATTTTCAAGCCAGAAGTACTTTAATCGTTTTAACTTTGCAAAATTTTGTGATAATAATTCAGAAAGATTAGTAAAATCCCCCACACTTGGCTTTTTCGCTAATAGTTTTAGTTAAAAATTTTAAAATTTTTCATAAAATGCGACAATAAGCCAAGCTGCATTGCATATATCCGAGAGAATTACCCCTCCCCCACACTTAAGATTAAGTAAGGCCCTCATTACTTAAAATCAGAAATAATTTAAAAATTCACGAGGGCATTAGTGTGAAAAGAGTTCGAAAAACCTTGGCATAAAGCCGGAGATCGTGAAATGTAGGTGAGCAATGGCGCTGAACTTAATGCCAGCATAAGAACATCGTTCATTCCTTGATCTCTATCACAAATTCCAAATTGATTGTACTTCGCTGAACTTAATGCCAGAATCACTAAACCTTAACAATAAGAAATAAACAAACACACAAAATGAAATAGATAAAAGTGGTGTATTTAACACAACCACCACAAACGTCAATCGTACAACATAAATATTCTAATTATTACAAACCATTGTTTTAAAAGAAACCATTCTAAAAATTACCAAAATGTTACCAAATAGGGCACATGAGCCCTCTAATTGTCACCAAAGAAGTTACCAAAAGGCCAGCCGGAGTAGGCCATCATTCCTAGGTCTTCCCTGCAGGTATTGCTCCTCAAAGCGTCTTTGTGCATCTTGCATGGCTGCTTGTTCCTTATATAACGTAGGACTAGGATTTCAGTTTGGGGTGTGGTAATAGGTCGGATGTTGGTAGGAGGTAGCATAATACTCTTGGGGGTTTTTGCATATATAAACCAACGTTATGGCGAAGCCAATCACCCCTGTAATTCCCCCACCTTTGGTCATACCTTACCGCCCTATTATGCTCGCGTTGTTCTTCATGATATTGGTTAAATTGTTGCCTTTGTTCCTCATATTGGTTATCCATGTGTTGATAACCTACCCTCCTATCATGAAAACCAGAAATTACTTCCTCCAACTCTTCTTCCCTTGACCTTTGTGTCCGCCTACACCTTCGCCTTTGAGCTTGTGGTAACTCTTCTTTAGTTTCAGGTTCTTCCATGCGAACCTCTTCCTCCACATCATCTTCTCCAACACCGCTACCACCCGCTTCATGATTATGGGCACGGGGCTCTACATTTACTCTCGGAACAAATGGAATAAGCCTTTGATGATTATTGTATTCCAAAAATTCTGCATTCAAATAATACGTTTTGTTCAAAGGCTTCATTGTTGTACTGTTTGAAATTAACCGAGATAAATCGACACCAAAATGCCTAGCAATCTGGGTGATGTATTATCCACCAACAATCTGATTCAACCCTTTATCTCCCCTCGAATTATCAAGATAACCCGCCAACGTAGATGGAATGTCTACACTGCTTTTGTTGTGGATTTTGTCTACAAGAAAAACATCGAGACGTGTTATCTTATTTGTTCCATGTTTTCTTGCATTAAAAGTACATGCAACTAGCTGATGAATCATTCTTTTATCTTTATCATTTATATCAGTAAACTTGCTTCGGCTAGAGGAGAATTGAGTGTCGCTCATATCGTTCCAAAACGGGCGTGGATCATAAGAATCGTCATAATACTCGGATGACCGCAAATAAGCATTGAGTTGGTCATCATCAAGTTCGACATATAAACCAAATACTCGAGCAAGCTCAATTTGACTAAGTGCCCGATCGATCCCACCTAAACGAAATCTCATGAAGTTTTGATTTGTCGGGTCCATAATGAGATCAAAACGTGAAGATGCTATGAACTCTTTGCATCATTGCGGGTATATGACATCATTGAATCTCATAATTCATTCCCATGCCCTGATCGTTATTAAGCTACCCGTTAAAATCTGGTATTTTACCTCCAACATTCTAGACACTCGATCATACTCCCGTGCTTCCACCAATGGAGCCGGGTCAAAATACCACGTTGCATCACATGATTTGTCCGCTACCCAATTATATGCACTTGCGTATTCCGGATGGTCTTGGACATAAGCTAACCAAATCCTTGGATCATTTTGATCCGGTGATCCTTCGGGTGAAGGTTGTCGTTCATTTGGTGGAGAATTTTGTTCATCTGGTGAAGAATCTTGTTCTTCACGATACCTGTGTGAAGGCTCTTCTTGTTGTTGATTTCCCCTTGATCTAAAGTTGTACTGCACACATAAAACATACACCAAAACAAAAGAGGCGCATAGAAAATGGTATGCGTTAGTGTGAGTTTATCATAAATCAAGTATATGTTCAAAAATACATATAACACATAATTATGTTAATCATTCATGTAAATATTTTCTCAAAAGATCCAATATTAACATAACTAGTCTAGCGTTTTAAAAACCAAATTTGAACATGAACCTCATATCATTCTCATCCCTTTAACAAACTATCACATTAGACACAAAGTAATGTAAATTTAACAATTTTCAAGTATTTATATAAATTAAGAACCAAAACATGTTAGATTTCCAAAACATGAACCATGTCATGCTCAAAATGTGATACATACTTATGAAGTACACAAATTATCTCAAACATTCACAAACACTTAGCTAGGAACCAAATTCAAAGCCAAAATTCGGATTTAAATTCTACATAGACCCTAGAATCATGAATATATCCTAAAAACAGAATGTAATATGATTTCAAGGCATACAAGTCAATATTAGCAACCTAAAGCATGTTAATGTTTATAACAATTATCAATTCAAGAAAACCCACATAAATTTATTAAACAATCCAAAAAAATTAAGCATGAAATCGAAGTATTGGAAAGAAAATTAAGTGGAATCATATGAACATACCCTAGGCATCTTGATTTAGGCTTTGATTTGAGAAGAATTGGTTAAAATTTGAAGAATTGAAATTAGGGTTTGGAGTGTTTTAGTGAAAGAGAGCAAATGGATCTGCAATTTTGGGTGAGAAATGAGTGAAAAACGAATGTGTGGTGTTAAAGAAGAGATAAAATCGTGGACCCCGCAAAAATTTGAAACAGATCCGAGCTCTTTGGGAGAGTGCGCCAAGCGCACACTTTGGTGGTGCGCGGCGCGCACAAGCGTTCCACGTTAAAAAACCTACTGACCTAATTTTTACAAAGTGCACTGAGCGCACATATGAGGGGTGCGTGGCGCGCATGAAATGTCCCGTTCATATTGATTATAAATGTTCCATATTAATTGATTTCGTTGCGAGGTTTTGACCTCTATATGAGACGTTTTTCAAAGACTGCATTCATTTTTAAAACAACCATAACCTTTATTTTATCAACAAAGGTTTTAAAAATATTACGTTGATTATCAAATAATGATAATCTAAAATATACTGTTTACACACGACCATTACATAATGGTTTACAATAGAAATATATTACATCGACATATGTTTCTTGAATGCAGTTTTTACACAATATCATACAAACATGGACTCCAAATCTTGTCCTTATTTTAGTATGCAACAGCGTAAGCTCTTAGTATTCACCTGAGAATAAACATGCTTTAAACGTCAATAAAAATGTTGGTGAGTTATAGGTTTAACCTATATATATCAAATCGTAACAATAGACCACAAGATTTCATATTTCAATACACATCCCATACATAGAGATAAAATTTATTCATATGGTGAACACCTGGTAACCAACATTAAAAAGATGCATATATAAGAATATCCCCATCATTCCAGGACACCCTTCGGATATGATATAAATTTCGAAGTACTAAAGCATTCGGTACTTTGGATGGGGTTTGTTAGACCCAATAGATCTATCTTTAGGATTCGCGTCAATTAAGGTGTATGTTCCCTAATTCTTAGATTACCAGACTTAATAAAAAGGGGCATATTCGATTTCGATAATTCAATCATAGAATGTAGTTTCACGTACTTGTGTCTATTTTGTAAATCATTTATAAAACCTGCATGTATTCTCATCCCAAAAATATTAGATTTTAAAAGTGGGACTATAACTCACTTTCACAGATATTTCCTTCCTCGAAAATAAGACTTGGCCACGGATCAATTCACGAACCTATACAAATATGTACATATATATCAAAGTATGATCAAAATATAATTACAACCATTTTTATTATGTTTTAAAGATTTGAGTGTATTAAGTCAGCTGTCCTCGTTAGTAACCTACAACTAGTTGTCCACAGTTAGATGTACAGAAATAAATCGATATATATTATCTTGAATCAATCCACGACCCAGTGTATACACGTATCAGGCTAAATCACAACTCAAAGTATATATATTTTTGGAATCAACCTCAACTCTGTATAGCTAACTCCAACATTACTGCATATAGAGTGTCTATGGTTGTTCCAAATAATATATATACATGGGTCGATATGATATGTCAAAACATTTGCATACATGTCTATGGTATCCCAAGATTACATAATATATTAGAATACATGTATAATACAATATAAGTTAGCTAGGATATGATTTGTATAGATTTGTTAAACATTTCCCGTAGCTAAAAATATAAAAAATATCCAATCTTGTTTTACCCATAACTTCTTCATTTTAAATCCGTTTTGAGTGAATCAAATTGCTATGGTTTCATATTGAATTCTAATTTAAGAATCCAAACAGAAAAATTATAGGTTTATAGTCGTAAATTTAAGTTACATGTCAATTACTAAAGAGGTAGTCATTTCCGTCGAAAGAACGACATCTTGATGACCATTTTGAAAAACATACTTTCACTTTGAGTTTAACCAAGATTTTTGGATATAGTTTTATGTTCATATGAAAAATCATTTTTCCAGAAGAACAACTTTTAAATCAAAGTTTATCATAGTTTTTAATTATTCAAACCAAAACAGCCCCCGGTTTCACTACGACGGCGTATATCCGATTTTATGGTGTTCACCGTGTTTCCAGGTTTTAAATCATTAAGTTAGCATATCATATAGATATAAAACATGTGTTTAGTTGATTTTAAAAGTCAAGTTAGAAAGATTAACTTTTGTTTGCGAGCAAGTTTAGAATTAAATAAACTATGTTCTAGTGATTACAAGTTTAAACCTTCGAATAAGATAGCTTTATATGTATGAATCGAATGATGTTATGAACATCATTACTACCTCAAATTTTTTGGATAAAACTACTGGAAATGAGAAAAATGGATCTAGCTTCAAAGGATCCTTGGATGGCTTGAAAGTTCTTGAAGCAGAATCATGACACGAAAACAGTTCAAGTAAGATTTTCACTCGAAATAAGATTGTTATAGTTGTAGAAATTGAATCCAAGTTTGAATATGAATATTACCTTGAATTAGAAAGATAACCTACTGTAAATAACAAAGGTTCCTTGATCTTAGATGATTACTTGGAATGGATTAGAAAGCTTGGAAGTAGACCTGCAAACTTGGAAGTATTCTTGTTTTTTTAAAAACTATACTTATAGAATTTATGAAGAACGCTTAGAACTTGAAGATGGAACTTGAGAGAGATCAATTAGATGAAGAAAATTGAAGAATGAAAGTATTTGTAGGTGTTTTTGGTCGTTGGTATATGGATTAGATATAAAGGATATGTAATTTTGTTTTCATGTAAATAAGTCATGAATGATTACTAATATTTTTGTAATTTTATGAGATATTTCATGCTAGTTGCCAAATTATGGTTCCCACATGTGTTAGGTGACTCACATGGGCTACTAAGAGCTAATCATTGGAGTGTATATACCAATAGTACATACATCTAAAAGCTGTGTATTGTACGAGTACGAATACGGGTGCATACGAGTAGAATTGTTGATGAAACTGAACGAGGATGTAATTGTAAGTATTTTTGTTAAGTAGAAGTAATTTGATATGTGTCTTGAAGTCTTTCAAAGTGTAAGAATACATATCAAAACACAACATGTATATACATTCTAATGGAGTCGTTAAGTCTTCGTTAGTCGTTACATGTAAGTGTTGTTTTGAAACCTTTAAGTTAACGATCTCAATTAATGTTGTTAACCCAATGTTTATTATATCAAATGAGATGTTAAATTATTATATTATCATGATATTATGATGTATGAATATCTCTTAATATGATATATACATTAAAATATCGTTACAACGATAATCGTTACATATAAGTCTCGTTTCGTAATTCTTGAGTTAGTAGTCTTGTTTTTACATATGTAGTTCATTGTTAACACACTTAATGATATATTTAAATATCATTTTAACATGTTAAATATAGTGTATCAATATCTTAATATGATACATATATATTTAGTAGACGTTATCATAACGATAATCGTTATATATATCATTTCGAGTTTCTTAACTTAGTAATCTCATTTCTTATGTATATCACACATTGTTAATATACTTAGTGAGATACTTACTTATTATAATCTCATGTCAACCATATATATATGTCTATATATACCACAACATGTAGTTTTTACAATTTTGTAACGTTCGTGAATCGCCGGTCAACTTGGGTGATCAATTGTCTATATGAAACTTATTTCATTTAATTAATTCTTAACAAGTTTGATTGTTTAACACGTTAGAAACATTTAGTCATGTAAATATCAATCTCGATTAATATATATAAACATGGAAAAGTTCGGGTCACTACAGCGCACAAGTTGGTTTTCAGGTATTTTCGCGTTTGGTCAGTACAGGGAGGTTGGTAACAGATTTGTGAACGTAGTGGTATTCAACAAAAATTAAAAATCACTCAAAATCATTAAAAATCACGCAATCCTAATCCTAACATTTGTGAAGGTTTAAAAGCGAGTCTCTTCACCCGACTCTCCCCCAAACTTTAGGTAGTTTTGGGGTTGAAAATGAGTTTTACCTCATCTTCAATGTTCATGGGTCCATCAACATATAGTTTGACCCTGTGTCCGTTTACCTTAAATGTATCACCCTTCGCATTCCGTAATTCCACCGTTCCATATGGAAAAACCTTGTTAACAACAAATGGTCCCATCCATCGGGACTTGAGTTTTCCAGAAAAAAGTTTAAATCGTGAGTTGAATAACAAAACACGATCACCCTCTTTAAAATCTTTTGGATTCTTAAGACGGTTATCGTGCCAAACTTTGGTCTTTTCCTTATATATGAGTGAGTTTTCATAGGCGTTATGTCTCAACTCATCCAACTCATTAAGTTGGTTTAAACGAAGGTTTCCTGCTTCTTCAAGATCGAAATTACATGTTTTAAGAGCCCAATGTGATTTGTGCTCGATCTCCAAAGGGAGATGACATGCCTTCCCATAGACTAGGCGGTAAGGTGTGGTTCCAATAGGAGTTTTTTAGGCGGTTCTAAATGCCCACAAAGCATCGTCAAGCTTCGTTGACCACACCTTAGGATTGGATCCAACCGTTTTCTCAAGAATCCTTTTAAGTGCCCGATTCGTATTTATGGGTTATCCCATAGCGTTTCAACACCTTTTCTAATTAGGTGTTGCAAAAATGGGTACCACGATCACTAATTAAAGCCTTCGGGGTACCGAACCGGGCAAAAAGCTCTTTAATAAAAGTTACAACAACTCGTGCATCGTTTGTGGGGAGAGCCTTTGCCTCAGCCCATTTTGACACGTAGTCAACGGCAACGAGTATGTATTGGTTGGAATGAGACTTTGGGAATGGTCCCATGAAATCAATGCCCCAAATATCGAAAACCTCACAAACTTGGATTATGTTTTGAGGCATTTCGTCTCTTTGACTAATCTTTCCTGCCCTTTGGCAAGAAACGCATGATTTACATATTTGGTGGGCATCCTTAAAGATGGTAGGCCAATAAAAACCGGCCTCATAGACTTTTCTCCCCGTGATTTGGGGTTCGAAATGTCCACCAGTGGGACCAAGATGACATTGCAGAAGAATTTGATTGCATTCTTCCCCGGAGACACATCGACGGATTATCCCATCGGGACACCGTTTAAAGAGATACGGGTTTTCCCAAAAATAGTATTTCAAGTCACTGAAAAATTTCTTTCGTTTTTGATGTGACATACCGGTTTCTAGGAATCCACCCGCAAGATAGTTGGTTATGTCTACAAACCAAGGATCATCAATTTTCTCAATTCTCATGAGATTTTCATCAGGAAAATTATCTTGAATAACGGTCTCATGGAGAACCTCAAGATTTGGGTTCTCAAGGCGAGAAAGGTGATCGACTGCTAGGTTTTCGGCCCCCTTTTTGTCTTTAATATCAATGTCAAATTCCTGCAAAAGCAAGACCCAACATATTAATCGGGGTTTAGCATCTTGCTTAGTAAGCAAGTACTTTAAGGCCGAGTGGTCCGTGTAGACAACCGTCTTTGCTAGTACCAAGTAAGATCGGAATTTGTCAAATGAAAAGACAATTGCCAAGAGTTCCTTCTCGGTGGTAGTGTAATTAAGTTGGGCTCCTTGCAATGTTTTACTAGCATAATAAATGGGCTGGAAATGTTTTTCAATTCTTTGCCCCAAGACGGCACCAATAGCAAAGTCACTCGCATCACACATAAGTTCGAATGGAAGTGACCAATTCGGTGATATGAGAATGGGTGATTGTGTGAGCTTTGCTTTAAGAAGATTAAAGGCGTTTAGACACTCGTCCGTAAATACAAATGGAGCGTCTTTCTCTAAAAGTTTGTTCATAGGGGTTGCAATTTTAGAAAAATCTTTAATGAACCGACGGTAAAAACCGGCGTGCCCCAGAAAACTTCTTACACCTTTCACATTCGACGGTGGTGGTAATTTGGCTATGACTTCCACTTTAGCTTTATCCACCACCATTCCTGCACAAGAAATTTTATGACCTAATACAATTCCCTCTCTTACCATAAAATGGCATTTTTCCCAGTTAAGCATAAGATTAGATTCTTCACACCTAATCAACATACCCTCAAGATTATTAAGACATGAGTCAAAAGAATCACCGAAGACTGAAAATTCATCCATGAATACTTCCATAAAGTCTTCAATCATATCATGAAAAATAGCTACCATACACCTTTGGAAGGTGGCAGGAGCATTGCATAAGCCAAAGGGCATACGTCGATAAGAGAAAGTACCATAAGGGCATGTAAAGGTGATTTTCTCTTGGTCCTCGGGTGCTATAGGGATTTGGAAATATCCCGAGAAACCGTCAAGAAAACAATAAAAGTTCTTTCCTGCTAACCTTTCCAACATTTGATCAATGTAAGGAAGGGGAAAATGGTCTTTTCGGGTAGCATCATTTAATTTTCTATAATCAATACATACCCTCCAACCCGTGACAGTCCTAGTGGAAATTAATTGGTCATTTTCGTTGGTGATAACGGTCATGCTACCCTTTTTGGGTACACATTGGACCGGACTTACCCAAGGACTATCCGAAATTGGGTAGATAAGACCCGTATCAAGGAGTTTGACAATCTCCTTTTTAATGACTTCTTGCATATTAGGGTTCAGTCGCCTTTGTCTTTGTACACATGGCTTATAGTTATCTTCCATTAATATCTTATGTGTACAATAAGAGGGACTTATACCCTTGATGTCATGAATTTTCCATGCTAGAGCCGGTTTATGTGCTTTTAACATGGAAACAAGTTTAGACTTCTCACTTATAGAGAGTTCGGATGAAATGATAATTGGGAGAGTAGAATCCTCTTGAAGGTAAGCATATTCCAAGTGACTTGGAAGTGGCTTTAGTTCCAAAACGGGAGGTTCTTCAATCGATGTTTTACATCGGTACTCATTTTCTAAATCCAACTTTATGTATTCTTCATCATTTGGCTCATAACCGTTAGCCATCAAGGTGGTCAACATCTCCACTTCTTCCACCATGTTCTCTTCATCACCTTCTGTCAAAATGCATTCTCCTGAACCTTGCAATTCTGAAAATTCCTGCAACAACTCTGAATATGTGTCTACGGTTTGCAAATAATAATATTTATCATCAGTAGACTCGGGGTATTGCAAGGCATGGTCAACAGAAAAGGTAACCTTAATATTCTCAATGCTAAGGGTCAATTTCTGCCCATGAACATCTATCATAGCTCTAGCAGTATTGAGGAAAGGTCGACCCAATATAAGAGGCACACGTGTGTCCTCCTCCATGTCCAAAATTACAAAATCTGCCGGAAATACTAGGGTACCCACTTTCACTAGCATATTCTCTAAAATTCCACGAGGGAATTTAACAGAGCGGTCCGCTAGTTGAATTGCCATTCGGGTTAGTTTTAGTACCCCGGGGTCTAGCTTAACATACAATGAATAAGGCATTTCAAATTTTCTAGGAGACATGGTATGGTAAAACTCCCAGGATCCGCTAACTTTTTTGGTATCTTGTTATTCAAAATTGCTGAACAATTAGCATTCATGGTGACGGATGAAAGTTCCTCCATTTTCTTCCGATTAGTAAGTAAGTCTTTTAAGAACTTAGCATACTTTGGCATACCTGAAATTACATCAATAAAAGGCATATTTATGTTAATTTGTCTAAACATATCTAGAAATTTTGACCTTTCGGCTTCTAGCCTTTCTTGCTGTTGCTTCCTTGGGTATGGGAGCAGTGGTTGATATGGCTTTACTACGGGTTTCTCCCGTTCTTCGTTCTCAACCACTTGTTCCGGCTCCTTAACCGGTTCATCATTTTGGTCAACGGAACACTGAAATCAGAATCTTCTAGCATTATTGGAGCTTCATATGCTAGACCACTCCGTGTGGTGATAACATTGGCGTGCTCATTTCGGGGGTTCTTATTAGTATCGCCTGGTAAACTCCCTGGTTTTCTTTCACTAAACAAACTAGCTAAACCATTCATTTGCTTCTCCAAATTCTGAATTGAGGCTTGTTGGTTTCTAAACTGATGTTCATTTTTCTCGTTCGTTTGGTTTATGTTTGTAACAAGCTGAGTTTGTGATGCAATCAACTTTTCCAACATACTCTTTAAATTTGACTTTTTCTCTTCCTGTTGGGGTTTTTGATAAAAACTCGGAGTTTGTTGTTGGAACCCACTACTTGACCCTTGTTGGTAATTGAAATTTTGACCTTGAGGGTTGTATGGGTTGTTGAAGTTTCGGTTAAACTGGGCTCTTCCTTGAAATTGATTATTATTTCTTTGGCTTATGAAAGCCACTTCTTCTTTCTGAGCCATTGTTAAACCGGCATCACAATCTTTTCCTAAATGGAGACCACCACAGTATTCACAACCCACCTTCATACTATGAATTTCCTTGGTGATCTTGTCCATATTTTAAGCAACACCGTCTATTTTCACGCTTAGGGAACTAAGGTCATCATAAGCACCTGCGCTTTGGACTTGGACATGACGAGTAATTAGTCTTTCTTGATGCCACTCATGAGAATAATCGGCTTGCTTCTCGATTATTTCATAAGCTTCTTGTTCGGTTTTGTCCATGAGTGAACCTCCAGGCGCTTGATCAATAGAAATCTGGGTTGCAACATCACAACCCTTGTAAAAGATTTGGACTTTTTGGAAGGTATCCAAACCATGGTTTGGACAACCTTTTAGCATTTTGGAAAATCGATTCCATGCTTCATATAAGGTTTCCATCGGCTTTTGACAAAATTGCGTAATTTCTTGTTGGAGTCTCGCGGACTTAGAAGCTGGAAAATATTTCTTAAGAAATTTTTTCAACATACCATCCCAAGTTTCTATCGTAGCCTAGGGCAATGAATCTAACCAACTCCGTGCTTCCCCGTGGAGTGTCCATGGGAAAAGTCTTAAAAATATGGCTTGATCAAGTGTCCGGTTGAAGTTTGAATAGAAGACATATCTCTTGAAAAAGATGAATATGTTCGTTTGCATCTTCATTCGGACCACCACCAAATTGACATCTGTTGTTAATCATTTGGAGAATAGGTCCTTTTATTTCAAATTTTACCTCACCAGGTGTCTGAGTAATTGCACGTCCTTATCCGGTTCGGGTTGCCTTCATCTTTGCCGCCATTGATTGTCTTGGTACCACCGGTCTTTCCTCTCTTTCCATTTCAAAATTTGGAGGATGAACGGGCTCACCAAATTCCGAATATCTTGGCTTGGTTGTACTTGATTCTGAATCAAAAATTTCTTGCTTTGATGAAGATTCAAAAAGTTCAAGTACTTCTTTTGGAATTCTTCCAAGCTTTCTATCAGGTTCTGTAAGCGGTGTAAGTAATGGAGAATCTGAACTTCGGGTATGTGGCATATGCAACCTAAAATCTGTCAATCATACAACTAACAAAACTATTAAACGCACTGATTCTATAAGTCTAAAAATCAAAGACTATTAATAATTTAAAAAAAAAATTAAGAAACTACTTAATCACAAATTAGTTAATAATTCTATTTTGACACAAAACTGTCCCCGACAGCGGCGCCAAAAACATGATGTGCAAAATGTGGTATATGAATTGTTGTATGAAATAGTATGGAAAAATACCGATTAAAGATTGCTACACACTAACGGGCAGTGTACCTAATCGTGTAGTAGTATAGTAAATGGTAAAATCCGTGTATCGTTCCAAAGACAATATCTAAGTCAAATTAGGATTATAAACTAAATTGTGATTAGCTAATAAAATTACAATTACAAGATATTTTGATTTGCCCTTTTACGATGGGCGAATCAAGTGATGAATAAGATTAAAAGACAATATTTTTGGTATTTTAAGTTTATTAAAGTAAAAGATAGTTTTGATATCAAATTAAGGAAATATGCTCATCTAGACTTTTTACCCTTAATGTTGAATGTTATTTAGGATTAAGATCGGATTGATTGGTTATGCACGAGAACTAATTAATTGGTTCATCAAGAGTAGTCGTGCGCAAACACTCAAACGGGATTACATGACGCAAGTGATGTTCTTGTCATCTAAGACCTCCAATTTGTAATCAACTAATTCAACTAGTTTGAAGACTTGAAGAATGATCAAGTCAATGGTGTGTTGTACATGATCCACTCCTATATCAACTAATAGTTTAACTTAGTTCATTCCCTTGGTCCGATTAAATGCTTAATTTACCCAACCCAAGTAATTAACTAACTGATATAATAAGATCCTTATAAACGTCACTAGATAAGGCAAATCACTAGCACATGTTGATTAATGGAACTGGGTAGTTGAAAGTGTGTATAACAGATTCTAAGGAATTGGTCATCCTCCTAGACAATTACACATACTAATTAAGCTATTCCAAAGTATCTACAAGAGTCGTTCTTACATTCTTATGTAAATTAACCATTTGAACTCAACTTATCCCTTTTGGTAAAAGACGAATAAACACATGTCACTAGGTGTAAATCAATACATTAACTTAACAAGATGATGTTTCTTAATCCAATGAACATATCAACTAGTTGAATCGAAAGGATTAAACTTAACAAGAATGGTTCTTGTATTCAAACATCAAACTATCGTGCATAATAACAATCAATCAATAGTAAACATTCAACATTTAGGTTATTTATCTAGATGAACATAAAATGGACTAGCCAACAATCATGCTTGAAAACTTAAACAAAACAGTAACAAAGATAGAATTCATTGTAAATACAAGATTGACCTTTTAGGAGTAATCTTGGATGGAGCTCTTGAATGATCCTTGATTCTTCAATGATTTGAGTGCTTAGATGCACTTTGATAAGCCCAAGAATTACTATGATTCGTATGTTTTAGTCTCAGAACAGAAAGGAAACTGGTGCCCCTTCAATTGAAGCTGGAAAGAGGATTAAAAAGGCTGATTAGTGGTTGGAAAGTGGAGTGCACCAAGCCACAATAGAGGTGCGCGGCGCGCACTGTTCACCTACTCCACTTTCTCTTTACAGCTTGACATCGCACGTTCAAATCTGCTTTACTGGTAAAGGTGCGCGGAGGGGTGCGCTGAGCGCACTACTGTGCGCGGCGCACTTTGATTTTGGCCAAGAAATCTTCTGATCAAAATCTTGCATTGTGCGCTGAGCGCACCTTACTGTTCTTGGATTTCTGGTCTTGATTTCGATCTCTGGGCTGAATCATACATAATATTCCATATTTCTTCAAGTTTACAATGATTCTAGACTATATTACAATAATATGAAATACTAACGGAAATACTATGTTTACATACGAAATAAACAACAATAGCACTCGATATTGCGTCTAAAAATATGTCTAATTTAAGCAATATCAAGTATAACGATGGGTTGAAAGTGTTCTTACATATGAAAAAAAATTCATATACATCTGATAACACAACCAGGGTTGGTATTTAGCCCCACTTCGCCGAGACAAATAAAAAATAATAGTAAAAAGTCCTTTACACCCTAAACATATGAAAAGAATGAAAATACAAAATATCAATTAACTGAAATGCATTTAATGAAGAATACCATCCAGATCAAAAAACGGTAGTTGCTCTGAGGACATTGAACCAGAAAACGACAACTAAAGCCATGACTATTAGTATAAACGAGTTGGATCAATCCATATTCTCATAATAAAAATATGCACATTGATGAATGTTAAAAAACTTTTTATTAAATGAAAGTAAAAGATATAAATATATACTCTAATAAAGATTATAAAAAAGTTGAAGTAAACTGTTAAAAATGGCGTGACATAATCTTAAATATGCGATCGATTCCATTATCCAATATTCTGTTTTAAGTTGTATCAAACCAGTTGTCTTAGTTTGTCCTAATACTATTGTATAGTATGTATGAAATTTGTTATCAAACATATAGTTAACATATAACACGTAGCTGTATTAGGATAAATATAGTTATGAACTTGGTAAAAAAAAATTGAAACTATAATTTCAAAAGAATGTAGTTATCAAATATAAAATTTTTAATTTGAAACTTTATACAAATAGAGTAGGATAAAAAATTGAGTTTCGACAGAAAAAAAATAGCACATCAAAAAGACACAATATCTCATCACAATTGATAGATTTAGCAATAAATATAAATATAAATAATAAGAAAGTAAACCCTCCGTTTCATAATTCTATAATCATTGTCTAGTACGGAGTATTTGTTTTTGTGATATTCTAAATTAATTGTCCAGTTTAATAATTTATATGTAAGACCCGTTTATTCGTACGACGTGTAATGAATATATATATATATATATATATATATATATATATATATATATATATATATATATATATATATATATATATATATATATAAAACAAAAGGTTTTTCTTGATTGTGGTTGAAAGTTATTTATGGATTGTTATACATATAGATTATATATATTATTTACAATTATTATTATTTTATTTTATATATATATATATATATATATATATACACACTCTAAAAAATAGCGTATGACTAAATTAGTCGAGATCTGCAATGCCAGTCCATGTTACTTATTGATATTGATATTGATATTTTTATTATAGATAAATAGTTAATATATATAATTAAATCAATGTAATATTTTTTTAACAAGTATTATTCATATATTCATTTAGAGATGACATTGGAATAGGTTTGGAGCTTCTTGGCAGCTTAGGATTAAATTGATCTTTGGTTTTTAATAGGATCTTTGGTTTTTAAAATAATCAAATTCATTTACGGAAATAACTCTATAACATATTACGTAATCTTAAAAGAATCAAAAGGGTGAGATTTTCATGTTCATTTATATTATACATGTAAATTGCTTTTTATTGAAATGTATACGTTATATTACTGGAACATGATATATATTGTGAAAAATACACTAAATCGTCTTATCATTACCGTTCAACTCGAAATAAATTTACGAACTAAGGGCAGTAAATTGTAATATTAATTATACATAACGACTCTTTCGAAAATCCTTATTTTGCTGAAATGGCTCAAAACATTTTTAAAATTAAACTCGCGGGTTACACTTTTATTTAAAAATAATTGTAAATAATAATTGTAAAATAATATAACTTAAATTTTACTAACGAGTTTTTATGTGAAACGTTTCATGAAAAATTATCAACGAACACATATTTTCTCTAAATATTACAGTATGTAATATATAATTTATATATAATAATTAAAAAGATATTAATTGTGACGCCCCGTACAAAACCATCGTGTACGAATCATCAACAACAGGATCATTACATGGTCAAACACTATATGCGTTTTCAAAACAAGTTTGCATTCATGATAAAAGGTGACGTCATAACCAACGTCAAATGTTTTACATCAAAAGTATGCTCCTATGAATAGAGCAAAGATAATAGTACGTGACCCTTAGGTCATTACAAATCATAGTTCCAAAAGTAATAAAGTTTATGAATGCAAGATAACGTTCATGCAGTGACATCTCTAAAGCAGCGGGTGTCTACAGCAAGACTAGTACACAGCTGAAGCAGCTAACCTTAAGCACCTGAGAAAAACATGCTTAAAAACGTCAACACAAAGGTTGGTGAGCTATAGTTTAAGTATAACAGTAATGTAAGGTAGGCCACGAGATTTCAGTGCTACAAAGAGCGTTTCAAAACAGTATGATAAAGTATATGTTTAACCGTGGGCACTTGGAAACTAACTTAACGTTTATACCCCCTGAAAGTACACTTGGAAAGTGCGTATGTATACGAAGTATTAAACACTCGTTAAATACTAGCGCGACTAGCCCGAGTGGGGATGTCAAACCCTATGGATCCATATCTAAGATTCGCGTTCACCGGTTCAAAAACCAATGACTAAACGTTACCGAGCTAAAGGGAATGTTTATGCCGTTGTATAACCCACACATATATAAGTTTAAGTACTCGTGCCTAGTATGTAAAACGTAAAATGCGCATGTATTCTCAGTTCCCAAACTAGTTAAAGTAAAAGGGAATGCTATAAGTCACAGTGGTAAAGTAGTGGTAAAGTCGAGTCGGGAAAATAAGCAAGTACGTAGGTCCGGAAAGTCCTCAACCTAAGTCAAATAGTACTAAGTCAGTAAATCGTCCCAATAGGTTTAAATGTATGTAAATAAGGACTTAAATGTCATCATCAATCATCATCAAACAAAAGGTGTAAAGTAAGTTTCGTTTATGAAAGAAGTTTAAAACAAAGGCTGACTTCGGTCAGTCGCCACGACCTCAATACCTACTGAAATAAGGTGAGACCAATGCCCATGGCTCCGTATATGAGTCCTTTATTTGTGTTAAAAATTCCAGATGCAAACTCGTCTTTGTTTGACCGTGGCGATGGTCTAAGTGCGAGTAGGTCAGAATTTTTAGCACAACGTTAAAAGACATAATGACACTCGGAGGGCCATAAATCCTAAACTGTAACTCGGATTAAGACGAGTCCTAAATGAAAAGTTATCTACTCGAACAGAGATATCTTAAAATCATCTTTACAGTAGCCCAGGTCATATGGGTCAGACACAGAAACAATAAAACAGTAGGTTCCGGGGTTTCTTGGTACTCGATGCTTATCACGGTTCTCATCCTTGATGCATATAGCTTCAAGTGTACAAATCGTTGATGTGTTTACATCATCTTTACCAAGTTTTGACCATCATAACCCAAATGTAAATCTAAGACAAGTAGCACAACTCAATTAAGCGTTGCAAGTGTCTTGATGAATCAAAGTTACATCAAAGTCTTAGATTTAACACATATATGAAATATAAAAGTAATATTGAACTACAAACTTGAAAGTAAACTAACTAATCAAGATCTTAAGATGTAGAACATAGTTCTTAGTTAGATCTTGAAGATCCAAGACTCAAAAGTCTAGATCTTAGGTTATTAAGTTAAATCCTAAGTATTAATACTTGAATCTTTACTTTAATGAAACCATAAGTTACAAAACTTAGATTATCATCTTGTAAAGTGAATGTAAGCTCATAAGCTCTTGATTATGACAAAGTTAGAAGACCATAAGCTACATAAACTTAGATCTTACATAAATATATGAAGTTATAACTAAAGAGTTACACTTCCATGTTCTTGAAATCTTAAAGTTAACTTTTAGTTCCAAGAAGTATGAGATCAAGACTAACTTGTAATACTTGACCAAATCACAACTTTAAAGTACATAAAATGAAGAAATAATCTAAATACACAAGTAATAAGTTCATGGATTTCATACTTTTAAAGATTCAAGCCTAAGTCTTGATCTTTAGAAAGTAAACTTTAAGTTTACTTCATGAACTTCAAGTATGGTTTTAACTCATGAACTTTAATCTTTTAAAACTTTAAATGTAGAACATAAACTTGAAAGTTTAAGCTCTCTTATGTTCTTGTAAATACAAGATAAATGGAGAACAAACTAAAGAGTTTGATTCTTGTAACTTGTAAAGAACAACAACAACAACAACAACAACTAGTAAGTAACTAAACAAAGACAAGTATCAAACAACAAACAAAGATGATGATGATGATGATGATGATGATGATGATGATGATGATGATGATGATGATGATGAGAGTGTAGCTTGCTACGGTTTTGAGCAAGGAAAGAAGAAGAGAAAAAGTTCAAGTTGCTTACAAGAATTAGAGAGAAAAGAGAGAAAGTTGCAAGTATTTTTTGTGTGTGTTTTTGAATGAGAGAATGCAAGTGTATGAAGTAATACAAAAATGAAACCAAAATCCCCTTTTGACTCCTTGAAGCCTATGGTTTCACTCATCACAAGGGGGAGGGATTAATCCACTAGGTTCTTGCGTGTTGAAGTCTTAAAAGTTGGTTAGAAGAGGTGGTTTCATGGGGATAAGGTGGTAACTAGATTCCTTGTGCACAAAACTAACTTAAGTCATCTAGTTAGGTTTGGAAGTAATACTTGCAATATGTGATGGGCTGATTTAGTCCATTAAAGATGTAGGGTGGGCTCTTAAGTCCATTAACTATTAATAAAAGCCCATGTTCAAGTAATTAACAAATAAATCCAACAAAAGCCCAAGTAATTAACTAGTAACCATAGTTAATTAAAATGATTAATAAATTAATCATGAATATAAATAATACTCAAAAATATTATTCGTGTAATGTATGTGTGTCACAAAGACGTTTCGGGCATTTAAAGTCAAGTATGATCAATCATGGTAACAAGTAAATGTAATAACATACATTCGTTAAATCACAAGTATTAATAATAACAATTATTAATAAATAAACGTTGGAAAAATCCAGGGTTGTTACATTACCCACCTGTTAAAGAAAATTTCGTCCCAAAATTTTAAGCTGAGGTAGATGGATGAGTCGGGAAAAGGTGAGGATACTTCTGCATCATTTGATCCTCTCCCTCCCAAGTAAACTCAGGTCCTCGTTTGGCATTCCATCGTACTCGGACGATCAGAATCTTGTTGCGTTTCAAAGTCTTGACCTCACGGTCCATAATCTCGACAGGTTTTTCCACGAAGTGGAGTTTGTCGTCAATAGTAAGTTCTTCAAGTGGTATGATAAGTTTGGGGGCAGCATGACACTTCTTCAAGTTTGACACGTGGAAGGTAGGATGAACTGAGCTTAATTGTGCTGGTAGATCCAAACGGTAAGCAACGGGTCCAACACGCTCCAAAATTTTGAAAGGACCAATATATCGCGGGTTTAACTTTCCACGTTTTCCAAAATGGATCACACCTTTCCAAGGTGCAACCTTCAACATTACACGGTCTCCCACGTTGAATTCAAAGTCTTTACGTTTAAGATCGGCATAACTCTTTTGACGATCGCGGGCAGTCTTAAGTCTAGCTTGAATCTGAGCAATTTTTTCCGTGGTTTTATGGACTACCTCGGGTCCGGTGATTTAATTTTCACCTACATCGGCCCAACAAATAGGAGATCGGCACTTGCAGCCATACAACGCTTCAAAAGGTGCAGCATTAATGCTCGAGTGATAACTGTTGTTGTAAGAAAATTCGACGAGTGGCAAATGCCTTTCCCAGGCCTTTCCGAAATCAATGACACATGCACGCAACATGTCTTCCAAGGTCTGAATCGTACGTTCACTTTGCCCGTCGGTCTGTGGATGATAAGTAGTACTCATGTCGAGACGGGTTCGCATGGCTTCTTGTAAGGAACGCCAAAATCTGGAAGCAAAACGGGGATCGCGATCTGAGATGATCGATAAAGGTACACCATGATGAGATACAATCTCTTTGATGTATAATTGAGCGAGTCTCTCCATCGTATCCGTATCCTTCATAGCCAAGAAGCGTGCAGATTTGGTAAGACGGTCAACGATAACCCAAATGGTATTATATCCGCCCACCGTCTTTGGTAGCTTGGCAATGAAATCCATTGTTATCCTTTCCCACTTCCATTGCGGGATTTCCGGTTGCTGAAGTAATCCAGAGGGTCTTTGATGCTCGGCCTTAACTTTTGAGCAAGTCAAACACTTACCAACATAAGTTGCAATGTCCTTCTTAAGATTCAGCCACCAATACTGTTCTTTAAGGTCGTGGTACACTTTGTTCGTTCCGGGATGAATTGAATATCTCGACTTATGTGCTTCATCAAGTATAAGGTTCCGTAGATCTCCATAACGTGGTACCCAAATTCTTCCGGCATAACATCGGAGTCCAGACTCCCTAACCTCGAATCGAGAGACAAGAATGTTCAAATATTCATGAGATATATTCTCCTCCTTAAGAGCCTCATCTTGGGCTACTCTGATCTCGCTGTTAATATTCGAATGAATGGTGATGTTCAGAGCCCTAACACGAAGAGGTGCCGTCCTCTCCTTTCGGCTTAAAGCGTCAGCTACAACATTGGCCTTGCCAGGGTGATAGCGAAGTTCACAATCATAGTCGTTTAGCGTCTCGATCCATCGACGCTGTCTCATATTCAGTTGCTTCTGATCAAAGATGTGTTGAAGACTTTTGTGGTCGGTGAAGATAGTACTTTTAGTTCCATACAAATAGTGTCTCCACAATTTAAGCGCAAAGACAACGGCTCCAAGTTCAACATCGTGAGTAGTGTAGTTCCGCTCGTGAATCTTCAATTGACGGGAAGCATAGGCGATAACCTTTGATCTTTGCATCAGTACACAACCAAAACCACTCTTCGAAGCATCGCAATAAACGACAAAATCGTCACTGCCTTCGGGAAGAGATAAGATAGGTGCGGTGCTCAACTTCTTCTTCAAGGTTTGAAATGCTGATTCGTGTGCGGGTTCCCAAATGAACTTCTTCCCTTTGTGCGTCAGCGCGGTCAAAGGACACGCAATCAGAGAGAAACCTTCAATAAACCTTCGGTAGTAACCGGCGAGACCTAGGAATTGGCGAATATGAGTTGGAGTAGTGGGGGTCTCCCACTTGTTGATAGCTTCAATCTTGGCGGGATCAACTTTGATACACTGGTCGCTCACAACATGACCCAGAAATTGGACTTCCTTCAACCAAAATTCACACTTGGAGAATTTGGCGTAAAGTTGCTCTTGTCTCAAAAGTTCAAGTACTAGTTGGAGGTGTTGCTCATGTTCTTCTTCGCTCTTAGAGTAGATGAGGATATCATCTATGAAGACGATAACAAACTTATCCAGGTATGGCTTGCAGACACGATTCATAAGGTCCATGAACACGGCAGGTGCGTTGGTTAATCCGAATGGCATCACGAGAAACTCATAATGACCATAACGAGTTCTGAATACAGTCTTCATCACATCACTTTCCTTCACCCTCAACTGGTGATAACCGGATCGCAAATCGATCTTAGAGTAAACACTCGATCCTTGTAGTTGATCAAAAAGATCGTCAATTTGGGGCAGAGGATACCGATTCTTGATCGTCAATTTGTTGAGTTCACGGTAGTCGATACACATACGGAAGGATCCATCCTTCTTCTTCACAAATAAAACAGGTGTGCCCCAAGGCTAGAAACTTGGTTGGATAAACCCTCGATCTAATAGCTCTTGTAGTTGACTTTGTAATTCTTGCATCTTGGAAGGTGCGAGTCTATAAGGTGAGCGAGCTACAGGTGCAGCTCCTGGCACTAAATTGATCTGAAACTCTACGGCTCTCGGCGGTGGTAATCCAGGCAATTCTTCAGGAAAGACATCGGAAAACTCGTTCACAATTCGAACATCGTTCACGCTCTTTACCTCAGTTTCTACCGTTTTCACATGCGCTAGGACAGCAAGACGTCCCTTCTTCATAATCTTTTGCGCTTTCACGCAACTAATGAGGTTCAGCTTCGAGGTACATCTCTCTCCGTAGATGATCAGTGGCTCACCATCTCCTTGCGGTATACGAAGAGCTTTGTCTCCACAGATAATGTCAGCCTTTATCTTGCCCAACCAATCCATACCGACTATCACGTCAAAACTTCCCAATTTGATAGGTATTAAGTCAATTTCGAATTCTGCACCAGCTATGTTGATAATAGCTCCTCGACTAATATGGTCAACTTTCTCAAGTTTACCGTTGGCTACTTCGACAAGCATACTCTCTTTTAACGGGACTAACGACCAATAAATCTTATCGCAAAAGTGTCTACATACATAACTTCTATCGGCACTAGTATCAAATAGGACAGAAGCTAAAAGATTGTTGATAGTGAATATACCTGTCACCAAGTCGGGATTCTCGTGTGCATCCCTTGCATTAACGTTGAAAGCTCTACCTCGCGGTGGTCCGCCGTCTTTTCTTTTGTTGGGGCACGCATTTCTGAATTGGTCCGTCTGTCAGCATTCGTAGCACTTTTTCGGCCCATTGGTGTTCGGCTTCCCATTCAAAGTGGTGACCTTGCAGTCTTTACCGATATGTCTAGTCCGTTGACACTTTTCGCAAACAACATTACAATACCCAGTATGGTGCTTGTAGCACCGCTTGCATTGTGGTAGGGTTCCCTTTTAGTTCGGGTTTAAGTTGGTGTTCGGATTGGGTTTTCCACCGTTATTGTTTCCTCTGAAACCCTCATGTCGTTTCACCGGGTTTTGATCATAGGTCCTTCCCCTGTTGTTATCCCATTTTCGCTTCTCACTACTACCTGCTTCAGACTTAGCCTTCTCCGGTTCATCGATGATAATTTGATTCATTAAAGTATGCGCCATGCGCATCGCTTCCGGGACATTAGGTGGCTTGGACGAGGTGACGTTTCCCTTAATGCTCTTAGGAAGTCCCCAGAAGTACCTTTCCATACGCTTGAATTTCGGGGTGATCATGGTAGGACACATCAGGGCTAGTTCCAAAAATATCTGGTTATAACCATCAAGGTCGTTCCCAACGGCCTTTAACTGCATAAATTCCATCTCCATCTTCTGGATCTCGGTCCTAGGGCAATATTCCTCAATCAGGGCCCCTTTGAATTCCTCTCATGGAGTAGCAAACACCTCATCAATACCTTTTGCTTGAGCCAACGTGTTCCACCACGTTAGTGCGCCATCAGACAGCGTGCATGAAGCAAACTTGGTTTTATTCGCTTCCGAGCAGTTACTAACTCGAAACACAGATTCTAATTTCTCGAACCATCTAGTGAGACCAACCGGTCCCTCTGTTCCACTGAAGTTATGAGGTTTGCATCTTTGGAACTCTTTGTACGTGCACCCATTACGAATGGGTTGCATAACCAGTGGCGGTGGCGGTGGAGCTTGGGGTTGCATTTCCGCAATGGCTGCGGCTACCCTTTCGACAATCATCTCCTCGATTTGGGCTGCGGTAGGTGTTGATGTTGATCGTCCGTTGGCCATGGTGTTCTAAACAAAAATTTTGACTCAAGTCAAAATCCAGTATTCAAATAGTAATAATATAGTATATGGTAACCAACATGGAATCAACGCATCACATGTTTATTAAGTAACGCATCCAGGTACAAATACCACAGAATCATTCAGTAACGTAAATAGAACATCGTGCAAGAATTAAATAATGCAAAGTTCTATTCATTAAAAATAATAAGTTGCATACATCTGTATAAGTTCGTACAATACATAAGTGGAACATAAAACTACAACTAGATTACATAAAGAAATCTACTACAAAAGTCCTATGGTGAAGGTGGGTGTAGGATGTCCAATACATGGGACATCTGGTCCTCGAGCTCAGTTACCCGAGCACGGAGGATCTCCACCTCCCTCATCAGTTCCTCAACAGAGGGAGTGGGTGGGGCAGGCGGTGCAGTTGGTACGGGTGGTGCTGGTGGAGCTGGTGGTGCAGACGGTCCAGCTCCAGAAGTAGAGGCTGCGAGGCGGTAAGGCTTACGAATGAAGGGATCTGCAGGATATGGCACAAGCTGCTTGCGGGCGGTAACCCTACGACGCCGACCAAATGTGTCAGTGAATGCTCGTTCTCCGTTGATCCCCGGAATAATGGTACCATCGAAGCGATACCGCTTCTTCGGCGGGGTGGAGGGTGGCTGAACAGGTGCATCATCAAGGTCCTCCTCGTCGGAGTCATCGTCACTAGAGTCATCTGTGGATGAGTCGTCAGATGACGGGTCATCTGAATCATGTGGAGGTGGCTGCACGGGTGGCTGTACTGGCTCTCCTCGGGCAGCCATCATCTTTCGGTATCTAAAATGCGGGATCGGAACGAGTCGTCCATCAGGAGCGCGTCGGTACCAATGGCGATACTGGATACGGAATGGAACCTCCCCAAATTTTGCGGGAATCACAACATCACCAGAGCGAGGCTGTGACCCCAAGGGTCCTGGGGCAGATGGAGCTGGAATCTCCGGGAGGTCCTGGGCTCCGTCAGAAGTAGCCACTGGGGCAGGCGTATGGCTGCTAGCTCCGGAATACGAAGCGTCGGGGTCACTAGAGGATGTCGCTAACGGGATCGGTGGATCGGCAACAGTGGCAGGTGAAGTGGCTGAAGTGTCTGAACTGCCCAAAACGATAGCAGGTGGAATATCCGACATCTGAACAAGGAAAAATAAATTTTCCATGTCAGTAAGTCATAAAGCAAGCACGTATTAGGCCAACAGTCTAAATCATGTATAACGGTAAATAGCATGGTAATAACAGTAAATTGTACAGAAGTAGCATGCAATCGAAAGAAAGTAATATCATGCAGTAGAGAAATCATGTAGTAATATACGGCATATAGCAGTAAAAGTAAGCAACAACATGCAGTAAGTTCAGCGGAAACAAGTAAACTAGCAAGTTGTAGATTAGTCCTATTAGTAAATCCTACTCGGGTCGGTCTTAGACTCACTAATGCAACCTAATTCCCTACAACCAATGCTCTGATACCAAATGTGATGCCCCGTACAAAACCATCGTGTATGAATCATCAACAACAGGATCATTACAAGGTCAAACACTATATGCGTTTTCAAAACAAGTTTGCATTCATGATAAAAGGTGACGTCATAACCAACGTCAAATGTTTTACATCAAAAGTATGCTCCTATGAATAGAGCAAAGATAATAGTACGTGACCCTTAGGTCATTACAAATCATAGTTCCAAAAGTAATAAAGTTTATGAATGCAAGATAACGTTCATGCAGTGACATCTCTAAGGCAGCGGGTGTCTACAGCAAGACTAGTACACAGCGGAAGCAGCTAACCTTAAGCACCTGAGAAAAACATGCTTCAAAACGTCAACACAAAGGTTGGTGAGCTATAGTTTAAGTATAACATTAATGTAAGGTAGGCCACGAGATTTCAGTGCTACAAAGAGCATTTCAAAACAGTATGATAAAGTATATGTTTAACCGTGGGCACTTGGTAACTAACTTAACATTTATACCCCCTGAAAGTACACTTGGCAAGTGCGTATGTATACGAAGTATTAAACACTCGTTAAATGCTAGCGCGACTAGCCTGAGTGGGGATGTCAAACCCTATGGATCCATATCTAAGATTCGCGTTCACCGGTTCAAAAACCAATGACTAAACGTTACCGAGCTAAAGGGAATGTTTATGCCGTTGTATAACCCACACATATATAAGTTTAAGTACTCGTGCCTAGTATGTAAAATGTAAAATGCGCATGTATTCTCAGTTCCCAAAATAGTTAAAGTAAAAGGGAATGCTATAACTCACAGTGGTAAAGTAGTGGTAAAGTCGAGTCGGGAAAATAAGCAAGTACGTAGGTCCGAAAAGTCCTTAACCTAAGTCAAATAGTACTAAGTCAGTAAATCGTCCCAATAGGTTTAAATGTATGTAAATAAGGTCTTAAAGGTCATCATCAATCATCATCAAACAAAAGGTGTAAAGTAAGTTTCGTTTATGAAAGAAGTTTAAAACAAAGGCTGACTTCGGTCAGTCGTCACAACCTCAATACCTACTGAAATAAGGTGAGACCAGTGGCCATGGCTCCATATATGAGTCCTTTATTTGTGTTAAAAATTCCAGAATCAAACTCATCTTCGTTTGACCGTGCGACGGTCTAAGTGCGAGTAGGTCAGAATTTTCAGCACAACGTTAAAAGACATAGTGACACTCGGAGGGCCATAAATCCTAAACCGTAACTCGGATTAAGACGAGTCCTAAATGAAAAGTTATATACTAGAACAGAGCTATCTGAAAATCATCTTTACAGTAGCCCAGGTCATACGGGTCAGACACAGAAACAGTAAAACATTAGGTTTCGGGGTTTCTTGGTACTCGATGCTTATCACGTTTCTCATCCTTGAGGCATATAGCTTCAAGTGTACAACTCGTTGATGTGTTTACATCATTTTTACCAAGTTTTGACCATCATAACCCAAATGTAAGTCTAAGACAAGTAGCACAACTCAATTAAGCATTGCAAGTGTCATGATGAATCAAAGTTACATCAAAGTCTTAGATTTAACACATACATGAAATATAAAAGTAATATTGAACTACAAACTTGAAAGTAAACTAACTAATCAAGATCTTAAGATGTAGAACATAGTTCTTAGTTAGTTCTTGTAGATCCAAGACTCAAAAGTCTAGATCTAAGGTTATTAAGTTAAATCCTAAGTATTAATACTTGAATCTTTACTTTAATGAAACCATAAGTTACAAAACTTAGATTATCATCTTGTAAAGTGAATGTAAGCTCATAAGCTCTTGATTATGACAAAGTTAGAAGACCATAAGCTACATAAACTTAGATCTTACATAAATATATGAAGTTATAACTAAAGAGTTACACTTCCATGTTCTTGAAATCTTAAAGTTAACTTTTAGTTCCAAGAAGTATGAGATCAAGACTAACTTGTAATACTTGACCAAATCACAACTTTAAAGTACATAAAATGAAGAAATAATCTAAATACACAAGTAATAAGTTCATGGGTTTCATACTTTTAAAGATTCAAGCCTAAGTCTTGATCTTTAAAAAGTAAACTTTAAGTTTACTTCATGAACTTCAAGTATGGTTTTAACTCATGAACTTTAATCTTTTAAAACTTTAAATGTAGAACATAAACTTGAAAGTTTAAGCTCTCTTATGTTCTTCTAAATACAAGATAAATGGAGAACAAACTAAAGAGTTTGATTCTTGTAACTTGTAAAGAACAACAACAACTAGTAAGTAACTAAACAAAGACAAGTATCAAACAACAAACAAAGATGATGATGATGAGAGTGTAGCTTGCTACGGTTTTGAGCAAGGAAAGAAGAAGAGAAAAAGTTCAAGTTGCTTACAAGAATTAGAGAGAAAAGAGAGAAAGTTGCAAGTATTTTTTGTGTGTGTTTTTGAATGAGAGAATGCAAGTGTATGAAGTAATACAAAAATGAAACCAAAATCCCCTTTTGACTCCTTGAAGCCGATGGTTTCACTCATCACAAGGGGGAGGGATTAATCCACTAGGTTCTTGCATGTTGAAGTCTTAAAAGTTGGTTATAAGAGGTGATTTCATGGGGATAAGGTGGTAACTAGATTCCTTGTGCACAAAACTAACTTAAGTCATCTAGTTAGGTTTGGAAGTAATACTTGCAATATGTGATGGGCTGATTTAGTCCATTAAAGATGTAGGGTGGGCTCTTAAGTCCATTAACTATTAATAAAAGCCCATGTTCAAGTAATTAACAAATAAATCTAACAAAAGCCCAAGTAATTAACTAGTAACCATAGTTAATTAAAATGATTAATAAATTAATCATGAATATAAATAATACTCAAAAATATTATTCGTGTAATGTATGTGTGTCACAAAGACGTTTCGGGCATTTAAAGTCAAGTATGATCAATCATGGTAACAAGTAAATGTAATAACATACATTCGTTAAATCACAAGTATTAATAATAACAATTATTAATAAATAAACGTTGGTAAAATCCAGGGTCGTTACATTAATGGTGACAAATATAAAAATTGTACACGTTAAGTTACTAACACCACCAAAAAAAACTTTTAAAATTTGTCAACACCACGGGCTCTTAAACTCAAAAGAACTTTTAAAATTTGTCAACACCACGGGCTCTTAAACTCAAAAAAAGTTTTCAAATTTTTCAACACCACGGGCTCTCAAATAATTCTTATACTTTTCCTATTTTTTTAGAATCGCTATTTGCATACCAATATGAAATGTAAATTATATTTTTTGCACGGTTTTTTACAAACGCGTGCAACGCACGGGCTCAAAAACCTAGTATGTATATATATATATATATATATATATATATATATATATATATATATATATATATATATATATATATATATATATATATATATATATATATATGAAAAGAATATATATAGGTGTATCGTGTATGTACGTCTAGTGTATGAAGGGTTCGAGACGCGTTCGTGTGTTGGAGTTCAAGTACGCGAAAAATGGACAAAAACCCACATAAGGTCGCGGCGCGACGGAGGGAGCCGCGGCACGGCATTTAACTAGAACCAGGATCGGGAGGCACGCAAACAAGACACCAGATCACGACCAAGGTCGCGGCGCGAGGAAAGAGAGCCGCAGCGCGGCAAATCTGGGGGACTGGTTCCGAATTTCGTAGTTTTAAGGGTTTTTAGGGGCATTTCGGTTATTTCGCGTGTGTGCCATATTTGAGATCTTAAATCCCATCCACTCATCTCATTTTCTTTATTTCTTTTTCCTTTTCTTCTTCATTTTCTCTCAAAACTTAAATACTTCCAATCATTCAAGAGGAATTTTGGAAAGGAAGAAGCGAGATTCGATCGAAAGCGTAAGAGGCAACTTTGTTCTCCTCGTTCTTAGCTACAAGGTGATACTAGTGGTAAGCTCTAACTCCGAAATTCGTTTTTGTGTTCATGTTCATATTTTAGAGGTTTTTGATTGTGAGTTCATAATGAAACCCCATTAGTTGTTAATGGAAGATTAACACCAAGATTCAGGTTTATAAGTATTAAAGGTGGGTTTTGGATTTGGTGTGCAAGTTTAAACATGTAAGACATGCAAAGAGTGAATAATCACTAGTATTAGTGGTTATTGATGTATTGGAGACCATTTGGGTTCGATTGGTTGACTAATTTTAAAATAGGTCAAAATTAGGGTTTAGGTGTTAAAATGGGCAAGATAGGTGTTTAACACTTATATTTCGGTTTGATTGTTGTATTATGACCATTCTCACTTGTGTTAGTGATTATTGGTTAGTTTGGAAGCGGTTTGTGCTTGGAAGTGCATTTGGGTCAAATTTGCACTAGTTGTCAATATGGGTTGGTTTGTAATCCACCCTAATTGTGTTGTTTGTTATGTGATAATGGAATAGGTACGTTCCATTGGAGATTGCGGATTTTGGTTTGGCATCCATCAAGACTTCAAGGTGAGTGTTAATATCCTATGTGCATATGTATGTGTAGGATGGGTGCGGGTCTGATGAAGTGGTTCTCAGTTATAGAGCTCACTTCACATATAGGTGGATTTGATGGACTTGTGTATAGGTCCAATTGGCACGCTTGTGCGTTTTGGTTGACCACCTTTGGCGAGGTGCACACTTTGTGTGTACGTTATCACATGTGCTTGTGATGTGGATTATATAACCCCAATGGCGAAGGGTTGGTGTTGAGTTGTGATGTGGGTAACCCCGATGTGGTGGATTTTATAATCCCGTGACCGTGGATTTTGATTTGGGAAGTGGATCACGTGTGGATGCGGATTCACGATGACTCGTGTAGTTTCGGTCATCTTAATGAGGCAGTGATCTCGTGTGGTTACGGATTTACTAAGGCTCGTATAGTTCGGCCAACCTCGATGTTGTTGTGTTATTGAAGATAGTAGTCTCGTGTGGATGCGGATTTACTAAGGCTCGTGTAGTTCGGCCAATCTTCATTTTGGTAATTGACTTTTGGTATTGGGTTAAGGGGTTAACCTTGGGCGTGTTACGCTTTATTGTTATACATGTATATCATCGTATTGTTGTGATGTAGCTAGCCCTCCGGGTGCAGCTTGATGGTGTAGTTTATATCGTTGTTGGTGAACTTACTTGTTGATATTGTTAGCTTGTTGTTTAGCGATTGTACGGTATGCTTAGTTTTGCTAGCCTTTATACTTGGATGCTCCGGTATGTGCTATTTGATTATTATTGTGTGGCGTGTCCATTTTATGCATATATATGTATGTAGTATATTTTCACTCACTAAGCGTTAGCATACCCTCTCGTTGTTGATATTTTTATAGGTTCCCGCGATGGTGGCTCGGGTAAGCTTGGGGATTAGAGATATTGGCTAGGTTGCTTTAGAAAATCTTGCTTTTGGACTCGATTAGGATTGGGTAGCGTATCCCCAATCACCATGCTCGGTTATGTTGAATATTAAAATAGTCGGGTCGTGTATGCCCGTTTGGATATTTAAACTTATGTATTAAACGTTTTAAAGTTGTCTAAACTTATTATTGTAATGGAAGCGTTTCAAAAATATAAATGGGACCTAAATGTTAATAATATTAATTTAATTTAAAGGAAAAAAATTTATGGGCCGGAATACGACGGGTTGAGTCGTTACATTATAAACAGGAATAAATAAGTAAAAAAATTTATATTTGTAATGTACAATTCTACGATAAAAAAGATAACTTAAAAGTAAGTGGTAAACTGCATAGTAATAAAAAATAAAGTATGATATTTTTAAATTACGTATTTTTTGTTTGAAGACACTATAATTAAGATGAATAGAGTGTAATACGGATTAAAATGTTGGGAGAAATTTCATGTGTTGTCTAGCACATAATTCGCGATTACACATGTGATTTGTAAAAGTAGTTATTATTAAAGGGCAGGGCCGGTCCTGAGTATAACGATGCCTGGTGCGAAATAATTAATTATGCCTCACTAAAATTTTTAAAACTAATACTAACAAACTATATATTCTGGGTATTACAAAAATTTAAAGACGTTTATTACTTTTTTCAATAAGATTTTTTGTTACCTTCATTAATGCTATTTTTTTTTCATTATCTTAACGATTTTTATCATATTATATATATAAGATTTTGTTAAAAAATCAAAACGTATCTTCCGCAAGATAATAAGTAAATTATTTTAAAATAGAATATAATAGTAATAAAATTTCATTAAGAACAATTAACTAATAATATAATGACAATAATAATAGCAATTTAATAGATAATCGAGAACTTATTTGTATTAACTATATATATCAACTAATACTAACAAGTTTTAATTACTTCACGTAACCACGTTAACAATTTGAATTTATTCTTAAAAAAAATCTGGATCAAAAGAAAATTATTCCAAGTTATAGAGGTTCTACATTCTCGCAATTAAATAATTTGGTCTATTATCACTTGTGTATGTCTAATACACTTCTGAATTTTAATATTATAGGGTTATTGTATTTTAGTTATCGATAATAATAATTAGTCTAAATCTTAGTTTTTTGTTTTCTATAATGCACACCATTTTATGCCTATGTCATAGAAGTATATTTTAGATATCGACTATAGCTATATGGCAAACTAAGTCAAACAAAATTTAGAGAATCAGAAATACAATTTGAAAGTTTTAGAGTCAATAGTGAAAAAAGTAATTCCAAGAACTATTTGAATAAATAGAGAAAAAATGTAAAAAGCATATCCCCACGCACATTTTACAGTCGTCTTCCTCACCCAACCTTGAAACTGCATTAAAAAAAAATTGAGTTTTTTTTTTCTTGGGTAGTTGTTCAATCTTTAAGAAAACGTAATATAATAATCATAAAACATGTTTTCGTTGTTGTAACTCATCTGAAAGTTGTCCATCATGACATAGCACGAACCGTAATTTTGATGCCCCGAAAGGTATGATGCCCGGTGCGGTCGCACCCTTCGCCCCGCACCAGGTCCGCCCCTGATTAAAGGAACATTAATGTTTGTAAATAAAATTTAAAACATAACAAGATTTGTCATGGTTATAACTTCATTTTCAAAATCACAATCACAAAGACCCGATATGTATTGTTAAATATGCCGCATTTACAGTAATTCCTAGATCAGAATCTACAGTATTATAACGTGGCAAAATAGACGGGATCATCACAGTTGTTGAAAAATTTGTTCGTATATTTTATGTAGCAAATTTCTCCTGAAGAGAGAGCCATAATTAAGGATTGCTTTTGTTTAAGGTTGTGTTTCCCAAAGATTTTATGAGGATTTGATACTTTTCTTAAGGTATACTCCGTACTTATAATTTCCTATGGCAAGGAAGGTGAAAATGTACCTTTTATTGCTTAAATATAATGAATTAATCACTTAGATTAGCTCACATTTCTAGGGATGTACATTGTGTTGACCAAAACCAAATCCAGAAATAAAAACTCTAAATCGATATATGATGATTTGCTTTTAAAATTAAAGATTATTTTACTCTGTGTATTATACCTCATATTACTAATATCGTTCTTCAGTTTTTTTTTTTTTTTTTTTTTTTTTTTTTGAAATCCTTTATTTTTCAAAAAATTGCAATCAACATTCCTCCGTCAACCTGCTATTAAAAAGATCCGTTAACCCTTGACATGTGCATTGCATGTGAGGGTAAATTCATCATTTTACTCTTCATCTTCATTTCTTTACTAAAAAGGAGAGACCACTTATAACAACCCTCGAATTTTCATACTTGAAATGACTATTTTACCCCTAGGGTTTCTGCATGCTTATTAAAAATGAAATTAATAAGTAATTACTCTACTTTAATACAACGTTGACCAAATATTAATTTTTAGTCGACACATTTTGTTAATTAAAGTTTATATTATTTTTATAATATACTTTAGTTAATATTACAAGTATTAAAATTAATGTATGACTACGTGTTAGTACATTCCTACGTATAACATTTTTATTCAATGAATCGTCTCGGATTCTAAACCAACGATTTTATTTTCGTGATTTCCAAATCTGAATTTTTTATGTACGACATTCCAATGTCGTATGAGTTAATAAAATATTCCTATATTTTATTTCATAGATTTATATCCTTCTCACGTACTTTAAATCGCGTAGCGTTATAATTATCGGATCACGTTCGTTTAATTGTTCGTGCCAAAATTGTAAATTCAAAGTTCGATGGTGGACCTACTGGTTAGCCTATTTCCGCCGATCCTTAGATGACTCATGGGTTACTAATTTTCCATTTTATTTAAATAAATTCCTTATCTAAATTTTATTTAGGAAAAGATGTATATTAAATATTACTCCGTTAAGTTTTAATAAAAAAAAAAAAAATTTACGTCATTGTTTTTGAAACCTACGGCCGAAATCCCATAGGCTCAAGTCAAACTTTATTTTTATTTTGTTTTGTTATTTCATTTATTTATATAGATAATACTAATTAAGGATAGGATACAAAAAATTAATATATCTCTTCCATCCTAAAAGTGCCGATCTCCCAACAAGAATAGACCAAGTCTTTTATTTTTAGTTGATATATAATTTGGACTCTTGTTTCATGTCGTTTGCAATTTTTATGAATTAGATATGATTTTTCAAAGTTTATAAAAATAATTTTTTTTTTAAGAATGCTGATTGAGAAAAATGAGTTTTTGTCGAAATCGTGTCGATCACCAAGGTCATTTAAACGCTGTAAAAATCGTCAAATAAATCATGCAGTATCTTGATAGCAAGGGGAAGCTATTGGTTTTTCTCGTTTGTCAAACCGAATCCCGAGCATCGTTTTAAATATTGTCAAAGTGGGTCACCTGAGCGCACTTGTACTTTTTCTGAAAAGCTGAAACGAAATTACTGAAATGTCAAAACGGCGTCGGTTGCCACGAGTTGCTCAAATTGAGTTGGATCCTGAAAATATTTGTGTAGTCTCTTTTTGGTAAAAAGTAACACTTGGCATTGGCCGTTTTTCAAGTTAGGTCCCACTGATTTTTATAAAAATTCCCAAAGTGGACAGTTTAGGCATTTTTACAATATTTTTGAGTTTGTAATTTTTCTAAGTCATTAAATTACTAATACTAATATTATGATAATATGATTTTAAAATGAGTATAAATAAGTTTTAAAGATTGTTTTGAGTCTTGTTCACTTTCAACGCTGATCGTTGACTTTTGGGTTGACTTTTTAGTTGACTTTTTCATTTGACTTTTGTTTGACTTAAGTGGACTTTCTAAATAAAGAAACTTTTAAAAATAGAAACTTACCTAAAATAGAATATTTCTAAAAGGGGAAACTTATTAAAAATAGAAAGTGTGTGTAATACTTTAACTTATTCAAATCTTTTGTCTCATAATTCCAAAGCCACTTCAAGCACTAGGACTATCATACAATGACATGACATAAGTTAGATATATTCTGACCTATCATATTATTTAGGTTGGAGTCTAGATCACTCTTGATCTTCATTATTCACGTACTTGTTATATCTTCTCCTGCTATTTTAAGGTGAACTTCACAGCTCCACTTTTTAACTTTCTCTATTACTTATTTTATAACTTTTAGGGTGAGACACATGCTTGCTTTCAAATGGTTTTACGTTTAGACACAAGTACCCGAAAACTGTTTAACTGTGCTGACATGCTTTGATTCATGCTAAATCCCTACCATGATATCGTTAATTGCTACGAATAAAGGCAAACTTAGTTATTGTGAATGGGTCTATTGAGAGTGACGTCTCTAACCATTTGACCGTTGGTCTTTGGTTACATAATAATGATTAAACGACACTGACAGTTCAAGGTGTCCTGGGGTAACTTTGTTTAGTTTCGATATCATAACTTCAGCATCTACTTTTGATAACTAAATCTTGTGGTCTAAAAACTTGTTATGATTATTAAACCTATGTTGTTCACTCAACCATTTTTGGTTGACACTTTAAGCATGTTTTGTCTCAGGTGAAAATTGCTAAAGATTATTTGCTATTTGGACTTTGCTGCTTTTGGAGTCCGCATTTTTACATTCATATTATTGCATTAGAACACCTATTGTAATGACTTAATACTTTCTGCTGCTTATAATACATTGGTTTTAATTAAAAACGTCTCATATAGAGTCGTTCTCGTTTATACATACTTGTGTTGTGATATTATGAAGTCATATTTCCCCGGCCCTATTTGGGGGTTATGACAGAGTGGTATCAAAGCCAGGTTGTTATAGAGAACCAGGATTGCATTTTATGTGTGCCTTATGTGCTAGATAGGTGCCTTAGCAATCTATAGGACTATAACCTTTCCTGCCTTAGTTTTAAGTGCTTTTCCTTTGATCTTTATACTGCTATTTCATCTCATTTCCTGCTTTTACCTCTGTTGATATTCTGTATCCTTTCCTAAGGATATCAAGCCAAAACCCTATTATCTTACCTGATCCCGGCTCTAAAGGATCGGTTAGTATGTGATTGTTATCATATCCATACATATCTTATAACCTGACTTCGCCATTGTGATTCAAAGTATTCTTTGACTCACACGAGTTATTTTTATCAGACCACCTCGGTTAGTGAAACCGAGGGATGTTACTCATGAATTCTGAAATGCTCGACATTTCAACATCAAAGTTTGATCACGTATCCGGACCATATGGTGTGATATTGAAGTGGAAATATGAATTAGTGAAATATAATGACGTCAGGCCAACGTGATTATATTACGGTAATTCATATAGAAATTTCAATATCATGAAATATAGAATAGAAAGTGAATCAAAGAAAAATTCCCAATACATTAATTCAAAAATCTCAATATTATTACATGAAGGGTAACTATCATCTGATTTATAGATATACGGAGAGATCGTTTCAACCAAACTATCTATCTCATACCCATGAGTAGATTAACAAATTCTCCTATGCTATAAACGTTGTAAAGCTTTGCATTCTTTCTTTCTTAAACAACTTATCTCTTTATCTTTGACGCTTAATTATCACATCCCCACTGGAAGGAAGGATGCCTGTTCTTAAGTGACCTGAAGTGACACCCTCGGAATTTCTTCGAAGCATGCTTCTTGTTATCTGTAATTACGCTCCTAGTGTAGATTTTCATAAACCCATTAGGAAACCCGTCGAAGATAAGCGACAACCACTCACAAGATTTTCATTTGAATATTCAAATGAAGATATTATAAACACCACATTCACTATCACTTTCTCATACTCTACCATTCATATCTCACTTGTCAGCAACAACTTCACACATAAACATTTTGAATTCCAAGAATGTATGCCCTAATAATAGTTAACAACCGCATTTAAATACAATAGATTTCATTACCACACAACATTTTTTCTTAAAAATAGCCCAAAATTTTCAAAATACCTTCACCCGATCTTCATTGATCTGTTTCCAACTCGTAACCTCCGAAATATGAAAAATTCTGTTACCAAAATTTTACACACACTATTTTAATGTGCGACGAAATTTTATAAATTTATTTACCGCCATTCGTGCAAATTTTATAAATTGTATATATTAAGCAAAATTTACCTTTATTTATTTTTGACTAGTACATATAAAATTATACTCTTACTTTTACAAATCAATTATTCAAAAGATATTTTACTTAAAATAGTACATGCTGTACATAACTCTAGTTTTACTAAGAACTTCGTTCCTTTTTACATTGTCACCTTAAGCGACTCGAACTTCCATAAAATTTTCATTGCTTGTCTATATAAACATTTTCGTATTATTCTACACCACGTATTAATCACAATTCCTCTTGTCCTTCGAAACTTATCATTAAGTTCATCAATCAAAACTCTCTATTCTCATCAACTTTTCCCTTTTGTGATTGACCGTTGAGAAGATTTTACTTCTAATATCTCACGACTAAATCACAGCAACCTCGTAAAACGTCAATTCTATGATTTAATATCTTTTTGGCACAAGAAAGCATTTTCGGAGATTTTCTCACCTGGTGTACACTATTCCTTATAACCAATGATTCTCATTTCTTCTCATCCGCACTTAAACCCATGAGTGAGAATGAATCCTAGATCGACTCGCCATAGGTACGAGAACGTCTTTCTCATCAAGAGATCACACCAATCGTGCGATTTCCTATCAGAAATATAATTTATGATCCTCGCTATCCTCTCTAAAGGAGTTACCTTAAACGTTTATGATGTTTATGTGTTTACTCTAAACTAGTTACAACTAGATGTAATTCTAAACAGATGTAATTCTAAACAAATTTCGACCTCTGTTTCAACATATAGTTAAAATCATGATCATAAGGTGCTTTCCGCAAGGATAAGTTCGTATGTATTATAATATGTTGAACGATATCTTTCATTAATCACTCGTATCATTCTGTGGGCGTTATGAGTTTCTTGTCATGCCTTTTGGTTTAACCAATATTTCTGCTATATTCATGGATCTTATGAACCGTGTATGCAAACCTTATCTTGATAAATTCGTAAGCATTTTCATTGATGACATTTTAATCTATTCCAAGAGCGAGAAAGAGCATGAGCAACATCTGCAATTGATTCTAGAGCTCTTAAAAAAGGAACAACTGTATGCCAAGTTTTTCCAAGTGTAAACTTTGGCTTCGAATCGTACAATTCCTTGAACATGTAGTTAATAGTGAAGGAATACATGTCGATCCTATATAAATCATCATTAATCAGAAATTTTCAAGAACTAGCCATGGAGGAAGTCCATAAGACTATATATTCTAATCACCTAGGCTCTTTTAGCTGAAATTTCATACAATATCAACTCTCACTCAAGTAGGTCCCCACTGTAATTAAGTGTAGACTTTGCTTTAACAAAACGTTGACCGAATGATAATTTTTTTTTTAGTCAACACTTCCTGTTAAATAAAGATCATACATTTCACATCTCGAATTTTAAAAAGTGTCTTGTTGACGACATACTCGTTATTCCCTTGAATGATCTTCGTATTAATTTCACTTCATCGAAAAACCTATAGAAGTTATGGATCGTGAGGTTAAACGTTTGAAACAAAGCTCTATTCCTGTTGTTAAAATCCGTTGGAATTCACGAAGAGGCCCCGAGTATACCTGGGAACGTGAAGACCAAATGAAACAGAAATATCCACATCTATTCTAATCTGCTGATGCATCCGAGAAGTCTTCCTGAAACTTCAGGACGAAGTTTAAATTAACGGGAAGGTACTATAACAACCCTCATTTTTCCCTTTTGAATTAATCAAGTTGTCCTTAGGGTTTCAATGTCATATTCTGTGCATCATCATTAGGGTTGTTATCCATTTCGACAAACGAACATTTATGCTTTCATTAAATGATCGCGTGTATTGTTAAAACCCTAGTATTATTTAAATCCCTAAACCAAACCCTATGCATTAAAAGCTAAACCCTAATACCATTTGACATTAAACCCTAACCCTAAAATGTAAACTATATGTATTAATATAATTGTGACAGTATTTATATATATAAACTAATTAGAACCAAATTAAGAAATTTATAAAAGTTAGGGGTTAACAATTAAATAAAATGTAACCCTAATATAAATAATATTAATAATTAATAATAATAATAATAATAATAATAATAATAATAATAATAATAATAATAATAATAATAATAATAATAATAATAATAATAATAATAATAATAATAAAAAAAATATAAACTTATAAAATAAAAATCGGCTACATAAAAAAAAATCGGCCAACAAATTAAAAAAAAAAAAAAAAAGATAAACTCCAAGTTCCTATCCTGATCTAAATCAAAATAGAGTTAATCCTAATCCTAACTACAATTTGAGTTGTGATCTAATACTAAATCCATACACTATATAAACACCCATTAGGCTATCCATTCTTATTCACAAATCATTCACCAATTACTCAAAACCTCTCCCACACCCTTGCTAGTTTCGGCAGATTTTTCATCACCCACATCACCCTTTTTGTCGACCAAAACAATCCTCCAAACAGCCCCTTTAATCACTTTTTTTCCTGTCGCCACCCAGCTGCTATATGCAGCCATACTACCGTCCAAAACAGAAGTCCTTGTGCTGTGTTTTTCGACCCAATTTGCAGCCCTTATTCCCCCACAATCGACATCCATCACCCACCAAAACAGCCCCTCCAGTTCGCCATCCCAACTGCAGCTATGCTGCTGTTCCTGCGCCCCAAAACAGCCCTAAAAACCCGCACAATTCGTCACCCTGCTGCTGCGTTTTTCTGCAGCTAAACTGCCCCATTACTCCAGCTTTTTGCTGCTGTTATTCGACCCGAACGGGCTGTCTTTTTACAGCTGAAACTCGCCACCAACACAGCCCTCTAACCCTCCTGTTTCTGCTATTTTTCGCCACCCTAAAACAGCCACAAGTCGCCATCGTTGCTGCGTATTCTCTGCTGTTTCTGCGGTGTTTCCTTGCTCGACAAAACAGCCCAAAAACCTCCTGTGTGCTGCTGCGTTTTCTGTTTTTGTTTCAGTTCAACATCATCATCATTCATCTTGTTTCTTGGTTGACAAATTCACTTAAGGTATCCCTAAAGTCTATAACTAATCATACTTTTAAATTGTTTTAATTATTATGTTATTAGTTATTGATTATGAATATGATCAAAAATTTTGACATTGAAGTGATATATATATTTAATGTATATGAATATGTTAAAGATAATGAATTGATTATGTTCATGAATATTATGAATACTTGAAGATGTTAATAAAAAAAATAAAAGGTTATGAATATGGTTTGAAAAGTTAAAGATGATTAAAAAGATTTAGAATTATTGAACATGTTAAAGGTTAGGAGCATGATTAATGAATATGTATAAAGTTGTGAATTTTTATAATGATAAAGATATTGCATGCATGCACGTAAAATATGTAGCTAGTAAAAGAAAATAAGATGGTGATTTAGATGATTAATAAGTTGAAAGTATGATTAGATATTATGATTAACAAGATTAAGTATGTTAATAAGGTTATGAAGGATAATGAAAGATTATGATATTGATATATATAAATTAGATAAGTAAATGAGTAAAAGATTTGGATGATAATTATAGTTAATAAAGATTAGGGTTGATGAATATGATTAAGTATTATGATTATAAACTTGGGTGTGTTAGTAAATAAAAAGTTATGATTTTATGTAGGCGAATAATGACTAGTAATTTTTGAGGGTTGATTAGTAAAGTACAATCATAATGATATACGTATGCATGTACATATATATAGGTAGGTATATGCTTGTGTATATATTTAGATGTATACGTACGTGTATATGTATGTGTATATATGTATGTATATGTGCGTGTGTATGTATGTATGAATGTGCATTATGTAAGTTATATAAGTTAGTAACCATAGTAATAAAAAGTAATAAGTGTATATATATATATATATATATATATATATATATATATATATATATATATATATATATATATATCATCTTACACTTATGTATATGTAACCCCTACACCTAATGTATATATATATCGTATAGTTATGAACACATACATGTATAATAATAAATAAAGAGTATATATGTATGTGTCACATAGGTATAATTATATACGTAACATATAATGATAAGTTACATAATTAAAGACTAATAATACTATTATTAGTATAATTTATACACTTATCTATATAGTAACACTTAAGTACACTAAGTATATTATGTGACGATCCGGAAATTTCCGACCAAATTTAAACTTAACCTTTATATGTTTCTGACACAATAAGCTGAATTTGTAATGTTGAATCTCAAAAATTTTGGAACTACATTCATGTAATCAATTACCCTTTGACCGTGTTCGACGATTCACGAACAATTATGTGTATATAGATATGTATATATAATATATAATATTAACTGAAAACATTAACAAAGTATTAGATATATGATACTTTACATGAACGTATTTGTTTCGATATATTTATCGACAGAATTAAGAGATAATATCAAATGATTGAATTATCAGATACATTATGATATGATTACGGGCCAATGTTATGAGGTCCATTGTGATTTAAGAAATCTATTCTTTTTGACAATATTCGGAAAATGGTAAAGTGATCTATAAGTAAGAACGTGGAGTGTAAATAACTTAGATGTTGGATATCGACAAGTTAAGTAACTCGACATTTTTCTTTAAGATGATTTCATACGTTTATAAACCTTTGGAATTTATCCCATGCTTCACCAACAGACTGTAATTTAAAAACTTGAAACCTATTATGAATATATATAATTCTACTTTTCTAAAATGTTTTATGATATAACGATTTTCATTATTTTAACCTTTTAACAAAATGATTCTTAACTATATTTAGTTTTGGAAAATAAAATTATCATATTTATTTGATTTAGTTTCAAAAGTACAAAAAACGTTTTCAGTTTAAAAAGAACTTTATTATTAAAACGTATATATCTTTTATAAATATCTAGAACCACTTTTGACAACTCATTACTTAACCAATATGATAAAGATAACGATATTTATATTTTATTTTATTAAATATATATAACGATTTAAATTAATATTATATATATTTATACGCGTATTATACGTATATAGTTTTATACTTTTACTATACTTTAACTTTACCTTTACTTTACTTTTACTTTACTTTAACTTTAATAATTCATACTTTAATAATTTACTTTAATAATTGATACTTTAATAATTCACTTTAATAATTTACTTTAATAATTCATACTTTAATAATTCACTTTAATAATTCACTTTAATAATTCATACTTTAATAATTCACTTTAATAATTCATACTTTAATAATTCACTTTAATAATTCACTATAATAATTATACTTTAATAATTCACTTTAATAATTCACTTTAATAATTCATACTTTAAAAATATATTATAAATAGAATTGAATAGGTTTCATTATTTCAAAGAAACTTGAAAATATATTTCTCTAAACTCTCTCAATCGAATTACATATATATATATATTTTCTTTGTATTATTTCAAGATATTATTAGTATACATAAAATACTACGACGGAGTTATACTCAGACGATTTCAAAATAAGTTTTCAAACAGGATAAAGCTAAGGAAATTATGGGTTATAGCTATGGAGGTTATGGGTATTGATCAAGAGTATTGCTCGTGAGTCAAACTAGTGTTTATCATCTCCGTTGCGTCTACGTACTTTTCCTGCAATATTGAATCTCAATATTGATACGTTCGTGAATCCAAGGCCAACATTGCACTTGTTCAATGACGTCATATGTATTTTTACTACAAAATATAGTATTGTGAGTTTCATTACTCCCTTTTTATATATTTTTGGGCTGAGAATACATGCGCTGTTTTATAAATGTTTTACGAAATAGGCACAAGTACTAAAACTAATTCTATGTGGGTTTAAACCAGAAATATACCCTTAGCTTGGTAACATTAAACTACTTGTCTATGTACGGTAGGCGCGAATCCTAAAGATAGATCTATTGGGCCTGGCAAACCCCATCCTGACTATGGGATGCTTTAGTACTTTGAGATTTATATAACACACCTGATTCGGTGTACTTTCAGAGGGTAAAACATGAATGTTAAGGCTTGTTACCGGGTGCCTACAACTTATAGAATACTTTTATACACTTGCGAGTGTACATATATTTATAAACGGAAATCTTGTGGTCTATCAATATATTGAAATGATTGTTATGATAAACCTATGAACTCACCAACCTTTTGGTTGACACTTTAAAGCATGTTTATTCTCAGGTATTAAAGAAATCTTCCGCTGTGCATTAGCTCATTTTAAGAATATTACTTGGAGTCATTCATGACATATTTTGAAAGACGTTGCATTCAAGTTATTGAGTTCATCAAGATTATTATTAAGTCAATTATAGTTGGATGTATTATGAAATGGTGTGCATACCGTCAATTTTTGTTGTAAAGAAAGTTTGTATTTTAAAAACGAATGCAATGTTTGTAAAATGTATCATATAGAGGTCAAATACCTCACGATGTAATCAACTATTGTGAATCGTTTATAATGTATATGAACGGGTCCTTTCAGTTGGTATCAGAGCGGTGGTCTTAGCGAACCAGGTCTTGCATTAGTGTGTCTAACTGATAGTTGTTAAGATGCATTAGTGAGTCTGGACTTCGACCGTGTCTGCATGTCAAAAGTTTTGTTTATCATTTTTAGTCGGAAATCATCTACTTACCATCCTTAGGAAATTACCTGCTTAGCATTCTTAGTCTAGACACGTCTTGCTGCATTGATTGCATGAATAGTGTATAGATAAAATTCATATCTTAGTTTATCTGCTAAATCATATCTTATCGTATCTATTAACGTAAACTTTGCCTGACATATTCTGTAAATTCCTCCGTAATCTATGAAATCTTTTGATCTATATATATAGATATTCTATGTAGTTAGAATACCACCCGATAGCCGGAAAATCATTTCGTATCGAAAAATCCTTTATCAAATCGTACGAAATGGAATTCGTCATCAGTTCAAGTTCCTCGGATTCCGAAATGGAATCCCACTCAAGCTTCGAAAGCAGTATGACTGGAATGGATCAACCAATCTGCCATCATCTATTCTGGATGAATTGGGGATGGGTTCGTAGCCTCCTTAATCATTGGAGACAAGAAGAAGGCGATCCTTTCCATCCACCACATTGACCTCTTGGCAATGAACCTGAAGCACTTACCGGCGAACCTGTCCGAAACACCATTTTCTCTCTCATTTCCAGAGTATCTCGTCATGATTATATACTACATCAAATTCTAGATCTTATTTATCCGCTCGTCCGAACCGACAATCACCCCGGTGTAATAGAAGATGTCAACGAGCTTCGCGCTCGGGTAGTGGCTTTGGAGAATATGGTGCAAAGGTTACAAACACCAGCAGCAGCACCAGCAACATAACCAGTACCACCATCAACAACATCAACAGTACCATTACCACCACCAACAACAACCGCATCGCAAACCTCAACTTCACAATCTGTCCCATGAGCATCGACGTCATACGCCCTGTAGATACTAAGGAATACCACAACGATGAAGTATTGATTCATAACTTCATTGGAAAAACATTCTACGACGATTATGTAATTTCTAAAGTTTAGAAAATTTCTATCCTAGCCTTAACCATAAATCAAGTGAGTTTAATTTAATATTAACTCATTAAATCTATATTACATCTGAAGAAATATACACATATATTTTCATAAAGACTGTAATAAAATTCTTTTGTACAAAATATTAATTGTGACATTTTTTTAACGGGTAGGTAATACCAGAGAGATATATAAATTCACAATTAATATGTTACATTCTTCGAATCTGATTCAGCAAATCATCCATTATACTCCCTACTTTCACAACAATATACATTCTTTTATAGAAATCAAAACAACCATACTCATTCAAAAATCTAATTACATATTCTGATTTTGAAATCGCCGAATTCAATTCAAGTTATAACCGATATCATCACTCTTAGATTCTTACATCTTTCAAAGCTATACTTTAACTTCAAAACTATGTAAGAACATCGTATGTATATTAACGATTATAATCTGTGTTCAAGCCCTTCGAAATACCTGAAGACACTTCAAATAATGAACAATCGAGATGATGATCCAGCCACATGTTATCCACAGTTACGTACCTGAAAAACTCTTGAAACCAAAGTCATAATTTAACATGTATCCATGTCAGACCTTTTGGCATTTACTAGCTAAAATAACTTTTCAATCCCTTCTAAAAATAGACGATTTTGTCACAGCTCCAGCAAATCAACTTCAATTGTTCATTCGGATAAGCCTTATTATAATGATTACCCCTTCATCATTATTACCGGGGAACCTTTCATATCTCGCCACATTAGCAGTAAACTTATTAACAACTTCATTGATCTTTGACTTTCCAAAAAAATCTTTATATTTATCAAAATCCCATCATTTACTCATCTGCATCTTGTAACGAGAATTGCCATACGAATCATCAGAAATTAGCAATTAGTATTTTGAAATCTCGCAGCATGTCTACGCCAACAATTATATGTGTCTATCTTCTGGACTTATATACTTTGAATGTGAAGTTTCTGAAAAACACCCTAAACTGCGAACTAGTTCTCGAAATACTGATGAAGCAACAAAAACTATAAACGACCTTAACAGTAAAAAGTTTGATGATAAAGAGTAGTGTGTTGGCAAAGCTCAAAAAAAGAGAAGATTTGGTACTGAAAAATACGGATTGAACAAACCATGAAGAAGGCTGTGGATAAATCAAAAGGACGAAATCTACCTTTAAAGAATTCAAATGATTCCGTGTCTGCTGAAGTCATTATCGAATACCTTGCTCCTGACTCTAAACCCTTACGGACAATATTCTTCATCATCCTCTGATATTAGAAATTTTAAGATATCATCGTATCTTTCATTATAAATATCCTCCATATTTTTGAAGATATTTCCATAATTATTCTTATCTGAAATCATTTACCTCTTCGTGCTGTCTGTATTACATCATAAAAGAAACTATTTTAGTTTCTAAATTCTGAAACTTTCGAATTTAAAATAGGAATATTTTTGAAGTAGTGTTGGGAACTGAATGATGAACTAGTATAATATAATGACACTTGATCACCGTGATTATATTACAGTAAGTCATGCTGGGTTTCTAATGGAATGTGATGATTCACATAACATACCGTCATCATGTGCCATTTACACGACTCTTACATTCTACTAAATCTCCAAACACATTAAGAACATATCTTCTTGATAGTTCTATCTTTCAGGATATTCTGGTAATTTGCCAAATCAAGATCGTACCATTATGATTTCCTTCTTAGAACATTAACTATGTTCATCCAAAACTTCATACCTACTAATTCTGGACCATTATTCGCTTGACTTAAAGCCGGGAAGAGACAACAAAAGTATGAAACTCCGAAATGTAAGGGAGAATATAAAGTCCAATAACAACACATAAATTACAAACCGTGTATATCAATGTTTATCGCAACATAAAGACACGGGAGAATTAAAAACACTATAACCCCAAGGGCGAAGTAGAAGAAAACAGATTCCTCCAGTGGAAGTTGAAAAAGGAGAATGATTGTTGCTATAGTAAGGATAAGGGCAAGGATTAGAAATGGATTAAGCATTTTCGCAATATTTTGAAATTGGAATTGAGTATAGAAGTGCTAAAAACTAATGGAATGGAAAAGGTAAATATATAAGGGAAATATCAGAAGTAGTAATCGGGACAGATCATCGCATTTAATTAAAGAGATCCTAATTTCCTTAAATCTCGAAGAAACAGATCTTATAGATTTCCAAGTTTTTTTTTTTTTTTGAATCCCTTGAATTCCGGAATTCAACCATGACTACGTCAAAAATTATGACGAAACTTATTTTCCTCATTCCACTATTTTGTGATAGCTTCACTCATACGCTTCGAGTAATCGGATCATTTTATCCATATTACTCTATGGTAATAAAATCCTATCTATCAACACATATCCATCATGAAAACATTTTTATGGTTAGCCATGACGACCTCGATCAAATTTTGGGACGAAATTTCTCTAACGGGTAGGTACTTTGACGACCCGGAAATTTCCGACCAAATTTAAACTTAACCTTTATATGTTTCCGACACAATAAGCAGAATTTGTAACGTTGAATCTCAAAAAGTTGGAACTACATTCATGTAATCAATTACCCTTTGACCGTGTTCGACGATTCACGAACAATTATGTGTATATAGATATGTATATATAATATATAATATTAACTGAAAACATTAACAAAGTATTAGATATATGATACTTTACATGAACGTATTTGTTTCGATATATTTATCGACAGAATTAAGAGATAATATCAAATGATTGAATTATCAGATACATTATGATATGATTACGGGCCAATGTTATGAGGTCCATTGTGATTTAAGAAATCTATTCTTTTTGACAATATTCGGAAAATGGTAAAGTGATCTATAAGTAAGAACGTGGAGTGTAAATAACTTAGATGTTGGATATCGACAAGTTAAGTAACTCGACATTTTTCATTAAGATGATTTCATACGTTTATAAACCTTTGGACTTTATCCCATGCTTCACCAACAGACTGTAATTTAAAAACTTGAAACCTATTATGAATATATATAATTCTACTTTTCTAAAATGTTTTATGATATAACGATTTTCATTATTTTAACCTTTTAACAAAATGATTCTTAACTATATTTAGTTTTGGAAAACAAAATTATCATATTTATTTGATTTAGTTTCAAAAGTACAAAAAACATTTTCAGTTTAAAAGGAACTTTATTATTAAAACGTATATATCTTTTATAAATATCTAGAACCACTTTTGACAACTCATTACTTAACCAGTATGATAAAGATAACGATATTTATATTTTATTTTATTAAATATATATAACAATTTAAATTAATATTATATATATTTATACGCGTATTATACGTATATAGTTTTATACTTTTACTATACTTTAACTTTACCTTTACTTTACTTTTACTTTACTTTAACTTTAATAATTCATACTTTAATAATTCACTTTAATAATTTATACTTTAATAATTCACTTTAATAATTGATACTTTAATAATTCACTTTAATAATTCATACTTTAATAATTCACTTTAATAATTCATACTTTAATAATTCACTTTAATAATTCACTTTAATAATTCATACTTTAATAATTCACTTTAATAATTCACTATAATAATTATACTTTAATAATTCACTTTAATAATTTACTTTAATAATTCATACTTTAAAAATATATTATAAATAGAATTGAATATGTTTCATTATTTCAAAGAAACTTGAAAATATATTTCTCTAAACTCTCTCAATCGAATTACATATATATATATTTTCTTTGTATTATTTCAAGATATTATTAGTATACATAAAATACTACGACGGAGTTATACTCAGACGATTTCAAAATAAGTTTTCAAACGGGATAAAGCTAAGGAAATTATGGGTTATAGCTATGGAGGTTATGGGTATTGATCAAGAGTATTGCTCGTGATTCAAACTAGTGTTTATCATCTCCGTTGCGTCTACGTACTTTTCCTGCAATATTGAATCTCAATATTGATACGTTTGTGAATCCAAGGCCAACATTGCACTTGTTCAATGACGTCATATATATTTTTACTACAAAATACAGTATTGTGAGTTTCATTACTCCCTTTTTATATATTTGTGGGCTGAGAATACATGCGCTGTTTTATAAATGTTTTACGAAATAGGCACATGTACTAAAACTAATTCTATGTGGGTTTAAACCAGAAATATACCCTTAGCTTGGTAACATTAAACTACTTGTCTATGTACGGTAGGCGCGAATCCTAAAGATAGATCTATTGGGTCTGACAAACCCCATCCTGACTATGGGATGCTTTAGTACTTCGAGATTTATATAACACACCTGATTCGGTGTACTTTCAGAGGGTAAAACATGAACGTTAAGGCTTGTTACCGGGTGCCTACAACTTATAGAATACTTTTATACATTTGCGAGTGTACATATATTTATAAACGGAAATCTTGTGGTCTATTAATATATTGAAATGATTGTTATGATAAACCTATGAACTCACCAACCTTTTGGTTGACAATTTTAAGCATGTTTATTCTCAGGTATTAAAGAAATCTTCCGCTGTGCATTAGCTCATTTTAAGGATATTACTTGGAGTCATTCATGGCATATTTTGAAAGACGTTGCATTCAAGTCATTGAGTTCATCAAGATTATTATTAAGTCAATTATAGTTGGATGTATTATGAAATGGTGTGCATACCGTCAATTTTCGTTGTAAAGAAAGTTTGTCTTTTAAAAACGAATGCAATGTTTGTAAAATGTATCATATAGAGGTCAAATACCTCGCGATGTAATCAACTATTGTGAATCGTTTATAATGTATATGAACGGGTCCTTTCATATTATCACTTATATAAATATAACTTTTCTCGAAAACGGTCACTGTTAATATAGTTTGCTATATTAATAAATAAACTTTATGTATATTAGACATTAACTAATCGAACATAATATCTCTAGGTTGAGATCTCCGTGTTCAACAATCCGATCATTTAACTTGCGTGAAATATCTATCTACTATTAAGGTGAACTTTATAGCCCCACTTTTTAACTTTCTCTATCATTTATTTTAAACTTTTGGGGTGAGACACATGCTTGCTTTCAAACTGTTTTACACTTAGACACAAGTACCCAAAAACTGTTTAACTGTGCTGACATGCTTTGATTCATGCTAAATCCCTACCATGATATCATTAATTACTGGAATTTTGGTAAGCTTAGTTATTGTGAATAGCGCTATTGAGAGTGACGTCTCTAACCATTTGACCATTGGTCTTTAGTTACATGATAATGATTAAACGACACTGACAGTTCAAGGTGTCCTGGGGTAACTTTGTTTACGTCTCGATATCATAACTTCAGCATTTACTTTTTATAACTAAATCTTGTGGTCTAAAACTATATATATTAAACCTATGTTGTTCACTCAACCTTTTTGGTTGACACTTTTAAGCATGTTTTGTCTCAGGTGAAGATTGCTAAAGATTAGTTGCTATTTGGACTTTGCTGCTTTTGGAGTCCGCATTTATACATTCATATTATTGCATTAGAACACCTATTGTAATGACTTAATACTTTCCGTTGCTTTAATACATTGATTATCAATTAAAACGTCTCATATAGAGTCGTTCTTGTTTATACATGTGTTGTGATATTGTGAAGTCATATGTCCCGGCCCTATTTGGGGGTATGACACCTAAACTTCACCTTTTTCAATTATTACTTATTATTATGTTATTTTAGTTGTATGATTAGTTGTAGTGCTTGTGGATAATTTTTATGGTGTTTGAATAATTAAAACATGTTAAAAACTTAATTTTTAATAAAAATTAATTGGGTCATATCTGTATTTAATATTTTTGGGAACCGTGCCAATATTTTATGATGAAACTAAGTTGTTCAACGTGATCCTCATGAAGAGTAGTGCAATTTACATATAAGATTTGCGTTAAACGGATATATGAAACTCAAGTTATGAATTATTGAAATTTATATAAATTATATATATATATATATATATATATATATATATATATATATATATATATATATATATATATATATATATATATAAATAATCACAGCTTATGTAACCTCGAAAAACGTTACTGATCTGGACTGATTGGATATCACCATCATGTCGGGATTGATGTTGCGACTCAAAAATATATAAAGAACGTTAGAAACAGACGTACGGTTAAAAAGATACGATTAAAACAAGTTTTGGAATAAATATATTTATAGATACGAATCTGATCAGGTCACCTCGGGATGCGTACGACCCGATATTAAAATTCTGAGTTCACAAGTGCGTGCGTTTCGAAAAATTAATAAGTTTGGACTCTTGTTTCATGTCGTTTGCAATTTTTATGAATTAGATATGATTTTTCAAAGTTTGTAAAAATAATTTTTTTTTTAAGAATGCTGATTGAGAAAAATGAGTTTTTGTCGAAATCGTGTCGATCGCCAAGGTCATTTAAAAGCTGTAAAAATCGTCAAATAAATCATGCAGTATCTTGATAGCAAGGGGAAGCTATTGGTTTTTCTCGTTTGTCAAACCGAATCCCGAGCGTCGTTTTAAAAATTGTCAAAATGGGTCACCTGAGCGCACTTGTACTTTTTCTGAAAAGCTGAAACGAAATTACTGAAATGTCAAAACGGCGTCGGTTGCCACGAGTTGCTCAAATTGAGTTGGATCCTGAAAATATTTGTATTGTGTCTTTGTGGTAAAAAGTAACACTTGGCTTTGGCCGTTTTTCAAGTTAGGTCCCACTGATTTTTATAAAAATTCTCAAAGTGGACAGTTTAGGCATTTTTACAATATTTTTGAGTTTGTAATTTTTCTAAGTCATTAAATTACTAATACTAATATTATGATAATATGATTTTAAAATGAGTATAAATAAGTTTTAAAGATTGTTTTGAGTCTTGTTCACTTTCAACGCTGATCGTTGACTTTTGGGTTGACTTTTCAGTTGACTTTTTCATTTGACTTTTGTTTGACTTAAGTGGACTTTCTAAATAAAGAAACTTTTAAAAATAGAAACTTACTATAAAAAGAAACTTACCTAAAATAGAATATTTCTAAAAGTGGAAACTTATTAAAAATAGAAAGTTTGTGTAATACTTTAACTTATTCAAATCTTTTGTCACATAATTCCAAAGCCACTTCAAGCACTAGGACTATCATACAATGACATGACATAAGTTATATATATTCTGACCTATCATATTATTTAGGTTGGAGTCTAGATCACTCTTGATCTTCATTATTCACGTACTTGTTATATCTTCTCCTGCTATTTTAAGGTGAACTTCACAGCCCCACTTTTTAAGTTTCTCTATTACTTATTTTATAACTTTTAGGGTGAGACACATGCTTGCTTTCAAACGGTTTTACGTTTAGACACAAGTACCCGAAAACTGTTTAACTGTGCTGACATGCTTTGATTCATGCTAAATCCCTACCATGATATCGTTAATTGCTACGAATAAAGGCAAACTTAGTTATTGTGAATGGGTCTATTGAGAGTGACGTCTCTAATCATTTGACCGTTGGTCTTTGGTTACATAATAATGATTAAATGACACTGACAGTTCAAGGTGTCCTGGGGTAACTTTGTTTAGTTTCGATATCATAACTTCAGCATCTACTTTTGATAACTAAATCTGGTGGTCTAAAAACTTGTTATGATTATTAAACCTATGTTGTTCACTCAACCATTTTTGGTTGACACTTTAAGCATGTTTTGTCTCAGGTGAAGATTGCTAAAGATTATTTGCTATTTGGACTTTGCTGCTTTTGGAGTCCGCATTTTTACATTCATATTATTGCATTAGAACACCTATTGTAATGACTTAATACTTTCCGCTGCTTACAATACATTGGTTTTAATTAAAAACGTCTCATATAGAGTCGTTCTCGTTTATACATACTTGTGTTGTGATATTGTGAAGTCATATTTCCCCGGCCCTATTTGGGGGTTATGACAGAGTGGTATCAGAGCCAGGTTGTTATAGAGAACCAGGATTGCATTTTATGTGTGCCTTATGTGCTAGATAGGTGCCTTAGCAATCTATAGGGCTATAACCTTTCCTGCCTTAGTTTTAAGTGCTTTTCCTTTGATCTTTATACTGCTATTTCATCTCATTTCCTGCTTTTACCTCTGTTGATATTCTGTATCCTTTCCTAAGGATATCAAGCCAAAACCCTATTATCTTGCCTGATCCCGGCTCTAAAGGATCGGTTAGTATGTGATTGTTATCATATCCATACATATCTTATAACCTGACTTCGCCATTGTAAAGTATTCTTTGACTCACACGAGTTATTTTTATCAGACCACCTCGGTTAGTGAAACCGAGGGATGTTACTCATGAATTCTGAAATGCTCGACATTTCAACATCAAAGTTTGATCACGTATCCGGACCATATGGTGTGATATTGAAGTGAAAATAAGAATTAGTGAAATATAATGACGTCAGGCCAACGTGATTATATTACGGTAATTCATATAGAAATTTCAATATCATGAAATATGGAATAGAAAGTGAATCAAAGAAAAATTCCCAATACATTAATTCAAAAATCTCAATATTATTACATGAAGGGTAACTATCATTTGATTTATAGATATACGGAGAGATCGTTTCAACCAAACTATCTATCTCATACCCATGAGTAGATTAACAAATTCTCCTATGCTATAAACGTTGTAAAGCTTTGCATTCTTTCTTTCTTAAACAACTTATCTCTTTATCTTTGACGCTTAATTATCACATCCCCGCTGGAAGGAAGGATGCCTGTTCTTAAGTGACCTGAAGTGACACCCCCGGAATTTCTTCGAAGCATGCTTCCTGTTATCTGTAATTACGCTCCTAGTGTAGATTTTCATAAACCCATTAGGAAACCCGTCAAAGATAAGCGACAACCACTCACAAGATTTTCATTTGAATATTCAAATGAAGATATTATAAACACCACATTCACTATCACGTTCTCATACTCTACCATTCATATCTTACTTGTCAGCAACAACTTCACACATAAACATTTTGAATTCCAAGAACATATGCCCTAATAATAGTTAACAACCGTATTTAAATACAATAGATTTCATTACCTCGCAACATTGTTGCTTAAAAATAACCCAAAATTTTCAAAATTCCTTCACCCGATCTTCATCGATCTTTTTCTAACTCGTAACCTCCGAAATATGAAAATTCTGTTACCAAAATTTTACACACACTATTTTACTGTGCGATTCTCTCGAAATTTTATATAATAAATTTATTTACTACCATTCATGCAAATTTTATAAATCGTATATGTTTATATAATAAAGTAAATAAAATTTACCTTTACTTATTTTTGACTGGTATATATAAAATTATACTTTGACTTTTATAAATCAATTCTTTTATTCAAAAGATATTTTTACTTAAAATAGTACATGTTGTACATAACTCTAGTTTTACTAAAAATTTCGTCCCTTTTTACATTGTCACCTTAAATGACTTGAACTTCTATAAAGTTTTCATTGCTTGTTCATATAAAATTTTAGTGTTATTCTACACCACATATTAATCACAATTCCTCTCGTCCTCTGAAACTTATCATTAAGTTCATCATTCAAAACCCTCTGTTCTCATCAACTTTTCCCTTTTAAGGTTGACCGTTGAGAAGTATTTCACGGCTAAAATGCAACACCCTCGCGATCATCAATTCTGTGATTCAATATTTTGTGGCATGAGAAATCATTTTCGAAGATTTTCTCACCTAGTGTAAACTATGCATTATGGCCAATAATTCACGTTATCTTCTCATCCGTACTTAAACTTATGAGTGAGGATAAACCCTAGATCGACTCGCCGTCTGTGTGAGGGCGTCCCTCTCGTTAAGAGATCACACCTTTCGTATGGTTCCCTTTTGGAAACGTAAAATAAATTATTTTAATCTATGATCCTCGCTATCCTCTATGAAGGGGATACCTTAAACATTTAATACATTGATGTGTCTACTCTTCCTTCATTGACTGCAACTAGGTGTCATCCTAGTCAGATTTCAACCTCTGTAACTGAAATCATAATCATATAGTTATATTCTGCAAATGGGCTTTCAAAAATTTCTTCCAAGGATAAGTTCACATGTATTATAGTATATTGAACGATATCTTTTCCCTCAGAGCATTCTGAGGGCATTTTAGTTATGGCTTGCTTTGCATATAAGCCTGATTAGTGATTCTTCAGCTGGCAACTCGTCTCATTTATTCACGTTAGACATCATGTCTATGGTTACCTTCCGAAATTAAAAATTTGTACAAACACATGCCATGCATCAAACTTCATGGCTGTGATCTCCACAAACTCCTCTCTGTTTGTTTGCCCTAGTATTGTGGCATAAACACTCGAGGTTTTGAGCCTAGTAATGTTCATGCCGCATTTCATGCACCCAGCTTACTGAAAAGCTTGTATGGCATCATCATCTCTTTTGAGGAAACCTAGTCAGATGACACTCTTGTTATTCCTTTGAATGACCTTCACATTGATAACAAAATGCACATCATAGAACAACCTGTAGAAGTTATGCATCGTAAGATTCAAATGCTTGAAACAAAACAATATTCTTATATTGAAAATCCATTGGAATTCACGACATGGCTCCGAGTATACCTGGGAACGTGAAGACCAAATGAAATGGAAAATATTCTCATCTCTCTCTTCTCAACCGCTGATGCATCCGAGAAGTCTACCTAAAACTTCGGGACGAAGTTTCCATTAACAAGGGGATACTATAACAACCCTCGAATTTCCATACTTGAAATGACTATTTTACCCCTAGGGTTTCTGCATGCTTATTAAAAATAAAAATTAATAAGTAATTACTCTACTTTAATACAACATTGACCAAATATTAATTTTTAGTCGACACATTTTGTTAATTAAAGTTTATATTATTTTTATAATATACTTTAGTTAATATTACAAGTATTAAAATTAATGTAAGACTACGTGTTAGTACATTCCTACGTATAACATTTTTATTCAATGAATCGTCTCGGATTCTAAACCAACGATTTTATTTTCGTAAATTCCAAATCTGAATTTTTTATGTACGACATTCCAATATCGTATGAGTTAATAAAATATTCCTATATTTTATTTCATAGATTTATATCCTTCTCGTGTACTTTAAATCGCGTAGCGTTATAATTATCGGATCAGGTTCGTTTAATTGTTCGTGCCAAAATTGTAAATTCAAAGTTCGATGGTGGACCTACTGGTTAGCCTATTTCCGCCGATCCATAGGATGACTCATGGGTTACTAATTTTCCAGTTTATTTAAATAAATTCCTTATCTAAATTTTATTTAGGAAAAGATGTATATTAAATATTACTCCGTTAAGTTTTAATAAAAAAAAAAAAAAAAAAACTTTACGTCATTGTTTTTGAAACCTACGGCCGAAATCCCATAGGCTCAAGTCAAACTTTATTTTTATTTTGTTTTGTTATTTCATTTATTAATATAGATAATACTAATTAAGGATAGGATACAAAAAATTAATATATCTCTTCCATCCTAAAAGTGCCGATCTCCCAACAAGAATAGACCAAGTCTTTTATTTTTAGTTGATATATAATTTGACTTTGTCTTGTGTTTTTTCAAAAAAAAAATAAAAAAATAAATAAATAATGATAAGGTTGATGTAGTCGGCCAACATCCTTGGGGATTAGTTCACATATTTTTATATTGTGTTACCATTTATATTTATATTTAAAAACCTAAATCCACAAAATAAATCTCTAAACCTTCCATTCTTTTTCTCCTGCGTTTTTATTTTATTTGCTAACGACTGAAAATCCCTAACACCCCAAATCAATCGATCCAACATCATCCCCATAATTCTTCATCATCTCTCAAGACCAATTGGATATTTGTGTTTCCCTCGATCCGTTCTACGTTTCTATCCGTCTCTTTTCTTGATTTGAGGTAGACCTAATATAACAACCCTCATTTTTCCCTTTTGAATTAATCAAGTTGTCCTTAGGGTTTTAATGTCATATTCTGTGCATCATCATTAGGGTTGTTATCAATTTCGACAAACGAACATTTATGCTTTCATTAAATGATCGCGTGTATTGTTAAAACCCTAGTATTATTTAAATCCCTAAACCAAACCCTATGCATTAAAAGCTAAACCCTAATACCATTTGACATTAAACCCTAACCCTAAAATGTAAACTATATGTATTAATATAATTGTGACAATATTTATATATATAAACTAATTAGAACCAAATTAAGAAATTTATAAAAGTTAGGGGTTAACAATTAAATAAAATGTAACCCTAATATAAATAATATTAATAATTAATAATAATAATAATAATAATAATAATAATAATAATAATAATAATAATAATAATAATAATAATAATAATAATAATAATAATAATAATAATAATAATAATAATAATAATAAAAATAAATAAACATATAAACTTATAAAATAAAAATCGGCTACATAAAAAAAAATCGGCCAACAAATTAAAAAAAAAAAAAGATAAACTCCAAGTTCCTATCCTAATCTAAATCAAAATAGAGTTAATCCTAATCCTAACTACAATTTGTGTTGTGATCTAATACTAAATCCATACACTATATAAACACCCATTAGGCTATCCATTCTTATTCACAAATCATTCACCAATTACTCAAAACCTCTCCCACACCCTTGCTAGTTTCGGCAGATTTTTCATCACCCACATCACCCTTTTTGTCGACCAAAACAATCCTCCAAACAGCCCCTTTAATCACTTTTTTTTCTGTCGGCACGCAGCTGCTATATGCAGCCATACTACCGCCCAAAACAGCAGTCCTTGTGCTGTGTTTTTCGACCCAATTTGTAGCCCTCATTCCCCCACAATCGACATCCATCACCCACCAAAACAGCCCCTCCAGTTCGCCATCCCAACTGCAGCTATGCTGCTGTTCCTGCGCCCCAAAACAGCCCTAAAAACCCGCACAATTCGTCACCCTGCTGCTGCATTTTTCTGCAGCTAAACCGCCCCATTACTCTAGCTTTTTGCTGCTGTTATTCGACCCGAACGGGCTGTCTTTTTGCAGCTGAAACTCGCCACCAACACAGCCCTCTAACCCTCCTGTTTCTGCTATTTTTCGCCACCCTAAAACAGCCACAAGTCGCCATCGTTGCTGCGTATTCTCTGCTGTTTCTGCGGTGTTTCCTTGCTCGACAAAACAGCCCAAAAACCTCCTGTGTGCTGCTGCGTTTTCTGTTTTTGTTTCAGTTCAACATCATCATCATTCATCTTGTTTCTTGGTTGACAAATTCACTTAAGGTATCCCTAAAGTCTATAACTAATCATACTTTTAAATTGTTTTAATTATTATGTTATTAGTTATTGATTATGAATATGATCAAAAATTTTGACATTGAAGTGATATATATATTTAATGTATATGAATATGTTAAAGATAATGAATTGATTATGATCATGAATATTATGAATACTTGAAGATGTTAATAAAAAAAAATAAAAGGTTATGAATATGGTTTGAAAAGTTAAAGATGATTAAAAAGATTTAGAATTATTGAACGTGTTAAAGGTTAGGAGCATGATTAATGAATATGTATAAAGTTGTGAATTTTTATAATGATAAAGATATTGCATGCATGCACGTAAAATATGTAGCTAGTAAAAGAAAATAAGATGGTGATTTAGATGATTAATAAGTTGAAAGTATGATTAGATATTATGATTAACAAGATTAAGTATGTTAATAAGGTTATGAATGATAATGAAAGATTATGATATTGATATATATAAATTAGATAAGTAAATGAGTAAAAGATTTGGATGATAATTATAGTAAATAAAGATTAGGGTTGATGAATATGATTAAGTATTATGATTATAAACTTGGGTGTGTTAGTAAATAAAAAGTTATGATTCTATGTAGGCGAATAATGACTAGTAATTTTTGAGGGTTGATTAGTAAAGTACAATCATAATGATATACATGCATGCATGCATGCATACGTATGCATGTACATATATATAGGTAGGTATATGCTTGTGTATATATTTAGATGTATACATACGTGTATATGTATGTGTATAGATGTATGTATATGTGCGTGTGTATGTATGTATGAATGTGCATTATGTAAGTTATATAAGTTAGTAAACATAGTGATAAAAAGTAATAAGTGTATATATATATATATATATATATATATATATATATATATATATATATATATATATATATATATCATCTTACACTTATGTATATGTAACCCCTACACCTAATGTATATATATATATATCGTATAGTTATGAACACATACATGTATAATAATAAATAAAGAGTATATATGTATGTGTCACATAGGTATAATTATATACGTAACATATAATGATAAGTTACATAATTAAAGACTAATAATACTATTATTAGTATAATTTATACACTTATCTATATAGTAACACTTAAGTACACTAAGTATATTATCACTTATATAAATATAACTTTTCTCGAAAACGGTTACTGTTAATATAGTTTGCTATATTAATAAACAAACTTTATGTCTATTAGACATTAACTAATCGAACATAATATCTCTAGGTTGAGATCTCCGTGTTCAACACTCCGATCATTTAACTTGCGTGGAATATCTATCTGCTATTAAGGTGAACTTCATAGCCCCACTTTTTAACTTTCTCTATCATTTATTTTAAACTTTTGGGGTGAGACACATGCTTGCTTTCAAACTGTTTTACACTTAGACACAAGTACCCGAAAACTGTTTAACTGTGCTGACATGCTTTGATTCATGCTAAATCCCTACCATGATATCGTTAATTACTGGAATTTTGGTAAGCTTAGTTATTGTGAATAGCGCTATTGAGAGTGACGTCTCTAACCATTTGACCGTTGGTCTTTAGTTACATGATAATGATTAAACGACACTGACAGTTCAAGGTGTCCTGGGGTAAGTTTGTTTACGTCTCAATATCATAACTTCAGCATTTACTTTTTATAACTAAATCTTGTGGTCTAAAACTATATATATTAAACCTATGTTGTTCACTCAACCTTTTTGGTTGACACTTTTAAGCATTTTTGTCTCAGGTGAAGATTGCTAAAGATTAGTTGCTATTTGGACTTTGCTGCTTTTGGAGTCCGCATTTATACATTCATATTATTGCATTAGAACACCTATTGTAATGACTTAATACTTTCCGTTGCTTTAATACATTGGTTATCAATTAAAACGTCTCATATAGAGTCGTTCTCGTTTATACATACTTGTGTTGTGATATTGTGAAGTCATATGTCCCCGGCCCTATTTGGGGGTATGACAGAGTGGTATCAGAGCCAGGTTTGTTATAGTAAACCAGGATTGCATTTTATGCGTGCCTTATATGATAGTTAGGTGCCTTACAATCTTTAGGACTATAACCTTTCCTGCCTTAGTTTTAAGCGCTTTCCTTTAATCTTTTTAATGCCAATTCATCTTAGTGCCTGCTTTTACCTCTTTTGATATTCTGTATCCATTCCTAAGGATATCAAAGCCAAAAACCCTATCATCTTGCCAGATCCCGACCCTAAAGGATCGGTTAGTATGTGATTGTTATCATATCCATACATATCTTATGACCTAACTTCACCAATGTGATTCAAAGTATTCTTGACTCACGCGAAGGGATGTCACTCATGACTCAACATTCCAACGTCAACTATCTAAGTTTGATCACGTGTCCTGTCCTTATGGAGTGACCTTGGAATGGAAATATGAATTAGTGAAATATAATGAAGCTTGGCCGACGTGATTATATTACGGTAATTCATATAGGAATTCCAATATCATGACATATGGAATAGAAAGTGAATCAAAGAAAAATTTCCAAGCCATTCATTCAAAAATCTCAATGTTATTACATGAAGTGTAATTATCATCTGATTTATAGATATACGAAGATATACGAAGAGATCGTTACGATCAAACTATCTATCTCATACCCATGAGTAGATTAACAAATTTTCCTATGCCATAAAATCTGTAAAACTTTGCATTCTTTCCTTCTTAAACAACTTATCTCTTTGACGTTTAATTATCACATCTCCGCAGGAGGAAAGGATCCATGTTCTTAAGTGACATGAAGTGACACCCCCGAAACTTCTTCGAAGCATGCCTCCTGTTATCTGCAATTACGCTCCTAGTGTAGATTTTCATAAACCCATTAGGAAACCCGTTGAAGGTAAGCGACAACCACTCGCAAGGATTTTCATTGGAATATTCAAACGAAGATATTATAAACACCACGTTCACTATCACATTCTCATACTCTACCATTCATATCTCACTTGACAGCAACAGCTTCACACATGAACATTTTAAATTTCAAAAAAAAACTTATGCCAACAACCGCATTTAAATACAATAGATTTCATTACCACACAACATTATTTCTTAAAAATAGCCCGAAATTTTCAAAATACCTTCACCCGATCTTCATTGATCTATTTCCAACTCGTAACCTCCGAAATATGAAAAATTCTGTTACCAAAATTTTACACACACTATTTTAATGTGCGACGAAATTTTATAAATTTATTTACCGCCATTCGTGCAAATTTTATAAATTGTATATATTAAGCAAAATTTACCTTTATTTATTTTTGACTAGTACATATAAAATTATACTCTTACTTTTACAAATCAATTATTCAAAAGATATTTTACTTAAAGTAGTACATGCTGTACATAACTCTAGTTTTACTAAGAACTTCGTTCCTTTTTACATTGTCACCTTAAGCGACTCGAACTTCCATAAAATTTTCATTGCTTGTCTATATAAACATTTTCGTATTATTCTACACCACGTATTAATCACAATTCCTCTTATCCTTCGAAACTTATCATTAAGTTCATCAATCAAAACTCTCTATTCTCATCAACTTTTTCCTTTTGTGATTGACTGTTGAGAAGATTTTACTTCTAATATCTCACGACTAAATCACAGCAACCTCGTAAAACATCAATTCTATGATTTAATATCTTTTTGGCACAAGAAAGCATTTTCGGAGATTTTCTCACCTGGTGTACACTATTCCTTATAACCAATGATTCTCATTTCTTCTCATCCGCACTTAAACCCATGAGTGAGAATGAATCCTAGATCGACTCGCCATAGGTGCGAGAACGTCTTTCTCATCAAGAGATCACACCAATCGTGCGGTTTCCTATCAGAAATATAATTTATGATCCTCGCTATCCTCTCTAAAGGAGTTACCTTAAACGTTTATGATGTTTATGTGTTTACTCTAAACTAGTTACAACTAGATGTAATTCTAAACAGATGTAATTCTAAACAAATTTTGACCTCTGTTTCAACATATAGTTAAAATCATGATCATAAGGTGCTTTCCGCAAGGATAAGTTCGTATGTATTATAATATGTTGAACGATATCTTTCATTAATCACTCGTATCATTCTGTGGGCGTTATGAGTTTCTTGTCATGCCTTTTGGTTTAACCAATATTTCTGCTGTATTCATGGATCTTATAAACCGTGTATGCAAACCTTATCTTGATAAATTCGTAAGCATTTTCATTGATGACATTTTAATCTATTCCAAGAGCGAGAAAGAGCATGAGCAACATCTGCAATTGATTCTAGAGCTCTTAAAAAAGGAACAACTGTATGCCAAGTTTTTCTAAGTGTAAACTTTGGCTACGAATCGTACAATTCCTTGAACATGTAGTTAATAGTGAAGGAATATATGTCGATCCTATATAAATCATCATTAATCAGAAATTTTCAAGAACTAGCCATGGAGGAAGTCCATAAGACTATATATTCTAATCACCTAGGCTCTTTTAGCTGAAATTTCATACAATATCAACTCTCACTCAAGTAGGTCCCCACTGTAATTAAGTGTAGACTTTGCTTTAACAAAACGTTGACCGAATGATAATTTTTTTTTTTTAGTCAACACTTCCTGTTAAATAAAGATCATACATTTCACATCTCGAATTTTAAAAAGTGTCTTGTTGACGACATACTCGTTATTCCCTTGAATGATCTTCGTATTAATTTCACTTCATCAAAAAACCTATAGAAGTTATGGATCGTGAGGTTAAACGTTTGAAACAAAGCTCTATTCCTGTTGTTAAAATCCGTTGGAATTCACGAAGAGGCCCCGAGTATACCTGGGAACGTGAAGACCAAATGAAACAGAAATATCCACATCTATTCTAATCTGCTGATGCATCCGAGAAGTCTTCCTGAAACTTCGGGACGAAGTTTAAATTAACGGGGAGGTACTGTAACAACCCTCATTTTTCCCTTTTGAATTAATCAAGTTGTCCTTAGGGTTTCAATGTCATATTCTGTGCATCATCATTAGGGTTGTTATCCATTTCGACAAACGAACATTTATGCTTTCATTAAATGATCGCGTGTATTGTTAAAACCCTAGTATTATTTAAATCCCTAAACCAAACCCTATGCATTAAAAGCTAAACCCTAATACCATTTGACATTAAACCCTAACCCTAAAATGTAAACTATATGTATTAATATAATTGTGACAATATTTATATATATAAACTAATTAGAACCAAATTAAGAAATTTATAAAAGTTAGGGGTTAACAATTAAATAAAATGTAACCCTAATATAAATAATATTAATAATTAATAATAATAATAATAATAATAAAAACAAATATAAACTTATAAAATAAAAATCGGCTACATAAAAAAAAAATCGGCCAACAAATTAAAAAAAAAAAAAAAGATAAACTCCAAGTTCCTATCCTGATCTAAATCAAAATAGAGTTAATCCTAATCCTAACTACAATTTGAGTTGTGATCTAATACTAAATCCATACACTATATAAACACCCATTAGGCTATCCATTCTTATTCACAAATCATTCACCAATTACTCAAAACCTCTCCCACACCCTTGCTAGTTTCGGCAGATTTTTCATCACCCACATCACCCTTTTTGTCGACCAAAACAATCCTCCAAACAGCCCCTTTAATCACTTTTTTTTCTGTCGCCACCCAGCTGCTATATGCAGCCATACTACCGTCCAAAACAGAAGTCCTTGTGCTGTGTTTTTCGACCCAATTTGCAGCCCTTATTCCCCCACAATCGACATCCATCACCCACCAAAACAGCCCCTCCAGTTCGCCATCCCAACTGCATCTATGCTGCTGTTCCTGCGCCCCAAAACAGCCCTAAAAACCCGCACAATTCGTCACCCTGCTGCTGCGTTTTTCTGCAGCTAAACCGCCCCATTACTCCAGCTTTTTGCTGCTGTTATTCGACCCGAACGGGCTGTCTTTTTGCAGCTGAAACTCGCCACCAACACAGCCCTCTAACCCTCCTGTTTCTGCTATTTTTCGCCACCCTAAAACAGCCACAAGTCGCCATCGTTGCTGCGTATTCTCTGCTGTTTCTGCGGTGTTTCCTTGCTCGACAAAACAGCCCAAAAACCTCCTGTGTGCTGCTGCGTTTTCTGTTTTTGTTTCAGTTCAACATCATCATCATTCATCTTGTTTCTTGGTTGACAAATTCACTTAAGGTATCCCTAAAGTCTATAACTAATCATACTTTTAAATTGTTTTAATTATTATGTTATTAGTTATTGATTATGAATATGATCAAAAATTTTGACATTGAAGTGATATATATATTTAATGTATATGAATATGTTAAAGATAATGAATTGATTATGTTCATGAATATTATGAATACTTGAAGATGTTAATAAAAAAAATAAAAGGTTATGAATATGGTTTGAAAAGTTAAAGATGATTAAAAAGATTTAGAATTATTGAACATGTTAAAGGTTAGGAGCATGATTAATGAATATGTATAAAGTTGTGAATTTTTATAATGATAAAGATATTGCATGCATGCACGTAAAATATGTAGCTAGTAAAAGAAAATAAGATGGTGATTTAGATGATTAATAAGTTGAAAGTATGATTGGATATTATGATTAACAAGATTAAGTATGTTAATAAGGTTATGAAGGATAATGAAAGATTATGATATTGATATATATAAATTAGATAAGTAAATGAGTAAAAGATTTGGATGATAATTATAGTTAATAAAGATTAGGGTTGATGAATATGATTAAGTATTATGATTATAAACTTGGGTGTGTTAGTAAATAAAAAGTTATGATTTTATGTAGGCGAATAATGACTAGTAATTTTTGAGGGTTGATTAGTAAAGTACAATCATAATGATATACGTATGCATGTACATATATATAGGTAGGTATATGCTTGTGTATATATTTAGATGTATACATACGTGTATATGTATGTGTATATATGTATGTATATGTGCGTGTGTATGTATGTATGTATGTATGAATGTGCATTATGTAAGTTATATAAGTTAGTAACCATAGTAATAAAAAGTAATAAGTGTATATATATATATATATATATATATATATCATCTTACACTTATGTATATGTAACTCCTACACCTAATGTATATATATATCGTATAGTTATGAACACATACATGTATAATAATAAATAAAGAGTATATATGTATGTGTCACATAGGTATAATTATATACGTAACATATAATGATAAGTTACATAATTAAAGACTAATAATACTATTATTAGTATAATTTATACACTTATCTATATAGTAACACTTAAGTACACTAAGTATATTATCACTTATATAAATATAACTTTTCTCGAAAACGGTCACTGTTAATATAGTTTGCTATATTAATAAACAAACTTTATGTCTATTAGACATTAACTAATCGAACATAATATCTCTAAGTTGAGATCTCCGTGTTCAACACTCCGATCATTTAACTTGCGTGAAATATCTATCTACTATTAAGGTGAACTTCATAGCCCCACTTTTTAACTTTCTCTATCATTTATTTTAAACTTTTGGGGTGAGACACGTGCTTGCTTTCAAACTGTTTTACACTTAGACACAAGTACCCAAAAACTGTTTAACTGTGCTGACATGCTTTGATTCATGCTAAATCCCTACCATGATATCGTTAATTACTGGAATTTTGGTAAGCTTAGTTATTGTGAATAGCGCTATTGAGAGTGACGTCTCTAACCATTTGACCATTGGTCTTTGGTTACATGATAATGATTAAACGACACTGACAGTTCAAGGTGTCCTGGGGTAACTTTGTTTACGTCTCGATATCATAACTTCATCATTTACTTTTTATATCTAAATCTTGTGGTCTAAAACTATATATATTAAACCTATGTTGTTCACTCAACCTTTTTGGTTGACACTTTTAAGCATGTTTTGTCTCAGGTGAAGATTGTTAAAGATTAGTTGCTATTTGGACTTTGCTGCTTTTGGAGTCCGCATTTATACATTCATATTATTGCATTAGAACACCTATTGTAATGACTTAATACTTTCCGTTGCTTTAATACATTGGTTATCAATTAAAACGTCTCATATAGAGTCGTTCTCGTTTATACATACTTGTGTTGTGATATTGTGAAGTCATATGTCCCGGTCCTATTTGGGGGTATGACACCTAAACTTCACCTTTTTCAATTATTACTTATTATTATGTTATTTTAGTTGTATGATTAGTTGTAGTGCTTGTGGATAATTTTTGTGGTGTTTGAATAATTAAAACATGTTAAAAACTTAATTTTTAATAAAAATTAATTGGGTCAGATCTGTATTTAATATTTTTGAGAACCGTGCCAATATTTTATAATGAAACTAAGTTGTTCAACGTGATCCTCATGAAGAGTAGTGCAATTTACATATAAGATTTGCGTTAAACGGATATATGAAACTCAAGTTATGAATTATTGAAATTTATATAAATTATATATATATATATAAATAATCACAGCTTATGTAACCTCGAAAAACGTTACTGATCTGGACTGATTGGATATCACCATCATGTCGGGATTGATGTTGCGACTCAAAAATATATAAAGAACGTTAGAAATAGACGTACGGTTAAAAAGATACGATTAAAACAAGTTTTGGAATAAATATATTTATAGATACGAATCTGATCAGGTCACCTAGGGATGCGTACGACCCGATATTAAAATTCTGAGTTCACGAGTGCGTGCGTTTCAAAAAATTAATAAGTTTGGACTCTTGTTTCATGTCGTTTGCAATTTTTATTAATTAGATATGATTTTTCAAAGTTTGTAAAAATAATTTTTTTTTTAAGAATGCTGATTGAGAAAAATGAGTTTTTGTCGAAATCGTGTCGATCACCAAGGTCATTTAAAAGCTGTAAAAATCGTCAAATAAATCATGCACTATCTTGATAGCAAGGGGAAGCTATTGGTTTTTCTCGTTTGTCAAACCGAATCCCGAGCGTCGTTTTAAAAATTGTCAAAGTGGGTCACCTGAGTGCACTTGTACTTTTTCTGAAAAGCTGAAACGAAATTACTGAAATGTCAAAACGGCGTCGGTTGCCACGAGTTGCTCAAATTGAGTTGGATCCTGAAAATATTTGTGTAGTCTCTTTGTGGTAAAAAGTAACACTTGGCATTGGCCGTTTTTCAAGTTAGGTCCCACTGATTTTTATAAAAATTCTCAAAGTGGACAGTTTAGGCATTTTTACAATATTTTTGAGTTTGTAATTTTTCTAAGTCATTAAATTACTAATACTAATATTATGATAATATGATTTTAAAATGAGTATAAATAAGTTTTAAAGATTGTTTTGAGTCTTGTTCACTTTCAACGCTGATCGTTGACTTTTGAGTTGACTTTTCAGTTGACTTTTTCATTTGACTTTTGTTTGACTTAAGTGGACTTTCTAAATAAAGAAACTTTTAAAAATAGAAACTTACTATAAAAAGAAACTTACCTAAAATAGAATATTTCTAAAAGTGGAAACTTATTAAAAATAGAAAGTGTGTGTAATACTTTAACTTATTCAAATCTTTTGTCACATAATTCCAAAGCCACTTCAAGCACTAGGACTATCATACAATAACATGACATAAGTTAGATATATTCTGACCTATCATATTATTTAGGTTGGAGTCTAGATCACTCTTGATCTTCATTATTCACGTACTTGTTATATCTTCTCCTGCTATTTTAAGGTGAACTTCACAGCCCCACTTTTTAACTTTCTCTATTACTTATTTTATAACTTTTAGGGTGAGACACATGGTTGCTTTCAAACGGTTTTACGTTTAGACACAAGTACCCGAAAACTGTTTAACTGTGCTGACATGCTTTGATTCATGCTAAATCTCTACCATGATATCGTTAATTGCTACGAATAAAGGCAAACTTAGTTATTGTGAATGGGTCTATTGAGAGTGACGTCTCTAACCATTTGACCGTTGGTCTTTGGTTACATAATAATGATTAAACGACACTGACAGTTCAAGGTGTCCTAGGGTAACTTTGTTTAGTTTCGATATCATAACTTCAGCATCTACTTTTGATAACTAAATCTTGTGGTCTAAAAACTTGTTATGATTATTAAACCTATGTTGTTCACTCAACCTTTTTGGTTGACACTTTTAAGCATGTTTTGTCTCAGGTGAAGATTGCTAAAGATTAGTTGCTATTTGGACTTTGCTGCTTTTGGAGTCCGCATTTATACATTCATATTATTGCATTAGAACACCTATTGTAATGACTTAATACTTTCCGTTGCTTTAATACATTGGTTATCAATTAAAACGTCTCATATAGAATCGTTCTCGTTTATACATACTTGTGTTGTGATATTGTGAAGTCATATGTCCCGGCCCTATTTGGGGGTTATGACACCACTGGCCCAAAATATCTTATAATTTATATATTTTAAATTTAATCTATAAATTTATAAAAATAAAAATAAAATTTTTTAATAGGAGTATCATGTAACAACTTATTTTCATCACTTCACCTCAAATCATGTTCGCGGTAAAGCCTCATCTCATAAACATAAACCCAAATCATGTTCGAGGTAAAGCCCATATCTATGCTCATTATTGCCTTTACCGGTAAATGCTCGTAGTGTTTAAAGGCCGGAAATCAAGATCTAAAAATCGAGCAGAGACAGATCTGAAGGCGGTATTTGTCGGATCTGACGACGGTGGAGAGCTGGATCTGATGACGGTGGTGGTAGGTGCAGATCTTGTCGGAATTCAACTTGTTCATCGCGACAGCTTGATTTGAGTGAGAAAGACCCTCGTATATCAGAAGAGGCAAAGAAATTGTTGAAGGACTATCATAAGAAAGTTGAATTTGATTCGATTAGTTACCTTAATACCTTACCAGTGCATTCTCTTTTTCTTTATTTGAAGGAAAATAAGTATTGTGGCATCAAGGAATATGAGATTGCGAATTTTGTCTCAGAGTTTTGGTTTCATGAAAGACAAATATGATCGAGCACTTAAGATTTTACACTCGTCATCGATGATGGTGGTATGAGTTTTGTTATTAAACGAGGATTGAAAGCCCACACTTCGCTTCGGGGAGGTTCTGGTCGGTTAAGTAAGCGATTAAAAGAACAATTAACGATCGGTTAATTAAACGTAGAAAATAAAGGAATGAAAAAAGGAAGAGAAAATAGGTGAAAAAAAAGTTGTAAAAAAATAACTTCGATGCGAGGTGATTTTGGCCGGTTAATGGCCGGTTAATTTAGCATTTAATAACGGTTAATGATCAATTATAATGAGTAAATTAAACTAAATAATTATGCTCTTAGTTTGTAAATTAAACTAAATAATTATGCTCTTAGTTTGTAAATTACTAATTAGTAATCAGGTGGTATTAACTTATCTAACTAGTTTATAACTCGTGATTTTACGGGATTATACATCTAAACTTTTATAATATACTAGTGAAATGACCCGTGGAAACACGGGTTTGTTTAAACGAAACAGTTTAATGATATGTTTTACGTATTAAGTGAATGTAAATGTTAAAATCATTTAGTTTATTGCCCCGTGGAACCACGAATTACGACTAAGAAACTTGTGGTTGATTTTACAAACATAAAGTTCGCTCAAAGTTGAGTATTTGTATTTATATTTTTAATAATAATAATAATAATAATTAATAATAATAAATGCTTTTTAATTTTTTTTTTTGAAAAATAAAATTATAATTTTGGAGAGATTAATATTTTCTTTTATAAAAGATTTGTATTGTTTTTTAAATTAAATTAATATATTATTATGACATCATCATTATGAAAATTAAGCTTAATGATGATATTATCGTTTTAGAGGTTTATTAGACTATATAGATATGTTTAAATGATCGATGGAACAAAACATGTCAAGCCTATTTATATACGTATACATGCCATTCTTTGTATTTTAATATTAGTAATGATTAAATAGTGTGTTTTATGTTATATACTATCCTTTAAGAGCCAGTGCGTTACACGGCGGGTCCTAATAAGACTAAATATAAAATGTTAACGAACTTATCAAAAACAACGAAACAACATCGATATAAAACATCATATCATACTTGATATTAAAACAAACAATGTTTTCATTGAACCAATGCATTCAAGTTGTTCTAAGGATTGTTGTAAACATCAATAAAGATAGAACACACGTTTCTTAAAGTCGTAGGTGAAAAACCACTTTGTGCCAGGTTTGAGAAGATTTTCTTTTCGGAAACGGTTGAATCCGTATGTCACTGAAAGGTTTGACTTTTTCTTCGACTCTTCATGTTTCAACCTCTATTTGTATTTGCGCCTCGCTAAATTGTAACATGACACTCTTTTTCCACTACGTAGTCCAGGAAGTTTGATCAATTCTTTATGAAGACGCTAACAACAAAAGATATATGTGTAAATTTATTGTGATGGGAAATGTTGAAATATAAAGTAAAGAAATTGACAACAGAAATATATTGTATTAAACCTTAACGAACGAAGGATGTCTGACGTAATTTGCCATCGATGTAGGCTACTTAAATCAATAAACATGTAATTAAAGTTTGTAATATTTTAGAAAAGGTAATAATCAACATTAACAGATGTATAGAAATTAGGCTATTGATTGTGTGAATAAGCAGGTTTCTTTAACTTGATGCTTGTATATTGAAAATCTTATTTCAGTTTATGTCATTGATCCATCTAGTAGTCAATAATTGACCATTCAAAGGAGAAGATGCTTATAGAGTAGTATTGTAATTTTATTTTTAATCAGGTTTATCACTATAGAAGCAATGAATTTGAATTTCTTATTTCAGGCAGTGTTACAAATCCATCAAATATAACATAAATGAACATTAAAATAAGTTTGGATGATAGGGATGTCTAATTAGATGGTAAAAGATAACATATGTTGCATTGCATGTCAATATTTGCTGCTTATCCAGTTTCTTCCTAAGAATCTCATTATTTATTAAAAAACCCTAAAATAATCTGGAAAAAAAAAGATGGATATAAAGAAATGCCTACAAGTTTGTTTGAAGTTTATAAGATGTAACAACAATCAAATGAAGATGGTAAACTATACTGAACTTAGAAGAAAGTGTAAAAAAATTTCAGAAATTAATATACATGTTGCACGGCAACTCTTAATCAAACAAACTGGAAACATATATGTTATATTAATTAACGGTACGATAAAGGGAGTACAAAATAACAATTACATTGTAGTGACCCGTCCTAATCCATCTGGACGAAGTCTTCAACAGTTGGTCCCATTGCGAGGTTCTGACCTCTATATGCCATGAACGACTCCATGTAATATGAGCAAATGCACAGCGGAAGATTTCTTTCATACCTGAGAATAAACATGCTTTAAAGTGTCAACCAAAAGGTTGGTGAGTTCATAAGTTTATCATAAAATAATAAAATTCTGTAATTTTGATTGACCACAAGATTTAAATGTGCATGGTACAAATGGGCCCAAATCCTATACCCGTCTGTAATGTATATGCAATATCTTTTAAATACAGTACACATTTCTTGTGTACGAAACCATTTTTCATAAATCTTAGTAACCGTACACATATCTCGTGCACAAAAATAACATACACATAACCTGTGTATAAAATCATTCTCTCGATACATAACATTCACTTTTCATTGCTTTCATAGCTTGGCTTGGTAACCGACCTTAACATATAATGCGCATAATAATATCCCCAAAACAGAACATCTCGTCTGTATAATAATCATATAAACTTCGAAGTACTAAACACCACGCCCACTAGCCCTTCCGTCTAGTGAACATTCTGGGTGGGGGTGTTAAATCCGGTAGTTACCTTTAGGATTCACGTCAATTAGGCGTGCACTAATTCTCAAAATTAGTGATGTTCCCTAATTCTTAGGTTACCAAGCAATAATAATCAGGGGAAAATATTCATATCAATTGTGGCAATTATCACGTCCACATAATTCAATGGTGGCAATTATCACGTCCACATAATTCATTCGAGGAATGTTTTGCTTGTGTCTATCTCGTCAAACATTTATAAGAGCATTTCATGTATTCGCAGTTCAAAATGTATTTCAAAAGCATTTAATAAAGCAGTTGTAAAAGTAGCGCATGTATTCTCAGTCCCAAAAATATAAAGAGTAAAAGGGAATCAAATGAACTCACCATACTGTATTTTGTAGTAAAAATACATATGACGACATTAAACAAGTGTATGGTTGGCCTCGGATTCACGAACCTATATCATTCATATATTTATTAACACATATAATGATAATCGAACAAATTTATGTATTATTAGTGAATTAATTGTTATTTTAATTATGTGTTTCATTAATAACCTAATTAATTACATGTATTAATATTTATTATAAAAGTATTATTATATTTATGTTATATGTAGTATTTATGGTTTTATATATATAATAGTTATTTGATAAAATAATATTCATATTAATAAATAAAAAGTTATTTCATCCTATAATAATAATAGTAATAGTTATAATAATAAAAATGATAATTTTTTTATCAAAATGGTACTTTTTACAATAATGAATACTAATAATAATAACTATAAAAATAATGATTTTACTAATATTTATATTAATAACTATAGTGATAATAATACTACTAATAATAATTATAATAATAATAACAATAATAAAGGTAATAGTAATACTACCTCAAAGAAGTAGCCCTTTAAAAAAAATGCCCAAGTCCGGGTTTGAACCCGCGACGTTCCGCTAACCCGATAACATCCTTTAAACCAATGAACTAACAATTTGTTTTGGTAATAATCCGCATGATTAGCTAGTTCATCTTTATTATCATTCAAACTAACATCATCATCACATCGTTCATCATGGTTATCATTCACGATCATTATCATTTCTGTAATATCATTCATCTATCGTTATTTTATGCATCATTTATCAAATACCGTCACCATCGTCATCATATACTACATCATCATCTATAAACCATAATGATCATTCTTTTTATCATCATTTTGCATTCGGTCCTCATCGTACTCTAATCATCATGATCATCATCTAACTATCATCATTATTATCTCGTAACCGTCATCTTCATTTGCTATCTTAACACTTATCAACTTTGTGATTATCATTATTATTTAGTCTTATTACTTTCACGGTCCACTAGCCACTTAATCAAGCCAAATGTCACAAAGGGTATACGGCCCAAATTAAACTCGGCCCAACTGTATGTTTATATTGGTTCTCGGCCCATGCATAATATTAAGTCTACGGCCCAAAATAAAAGTAGGCCAAAGTAATGAATCATATCGGTTTCCAGTTTTGTTCAGTCAATACCCGTTCACATGTACCGACCCCACTCTCAAACACACGTCCCAATTGAAGACAATTCGTGTATATTTAAAGTTTATTCCTATGATCAAATATCAAACAATAACATCATCAAGTGGGAGTAGGTTGTAACGATGGGACCAGAGGAGAAAAAGAAAAGCGGCAGATTGGTGTCCTCATGATTATTTAAAACATAATAATCTCAATACCATGAAATCATAACACGATGGTTGTATCACAAAGTAATTTGCATCCTGTAGCTGCGATACTGTAGCAGAAGAAGCTGAACTGTGATCGAGCTGTTGCACACGAACATTAGAAAAAGTAGTCACACACTATTATCGTCTTCTTCTTTTATTTCGCTTTTATCTCCTCCTTCGTGGATGTTGGGTCACGAAATACAACGGTGACAGCAACAGCCATTTCTATTGTTCTTAACCGAAAAGGAAACAATAATAGTTGTAGTAATGAACGAAGGTGGTGGTGTGATGATAGTTCACGTCCCAAAACAGTAATATAACAGCAAGAAAAATTGGGTTGCAGTGGAGTGGTGGCTGTTGGTATATTAACGACGGAAAACAAAAGAGAGAGATATGGTGAGTTAGAGAGGTAGTGAGATGAGATGGACGTGATGTTGGTCTGTTCGAATTTAACAGAAAATAGAAAGTGGCAGCATACTTAAAGTGGGTTGGTCAATTTTGAGATAGTAGTTAATGATGGTGTTATTGATGGAAGCAGAAAACAGAATAACGATTTGCAGTAGCTATTGTTTATTTTAATGGTGACGATTGGAACATAAACAGAATTAGTAGGTGTGTGTCGTAGGTTGAGAAGGGTGATGATGATGGTGCAAGTGAAAGCTCGTATGTGATGGAGTGGGTTTACGATTGAAACAGTAACCACAAGGTGGTGGTGGCATTCACGATGGGATGGTGGAGGATGGTGAAGGTGTTGGAGACGGTTAGTGGTGGTGATGGTGTAGTTCTACGGAGGTGTTAAGGTAGCGGCGGTTCGTGGTGGTAACGAGTGTGGTTCCCGGTGTTTGTCTTGGTCGACGGTTTTTGGACATGAAATAAGGTGTAGGTGATTATGATTGATCTTTTCCTCACTATATTTATTTAATATGTGTTGTAGTATATGTATTATATGTTTGTGTTATTATCTGTATTATAATATAACAAGTTGTGTAAGCATTATAGATTTAGATGTGGAGAAGTCAAAAGCACATAACTACTTCAATTAGCAATAGTTCAATTAGCAATAGTAGCCGCCTGATTAGTTGTACATATGCACCGACAGTTTTTACGGGTATTAAATCGTGTCCATTGCTAAACAGTTAACACATAAAAGTGTTCCTAAAAATTCCAAATTTTTAAATTAGATGTCTTTATTTATTTCGGTCATTATGATATAAAATTCGGTCATTGACTAATAAATAAAAATTACACTAATTATTCACTCCCAACCCCAAGTAAAATATAAAAAGTTTTAAAATTTGACAAACAACTTCTAAATATATTATTAATAAGCCTAAAACTCATAAAGCTCATTTTCGAATCACCGTTTATTTTAAAATAATATAAGTTTGAATTTAACTTGAGTAATATCCATCGAATAGCGATTGAGTGCTACTGTCGTTTACTAAAAAGATTCGAAATCACAAAATATATATTCACATACATTATTTATATATATGGATATGTTGTAAATAACAATTATTATAATATCCTATTTTTTTATTTTATATTTCATATTTCAATTTAATAACAGTAACATATAATATTTTAAATTATATTTCGAATTATTATTTATATATACATACACACATATCTATTTACAATTAATTGTTCGTGAATCGTCGAGAGCAGTCAAATGTCAATTGATTATATGAAACAGTTCAAATTTTTGAGATTTAACTTTACAGACTTTGCTTATCGTGTCGAAATCATATAAGTTTAAGTTTAAATTTGATCGGAAATTTCCGGGTCGTCACATACATGACAACTACAAAATGACCAAAAACAACCTAGCAGTGATTATTAATGTACATCCCAGTTTCACTTTTCCAAAATAATACAAATGCCAAATAAGTTATACCAAAACATATAAACATAAAACTTTGCATCTGGATGGTAGATCAACCAAAAAGTAGCATCTTTGATAATTATATGATATTGACCCATTGACCGATTAGTTGGAGAGGATTTTAGAAAATATAATCGGTTTAACTATTTTTAAAAACGGATTAATTAGAGATTCATTGGGATTTTTACAACCATGTGTAGAAGTATACTATAAGTAATAAAAAATCAAACCGTCGTTCGAAAAAAAAAATCAAACCCATAATAGTAGTACAATTGATAAAAGTATTAACCATATATAAATATATACATAAACACTGATAAAATAAGAAGATCACATACCTGGAACACAGGTGTAGACAATGGGTCAGAGCAAATCGAACAAACCAATGCATCAAAATCTTTCATCACTACTTGTATTGATCCATTTACAAAGTTAAATTCGTTCTCATCATCATCATCATCATCATCATCATCATCATCATCATCATCTTCATAAACCTCAAACTCAGATGACCCAACTTTCTTTATACAAACACATAATGACATAAACTCATAGTTATCCGCATATTCAAATGGACAGTTAACCGATTTGTCAACGACCTACTGCTTATGGACCATTCTGCATATACCTTCGGTACAGATTTCAGCGAAACATATGTCTCCATGCTTCCAACAGTAATTTCATACCGAAACGAATTATTCAATGATTCTGGGCCCACACACTTAACATTAAAAGCCCGTCGGCACTCTAGTAGGTAAAAACAATAATTATTTCAATTATAAAACACAAGATATATGTGGTAATCCACTTTAACGTTCTTACTTTTCAATGTTATGACAATTGAGCTTAATCGTTACAATCATGCTTACTCTCAGATACTCTGATCATAATTAGTTTGGCATCAATAATAAATCCAATAATTACATCTGCAAACTCTATGAATCCAAATTATCATCTCAACAAATAACAAATTGTGCAAATAACAAAGTTTTGCAATGCACCTTTCACAAATTAATAACTTTTTAAACAGAATGTCAATATTGGCTTCCATTATGCCTAATGTAAAAATTCAATTATATTTAGAATACACCAAAGGCTTAAAAACATTACTAATAACAATATTTATAAATTCAATTATGATTTACCTTGTGCATATCAACAGATGTAGTTATACACTAAAAAAATAACATAACAAATTGCATCAACAAATCATTTTTGTTGTATATGAATGTAAATCGTAATAAACCCTAATTATTTATAAATGAAGATGGATTACTGACCTTATTTTCATATAGGCAAAATCATGATGATATGTATTATCCAAACCCTAAATCTATGCATCATGTTAGCCAAGACAAATCATAGGTAGTAAAATGGAATCGATGTAGCATGTATAAACGAAACCCTAAAAAAATATGATATTTATGAATGAAACCCTAAATCAAAACAAACCTTTCAGGGTGCGAATCGTGATGGTTTAAGTGACACTCTTGTGGGTAAGAAGTAGCAGTGGCACCTTTCAATATGCGCCCATATCATTTGTTTCAACTCACATGCAGTTTCATAACTTTTTTTTCTTTATTCCAAGCACACTCAGATTATCTTTGCCTAGCATGTCACAGAATCAGAATCCTAGAAAACTTCAAGAAACCTAAAAGTCAATGAAACACTGGATTTAGATATTGGCGAATAATATAGAAAACATAAACATACGAACAATGAATTAAAAAAATCTCGCTTCAAACAAATTTAAAACAAAGAAATAGAGAAACACCGTTATGAAATTTTCTTTCCAATGACCAGTCACTTTTTTATTTTAACTGCATTGTGTGTTATCTCAACCCATTTACTTGTGATGAGCTGATTCAGTCGATATTTTACCTCTATTCGATTAACCGGGTATAACGAAGCATTCTATGTTAATGTTATTAACGATGCAAAAAGCCAATATGACTCACAAACCCATTGTAGCTCCAAATGAGCACATACTTGAATGTGCCTACGTTGCATAAAATAAATCCAGAATTGAAGTATGTCGTATCCTTTGACTTACTTGACAATATTAAAATGTTTGTAACCTGAAGTATATAAGCAGTAACTAAACATTGTTTCTTCATCAATAGTACTCCCTGCATCATACATGTATAATAGAGAATTACTATATTTTACACAACATATAACAGTTCAACCTCAATTTACTCAACTCTCTCCTAATTTGGTGTATAAGAACAAAGAATTGCCAAATTTGAGACAACATATAACACGTGCCCAATTTACCCAACTATCTCAAAACCTATAACAGAGGATTACCAAACAGATTTAGTAGGGAGTTTGGGATTCAGATTCAGCTTTTAAAACTTGCATCAAGTGAGCTTGTCTCTTTACACAAATACTATCTTCAACATAAGTCAAGAAAGCAACCTCTTTTCACTTTAATGAAATACAATCTTGGATGAACATGCAAATTAACACAGGTGCGCGGTAACAACTTTATTAGATGAAGGTAGTACTTGAAAAACTTAGATAGTAAGATGCCACCTCATAATATGTAGAAGAATACTTCAACACATATTCTTTTGCTCACCCGAATCGTAGTCTTAATCCCACTTTAGGTAATGATAAAACCGAATCAAACAATTAATAGATAACCCTTATATAGGGTAAACATAATACCCTTTTAAAAAACTAAATACAACGTATTCATAAAAGCTAAAACATATAACATATTAAAAAAAAGTTAAACACTACATTTATATAAAGGCCACACATGTGATTCAGTGGTTTTATGGTTGTCACAAACTAAGGATAAATGGTTTGAAATTGTGTAAGCTTCTCAGAATACGTCTTGGGCGGTTATGATGTGTTGCTAACAAAGTTTTATCATATACCAGTGATTCAAAATGAGCTTATTATATTTGAATATTACAAAATTCTATAAATATCAATAGAAAATTTCAAAGTTCGACCCACTTAAGAAAAATGGTCAAGATTGTCACTCTAAGCAGGGAGGCAGATAGAAGAGGTTAATACTAATTACTAAGTGGCTTTTGGCATGGTCAAAGTCGCGGGTCAAGAAAAGAAAAGAAATGCTTACAGACATATGATATACATTAGAAAAAATGAACAACTAATGATGACTATAATTATCTAATTTTATGAAATTGTATAGTGAGTATAAATAAATTCAGTTAGTTATGTCCTTAATGAAGAACTTTAGATTGTGGTGATTTGCAGCAAGTAAATGAAAAGTTAACATCAAGAATTGTTACTTTGATGAATTTTGGTGACATTAACTTAACCATTAAAAATTATTTGTCTAGCAAAAGAAGCATTAAAAAAATTATTTGTAAGCAGTAGTAGCTTCGTGTGCCTCCGAGACCGGTTCAAAATAAACCTTCCAAGCAAATATAATAGGTGACAAAATGGTCGGGTCTAGTAAAAAAGCTACAAATGGGAAAACAAACATATATCATTGTCAATCCAACTTGTTTTAACCTGCATGAAATTATTACTACTAAAATGCAAGCATTCATGTACATGATAACCATTCATATACTGGTCTACTCATGTTTGATGGTTGATCCTAAGATGAAGATGATCGCCTGTAAAATTCAAGCACATCCCATTAAGGCATTTCATCAAACGCATTGTGTGCAATACATACCAGTAGTTTCTTGTATTCCTGACTTCCTGCACAATACAATAAACTCACTGATCTAAATTACAATAGTTATTTCAACATCAAATTAAATCAAAAAGGATTATTAAAAATCAAAAGGGTCTACATACCTGATTTGAATTAAATCGCTGTTCTACTTGGATTAATTTCTCGATGTTGAATGAGAATGCCTTTTATATATATTATGATACAAAACGTCATATTGCGATCGATTGATTCCAAAAAGTTGAATTGAAAGCCTGATTGAAGCAAGGTTTTTGGAGAAGAAAATAACACTGATAATTCGAGATAATTAGGCTTTTAATCACTTCGTTAAACTGATAATCCAACTATGTTTTCTTGAATGAAGGGTGTTCGGAATAACCGCCGGAGATAGTGTTGGAGTTTTTTTTTTTTTTTTTTTTGAGCAGTTTAATGTGTGTTTTTTACATTAGCGATGGTTTTTTTTTTTTTTTTTTGCTTCTTCATTCGAACACGTGGCAATTAGAAGGGTGGGACATGTGTTATAAGGTGACCAATATGAATATGGCATTTGGCTAGTTGGATACTAATTCATTGGATGAGTGTCATAAGCCACATGATTTGTAAAAGTGGTTTGTAAAAGGTAGAGATATTTATTATGGTGGGCGTTAGTCTATATTCATTTTTATAAATATAAATGACCATTTAGTTATATATATAAAAACATTGAACCGGAGAAATCAGTAATATGAGCTAATAAATTGTCATAGCTCAAATAAATACATATCAAAGTTACACCATATTATATATCATGTTTAACAACTACTCAAGAGTTAATGTTTTTGTAGTGTTTTTATTTGGTACTGGGATTACATGGATGGTTAATGGGCCCATAATGATTACTGTATAATTTTGGTGTATCAAACTAGCTGAAGACCTGCGAATTCGCGGGACTTTGTGAGAGTTTGATTCAGAGTAATGTTTATAATGAGTATTAAATTAAAGTAGTAGTGTTAGTTGTTTTATATTAAATCTAGGAAGTTAAATAAAAAAACAAAAGATATTTATAGAAAGAACTGTTAGTTCAGAACCAACATAAGAAAAAATAATGTAGTCCTTATGGCTCTGAACAAAGTGAAGAAGCATTTTAGAAATTTCAAATGTTTACCCATATTACAGCACTTATCCACAAATGTACATTGAACAAGAGAAATGGTCATGCGCGCTTCGCAGCGCCCAAAAGTAAGTGTTGCATTGTTGCTTTTTGTTTGTTACATGTTGCTAATGCAGTTCTGTTGTACAGTAGCAGCTTGGGCTAGCAAAACTATACAATAGAAATCTCAAAAGATAGATGCTTATAGTTTTTTGTTCCATCGCCTCCGTCACCTTTTTTCTTCGATGTGCTACCCTCTTTACCCTGAGGAAACAAAATTAGTGTCATTTTTGTAGTTTGATATGTGGTGAGGTTCATTTGGTGTGAACAGTAATGTACCTTCAAGTGCAAATAAAGTTCTTTCAGCTCTCATTTGGTGTAGGTGTGTTCAAAAGTTTGGCACCTGCATTTGGGAGTTGAAAGGCAGCAAGGAAAGTATAGGTTGACAAATGTGTCCACCAAACTGAAGTACTTCCCTCAGCAGCAGGGTCAGAGGTACCCTCAACTGAAAACGGATGAAAATAACAGTAACATATACATACCATAATACAAACAATGAAACAAACAAATAAGAAACATACCATTTGAAGACTTGTCAACATCTACAAAATCAGCAACTATCAAACGCGACAATGAAGAAGACCAATATATCCATGTGCCACGGGAACAACGGCTGCAGACGATGAGACGACTTGATAGTAGAATGCCTACCTATCAACTTGTGTTGCTGAAACCGAACAATTATCGTACACAACACTACCAACAATGATTGTCCCATGAAATACATGAATAGGCATTCTACTATCAAATCGTCTGTACATGCCAAAATGCTATTTAGCAATTTAAGTTAGAATTCAAAAAAAAATAAATAAATAAATAAATAAATCAACCGTTAAAAACACCGGAGACAAATTACAATTGCGTACCTACACATATGACACACGAAAACGTGCAATCAAGTACACCGGAAACAAAGACAGCAAATTCAAAGCCACAAAATAAAGTTGATGCAAAAGTTGAAGAGCACAAACCCTAAACTAAAGAAGATGATCAAAATATGTGAGGATCGAAAGCCAACAGCAACAAAAAAAGTACTAAAAAGCAACCACAACTGAATGTATAATAAGGGCCATAATCTTCAGCGTTTTACTCAACTTGCAGGACATAAGATATCATATATTACCATAAACAAATGAGATTATATCATATAGTAGCACAAACAAATGCATCTCATAACATTATCAACCAACATAATTATAGAGTGAAATCCATAAGTTACCAAACGCTTATAGCTCGTATGGTTTTCAACGTTTGTATGTATCTTCTAACACCGTTAATGGAGTATCTCTTGAGCACGTTTTACCTTTCCGCTAAGATGTAGATGAAGGTAATAAGATTTTTTTATCTTCCTCACCTTGTAAAATGCTCATTAGAGATTGTTATCAAAAAAATATTTCGGAAGTTAAATAACCATAATGGTTAATTTGCAAAGTTCAAAAACAGGATGTATATGAGATATTGATGTCATTAGGGTATAGGATAGGAGAAAAAATAATCAAACAGAGCCAATAAAACTTGAACTTAAAAGTATTGATTTACCCATCAGTAATTCGTGACGAAGCTTGAAGAAGATAAAAATGGTTACTCGAGTTCACACATGTACATTAAACTGAATATGTAACCATCATCTCAAAAAATAAGTGTAATCATATACACTCTTCAAAAAGCTCCTACACAAATTAGTAACAAAATCAGTTTATATTCAAGCATTTCATCAAACAGTTCATATGCACGATATATGAACACATAGTGAATGATTAGAACGAAGATAAATTAAACAAAACAAACCTAAAGAAAAGATGAAGCATAAAGTTACCTTAGAATAAACAGGATGATCAAAGGATCCCAGAGCCCAGAAATAACAAACAAATAAGACAAACAAAAATTGAATCACCTAACCACACTTGTAACACAAACAATTATCCAAGATCCGGGCTACAAAACGCAATCAACGAAATAAAGCAGAACACAATAAATATCATTCTAAAATCCAACACGTATTGCCACGATCAGTCAGCCGTCAGCCGGATAATCCTGAAAGAAGCGTAAACAACATCAAAAGCACATATGCATCTAAGTTCTATGAAAAACAGTAGACGAAGAGTTAAAAGAATTAAACCCTAAAGCAAATAATAAACGATAGATAAGAAAAAGGAAAAGAATATATGAAACACGTAGGCTGCGATTTTGTCAATTGGAGAAGCATGGTGAGGAAGAAGGAGGTGAATTGGATAGATAGAGTAATCAAAAGACACGTATGAAAGAGATAGGAGTAAGAATAATAATGAGGAGATGAATCATGAATAGTTGGAGACTACGTGTCATCTTGTAAGAAAGGTTATACATACGTTCATAAAGGCACCTGTGAATGGAAGCATGAGGTGTCGGGAAAAAGCCACCACGTGTCGGTTGGTCAAAACGCCAAAATAAATTAAAGGGGAACTGGTTTGTGAGTTAATAATGAAAAACGACACGTGCAATGTTTGGATTTGTTTATAATAATAATAATAATAATAATAATAATAATAATAATAATAATAATAATAATAATAATAATAATAATAATAATACCTTCAATCTAGTTGATCGTACGATCATGTTACGTGAAGTTCGCCGCCTTTGTCCGAGCCTTTCTCGGTGAGTTGAATTTTGCTACTCTAATCCAGCCAGATTGTATTATGGGAACCACACATTATGGTCTTCTCAGGGGGTGCAACAGGGTGATCCCCTTGGTCCGCTGCTTTTTGCTTTGGTCCTACAACCCTTGGTTTCTAAAATCAGAGATAATTTTGAGGTTTGTCTTCAGGCGTGGTATTTGGATGATGGTACTATTATTGGGGACACTTTGGTGGTGGGGAAGGTTCTGCATTTGATTATGGAGGATGGGCCTCGTTTTGGGCTGCATCTCAACGTTGAAAAAACAGAAATTTTCTGGCCTACGGAGGACCCTCTCAGCAGGCAAGTAGGTGTCTTTCCTCCTAATATTGCTCGGCCTTTAAATGGTGTTAAGTTGCTTGGGGCCCCCGCAAGTTCCGATCCTGGTTTTAGTAGTGAACTGGTGATGCAAAGGGTGACCAAGTCCATTGCGCTTATGGATAAGGTTGCTAAGCTTGATGATCCTCAGTGTGAGTTGTTGTTGCTTAGGGCATGTACGGGAGTTTCTAAACTCTACTTTTCCTTGCGTACTTGTCCTCCTAGTATATTTGAGGCGGCTCAACGCGCTTTCGATGGAGCCCTTCGATCTTCCTTGGAGCGTATTGTTACTGCTTCAGGGCCTGGGTTTGGTGATTGGCAGTGGCGGCTTGCCACCTTGCCATTTGCATTTGGAGGGCTTGGTGTTTATTCTGCGGGAGATGTTCGTCATTATGCTTTTCTGGCTTCTCGATTACAGTCTGCTGGATTGCAGACCAAGCTACTACGTCATGCGAGTATTGTTGGTCTTGGTCGTGCTTTTGAAGATGCATTGGGTCTGTTTAATAAAACAGTTGGGTTTGATATTTTAGGTAATCCGAGTGAGGTCGCTGCCCCAATACTCATGAAGAAATTGGCAGATGTTTATTTCACAAAGGTTACCGCTTCTGCAGAATCCACTTTTTCGTTATCTCCCCGACAATCGGCCTTATGGAAATCGCAGCAGGGTGATCACACCTCTGCTTGGCTAAGGGCAGTCCCTATTTTGGGGTTGGGTCAGACGATGAACGCAAAGACTTACCGATGTGTGTTGTGCTACCGGTTGGGTGTTCCATTGTTCTCTATCTCGACGGCATGCTCTGCCTGTTCAAGGGTTTTTACTGGGGATATTTTCGGGGATCACGCGGTGTCTTGTGCTGGTATGGTGGGTATTAAGCATCGACATAATGTTGTTCGGGATTCCCTTGTTGATGTTTGTTATCGATCTGGGATTTCAGCGAGAAAGGAGGTTGACATTGGGTTGTCTGGAGGGAACGACAGGGCCCTCAGACCTGCAGATGTGTTACTTTATTCCTGGGATTGTGGTCGCGATGTTTGTGTTGACTTGACAGGGTCTTCTCCTTTGACACAGTCTGGGCTTTCTGACTTTGTCCCTGGACGTGCTGTGGTTGATGCGGCTCGTCGAAAGCGGGTCAAGTACGAATCTAGCTGTCAGACGATTGGTTATGGTTTCATCCCTTTCTCATTTTCTTCCCTTGGGGAATTAGAAAAGGATGCTGTTTCTTTGCTAAAGCGGGTTCAGAAGAGTTCGATGGCGCAAGATATTGGTGCCGGTGCTGCTGCTCATATTTTTACTAGGATAGGTTTTGCTATTGCTAGAGGTGTGGGGGCCCAGATTGTCTCTAGGCTCCCCACTAATTTTTTGTAAGTTTTAATACTTTTAAGTTTATTATAATAATAATAATAATAATAACAATAATAATAATAATAATAATAATAAATCAGGCAATGAGATTTTGAGTGAAAATGAAGAAAAGGTAGAAAACCCGTAAAAAAAATATAGGAGAAAGTGAAAAGTAAACAGTGTACTGACGAATGAGATGAGAGTAAAATGAACATCAGCCAGTCAGATTTAGAATTTTACTGTTGTTAATAGTTTTTTTTGGGTAATAATTAGAATTAGAATCATCCAATATTTCTGGAAAGTTTTGATTCATGACAATTATAAGAAATTAAGTTTTATCTATCCGTTAACTAAAAAAACATTGTATTGTATTTTACCTATTAATCCATTATACCATCACGATTGCATCTTACACTGCAATTGCAGTGTATGTACAACTGCAGGCCTGCAGCTACTTTGGGCTTTAGGGCCATGCTTGACCTGGACATCAACACACAAAATAAATAAGCTTCATCAAAATTCAATATAAACATCAACATAAACTAATAAAAATACTAAAGGTTTTTTCGTAGTATTGATATATACATAGAAGATGAAAACAACACCCAAGCATTATAATTGCTGAAATCGTTGATTATGAAGACTCAAACAAACGAACTTCCATCGAGTGTATGAAGACTCAAACTTTCACCCCTTAAACCAACCTGCCATAACCTCACAATTTTAAAGTTATTGGCATATGACTCCTAAAGCAATTTATGAAGTTAATTAGCTAACCTTATAAGACCATTTTTGGTTTGTCAAGTCTCGTGTAACCTCATTTAGACCTTTCAAGGTAATCGGCCCTAGTATTCCCACGTTATACGTCTCATAGTGTGTGCCGACATTCTAAAGTAATTAGATACAATAATTATTACTTAGTAAATTGAATTATAACTGTTAACGGGTGAGTAAAATGTGTTTAAAAGGAATCACTGAGTGTAAGAACTAACCGAAAGTCCAACGGAAACACTTAGCTAAGAAATCTTGTTAGCACTAGGGATGGCAATGAGCGAGAAAAAACCCGTGACCCGCGGGTACCCGGTCCGTGAAGGGCGGGTAAAATCATAAAATCTTACCCGCGGGCACGGGTACGGGTAAAAAACTATACCCGCCAACGGGTCGCGAGCGGGTTGCGGGTACATACTACCCGTCGCGGGTAAAACCCGACCCGCTAATTCATTAGACTTTTTTTAATTTATCCGCGAATTTATACATACAATTATCAATTTAAAAGAGATTTTACTTGTAATGCAATAATGATTACAAATATAATATTGTTATAAAATATCTAGATTGTGTTATAAAATATCTAGATTGGATGTTAATTTTATTATTATTATATTTCTTGCATAGTAATATTTTATACTATAAATAGACATGTATGGTAACCATTTAAGGTGCACCATTTCTCTTGAAATATCAATATCAATATTTCTTCTCTCCTTCTTCTCTCTTTTTCTCTCTTTGTTCTTATAACCATTAAAGGTAGTTATAAGCCTACTGAATTATAACACGTTATCAGCACGAAAAGCTTAGTGTAATTAAAAGATATCTCAAACGATCACGAATCACTAATCAAGGTATGAAATTATTAATAATTTTCAGACTCGAATATATCCAATTTTGGACTACTAACATTTATATTTATGTTATTTAAGTTATATATGGTCGGTTATACCACCTGAATTATATTTCTGTAATCTAACTTTTACTAACTTCACTAACATTTATATTTATGTTATTTAAGTTATATATGGTCGGTTATACCACCTGAATTATATTTCTGTAATCTAACTTTTACTAACTTCACTAACATTTATATTTATGTTATTTAAGTTATATATGGTCGGTTATATCACCTGAATTATATTTTCTGTAATCTAACTCTTATTAACTTCACTAACATTTATATTTATGTTAATAAGACCTCATGATTGTACGCAACACGTCATTTGACAACACGGTACTTTATGTACGCAACACGTCATTTGACAACACGGTACCATGGGTCGAGATTAATTCCGATCAATACGAATACGACGGGGTCTTTATATGTTATCTAACATTTATGATTACTTATGCAATTAATCATTATTTATTTCATGCATACTAATGTTTATTCTTAAATTTATAATTTTAAAAGTTAAAATAAAAAAATAGTTTGTATTTTTATTAAAAGTAAATCTTAAAAGTTAAAATAAGAAAAAGTAGTTTGTACTTTTATTAAAAGTAAATCTTAAAAGTTAAAATACAAAAAGTAGTTTGTATTTTTATTAAAAGTAAATCTTAAAAGTTAAAATAAGAAAAAGTAGTTTGTATTTTTATTAAAAGTATATCTTAAAAGTTAAAGTAAGAAAAAAAAGGGGATGGTAAAATGGAATAGTTTTTTGTCAAAAATGAAGTATTGAAAATGAAGTAGTCTCCTTCTATAACTAAAAAAAATATATATACTTTTATCAAATGAATTTTTTTGTGGCCGACAATTTCAAACACGAGTCCGTGTTTAGTTTATCAAGAATATCTCTTGCTTTGGTGAAAGGTCACGATCACGATATCAGGTGTTGTGAAAGAATTAAAAAATTGGTCAAGTGGCCTTTTAAAAACTAGAAAAAAAAAATTAAACAAAAATTTTTTTTTATATATTTATAATTTACGGGTAACGTAAAAAAAAGGAAGTTTTTTTTTAAAAAAAAAACAAAGAAAGTGTTTAAATGAGTTTTACAGAAAGGGGGAAAGCAAAGTAAAAAAAAAACTTTTTTCCAAACAAAGGTAAATGAAAGTAGGACTTAATACAAGAAAAAAGTAAACATCTCCTAGACGTGATAAAATCTATCAATGATAAGTATTAGACTTGATGAGCTAAATGTGACAAAAATGTTTCAACATGTCTTATGTTAATTTTCTAAAATAAGTTATTATTATTCCGAGTTTAACACATATACATATGTTAATTAAAAACAACCTTTTTGTTCTTATGTAGTGTTGGGTTGCAATTTTGGTTGTATGCCATAATTCCATCCAGTAAAGTGACAATAGAAAACTTTTGATGATAATCAATAAAAAACTTTTTTCCAAACTTGTCAAATGTTTTGTTAAAAACGTGACCGTTGAAAAAAGGAGGTTGAATAATAAAACTTAAAAAACAAATTATTTTTTTAAGAGTGTGCATCAAAATGGCCCGTTTAATAATGGGGAGTAAAAATATAGTCAAATTGTTTCAACGAACAAGGGTTCAATTGGATGTCTCTTAAAAAAAAATCCGCGGGTAAGGGTGATGGATCCAATGGATCCGCATCCACGACCCGCGGGTGCTATCCCTAATTGTGACAAGTACAAATCAACTAAAAGTCTAAAAAATAAATGCTCTTATAGGGACCAAATGTTCACAATAATTGCCTAAGCTAGATATGAAACAAATAGTTCATAACAAAAAAAAAAAAGGTCGTTGTGCGTTTTCGGGATGATAGCCGAAATACACTTACAAAAGTAGGTCAGCCGTCAATTCTTTATGGCCATATCAACGTAGATCAATAAAATCATTTATGGTTTTGATAAAAGATTAATTAAAAAATTAATTGTTTTTTGGTCTTGGATTCTCGGTAACAAAAGCAAAGGTTGTTTTTGGTTGCCACAACAAACAAGACAGGGGTTGTTGACTTTTGTTGTTAAACATGGCACAAGTGAACAATAACAATAGATTATTGTTTTTGAAAAGAATAATGATGTGTTAATTTTATTGTATAAAATAAAATTAAAGAAAATGGTTTTCATTGATGACTATGAACAAACGCAAACAAAGTGTTTGTGGTATTTAGTGATTAAAAAAAAAGTGCATCTAAAGCTTCTACTGAAAATAATATGCATCTAAAGCTTCTACTGAAAATTAATGTGCAAGGTACAACGTATAACTATATGGTCAAATTCATTTGAGCCTTCGGAGTCACAAGTATATGATGTATATATATATTACTCAATTAACAAAATAGTAAATCTAAATTAATTCATATGAATAGTAAAACGAAATTAATTAATTTACTATTCACATAAAAAAGCGCATATGATAAAAAGCGCATCGCATATGATAAGCGCATATGATAAAAAGCGAATATGATGAAAAACACAACGCATATGATGAAAATCGCATATGATTAAAAGCGCATATGGTGAAAAACACAGCGCATATGATTAAAAGCGTATATGGTGAAAAGGATATATGATAAAAAAAAAACACATATGGTGATTTATAAAAAAAAAAAAAAACACATATGGTGATTAATGGAAAGCACATATGGTGATTAATGAAAAGTATATTGTGGAAAAGAATCACAAATGTTTCTTGAAAGAATTCAAGGTAAGATATATGAACCAATTCATCCATCATGTGAACCATTTTGATATTTCATGGTTCTAATAGACGCATCTAGCGGATGGTCTCATATTTGTATGTTATCAAGCCGTAATATGGCATTTGCAAAGTTTCTTGCACAAATTATTAAATTGAGAACACATTATTCTGATTACACCATTAAAAGGATGAGACTTGATAATGCTGGTGAGTTAACATCTCAAGCATTTAATGATCATTATATATCTACAGGGATTGTTGTTGAACATCCAGTTGCTCATGTGCATACACAAAATTGGTTTAGCTGAATCAATAGATAAACGCTTACAGCTAATAACTAGACAATTGATAATGAGTACAAATCTCTCAATATTTATATGTGGACATGTAAATTTACATGCTGCGACATTAATTCGCATTATACCATGTGGAAGTCGTAAATATTTTCACTTAATACTTGATTTTGGCCAAGAGCCAAATATTTTCTACCTTAAAACATTGGTTGTGCAGTGTATGTTCCAATTGTATCACCACAACACAATAAAATGGTTCTTCAAAGAAAGATGATAATATATTTTGGATATAAAACATCTTCAATCATAAGATATATTGAACCCATGATGGGTGATGTTTTTACAGCACGTTTTGCTGATTGTCATTTTAATAAAACATTGTTCCCTAGATTAGGGGGAGAAATAAAAATAAAAAATAAAATGATGCTTCATGATGTGAACATCAATTAAGGTATATTGAACTCGCACAAAAGAATGTGAAACGAAAGTTCAAAAATAATGCATATGCAAGAACTTGCAAATTAATTACTTTATGCATTTACAGATATAAAAAAGTGACTAAATCATATATACCAGCGATAAATGCTCCAGCTCGAACTGAAATTCCAAAAGCTGGCAATAATGTCACTGTTGAGTCTTTGCCACGCATCAAACGTGGAAGATCAATTGGTTCCGAAGATAAAAATCCTCGAAAAAGAAAATCAGCTGATAATGAGGTAAGAGAAAGTGTTCAAGAAGAACCACAAATCAATATTCCTTCTGCAGAGGATATTGATAAATGTAAATACTAAAATTGCGATAAATTATGCAATATTATGGAACCGAAATGAAACTAAAATCTCTATGAGATATTTTCATATAATGTTACAATGACATCATGAATAAAGATGATGATCTGGAACTAAAATCTGTCATTGAATATACAAAATGGACATGATTGAGCTCAATGGAAAGGAGCAATAAGAGCTGAATTAGAATCGCTCGATAAAAGAAAAGTTTTCGGATCAATCGTTATCACTTTTAAAGATGTGAAACGTATGGGATACAAATGAATTTTTATCCGAAAAGAAATGTGCAAATGAAGTTACAAGGCAAAACTAGACTTGTAACTCAATATTTCCCACAAAGACCAGAAATGAATTAGGAGGAAAAATTATCCTCCTGTAATGGATACAATTACTTATTAGATACTTAATCAACCTGGTAGTTATTTAAATGCATCTCATGAATGTTGTTACTACTTATCTGTATGGATCACTTAATAGTGATATATATGAATATACCTAAAGGGTTAAGGTATCATAAGCATCTAATGTAAAACCCAAGGGAATATATTCCATTAAATCACAAAGATTTCTAAGTGGGTTTATACAAACGGGACGTATGTGGTATAACCGATTAAATGACTACTTGATAAAAAAAAAGGGTATAAATATAAACTTATTTTGCACGTATGTTTTATAAAAACAATGTTCGGATATGAGATCGTAGTTGTTTATGTCAATGTTCTTAACATCATATGAACAAATAAAGAGATCTATGAAATCATTCAACTTCTAAAGAATTATTTTGAAATGAAAGATCTTGAAAAAACCAAGTATTACCTTGGATTGCAAATTGAGCATATGCCTAATGGTTTACTTGTACATCAAACAACTTATACCGAAAAGATTTTAAAACATTTTTTTTAAAGACAAACTCATTGTTGTTAGATCACTCAATATTGACACTGATCTATTTCATCCCTGCGAAGATCATGAAAATTTTAACAGATCGGAAGTTCTATATTTTAGTGCAATTGAGGTTCTTATGTATCTTATAGATTATACAAGATCTGACATTTCTTTTGCAGTTAATTTGTTGACAAGGTTCAGCTCAGCCCCTACCAAAAGACATTGGAATGGGATCAAACAAATAGTTTGATACCTTCGGGGAACTACTGATTTATAATTATTTTATTCTAACAACTCGAAACAAGATTTGTTTGGTTATACAGATGCAGATTATTTATCCGATCTACATAAAGCTAAATCTCAAACTGGATATGTATTCCTAAATGGAGGCACCGCAATATCATGACGTTCTCAAAACAAACACTTGTTGCAACATCATCAAATCATGCCGAAGTGATTGCATTACATGAAGCTACTCGGGAATGATTTTAGTTAAGATCAATGATACAAATCATTATTGATTCTTGTGGACTAGAACGCTATAAAAGCGTAACAACTATCTATGAAGATAATACAGCTTACATAATACAAATGAAAGAAGAGTATCAAAAATGACAGAACAAAACATAAATGCTGACGAGGCGCTAAAGCTATAAACGGTCTTAACGGTCATAAGTTTGATGGAAAAGAATGGTATATTGGTAAGGCTCAGAAAAAGACTGAAAGGGAATAGGAACTGAAACAACGGTTTGAACAAACCATGAAGGAGACTGTAGACAAATCACGAGGGCCAAACTTGTACATAAAAGATTTAGATGATACAGTTTCAGATGAAAACCTCAGATTTTTCTCATATACTCAAGATATCGTAAAAGACAACCAGATTAAAATGAGATACGTTCAATCAACAACTCTGCTGATCTTTATACCAAAGCACTGCTAACTGCTATTTTCAGAACACACGTTCATAATATTGGCATGAGGCATGTTCAGAAGATGTAACAACTCAGGCGTTGCCTACTTGAGGGGGAGTCAACTTTATGCTGCACTCTTTTTCCCTTAGCTAAAGTTTTATCCCAATGAGTTTTCTTTAGCAAGGTTTTTAACGAGGCAGTACTAGTTATTCTCTAATAAAATTGTCATCCAAGGGGGAGTGTTATAAAATATCTAGATTGTGTTATAAAATATCTAGATTGGATGTTAATTTTATTATTATTATATTTCTTGCATAGTAATATTTTATACTATAAATAGACATGTATGGTAACCATTTAAGGTGCACCATTTCTCTTGAAATATCAATATCAATATTTCTTCTCTCCTTCTTCTCTCTTTTTCTCTCTTTGTTCTTATAACCATTAAAGGTAGTTATAAGCCTACTGAATTATAACAAATATTACATATATGTAAAAAAAACATGGCTTTCACGTCATTTTACAAATTATAATTTACATATTGTTTATAAATAATAAAATTTCCTAACTTTTCTAAAAAAATTAACGAAGTTTTATATTATTATTACCCGTGGGTTTACCCATGGGTTACTGGTATCCGTGGGTCACGGGCATGGGCAAAAACTTTCTACCCGCGGGCGGGTAACGGGTCTCAACGAGAAAAAAAACCAATCCGACGGGCGGGTCACGGGTATATAGAACCCGTGCCCGTTACCCGCGGGCGCCATCCCTAGTTAGCACCTACTCTCACCTTTACATTTTGACTGAAAGTCAACTTATAATTTTTAGGGCAAATTGACCAGAAAGGTAACATAAAACCAACTTTTTTCCAATAAAGGGTATATCAATTTTTTTATTGGTTAAAGGAGTCTGATTTCAATTTAGTGCTTAAAAAGGTCTCTAAATTGAAAAATTGTTGGAATTGAGGTAATATGTGACATGTGGTCATTTTCATTATTTTATTTTTACTGACTTGTATACCTTCATTGCCGTATCATTTTCCGGTCCTCTTCTCCGATCAACTTCCGGTCAAAAATAAACTTTAATACATTCAATGATTTGCAGTCTGAATAAAATATAATTTGCATAGATGTTTGATTATAAACTCTTAACATTAATTCATCACTTACCCGTCTAAATACAATATTACGGAGTATTTGCACAAGTGTTTGATTATTCTTAAGGAAAGAGAATACATGGAAAATTAAAACAGGAGGCTGCTTCTTTACATTAAATCACGACAAAATCCTCATCTATAAATCACATTAAATCAGGGCTCCATGAAAACGTATAGCGATGGCTTAATCGACGGCGGCGGCGGCGGTTGACGGTGTTAGAGACGGTTTAATCAAAGGTTTAACGGTACTAGCAACGGTTTTAATCGATGGCGGTGTGCTTAAAACGGACGACGGTATAATGAACGACGTTATAATCGACGATGGATTAATCGACGGCGGTATAATCGACGGCGGTTCAAATGGCATATTCCAGATCTCAGAAACCGTTTAAGATTCTAGACCTTAGTTGCAATTTGTTTAATCCATCTAAGTTTAATCAGTTTAATAAACCGTTTGTTTCAATTACTTTTGTTGTAAATTGCTGATTTGTTGATTTGTTGATTTGGATGGTATAAAGAACTTAGAAAGTGAAGACAATTTTGTAGTTGAACATGAACACAAGTTGATCTTTTGATTTCCTTCTGTTTGTGTCCTCGAGTCTAACCTAATTGAGTTTGCTGTTGAACATGAACACAAGAAAAGATCTATAATTGTGTATAAACTTGCAGGTTATACAAAAGGAAATGAACATGGGTCGATATGTAAACGAGTTTGTTGTAGTGTACGTCTTTCATTATGTTTATATATATATATATATATATATATATATATATATATATATATATATATATATATATCTATAATCTAAATAAGTCACTGAATGTATCAAAACTTATTTTTGGTCCGAAATTGATCGGAGAAGATGACCGGAAAATGATATGGCAAGGAAAGTATAAGTGGAATATACAAGTCAGCAAAAATAAAATAATAAAAATGCCACATTTCACGTATTACCTCAATCCCAACCATTTTTCAATTTAGAGACCTTTTTAAACACTAAATTGAAATCAGACTCCTTTGTGGTCAATAAAAAAATTGATATACCCTTTATTGAAAAAATGTGGCTTTTATGTTATCTTTTTGGACAATTTGCCCTAATTTTTAAGTGATCACGTTTCTATAAGAGGACAGTGCAATCAAGAGTCAAGTTTGCTTCGTTAGTGAAGCTGGAAAGTTCACCCCATTAACTTAAGAATGAGTTGGGTTGACATGTGCTTTATTTAAAACGGGTCAAATGGGTTGAAAGTGGGTTTGTGCATTATGGTAACCTGTTAAACATTCTTTTTATCGATTCACCAATTTTGCCGCCCCTAACTCCTTAAATGTGGTAATAAATTTGACCCGTTTCTCGATTCACCTATGTCGCCACCCTTAATGTAACGACCCGACTTTTTCGACTAGCTTTTATGCTTTGTATTTTTGCGAAACTGCGTATTTGTGCGTACTGTGTTACTTGATTACTCCGGAACCTTGATATACGTGGTTTACTTCCAATTATATGTTAAAACGTGCCTTGGTGTATGTAGAATGCTTAGCTTGTCCACCAGATGCTTTATAACCGTTAGTGTTACTTGCCGTTACGAATAAACCGCGAACTGCGCGCACGTTTGACTTTTTCGTAACCGGAATATTTGGACAGCGAAATATTAATTATTATTTTATAATAATAATTACTTGGGCCTTTGGATGCTTAATTTTATTTATTTAATTGCAAGAGCCCAATAATTAGTCTTGTTGGACTTTCTACCTTGTTGGGCTCAAGCCCACCCTACTCTAGCTAGTGACCTAATTAATTAGCCCAAGTATTATTACTAGTGACCCATAATAAATAAATAAATAAATAAATAATTAATTAATGAGTCATACTAGCATAACGGATAAGGATTATCAACTTTGTCACATGGAATTCTAGCATAAGTACATGCTTTAGAAAACCATTATCCATAAAGCAACATTTTGTCCCCTCCCCTCCCTCAAAAATCACGGCCATATGACCTTGGCCACCTCATCAATCCAAGTGAAATTCTTGCTTATAAATACTAGCCATTTGCTTCTCATTCCAACACTTGATCATTTGGTTTTCACACACACTTGTTCTTTCTTTCTTTCCATTCTAGTATCACTTGTAAGTTTTCTTTTTCTTCCTCTTTTCCTTATCATTTTCGTGTACCATCATCATCATTATATGAAGATCAAGTTCCATTTAGCTTTGATCTTGGTTACATCTTGTTGATTCAAGCATGAATCCTTCAAGAACATTAAAGATTCAAGCTTTCTAGCTTTGAATCTTCACCAACTTTGTAGATTCATCTTTCTTTTACTTTAATCTTGTTATTTTGTGATAAAGATTCAAACTTTTGTTTGTAATCTTCATGTATCTTCAAGATCCAAGCTTTATGCTTCAAGAACTTCAAGAACAACCAAGATGCAAGCTTTCTAGCTTGAATCTTCATATCTTATTGATGGATCTAAGTTTTCTAACTTATGATCTTGTTATCTAGTTAAAAATATTCAAACTTGTGTTTGTTATCTTCATATATCTTAAAGATCCAAGCTTTATGCTTCAAGATCTTCAAGAACGTCAAAGGTTCAAGCTTTCTAGCTTTGCAACCTTGTAACTTGTGTGAATAGGATCCAAGCTCTCTAGCTTAGGGTTCCATCACCTCATTTGACTTAGATTGTGCTCATACTTGTTTGATTGATGTAAAGTTTGTAACTTTGTTTGTAAATAGGACTTGTATTTGTGTTAAGACTAAGGATATGATGTAACCTTGGTTCATCATCCATCTAAGACTCTTAAATGAGTTGTGTTACCACTTGGTCTTAACATATTGTGTATTGATGGTAGAATCTTGGTCAAAAGTGATGCTAAACCATCAACGAGTTGTACACTTGAAGCTACAAGCATCAAGGATGAGAACCGTGATGAGCATCAAGCACCAAGAACCCCACCGGAGCACTTGTCCACTGATTTTCGTATCTGATCAGACCACCTGGGCTACTGGAAAGTTGATTTTCAGTTAGTTCGGTTCGAGTAGATGATTTTCCGTTTAGGCTTCGTCTTAATCCGAGTTACGGTTTAGGATTTTTGGCCCTCCGAGAGTCACTACACCCTATTAACGTTGTGCTGAAATTTCTGACCTACTCGTACTTAAACCGTCGCCACGGTCAAACGAAGACGAGTTAGGTTCTGAAAATTGGTCAGCTGTTAGGGGACTCATATACGGAGCCATATCCACTGACTATGCATCTTTTCGATTTACGTAGAGGTCTTAGCATCTGACCGAAGTTAGCCTATTGTTTCGATCTCTATTCTCGTCGAACTTACTTAGCTTTTATGATGATGAATGATGATGATGATGACACTTAAACTTATTTTATGCACTATTAAAATTTATAAAGACAACCTACTGACCTAGTAACCTTTGATTTAGGTTGACGACCTTTCGGACCGACTTACTACTTGCATACTTTCATTACCGACTTTACCGCTTTTATCACTGTGAGTTATAGCATCCATTTTTACCACTTTTACTATTTTTGGGACTGAGAATACATGCGCTTTTTACGTTTTACATGTTAGGCACGAGTACTTAAACTTTATATGTGTGTGGGTTATACAACGGCATAAATATTCTCTTTAGCACGGTAACGTTTAGTCATTGGTTTTTGAACCGGTGAACGCGAATCTTAGATATGGATCCATAGGGTTTGACATCCCCACTCGGGCTAGTCGCGCTAGCATTTAACGGGTGTTTAATACTTCGTGAACATACGCACTCGCCAGGTGTACTTTCAGGGGGTTATAAACGTTAAGTCTAGTTACCGGGTGCCCACGGTTATACATATACTTTTCATACTGTTTGATACGCTGTTTGCAGCACTGAAATCTCGTGGCCTATCTTACGTTACTATTACAACTTAAACTATAGCTCACCAACATTCGTGTTGACTTTTTAAGCGTGTATTTCTCAGGTGCCTAGAGGTTTATTGCTTCCGCTGTTAGACTTGATGTCATGCTGTTATTGAATTGCTGTTAAGGACCTGCTGTATTAGTTATCCGCTGCATTACTAGAGATGTCTCATTCATGGAACTTTTCTGTTGCACTCGTAGTTTATGTTAATTTCAAACAATGGCTTTGTAACGACCTTAGGGTCAAATAATTATGTTTATGCTCCTGTTCATAGTATGCACGCTATCTTTTGTAAAAACGTTATCTTTTATGAATGCAAATTGGTTTTCAAACAGCATATAGTGTTTGACCATGTAATGATCCCGTTGATTGATGATTCGTACACGATGGTTTTGTACGGGGCGTCACATTTGGTATCAGAGCATTGGTTGTAGGGAATTAGGTTGCATTAGTGAGTCTAGACCAGACCTAAGTAGGATTCACTAATAGGACTAATCTACAACTTGCTAGTTTACTTGTTTCTGCGAGACTTACTGCATGCTACTGCTTACTTTTACTGCTATATGATCTTACTGCATACTATTGCTTATCTTCACTGCCATGCGAACTTGTTGTATGCTTATTTCCGCTATTGCATGATTACTATCTGCTTTCACATGATATTTCTGTTTAGCACTATTATTATTACTACCATGCTAGGTTGCTGTAGTGCCTAATACATGCTTGCTTTATGACTTACTGACATGGAAAAGTTATTTTTCCTTGTTCAGATATCGGATATTCCACCTGTCATCATTTTGGGCAGTGATTCAGACTCGTCAGCCACCTCACCTACTGCTGCTACCGACACACATGTCCCGTTAACCAGTGACCCCGGCGCTTCATCCTCAGGAACTAGCAGCCGTATGCCTGCCCCCGTGGTTACCTCAGGCGGAGCCCAGGACCCCCCGGAGATTCCAGCTCTACTTTCCCCAGGACCCTCGGAGCCGCAGCCCCGCTCCGGTGGTGTTGTGATTCCCGGGGAATACGGGGATGTTCCGTTCCGTAATGAGCATAACCATTGGTGCCGACGCCTTCCTGATGGACGTGTTATACCGATCCCACCCTTCAGATACCGGATCATGACTACCGGTCGCCGATCGCCGCCACCTCCAGCTGTTTTCGACGATTCATCATCCGATGACTCATCCACAGACGACACTAGTGACGATGACTCCGAAGAGGAGGACCCTGATGATGCACCTGTACAGCCACCCTCCACTCCGCCGAAGAAGCGGTACCGTTTCGATGGCACCGTTATTCCGGGGATCAACGGAGGTCGAGCGTTCACTAACGCACATGGTCAGCGTCGTATGGCTACCGCCCGTAAGCGGGTTGTGCCTTACCCTGCTGTTCCTTTCGTGCGTAAGCCATACCGCTTTGCAGCCTCTACTTCTGGAGCCGGATCATCTACACCACCGGCATCACCTGCACCAGCCGCACCGCCTGCTCTGCCAGCCCCTCCCTCTGTCAAGGAACTGGTGAGGGAAGTGGAGATCCTCCGTGCTCGGGTAATTGAGCTCGAGGACCAGATGTCGCACGTAATGGACATCCTTTACCCACCGTCACCCTAGGGCATTGTAGTAGATTTCATTATGTAACCTCGTTTGTAGTTCATGTTTTACTTATGTATTGTACGAACCTAAGCGAATGTATGCAAGTCTTTATTAATGAATGAAACTTTGTATTGTTTAATTCTTGCACAGTGTTCTATTTACGTTACTGTATGGTGTTTTTGTGGTATATGTATCTGGTTGCATTGCTTAGTTAACATGTGTTGCGTTGATTCCATGTTGGTTGCTATATACTATATTACTACTTATTGAATGCTGGATTTTGACTTAAGTCAAAATTTCCGTTTAGAAGAGCAATGGTAAACGGATGAGCAGCACCCACAGCAGCACAGATCGAGGAAATGATTGCGGAACGAGTAGCCGCAGCCATGGCAAATGTCATTCCCCCAGCCCCACCGGTTAACCAGAACGTCCAGAATGGTTGCACTTACAAAGAGTTCCAAAGCTGCAAGCCCCACAACTTTAGCGACACTGAAGGGCCAGTTGGTTTGACTAGGTGGCTTGAGAAACTGGAAGCTGTGTTCCACGTCAGCAACTGCTCAGAGGCGAACAAAACCAAGTATGCCTCATGTACGCTGTCATACGGCGCCCTAACCTGGTGGAACACACTGGCTCAAGCTAAGGGTATTGATGAGGCTTATGTCATCCCGTGGGAAGAATTCAAGGGGGCCATGATCGAAGAGTACTGCCCCAAGACAGAGATACAGAAGATGGAGGCTGAGTTCTGGGAGTTAAAGGTTGTGGGCAACGATCTTGATGGTTACAACCGTAGGTATCTGGAATTAGCGCTAATGTGTCCCACGATGGTCACCCCGGAATTTAAGAGAATGGAACGATACTTGTGGGGACTTCCCAAGTCCATTCAAGGAAATGTCACCTCTTCTAATCCACCCAACGTCCCGGCAGCTATGCGCATGGCGCATACCCTCATGAACCAAATTATCAGCAAAGAACCGGAAAAGGCTAAATCCGAATCGGGAGCCAGTGGTGAGAAGCGTAAGTGGGACTACAACAACAAGGGGAGAACCTATGATCAAACTCTCGCTAAGAGGCCTAACTATGGAAGGAACCCCAACCCGAACACTAGTTCGAACCCCAACTACAAGGGTACTCTACCACAGTGCAAGAGGTGCTACAAGCACCATACTGGGTACTGTAATGCGGTCTGTGAGAAATGAAACAAAATCGGGCACGTTGGCAAGAACTGCAAGATCCCCATTCCAGCTGTAAGGAAAAACCAAAATGGGCCAAGGAAATGCTATGAGTGTGGACAGCAGGGCCACTTTAGGAATGATTGCCCCAATAAAAAGAAGGACGGCGAACCACCGCGTGGTAGAGCTTTCAATGTTAATACAAGGGATGCACGTGAGAACCCCGACTTGGTTACAGGTATATTCACTATCAACAATCTATTAGCCTCTGTCCTATTTGATACTGGTGCCGATAGAAGCTATGTCTGTAGAAACTTTTGCTCTAAGATAGATTGGTCATTAGTGCCTTTAGAAGAGAATATGCTAGTAGAAGTAGCCAATGGGAAACTTGAGAAAGTTGACCAAATTGGACGAGGAGCTATTATTAACATAGCTGGTGTGGATTTCGCAATTGACTTGATACCTATCAAATTGGGAAGCTTTGACGTGATTGTTGGCATGGACTGGTTGACCAAAGTAAAGGTCGACATTATCTGTGGAGACAAAGCTCTTCGTATACCACAAGGAGACGGTGAGCCATTGACTATTTACGGAGAAAGATGTAACTCGAAGCTGAACCTCATTAGTTGTATGAAAGCGCAGAAGATCATGAAGAAGGGATGATTTGCTGTTTTAGCACACGTGAAGGCTTTAGAAACGGAGGAGAAGAGTGTGAATGATGTACGGATCGTGAATGAATTCCCTGACGTCTTTCCGGAAGAGTTGCCTGGATTACCACCACCAAGAGCAGTGGAGTTCCAGATCGATCTAGTGCCGGGAGCTGCACCCGTAGCTCACGCACCTTATCGACTAGCACCTTCCGAACTGCAAGAGTTGCAGAGTCAACTGCAGGAATTGCTCGACCGAGGGTTTATCCAACCTAGCTCGTCGCCTTGGGGTGCACCTATTTTATTCGTGAAGAAGAAGGATGGATCCTTCCGCATGTGTATCGACTACCGCAAACTCAACAAATTGACGATCAAGAATCGATATCCTCTTCCCCGAATTGACGATCTTTTTGATCAGCTGCAAGGATCAAGCGTTTACTCTAAGATCGATTTGTGATCCGGATACCACCAGTTGAGAGTGAAAGAGAGTGATGTGATGAAGACTGCGTTTAGAACCCGCTATGGTCATTACGAGTTTCTCGTGATGCCGTTCGGATTAACCAACGCACCGGCCGTGTTCATGGACCTCATGAATCGTGTCTGCAAGCCTTATCTGGATAAATTCGTTATCGTCTTCATAGATGATATCCTCATCTACTCTAAGAGCGAAGAAGAACATGAGCAACATCTTCGGTTAGTGCTTGAACTCTTGAGACGAGAGCAGCTTTATGCCAAATTCTCCAAGTGTGAATTTTGGCTAAAGGAAGTCCAATTTCTGGGTCATATTGTGAGTGATCAAGGTATCAAAGTTGACTCCGCCAAGATTGAAGCTATCAGCAAGTGGGAGACACCCACTACTCCGACTCACATCCGCCAATTTCTAGGTCTTACCGGTTACTACAGAAGGTTTATTGAAGGTTTTTCGTTGATTTCGCGTCCTTTGATCGCACTGACTCACAAAGGAAAGAAGTTCGTATGGGAAACCGAACAAGAAGCAGCATTCAAACCCTGAAGCAGAAGCTAACCACCACACCTATCTTATCTCTTCCCGAAGGCAGTGATGACTTCGTTGTGTACTGCGATGCTTCGAAGAATGGTTTTGGTTGTGTATTGATGCAAAGAACGAAGGTCATTGCTTATGCATCTCATCAGCTGAAGATTCATGAGCGAAACTACACTACTCACGATCTCAAACTTGGAGCCGTTGTCTTCGCTTTGAAGTTGTGGCGACACTATCTTTATGGGACAAAGAGTACCATATTCACCGATCATAAAAGCCTTCAGCACATCTTTGATCAGAAGCAGCTGAACATGAGACAACGACGATGGATTGAGACACTGAACGACTATAATTGTGAACTTCGTTACCATCCTGGTAAGGCCAATGTTGTAGCCGACGCTCTGAGTCGAAAGGAGAGAACGGTACCTCTTCGTGTTCGGGCTCTGAACATCACCATCCATTCGAACCTCCATAGCCAGATCCGAGTAGCCCAAGAAGAGGCTCTCAAGGAGGAGAACATATCTCGTGAATACCTGAACATCCTGGTCTATAAATTTGAGGTTAAAGAGTCTGGACTCCGATGTTATGCCAGAAGAATTTGGGTACCTCGTTATGGAGATTTACGAAGCCTTTTACTTGATGAAGCCCACAATTCGAGATATTCGATTCATCCAGGAGCCGGAAAAATGTACCACGATCTAAAGGAACAGTATTGGTGGCCAAATCTTAAGAAGGATGTTGCAACTTATGTTGGGAGGTGTTTGACTTGTTTGAAGGTTAAAGCTGAACATCAGAGGCCATCTGGATTACTTCAACAACCAGAAATCCCACAATGGAAATGGGAAGCAATTACGATGGATTTCATCACGAAGCTACCAAAAACAGTGGGCGGATACGATATAATCTGGGTTATCGTTGACCGTCTTACCAAATCTGCTCATTTTCTAGCGATGAGAGAAACATATACAATGGAGAGACTTGCTCAACTGTACATCAAAGAAGTTGTATCCCGTCATGGTGTGCCCTTATCAATTATCTCAGATCGCGATCCCCGTTTTGCTTCCAGATTCTGGCGTTCTTTGCAAGAAGCCTTAGGAATTCATCTCGACATGAGCACCGTGTATCACCCCAGACCGACGGTCAGAGTGAACGAACGATTCAAACTTTAGAGGACATGTTACGTGCCTGTGTTATTAACTTCGGAAAGTCTTGGGAAAGGCATCTGCCGCTAGCCGAATTCTCTTACAACAACAGTTATCATTCGAGTATTAAAGCCTCGCCTTTTGAAGCGTTGTATGGTCGCAAGTGCCATTCTCCTATTTGTTGGGTAGAGTTAGGCGAAGTGCAAATTACCGGACCTGAGATAGTCCATGAAACGACGGAGAAGATTTCTCAGATTCAAGCGAGACTTAAGACGGCCCGCAATCGCCAAAAGAGTTATGCTGATCTTAAATGTAAAGACTTCGAATTTAACGTAGGTGACCGTGTGATGTTGAAGGTCGCACCTTGGAAAGGTGTAATTCGCTTTGGAAAGCGCGGAAAGTTAAACCCGCGGTATGTTGGTCCTTTTGAAATTTTGGAACGTGTTGGACCCGTTGCTTATCGTCTGGATCTTCCGACTCAGTTGAGTGCCGTTATCCTACCTTCCATGTATCAAATTTGAAGAAGTGCCTTGCTCCACCAGAACTTGTTATACCATTGGAAGAACTTACGATTGATGACAAACTCCACTTCGTGGAAGAACCTGTCGAAATTATGGACCGTGAGGTCAAAACCTTAAAACGCAATAAGATTCCAATTGTCCGAGTTCGATGGAATGCCAAGCGTGGACCTGAGTTTACCTGGGAGCGAGAGGATCAAATGAAGCAGAAGTATCCTCACCTTTTCCTGACTCCAACACCTGCCTCAGCTTAAATTTCGGGACGAAATTTCCAATAACAGGTGGGTAATGTAACCACCCGACTTTTTCGACTAGCTTTTATGCTTTGTATTTTTGCTAAACTGCTTATTTGTGCGTACTGTGTTACTTGATTACTCCGGAACCTTGATATACGTGGTTTACTTCCAATTATATGTTAAAACGTGCCTTGGTGTATGTAGAATGCTTAACTTGTCCACCGGATGCTTTATAACCTTTAGTGTTACTTGCCGTTACGAATAAACCGCGAACTGCGCGCACGTTTTACTTTTGTCGTAACCGGAATATTTGGACAGCGAAATATTAATTATTATTTTATAATAATAATTACTTGGGCCTTTGGATGCTTAATTTTATTTATTTAATTGCAAGAGCCCAATAATTAGTCTTGTTGGACTTTCTACCTTGTTGGGCTCAAGCCCACCCTACTCTAGCTAGTGACCCAATTAATTAGCCCAAGTATTATTACTAGTGACCCATAATAATAAATAAATAAATAAATAAATAATTAATGAGTCATACTAGCATAATGGATAAGGATTATCAACTTTGTCACATGGGATTCTAGCATAAGTACATGCTTTAGAAAACCATTATCCATAAAGCAACATTTTGTCCCCTCCCCTCCCTCAAAAATCACGGCCATATGGCCTTGGCCACCTCATCAATCCAAGTGAAATTCTTGCTTATAAATACTAGCCATTTGCTTCTCATTCCAACACTTGATCATTTGGTTTTCACACACACTTGTTCTTTCTTTCTTTCCTTTCTAGTATCACTTGTAAGTTTTCTTTTTCTTCCTCTTTTTCTTATCATTTTCGTGTTCCATCATCATCATTATATGAAGATCAAGTTCCATTTAACTTTGATCTTGGTTACATCTTGTTGATTCAAGCATGAATCCTTCAAGAACATTGAAGATTCAAGCTTTCTAGCTTTGAATCTTCACCAACTTTGTAGATTCATCTTTCTTTTACTTTAATCTTGTTATTTTGTGATAAAGATTCAAACTTTTGTTTGTAATCTTCATGTATCTTCAAGATCCAAGCTTTATGCTTCAAGATCTTCAAGAACAACCAAGATGCAAGCTTTCTAGCTTGAATCTTCATATCTTATTGATGGATCTAAGTTTTCTAACTTATGATCTTGTTATCTTGTTAAAAATATTCAAACTTGTGTTTGTTATCTTCATATATCTTAAAGATCCAAGCTTTATGCTTCAAGATCTTCAAGAACATCAAAGGTTCAAGCTTTCTAGCTTTGCAACCTTGTAACTAGTGTGAATAGGATCCAAGCTCTCTAGCTTAGGGTTCCATCACCTCATTTGACTTAGATTATGCTCATACTTGTTTGATTGATGTAAAGTTTGTAACTTTGTTTGTAAATAGGACTTGTATTTGTGTTAAGACTAAGGATATGATGTAACCTTGGTTCATCATCCATCTAAGACTCTTAAATGAGTTGTGTTACCACTTGGTCTTAACATATTGTGTATTGATGGTAGAATTTTGGTCAAAAGTGATGCTAAACCATCAACGAGTTGTACACTTGAAGCTACAAGCATCAAGGATGAGAACCGTGATGAGCATCAAACACCAAGAACCCTACAGGAGCACTTGTCCACTGATTTTTGTATCTGATAAGACTGTCTAGGCTACTGAAAAGTTGATTTTCAGTTAGTTCGGTTTGAGTAGATGATTTTCCGTTTAGGCCTCGTCTTAATCCGAGCTACGGTTTAGGATTTATGGCCCTCCGAGAGTCACTACACCCTATTAACGTTGTGCTGAAATTTCTGACCTACTCACACTTAAACCGTCGCCACGGTCAAACGAAGACGAGTTAGGTTCTGAAAATTGGTCAGCTGTTAGGGGACTCATATACGGAGCCATGGCCACTGACTATGTGTCTTTTCGATTTACGTAGAGGTCGTAGCAGCTGACCGAATTCAGCCTATTGTTTTGATCTCTATTCTCGTGGAACTTACTTAGCTTTTATTATGATGAATGATGATGATGATGACACTTAAACTTATTTTATGCACTATTAGAATTTATAAAGACAACCTACTGACCTAGTAACATAGGATTTAGGTTGACGACCTTTCGGACCGACTTACTACTTGCGTACTTTCATTACCGACTTTACCGCTTTTATCACTGTGAGTTATAGCATCCCTTTTTACCACTTTTACTATTTTTGGGACTGAGAATACATGCGCTTTTTACGTTTTACATGTTAGGCACGAGTACTTAAACTTTATATGTGTGTGGGTTATACAACGGCATAAATATTCCCTTTAGCACGGTAACGTTTAGTCATTGGTTTTTGAACCGGTGAACGCGAATCTTAGATATGGATCCATAGGGTTTGACATCCCCACTCGGGCTAGTCGCGCTAGCATTTAACGGGTGTTTAATACTTCGTAAACATACGCACTCGCCAGGTGTACTTTCAGGGGGTTATAAACGTTAAGTCTAGTTACCGGGTGTACACGGTTATACATATACTTTTCATACTGTTTGATACGCTGTTTGCAGCACTGAAATCTCGTGGCCTATCTTACGTTACTATTACAACTTAAATTATAGCTCACCAACATTCGTGTTGACTTTTTAAGCGTGTATTTCTCAGGTGCCTAGAGGTTTATTGCTTCCGCTGTTAGACTTGATGTCATGCTGTTATTGAATTGCTGTTAAGGACCTGCTGTATTAGTTATCCGCTGCATTACTAGAGATGTCTCATTCATGGAACTTTTCTATTGCACTCGTAGTTTATGTTAATTTCAAACAATGACTTTGTAACGACCTTAGGGTCAAATAATTATGTTTATGCTCCTATTCATAGGATGCACGCTATCTTTTGTAAAAACGTTATCTTTTATGAATGCAAATCGGTTTTCAAATAGCATATAGTGTTTGACCATGTAATGATCCTGTTGATTGATGATCCGTACACGATGGTTTTGTACGGGGCGTCACACCTAACTTCTTAAGTTTGAGATTTACCTGACAGTTGAGTGTTAATAAAAACATGCAAAGCATGCCGTGCTGACATAACTATGAGTGTAGGTAACTGCCCATTCTTTAAAAATTGTTCATTTGGTGATACATTTATGCTGGAAAATCAAATACAAATTAGTTAACTATTTTGTGTAATTATGTATGGATACAGCTATTGTTAAAATACAATGCAAATTTAGATAATATGAAATTAGTAATGTATATAAATATCTAGATATTAAAATGTAAAAGAAATATCTAGATATTAATATATATATATATATATATATATATATATATATATATATATATATATATATATATATATATATATATATATATATATATATATATGAAGAAAAATCTAGATGTTAAAATGAAAAAATCTAGATATTTTTATGTGGTAAAAATATCTAGATATTTATCCATGGAAAAATCTAGTGTGTAGAAGTTTCCATGGAGCAGTATAAATATAGGTGTTGATTTCATTTGTGAGTAAGGTGTGAGTAAGTGAAGTGTGAAGTAGAGAAGAAGTAAGAAGTGAAGAAGAGTTAGAAGTAGAAGTTGTGAAGAAGTAAGAGTGTGAGTTGAGTCCATAATATTGTAATTGTTTCTTTGTATTAATAAAAGTGTTCTTTGTTAAGTTTCCCGGTTAAGCCTTAGTTCGTGTTTGAGTTCTTAGTGCACTTGTGTTATTTTTATTATATGGTCAGCTCTGCCGCCTAAGTGATACATGGTCAGTTATACTGTCTGAATGATATATGGTCGACACTGTCGCCTAAATACTATTGTGCACTAAGGATTCATAAAATTAAAGGCTAACCAATGTCAAAGTGTTGGTCTAGTGAGTGAGTATAACCTAGGTCATCTATAGTGGGTGTGTTGGGCTCGTCGAAGCTTCCAACAATTGGTATCAGAGCGGGTCGTTCGGGACCATTTCTAGTGGAGGAAATCGGTAAACGTTGGACGTTTATGTAGTGACCCGAACTTTTCCATGTTTATATATATATTAAATGAAATTGTTATTTACATGATTAAGTATTTCCAACATGTTAAGCAATCAAACTTGTTAAGACTTGATTAATTGAAATAGGTTTCATATAGACAATTGACCACCCAAGTTGACCGGTGATTCACGAACGTTAAAACTTATAAAAACTATATGATGACATATATATGGATATATATATAGTTAACATGATATTATAATAATTAAACATATCATTAAGTATATTAACAATGAACTACATATGTAAAAACAAGACTACTAACTTAATGATTTTGAAACGAGACATATATGTAACGATTATCGTTGTAACGACATTTAATGTATATATATCATATTAAGAGATATTTATACATCATAATATCATGATAATATAATAATTTAAAATCTCATTTGATATTATAAACATTGGGTTAACAACACTTAACAAGATCGTTAACCTAAAGGTTTCAAAACAACACTTACATGTAACGCCTAACGATGACTTAACGACTCAGTTAAAATGTATATACATGTAGTGTTTTAATATGTATTCATACACTTTTGAAAGACTTCAAGACACTTATCAAAATACTTCTACTTAACAAAAATGCTTACAATTACATCCTCGTTCAGTTTCATCAACAATTCTACTCGTATGCACCCGTATTCGTACTTGTACAATACATAGCTTTTAGATGTATGTAATATTGGTATATACACTCCAATGATCAGCTCTTAGTAGCCCATGTGAGTCACCTAACACATGTGGGAACCATCATTTGGCAACTAGCATAAAATATCTCATAAAATTACAAAAATATGAGTAATCATTCATGACTTATTTACATGAAAACAAAATTACATATCCTTTATATCTAATCCATACACCAACGACCAAAAACACCTACAAACACTTTCATTCTTCAATTTTCTTCATCTAATTGATCTCTCTCAAGTTCTATCTTCAAGTTCTAAGTGTTCTTCATAAATTCCAAAAGTTCTAGTTTCATAAAATCAAGAATACTTCCAAGATTGCAAGTTTACTTCCAAGTTTTCTAAATCCATTCCAAGTAATCATCCAAGATCAAGAAACCTTTTTTACTTACAGTAGGTTATATTTATAATACAAGGTAATAATCATATTCAAACTTTAATTCAATTTCTATAACTATAACAATCTTATTTCGAGTGGAAATCTTACTTGAAATTGTTTTCGTGTCATGATTCTGCTTCAAGAACTTTCAAGCCATCCAAGGATCCTTTGAAGCTAGATCTATTTTTCTCATTTCCAGTAGGTTTATCCAAGGAACTTGAGGTAGTAATGATGTTCATAACATCATTCTATTCATACATATAAAGCTATCTTATTCGAAGGTTTAAACTTGTAATCACTAGAACATAGTTTAGTTAATTCTAAACTTGTTCGCAAACAAAAGTTAATCCTTCTAACTTGACTTTTAAAATCAACTAAACACATGTTCTATATCTATATGATATGCTAACTTAATGATTTAAAACCTGGAAACACGAAAAACACCGTAAAACCGGATTTATGCCGTCGTAGTAACACCGCGGGCTGTTTTGGGTTAGTTAATTAAAAACTATGATAAACTTTGATTTAAAAGTTGTTATTCTGGGAAAATGATTTTTATTATAAACATGAAACTATATTCAAAAATTAGGTTAAACTCAAAGTGGAAGTATGTTTTCTAAAATGGTCATCTAGACGTCGTTCTTTCGACTGAAATGACTACCTTTACAAAAATGACTTGTAACTTATTTTTCCGACTATAAACCTATACTTTTTCTGTTTAGAATCATAAAATAGAGTTCAATATGAAACCATAGCAATTTGATTCACTCAAAACGGATTTAAAATGAAGAAGTTATGGGTAAAACAAGATTGGATAATTTTTCTCATTTTACCTACGTGAAAGTTAGTAATAAATCTATTCCAACCATAACCTAATCAACTTATATTGTATATTATGTAATCTTGAGATACCATAGACACGTATACAATGTTTTGACCTATCATGTCGACCCATCTATATATATATTGTGGAACAACCATAGACACTCTATATGTGAATGTTGGAGTTAGCTATACAGGGTTGAGGTTGATTCCAATATATATATATAGTTTGAGTTGTGATCAATACTGAGATACGTATACACTGGGTCGTGGATTGATTCAAGATAATATTTATCGATTTATTTCTGTACATCTAACTGTGGACAACTAGTTGTAAGTTACTAACGAGGACATCTGACTTAATAAACTTAAAACATCAAAATATATTAAAAGTGTTGTAAATATATTTTGAACATACATTGATATATATGTATATGTTGTTATAGGTTCGTGAATCAACCAGTGGCCAAGTCTTACTTCCCGACGATGTAAAAATCTGTGAAAGTGAGTTATAGTCCCACTTTTAAAATCTAATATTTTTGGGATGAGAATACATGCAGGTTTTATAAATGATTTACAAAATAGACACAAGTACGTGAAACTACATTCTATGGTTGAATTATCGAAATCGAATATGCCCCTTTTTATTAAGTCTGGTAATCTAAGAATTAGGGAACAGACACCCTAATTGACGCGAATCCTAAAGATAGATCTATTGGGCCTAACAAACCCCATCCAAAGTACCGGATGCTTTAGTACTTCAAAATTTATATCATATCCGAAGGGTGTCTGATAATGCTAAAAATGAACATATATTCCATAGCATTATTCCTCAAGAAAGACAAGCTTTTAGTTGCAACTGTTCTATTTACAAGTGATATTCGTTTAAATAATAAAAGGTGAAGACAAAAGACAGATTCGACGAATTGAAGACACAAACGACCAAAAAGCTCAAAAGTACAAAATACAATCAAAGAGGTTCCAATTATTGATAAGAAACGTCTCGAAATTACAAGAGTACAAGATTCAAAACGCAAAGTACAAGATATTAAATTGTACGCAAGGACGTTCGAAAATCCGAAACTGGGACCAGAGTCAACTCTCAACGCTCGACGCAACGGACTAAAAATTACAAGTTAACTATGTATATAAATATAATATAATATATAATTAATTATATTAATTATATATATATTATATTTATAAAATAAATCGTCGGCAAACAAAGAGCCAAATGTGGGTGAGCTGTGAAAACGATCTCCGCGACTCGCGGAGTTTGAAGAAGGAATGGGCCGCGAGTCGCGGAGCCCCAAAAACTGAAACTCCCTATAAAACCCAACGAATTCTGATCAATTTTTCATCCATAATATATATCCATCCATCTATATACGTTATATTTATATTTATAATTTATATTTTAATTTTAATTTTAATTTTAATCCTAATAATAAGGGTATGTTAGCGAATGTTGTAAGGGTGTAAGCCGAAATTCTGTCCGTGTAACGCTACGCTATTTTTAATCATTGTAAGTTATGTTCAACCTTTTTACATTAATGTCTCGTAGCTAAGTTATTATTATGCTTATTTAATACCGAAGTAATCATGATGTTGGGCTAATTACTAAAATTGGGTAATTGGGCTTTGTACCATAATTGGGGTTTGGACAAAAGAACGACACTTGTGGAAATTAGACTATGGGCTATTAATGGGCTTTATAATTGTTTAACTAAATGATAGTTTGTTAATGTTAATATAAAGATTTACAATTGGGCGTCCCTATAAATTACCATATACACTCGATCGGACACGATGGGCGGGGTATTTATATGTACGAATAATCGTTCATTTTACCGGACACGGGAATGGATTAATAGCCACTAGAATAATTAAAACAGGGGTGAAATTATGTACAAGGACACTTGGTATAATTGATAACAAAATATTAAAACCTTGGGTTACACTCAGTCGACATCCTGGTGTAATTATTAAACAAAGTATTAAAATCTTGTTACAGTTTAAGTCCCCAATTAGTTGGAATATTTAACTTCGGGTATAAGAATAATTTGACGAGGACACTCGCACTTTATATTTATGACTGATGGACTGTTATGGACAAAAACCAGACGGACATATTAAATAATCCAGGACAAAGGACAATTAACCCATGGGCATAAAACTAAAATCAACACGTCAAACATCATGATTACGGAAGTTTAAATAAGCATAATTCTTTTATTTCATATTTTATTTCCTTTATTTTATATTTAATTGCACTTCTAATTATCGCATTTTATTTATTGTTATTGTATTTAATTGCAATTTAATTTTCGTACTTTTTAATTATCACAAGTTTATTTTATCGCACTTTTATTTATCGCAATTTCATTATCGTTATTTACTTTACGCTTTAATTTAAGTCTTGTATTTATTTTTAATATTTTACATTTGGTTTTAACTGCGACTAAAGTTTTAAAATCGACAAACCGGTCATTAAATGGTAAAAATCCCCCTTTATAATAATAATATTACTTATATATATTTGTATTTTTATAAAAGTAAACTAATATAGCGTTAAGCTTTGTTTAAAAATTTTCCCTGTGGAACGAACCGGACTTACTAAAAACTACACTACTGTACGATTAGGTACACTGCCTATAAGTGTTGTAGCAAGGTTTAAGTATATCCATTCTATAAATAAATAAATATCTTGTGTAAAATTGTATCGTATTTAATAGTATTTCCTTGTAAAATATAAAGCTATTTTATATACACCTCGTACGACATCAAGTTATTTTTGGCGCCGCTGCCGGGAAAAAGATAGCTTAAAACCCAGAAGCGCAACGCTACATAAAAAAAAAAGATTTTTATTTTTAGTTTACTTTTATTAAAATTCACTTTTGTAAAAATACGTTTTAAATATTCGAAAATATAAAAAGAAAAACAAAAATTTATATATTTTTAAGATTTTGTTAAATATTTAAGTTTTATAAAGTTTCTTTATTTTTATTTTATAAAAATATAAGTTTTATTTAAGTATTTTGTTTTTATTTAAAACATAAAAACAAAAACCGAAAAAAACATATATAAATCTATTTTTAAGATATTTTTTTCTATTTTTATTTTAGTTTTAAAATATAAGTTTTTATTATATACATATATTTTAGATTTTAAAACAGAAAACAGAAAAAAAATATAAAATAAAATAAAAAAAAACGCGTCGAATTTTAAACTGTACCTGAGTTGAAATTTGGAACCCCGCGACTCGCGGAGTTTGCTGCTTCGGGCACCGCAACTCGCGGAGCCGCCCTGACAGGCCAGACCAGAACCCTAATCTCGCATTTAATACGGAGTAATTAATTAATTATTATTATTTAAACCCTAATTAGGGTATTATTAGTATAATATTTAGTTTTAATTTTCTTATTTTATTTAGTTTTAATTAGTTTAATATATATAAAATTAATAGTTTTATAAAATAAATAATATAAAAATAATATTTTTATAAAAATTGTACTTTTTACAACTTTTAGTATATTTTTATATTTTGTCCCTTTCTAATTGTTTTAGCGTAATATTTGTATTTTTCGCTTGTATTTAATACATAGTTTTTGCCATAGTTATTTTTTTTTTACTTCTAGATTTTTAGGCTTTGCCGTAAAATCTCTTAAGTGCCTTTTCTTTAGACTAAGATTTAGGTACTTTAGAATTTTGTGACGCCTTTTTAAGTTTTAGTACCTTTTTAAGTTATTTCCATTTGAGATTTAGTTTTTCCTGTAAGCTTTAATATTTTTAGACGACTTTTACCTATGTATCAATTATCATTCCAATTAGTAATCTCAATTTGCGATTATAATTTTAAGTTAGTTGTGGTAATAAGGTTAGGTTAGTCTAGTGTTTTTTAAGTTCTATAAGTCATTTTTTTTCTTTCTTATTTTTATTTTTCGATCTTTTTCCGACACGCTCTTTTTCTTTCTTATTTCTCGTCATTCTAGTTTTTAGGACTTAGAATTTTTTCTACTTCTTATCTAAATTTCTTAAAATTACGAAAATTTATTTTAAGTGGTTAAATTGATAGACATCAAAATTTTCTGGTTCGTAGTAATAGTTGGATTTGTACGTAGACCGGGTTATTGGAGCCAAACAGTCCTTAATTATATTGAGACCAAACGAATCCTGCCCCTCTGCTGCATCTTTTGGCTATTCGAAACGTGGGCAAAATCAGAAAAGTCTATTGATTGGATAACTTATATAATTTTTCTTTCCTTTTAAAAACTAATAGGATATTCAGTGAATGCACCGAGCAAGACGTTCACCACCTTTTGTACGTTCACCACCTGTAACTAGATCAAGACATTTAGCAAATATTACCGCCGTTGATTTTTCTTTAGAATCGTCATCCAGTCGACCAAGTACTCCAGTTCAAATTTCCGATAATCCATTTTTTGAACCCGACCTCACAATTGAGAATCCGGAGAATATTCAGGGACGATTCATAGATCCTGAACCATTAAATTTTCCTCCGGAACCACCAATCATTCAAACAGAGATTGTAGAGGAACGAACCATTAAATCAGAATCCTCTAGTGAATTCGATTCAACAAATTCAATTATGGAGAATCTGGAACCTTTAAGTATGGAAGACCGAATGAGAGCTAAACGCACTGGCCAAGGTCACGCAATTACTCATCCAGACATTAATGTGCCAGATTATGAAATCAAAGGACAAATTCTACACATGGTGACTAATCAATGCCAATTTAGTGGTGCGCCGAAGGAAGATCCAAATGAACATCTACGTACCTTTAATAGGATCTGCACACTATTTAAAATCCGAGAAGTGGAGGATGAACAGATATATCTCATGTTATTTCCCTGGACTTTAAAGGGAGAAGCCAAAGATTGGTTGAAATCGTTACCTGAAGGGGCGATTGATACATGGGATGTTTTAGTTGAAATATTTCTTAAACAATTCTTTCCTGCATCTAAAGCCGTAAGACTTCAAGCAGAAATTGTTACGTTCACACAGAAACCAAATGAAACTCTATATGAGGAATGGACAAAATTTGGAAAATTATTGAGAGGATGTCCGCAACATGGTTTAGACACCTGTCAAATAGTACAAATATTCTACCAAGGATGCGACATCACTACAAGGAAAGACATAGATATAGCAGCTGGTGGTTCCATTATGAAGAAAACCGAAACTGATGCTTATAAAATTATTGATAACACTGCTTCCCACTCACATGAGTGGCACCAAGAAAAAGATATCGTTAGATCATCTAAAGCAGCTAGAGCCGATTCTAGCCATGACTTAGATTCCATTTCCGCAAAGATAGATGCTGTCGAGAGACGAATGGAAAAGATGACTAAAGATATTCACTCAATACGAATTAGTTGTGAGTAGTGTGGAGGACCACATTTGACAAAAGATTGTCTCAGTATTGAACTAACAATGGAACAAAGAGAGAATATTTCATACATAAACCAAAGGCCTGGAAATAATTATCAGAATAATTATCAACCGCCAAGACCGATCTACAATCAAAACCAGAACTATAACCGAAATATTCCATACAGCAACCAACAAGGTCCTAGCAATCAACAAGTATCCAATAATACTTACAATCAGCAAAGACCTAATTTTCAAAATAAACCACCACAACAAGCCGATGATAAAAAGCCGAATTTAGAAGATATGATAACGAAGCTAGTTGAAGCTCAAACGCAGTTTTTCACATCTCAAAAACAAACTAATGAACAAAATGCTCAAGCATTTAGAAATCAACAAGCTTCTATTCAAAATCTGGAACAAGAAGTAAGTAACCTAGCAAGATTAATAGGTGAAAGAAAACCGGGAAGTCTACCTAGTGATACAAATGCTAACCCCCGGAATGAAACAGCTAAAGCCATTACCACAAGAAGTGGTACAACACTTAAACCACCTGAAATACCTGTAACTTCTGATAAAGCTATTCCTACTCCACAAGAACCACAACCTGATCAAGATAAGGAAAAAGAACAGGTAGTTGAAAAGGTTAATGAAGATAACACAGTTAAGGCTAAACCTTATGTTAAACCATACCAACCACCACTTCCTTACCCGAGTAAAATGAAGAAAGAGAAACTTGAAGCCGAGCAATCCAAATTCTTGGATATGTTTAAACAGATAAATGTAAATCTTCCTTTCATTGATGTGATTTCAGGAATGCCTAGATACGCTAAATTCTTGAAAGATCTGATCACGAATAGAAAGAAAATGGAAGAACTCTCGGCCGTTACTATGAACGCTAATTGTTCAGCAGTGCTGTTGAATAAGATACCAGAAAAACTATCTGATCCAGGAAGTTTCACAATTCCATGTTTTCTGGGTAGTCTTAGTTCAATAGAAGCATTAGCAGACTTAGGTGATAGTATAAATTTAATGCCGTATTTACTATACGCTAAACTAGACCTTGGAGAATTGAAACCAACTAGAATAAGTATACAACTAGCCGATCGATCAATAAAATAAAATAGAGGGATAATGGAGAACATGCTAGTTAAAGTTGGTACTTTAGTATTTCCAGTATATTTTGTTGTTCTGGACATGGAAGAAGATTCTCAAATTCCTCTCATATTAGGAAGACCATTCTTAAACACGGCTAAAGCAATGATAGACGTGTTCGGTAAGAAATTGACCCTAAGTATAGAGGACGAGAGTGTTACCTTTTCAGTTGATAGAGCAATGTAACAACCACAATCTGCAGATGATACATGTTATTATATTCAAACTATAGATGCACATGCAGAATTGTTAGAAGAATTTACAGAATTACAAGGAACAGGAGAATGTTCTTTAGGAGAAGGTAATGAACCAATTGATGAAGCTGAAATGTTAGCTACACTAATAGCTAATGGATATGAACCAACAACAGAAGAAATTCAAATGCTAAAAGAAGAAGATAGATATCGATACAAATCATCGATAGAAGAACCTCCGAAATTAGAGCTAAAGCCACTTCCAAACCATTTGGAATACGCTTATTTACGTGGTGAATCTGAATTACCTGTAATAATATCGTCTTCTCTTACTGAAAATGAGAAATCACAACTCATTTCTGTGTTGAAAGCTCATAAACCAGCCATTGCATGGAAGATTCATGATATTAAAGGAATAAGTCCTTCGTATTGCACACATAAAATCCTTATGGAAGAAGGTCATAAACCGTATGTGCAACGCCAACGAAGACTAAATCCTAATATGCAAGATGTAGTTAAGAAAGAGATTATTAAACTGCTAGATGCAGGTTTAATATATCCAATTTCTGATAGTCCATGGGTAAGCCCAGTTCAATGCGTGCCTAAGAAGGGTGGCATGACTGTCATTACAAATGAAAAAAATGAGCTTATTCCTACTAGGACTGTAACAGGATGGCGTGTATGTATTGATTATAGAAAATTAAATGACGCCACCAGAAAAGATCACTTTCCCTTACCTTTCATTGATCAAATGTTGGAAAGATTAGCCGGAAATAGTTACTATTGTTTTCTAGATGGATTTTCCGGATATTTTCTAATTCCAATAGCACCCGAAGATCAAGAGAAAACCACATTCACGTGCCCTTATGGTACTTTTGCTTACAAACGCATGCCATTTGGACTTTGCAACGCCCCTGCAACCTTTCAAAGGTGTATGATGGCAATTTTTCACGACATGATAGAAGAATGCATGGAAGTTTTCATGGATGACTTTTCAGTCTTCGGTGATACATTTGAATCATGTCTAGCTAATTTGGAACGAATGCTTATTAGATGCGAACAGTTAAATCTAGTACTTAATTGAGAGAAATGCAATTTCATGGTTAAAGAAGGCATCGTTCTTGGTCATAAAATTTCGAAGGAAGGAAGTGAAGTGGATAGAGCTAAAGTAGATGTAATTGCTAAACTTCCACATCCCACCAATGTTAGAGGAGTTATGAGTTTTCTAGGGCATGCTGGTTTTTACCGACGTTTCATAAAAGATTTTTCTAAAATTGCCACTCCTATGAATAAACTCCTAGAAAAGGATGCTCCATTCATCTTTTTAGATGAATGTATCAAATCTTTTAATATTCTTAAAGAGAAACTCACTAATGCGCCGATCATGATAACACCAAATTGGAATCTACCGTTTGAATTAATGTGCGATGCAAGTGATTTTGCAATGGGAGCCGTTTTAGGACAAAGGATTGAAAAACGATTTCAACCTATATATTATGCCAGTAAGACATTACAAGGAGCACAAACGAATTACACAACTACTGAAAAAGAACTCCTTGCTATTGTCTTTGCTTTTGACAAATTTTGATCATATCTCGTTCTAGCAAAAACGGTGGTCTATACCGACCATTCTGCTCTTAGATACCTATTTTCGAAACAAGATGCCAAACCAAGATTAACCCGTTGGATCTTACTCTTACAAGAGTTTGATATTGAAATCCGAGATAAAAGAGGAGCAGAAAATCTCGCTGCTGATCATCTTTCTCGTCTTGAAAATCCCGAATTAGAAGTTCTAAATGAATCGGCCATACAAGACAACTTTCCTGATGAATATCTATTGAAGATAGATTATAATGAAATTCCATGGTTTGCAGACTATGCAAACTACTTAGTTTGTGGATTCCTTGAAAAAGGATTATCCTACCAAAAACGAAAGAAATTCTTCAGTGATATAAAACACTATTTCTGGGAAGATCCACATCCGGTTAAATGTTGTCCAGATGGAATAATACGCCGATGTGTATTCGGGGATGAAGCTAGTAAAATTTTAAACCATTGTCACACAGGACCAACAGGAGGGCATTATGGGCCTCAACTAACAGCAAGAAAAGTTTATGATGCTGGATTCTATTGGCCTACAATTTACAAAGACGCACACCTTCTTTGCAAATCCTGTGATGCTTGTCAAAGGGCCGGAAAAATAAGTCAACGTGATGAAATGCCACAAAATGTCATACAAGTATGTGAAGTATTTGACATTTGGGGGATTGACTTTATGGGTCCATTTCCAAAATCTCATAATAATCTATATATTCTCGTAGCCATTGATTATGTATCTAAATGGGCGGAAGCACAAGCTCTCCCAACTAACGATGCACGAGTTGTAGTCAACTTTTTAAAATGTCTTTTTGCAAGGTTTGGAACACCGAAAGCTTTAATAAGTGATCGGGGTACTCATTTCTGTAATAATCAACTTGAGAAAGTTCTCAAAAGATATGGAGTAACTCATAAAATCTCCACTGCATATCATCCACAAACAAGTGGACAAGTTGAAAATACCAACCGAGCTTTAAAACTTATTCTAGATAAAACCGTAGGATCAAATCCGAAGGAATGGTCCATTAAATTGGAGGATGCACTCTGGGCTTTTAGAACAGCCTACAAAACTCCAATTGGAACCACACCTTTTAGACTTGTTTATGGAAAAGCATGCCATCTTCCAGTAGAAATTGAACACAAAGCATTTTGAGCTTTGAAGACATGTAATCTTGATATACATGAAGCTGGACGTCTACGATTAAGTCAACTAAACGAATTAGAAGAATTAAGACATGAAGCATACGAAAATTCGTTAATCTATAAAGAAAGAATGAAGAAATGGCATGATAAAAGAATCAGAAGTTCAAAAGAATTTAAAGAAGGAGACAGAGTTCTTCTTTTCAATTCACGATTCAAGCTATTTCTTGGAAAATTGAAATCAAGATGGTCTGGACCATTCATAGTTAAAAGAGTTTTTCCATACGGAACGATAGAATTAATAAATTCAAATGGGATTGAATTTAAAGTTAATGGTCACAGAGTTAAACATTACATACATGGTCCGATGGAAGTTAACAACGAAGTTAATCACAATTTCGATACCACAGCTAACTAAGTGTGGGGAGAATCAAGTCTTTAAAGGATTTTATGTATTTCTGTTAGAGTTAGATTATCTGTTTTCGTGTAGTTCTCGAAAATGGAACCCGAATGGTCTTTCCCTAGCAGACCCTAAAGAACTAGTCTTCTCCCCCCATTCTGAATTTTTATTTTTTTAGGTGTTTACGAAATGAAGACTGCCTGTGAACTAAACCATGGTCTAATGCTACACGCTTTGATCACTAAACGTAATAATGACACACTTCCGAGTGAAATAGTATCAGTAATCAGAGAAAGATTGGACGGAGTAAGAAAAGAATCCAGATGCGAAGATAATAAGTTACAATTTGGTAAAGGAAAATCAAAATCCGCAGCGAAAAGAAGAGCACGACACCTAGAAAGATGTCACAAATGCGGAAAATGGTCACATGGAGGTAAATGTTCAAATAATCAAACCTATTCAAACACCGAATTTGTTACTTTATGCAGAGACGGACCGTTCATATGTTTAGAAGAAAAAACACTGAATGCTCGAGGTTACGCCTATGTAGCTATGAAAAACCAATTAAACCGACTATCTTATGAATGGGATAGATCATATAACTAAGAATACTATCTCACAGGTAAGTCTGTACAGTTTTTATTTTTTATTTTTATTTTTAACCTTTTGATAATAAACGCTAATTTGTTCGCTATAAAGTATTAAATTGGTATTGAATAAAATTAGGTTTGGCGACCGAAATTATTGATATCATTCAAAAATTTATTACATCACTGCGAAATTTAACGTTTATTCTTAAGGTATAAATATCTTTAATCAATCAACCCAAAATATTTCAAAAATTCGTCATGAGTTAAATTAGGTCTTGGAACCGAAATTACTTTACCGAAAAGAGGGGCGTATATTTTTGATAATATTTGATTGATTAAAGTGGGATAAAAAGCCAAAAAGATTTTTAATTTTATTTTTACCATGTTTTTAAAATTAATATATAAATCTTAAATTAATATTGTAAACTTTGTAAAAACAATGTATTTAAAATTGTAAATATTTGAAAAATATAATATAAGTTTGGTGTGATTTTATAATATGAATTTTTAAATTAAGTTTAGTGTGATTTTTTTTAATTTTTAAAATATGAATTTTTAATTTTATGCATTTTAAATTTTAAGTTTGGTGTGAATTTTTAATATTAATTTTGAATTTTATGCATTTTTATTTTAAGTTTGGTGTGAATTTAAAAACAAAAATTTACTTTATCTCATTAAGTTAAAAATATGATTTTTAAAAAATTCGTCGTAAGTTGAAGACTAGGTCTTTGAACCGAAATTGCTTTACCCGAGGGAGGGTCGAGAACTTTTATTATCATTATTTTTAATCTTATTGAATTAAAGTATGCCAAAAACATTAAAAAATCAAAAAAATCTTAGCTTTTAAAACAATCGCTACAAAAAGACAAATTTTAAAATTTTGTCGAAGGACGGACTAGGACATCGATCCGAAACGACCTCGTCCTAAATAACAAAGGAAAACAAAATTTTAAATTTATTTTATATTTGTTTATTAAGTTAAGATTTTATTTAAAAAAAAAAAAAAACCAAACACCGCGACTCGCGGCGTTTGAGGCTACCAAACCCCGCGACTCGCGGGAGGACCAAAATACAGAAAAAAATAAAATCGAGCTGAACTGATCAGTCCACACCACAACTCAAACATACAGCGAAAATAAACCCGAAAAAACCCGAGAAAACACCCCCAAAATCACATTTTTAACCGTTAATCATCAAATATTTTACTAAAATCATGTTAAGAAGGATGCTATCAAGGAATTACTCAAGAAAAACGGTAAATTTCTACACCTAAACACCATTTAATTCGAAAATTAGTGTTCTTGAGCAATTTTTTCCCCAATTTGATTTTGATGCTTTTTAGTGTAATTATGCTTAAATTGCTTATGTATTATGCTTGTATAACCTAGATTGATGCTATTTAACATGATTACAAGCCTTAAACTTCAAATTTTGAATAATCTAGGGTTTGTGTTCTTGAGCAATTTGGGGCTTTTTGATATAAACAGGTTATGGCCGATTTTTGTCATGAATTGTTGCTAAATTAAGTAGTGTAACATGTTTAGGTAGTTAAATGATCTAAACTTTGAGCCTAAACATGATTTTGAGAATTAAAGTGGACTTTTTCAAGTCTAAAATTCATGAACTTGATTTTTGAGAGATAATGCCATTTGAAACTTGTTTAATTGCTAGTAATGATTATTTTGACATGTTATTTGAGTTGAATGCTTATGAACTTGGCGAACATTTTCGTATATGCTTATTTGAAAAATTGTAGATTTGATGAAAATATGAAAATGAGCTTAAGTTTGATATAAATTGATCATGTCATTGTAATTATTTTGATTGATGATTTTGCTGACACTAATGCATATTTGGATGCACAAAAATTGTGTTTGATGTATTTTGCAGACTGAAAGGGGTGAATCTTCATCCCAAGCTCGCAATGCTCCTGCTGAGAATGCGGAACAACAGGAGGTGGATAACTACTATAAACAAGATATACCTCATCCAGTCATGACATTTTCTGATATGCACTTGGAAGATTTGCACCCGAACCTGAGATTTGACAGACTTTGGATAGATTATCCAAAATACCAAAGGGGTTTGCATACTCTTCATTCTAAAGTTGTTGAGGTACCTAGGGTCATAGAATGGGGACCATTAGAAGCTGTAGAATTGGCCGGGCCAATTAGGGAATTACTTGCACAGAAGTATGGTAATTCTACTTTTAACGATTGGGTACGGTTATTCAACATGCGTAGACCTGTATATAAAGTATGGTGTGAAGAATTGTTGTGTAGTATAGAATTAAATGATCGGGTAGCTAGTTTAACCGATCGATCTTTTATTAGATTTTTGTTAGGAGGTTCGATGCGCCACATGTCTTTACTAGACATGGCTCAGGCTTTACGTATATATACGCCTGAGGAGTTAGCATCTGCCGATTGTAGAGGGTTGATACTAAATGGTAGAAAAATAGACGAAAATTTTGATACGCATGGTGTATGGAGTCAAATGACTAGTCATCACCGATTTAAAGGGGGAAATTACTCTTATTTGGATATAGATAGAGCTGAATTAAGAGTAATTCATAGGTTTTTAGCTAATTCGATTACACAAAGAGGTAAGAATAAAAGAAAGGTAAATGAATAGGATTTGTTTTACCATATGTGTATTCGAGACCCACAAAGCGCTGTAAGTATACCTTATTGTGTGAGTTATTATTTATCAGCTATGGTTAGGGGGATGAGACCGCATAGCATAATAGGAGGTGGTATATTTATTACTTTGATTGCTGAGTATCTCAATGTGGATATAAGTCGGGGGGGATTATTAGTCGAAGAACCAGAACCCCAAGATACAATAGGTTTAAATTTATACCATGGTGCTAAAGTTTTGAAGAGGCGAAATAACGCCGCAGTACGATATAATGGTAGACATCCAAAGGTTGAGAGAAACCAACAGCAAGGTAATGTAGGATGGGGAAATGAAATGCAAGAAATGCAAAGGTTTATAGCTTCACAGGAGTACGAAAATGCTAGACATAGAGCATTTGAAGATTGGCAAGTTCATCAAAACCAAATCATAGCTTATTGCCAATATATAGGTAGAAACTATATTCCTACTCCAACGCCCATATTCCCTCCCTGGTCTATAGAGATGCAACCACCGTATCCTATGTATAACCCTGCCGAAGCATTCTATAGCACATACGGTTTTGCATGGAACCCCTATTGGTATCAGTATCATCCCTAGTCTACTTAGTTTTATTTATTTTGTAATTTGTAATGTTGATACGTTTAATACTTATTTAATATTGTATTAGTTTTTATAATTTTCTAACTTTTATTCTTAGATTTTAATAATTTTTGAATGTGGGGTAATATACCAAACTTCAAAAATATGTATATATGTATGCAGTTTATCTTATGTACACAACAGGGTAAAACAACGCATTTTCAAAGACTGGCATTAAGTTCAGCAAAAGCAACTAATTTTGACGACAAGATGCAAAATATATGTGAAATAACAACAAGACGGAATGAACAAATGATATGCACCATTTATCATTCAGCAAGCAAACACAAATATGTTTGGAAACTTTGGTAAAATTTAATCATTTTCACACAAATCACCCTCAATAATTTAAATTGTTACTGATTTCTTACAAATGAGGGCATTGCAAGATCTTAAGTGTGGGAAGGGTTAAATTCTTTCGGATTTTAAAATTTTTATCTTAAACACTGGGTTACCATTAAAAATACGAGTAAAGCAGTAGTTGTATTAGAATCTAGTGCTCTCTAATAATAAAGAACAGCTCTAGTCTTATATACTGACTACCCAATTCTAGTAAAATTTTTCAAAATTTTCAATTAAATGAACTCAAAATCATGTTTATACATATTTATGAACGATAAAACTAGGTTTTAACACCGAAATTATTGTTACCTCGGAAAGGACATAAATTGAGAAACAAACCAAAATGTTAAAATTCATTTAAAATGGAATAGAGGACAATAAAAAGGAAAATAAAAGCTAAGTGTGGGAAAATTTACCAAGTTATCTTAAACATATGTCACATATATCTGTAACAAATAACTGAAAATACTTTTGCTTTGGACTAAACTAAACTGTTTTACCCGATGAAAGAAAAGAAGAGATGGATCTACACGATGAATCAATTCCATCATTAAAAGGAAGTAAAGTCTTCCGAAAAAGACACGCGCTTCTTGATTTAGGTCAAGAAGTTGTCGTCCAGACCAGCTGTAGGTTGACGAAAAATCTAGAAAAGTCATCACTAAAATCAGCAGGAAATCCACGGACCTCAGCATTAAACAGGGTCGCCAAGTGGTCAGACTTATCCTAACCATGAGAGGATCTGTCTTGTAAAATGGGGAGGGCACCGTGCAAATTAGCTAGATAAGACTAATGAATCAGATCCCCAGAAAGGATAATCTCCTTAAAGATTAAAAATCAGCTTTTAAGCCTGATATTACTCAATCCTAGAGATTGACCTTAAAGATTGAGAATTCAAACTCATGGAATTCAATGATATCTAAACTCGAGCTTGAACGAGAAAATATTTTGATAAAATTACAAACCGATTTGTTTTCTAAAAACCCATTTTCAATGCGTTCATTACCATTGAACGTAAAATTCTAGGAATTCACCTGGAATTCATTAGGTCACCTGAACCAAATCGGGTGTCAACCGTAAGAACGGTGGTTGCATAGCATGGTCAAAGACTGTGCCAGATCGGAAAATTATAAGGGTGAGCTTTACTATTGCTCCTACCAAGGATAGAAATTGCGTCCGACACGTTATAGACCATAATTAAAAGCATGTCAGGGGACATTTCCTTAACAGTTGCTTGTTCAACGCTTTCCTTTACAACCGGACGGTAGTTTACCGAAAGGTAATATACAGGACAAGTAAACTGGACGTGTTGCTTTCCAAATACAAGGTTAGCAAGTGGGTGACACAAAACCATAAGTTTTGAGCTAAAATTTTCAAATCTGAAACCCACCAAACCCACAAAAATATTTTGCAAACACCGGTGAAGGGTTATTCCGGAAAACATATCTAGGGTAAAAACTAGATTTAATTTTCAAAAGATCAAATGTTTTCATAAAGATCCAATTTCCTTAATGGATCTAAATTTTTATAGTCATGTGGGACTGTAAACCATATCGTTACTACCATTGTTTATACCGCCGTATATAAATCACTGATGTACAAAGTGTGAAGAATAAAGAAGTGATTCTAGTATTTCGAGACGATATTGCTTGAGGACAAGCAACGCTCAAGTGTGGGAATATTTGATAATGCTAAAAACGAACATATATTTCATAGCATTATTCCTCAAGAAAGACAAGCTTTTAGTTGCAACTGTTCTATTTACAAGTGATATTCGTTTAAATAATAAAAGGTGAAGACAAAAGACAGATTCGACGAATTGAAGACGCAAACAACCAAAAAGCTCAAAAGTATAAAATACAATCAAAGAGGTTCCAATTATTGATAAGAAACGTCTCGAAATTACAAGAGTACAAGATTCAAAACGCAAAGTACAAGATATTAAATTGTACGCAAGGACGTTCGAAAATCCAGAACCGGGACCAGAGTCAACTCTCAACGCTCGACGCAACGGACTAAAAATTACAAGTTAACTATGTATATAAATATAATATAATATATAATTAATTATATTAATTATATATATATTATATTTATAAAATATATCGTCGGCAAACAAAGAGCCAAATGTGGGTGAGCTGTGAAAACGATCTCCGCGACTCGCGGAGTTTGAAGAAGGAATGGGCCGCGAGTCGTGGAGCCCCAAAAACTGAAACTCCCTATAAAACCCAACGAATTCTGATCAATTTTTCATCCATAATATATATCCATCCATCTATATACGTTATATTTATATTTATAATTTATATTTTAATTTTAATTTTAATTTTAATCCTAATAATAAGGGTATGTTAGCGAATGTTGTAAGGGTGTAAGCCGAAATTCTGTCCGTGTAACGCTACGCTATTTTTAATCATTGTAAGTTATGTTCAACCTTTTTACATTAATGTCTCGTAGCTAAGTTATTATTATGCTTATTTAATACCGAAGTAATCATGATGTTGGGCTAATTACTAAAATTGGGTAATTGGGCTTTGTACCATAATTGGGGTTTGGACAAAAGAACGACACTTGTGGAAATTAGACTATGGGCTATTAATGGGCTTTATAATTGTTTAACTAAATGATAGTTTGTTAATGTTAATATAAAGATTTACAATTGGGCATCCCTATAAATTACCATATACACTCGATCGGACACGATGGGCTGGGTATTTATATGTACGAATAATCGTTCATTTTACCGGATACGGGAATGGATTAATAGCCACTAGAATAATTAAAACAGGGGTGAAATTATGTACAAGGACACTTGGTATTATTGATAACAAAATATTAAAACCTTGAGTTATACTCAGTCGACATCCTGGTGTAATTATTAAACAAAGTATTAAAATCTTGTTACAGTTTAAGTCCCCAATTAGTTGGAATATTTAACTTCGGGTATAAGAATAATTTGACGAGGACACTCGCACTTTATATTTATGACTGATGGACTGTTATGGACAAAAACCAGACGGACATATTAAATAATCCAGGACAAAGGACAATTAACCCATGGGCATAAAACTAAAATCAACACGTCAAACATCATGATTACGGAAGTTTAAATAAGCATAATTCTTTTATTTCATATTTTATTTCCTTTATTTTATATTTAATTGCACTTCTATTTTATCGCACTTTTATTTATCGCAATTTCATTATCGTTATTTACTTTACGCTTTAATTTAAGTCTTGTATTTATTTTTAATATTTTACATTTGGTTTTAACTGCGACTAAAGTTTTAAAATCGACAAACCGGTCATTAAATGGTAAAAATCCCCCTTTATAATAATAATATTACTTATATATATATTTGTATTTTTATAAAAGTAAACTAATTTAGCGTTAAGCTTTGTTTAAAGATTTTTCCTGTGGAACGAACCGGACTTACTAAAAACTACACTACTGTACGATTAGGTACACTGCCTATAAGTGTTGTAGCAAGGTTTAAGTATATCCACTCTATAAATAAATAAATATCTTGTGTAAAATTGTATCGTATTTAATAGTATTTCCTTGTAAAATATAAAGCTATTTTATATACACCTCGTACGACATCAGTGTCCTGGAATGATGGGGATATTCTTATATATGCATCTTGTTAATGTCGGTTACCAGGTGTTCACCATATGAATGATTTTTATCTCTATGTATGGGATGTGTATTGAAATATGAAATCTTGTGGTCTATTGTTACGATTTGATATATATAGGTTAAACCTATAACTCACCAACATTTTTGTTGACGTTTAACGCATGTTTATTCTCAGGTGATTATTAAGAGCTTCCGCTGTCGCATACTTAAATAAGGACGAGATTTGGAGTCCATGCTTGTATGATATTGTGTAAAAAATGCATTCAAGAAACTTATTTCGTTGTAACATATTTGTATTGTAAACTATTATGTAATGGTCGCGTGTAAATAGGATATTTTAGATTATCATTATTTGATAATCTACGTAAAGCTTTTTAAACCTTTATTGATAAAATAAAGGTTATGGTTTGTTTTAAAATGAATGCAGTCTTTGAAAAACGTCTCATATAGAGGTCAAAACCTCGCAACGAAATCAATTAATATGGAACGTTTTTAATCAATAAGAACAGGACATTTCAGTTGGTATCTGAGCGTTGGTCTTAGAGAACCAGATATTTGCATTAGTGTGTCTTATCGAGTTTGTTAGGATGCATTAGTGAGTCTGGACTTCGACCGTGTTTTCTTTAAAAATGATTGCTTAACATTTTTGTTGGAAACTATATATTATTAACATGTATATATTATGTGATATATTAATCTCTTAACATGTTTGATATTGTGTGATAGATGTCTACCTCAAGCACAAATGCCATTGACTCACCTAATAATAACGAAGAGTCGAATATATATTGGACTGATTCACAAGTTCCCGAAGAAGAACCGGAAGAAGAATCAGAACCGGAAGAAGAATCAGAACCGGAAGAGGAGGAACCGGAGGAGGAAATAGAACCGGTGGGGGAAATAATAAAACGGTTAAGTAAAAGAAAATCCTCAACCAACCGACCAAGGTTAATTAAGGTCAATGGTGTTTCCGCCAAGGAAGCAAAATATTGGGAGGATTACCAATTCTCCGATGAATCGGATTCCGACGAGAATTCTGATGATGTTATAGAAATTACCCCAACTGAATTTAAAAAGGCAAAAGAAAATAATAAGGGAAAGGGCATAAAAGTAGAGAAATCTAATTCCAACCCAGATGAACTTTATATGTATCGTCAACCCCCAAAGCCCTTAAGTTGTAACAATGACCCGGGAACCTCTAAACCACCAGGTTTTTCTAAACCGTTGTGGAAAACGACAGCTCGTATTAGGGGAACATCATATATCCCTAGAAACTTGGCAAAACAAACCAAAACCTAAGAATAAGAAACGAGCGAGTCGGAATAAGATAGTTGTATTCGTGTGGTGTAATATATGTAATATAGTGTGCTTATGCTTTATGATATATGTAAAAATTGCTTGTATTAATAAGTATTTTTTTTAATGAATCTAACTCTTGTCTATTTTACAGTATAAAAACACAAAATGGATAGACAACCCAATATTTTAAGAGACCTACCCGGAGACATGATTGATGAAATCTTGTCTAGAGTCGGTCAGAATTCTTCGGCACAACTATTTACGGCGAAATTAGTTTGTAAGACATTCGAAGAACGTTCCAAGAATGTCTTGGTTTATAAGAGACTTTCGTTTGAAAGATGGGGGATATCACATTGGGAAACCCATAAGTTACGATGTGTTTACTTTGACGCATATATTGCGGGGAACCCAAATGCTATTTTACGCAACGGGTTAATAAATTATTTTGACTCAATGTATCCGAATATAGGACTTCATGATTTAGAAAAAGCGGCTAACATGCAACATAAAGAAGCATGCTATGCTTACGGGTTAGTAATGTTCGCTTCTCACCAAAGTGAGAAAAAGAACATCGGGCTAAAACTATTAAACAAAACGTTCCCACAAGTGACGGAGTCGGTATTTGGGGTAAGAAATGAGGTTTTTAGGTTATTACAAGACTGTTGGTCATTACGTAACCCTCGTCCCTTTGACGACGTTACAACACGCTGTCTTATCAACGGCCATAACGGTTATGTTCCACAACACCAAGGATGGGAAGTAGTCCTAGTAAAACCAGAATGCATGACTTGTTTCTGGATGTATGAATTACGTGTCTTTATTGCCTTTGCTAGAATTATCTTCACAACTATCTTGTATCAAAGTTATTGTGTGCTATATTTCATGCTTTATGTAAAATAAGCGGTATTGTAAGTTTGTAAAATAGTGTATAAAAGTTTGAACGTGAAATATTATTATAATCAGTTTTTCATATAGAATTGTAGTAGTTGAATTGTATATTAGCTACTAAGTATGAACTTAACGGGTAGGTACTACCCGAATTTATACTTATAAAACGCTAATATGAAGAAAAAGCTTTTATAAATGAGTTCATATTATGTTACGAAATACTATTAACTACTCTTAATATTCTGTATGATTAACTTGTTCCATTTGACTATTTTGAAGGAAATGGCACCGACTACTCGACACACCGTGAATATGAATGAAGAGGAATTCCGTACTTTTCTAGCTTCAAACATAGCCGCAGTACAGGCTGCGCTACATACCAACAATAACCTTGGATCTAGCAGTACAGGAAATCGTGTAGGATGCACCTACAAAGAATTCACGGCCTGCAAACCTTTGGAATTTGATGGAACCGAAGGACTGATCGGATTGAAACGGTGGACCGAGAAGGTCGAATCTGTGTTTGCCATAAGTAAGTGTACTGAAGAGGACAAAGTGAAGTACGCTACGTATACCTTCACAGGTTCTGCGTTAACATGGTGGAATACCTATCTAGAGCAAGTGGGACAAGATGATGCATACGCACTACCGTGGTCAGCATTCAAGCACTTGATGAACGAGAAGTACCGTCCCCGAACCGAGGTCAATAAGCTCAAGACAGAACTTAGAGGGTTACGAACCCAAGGATTTGATATTACCACGTACAAAAGACGATTCACAGAATTGGGCCTATTGTGTCCGGGAGCGTTCGAAGATGAGGAAGAGAAGATCGACGCGTTTGTGAAAGGATTACCGGAAAGAATCCAAGAAGATATAAGTTCACACGAGCCCGCCTCCATACAACAGGCATGTAGAATGGCTCACAAACTAGTGAACCAGATTGAGGAAATAATTAAAGAACAGACGGCTGAAGAGGCCAATGTGAATCAAGTCAAAAGAAAGTGGGAGGAAAACGGTGATAAGAATCACCAATACAACAACAACAGCAATTACAATAATAATCGCAACAATTATCCCAACAATCGCAACATCAATCGCAACTACAACAAACGGCCCAACAACAACAGCAACAACAACAGCAACTACAACAATCATCCCAACAACAATAACAACCGCAACAACAACAACAATCAGAAGCAGCTATGCCAAAGGTGTGAAAAGTATCACTCGGGGTTCTGCACCAAATTTTGCAACAAGTGTAAAAGAAATGGTCATAGCGCAGCGAAGTGTGTGGTCTACGGACCAGGGGTTAACAGAACGAAAGGAACAAATAGTGTCGGAACAAGTAATGGCGGAGCAAGTAGTTTCGGAGCAAGTTATGCCAATGTAGTTTGTTATAAATGTGGAAAACAGGGCCACATTATTAGAAATTGCCCGAACCAGGAGAACACGAATGGACAAGGCCGCGGAAGAGTTTTCAATATTAATGCGGTAGAGGCACAGGAAGACCCGGAGCTTGTTACGGGTACGTTTCTTATTGACAATAAATCTGCTTACGTTTTATTTGATTCGGGTGCGGATAGAAGCTATATTAGTAGAGATTTTTGTGCTAAATTAAGTTGTCCATTGACGCCGTTGGATAGTAAATTTTTACTCGAATTAGCAAACGGTAAATTAATTTCAGCAGATAATATATGCCAGAATCGAGAAATTAAACTGGGTAGCGAAATATTTAAGATTGACTTGATACCAGTAGAGTTAGGGAGTTTTGATGTGATAATCGGTATGGACTGGTTGAAAGAAGTGAAAGCAGAGATCGTTTGTTATAAAAATGCAATTCGCATTATACGAGAAAAAGGAAAACCCTTAATGGTGTACGGAGAAAAGGGCAGCACGAAGCTACATCTTATTAGTAATTTGAAGGCACAAAAACTAATAAGAAAAGGTTGCTATGCTGTTCTAGCACATGTCGAGAAAGTACAAACTGAAGAAAAGAGCATCAATGATGTTCCCGTCACAAAAGAATTTCCCGATGTATTTCTGAAAGAATTACCGGGATTACCCCCACATCGATCCGTTGAATTTCAAATAGATCTTGTACCAGGAGCTGCACCAATAGCTCGTGCTCCTTACAGACTCGCACCCAGCGAGATGAAAGAACTGCAAAGCCAATTACAAGAACTTTTAGAGCGTGGTTTCATTTGACCAAGCACATCACAATGGGGAGCTCCTATTTTGTTTGTCAAGAAGAAGGATGGTACATTTAGGTTGCGTATTGACTACAGAGAGTTAAACAAACTTACCATCAAAAACCGTTATCCACTGCCGAGCATTGATGACTTATTTGATCAACTACAAGGCTCGTCGGTTTATTCGAAGATCGATTTACGTTCTGGATATCATCAAATGCGAGTAAAGGAGGATGATATTCCAAAAACTGCTTTTAGGACGCGTTATGGTCATTACGAGTTTATGGTTATGCCGTTTGGATTGACTAACGCACCAGCTGTGTTCATGGACCTTATGAACCGAGTGTGTGGGCCATATCTTGACAAGTTTGTCATTGTTTTCATCGATGACATACTTATTTACTCAAAGAATGATCAAGAGCACGAAGAACATTTGAAAAAAGTGCTAGAAGTATTGAGGAAAGAAAAACTGTACGCTAAGTTTTCAAAGTGTGCATTTTGGTTGGAAGAAGTTCAATTCCTCGGTCACATAGTGAACAAAGAAGGTATCCAGGTGGACCCGGCAAAGATCGAAACCGTTGAAAAGTGGGAAACACCAAAAACTCCGAAGCATATACGTCAATTTTTAGGATTGGCTGGTTACTACAGAAGATTCATCCAAGATTTCTCCAAAATAGCAAAACCCTTGACTGCATTAACGCATAAAGGGAAGAAATTTGAATGGAAGGATGAACAAGAGAAGGCGTTTCAATTATTAAAGAAAAAGCTAACTACGGCACCTATATTGTCATTGCCTGAAGGGAATGATGATTTTGTGATTTATTGTGACGCATCAAAGCAAGGTCTCGGTTGTGTATTAATGCAACGGACGAAGGTGATTGCTTATGCGTCTAGACAATTGAAGATTCATGAGCAAAATTATACGACGCATGATTTGGAATTAGGCGCGGTTGTTTTTGCATTAAAGACTTGGAGGCACTACTTATATGGGGTCAAAAGTATTATATATACCGACCACAAAAGTCTTCAGCACATATTTAATCAGAAACAACTGAATATGAGGCAGCGTAGGTGGATTGAATTGTTGAATGATTACGACTTTGAGATTCGTTATCACCCGGGGAAGGCAAATGTGGTAGCCGACGCCTTGAGTAGGAAGGACAAAGAACCCATTCGAGTAAAATCTATGAATATAATGATTCACAATAACCTTACTACTCAAATAAAGGAGGCGCAACAAGGAGTTTTAAAAGAGGGAAATTTAAAGGATGAAATACCCAAAGGATCGGAGAAGCATCTTAATATTCGGGAAGACGGAACCCGGTATAGGGCTGAAAGGATTTGGGTACCAAAATTTGGAGATATGAGAGAAATGGTACTTAGAGAAGCTCATAAAACCAGATACTCAATACATCCTGGAACGGGGAAGATGTACAAGGATCTCAAGAAACATTTTTGGTGGCCGGGTATGAAAGCCGATGCTGCAAAATACGTAGGAGAATGTTTGACGTGTTCTAAGGTCAAAGCTGAGCATCAGAAACCATCAGGTCTACTTCAACAACCCGAAATCCCGGAATGGAAATGGGAAAACATTACATGGATTTCATTACTAAATTGCCAAGGACTGCAAGTGGTTTTGATACTATTTGGGTAATAGTTGATCGTCTCACCAAATCAGCACACTTCCTGCCAATAAGAGAAGATGACAAGATGGAGAAGTTAGCACGACTGTATTTGAAAGAAGTCGTCTCCAGACATGGAATACCAATCTCTATTATGTCTGATAGGGATGGCAGATTTATTTCAAGATTCTGGCAGACATTACAGCAAGCATTAGGAATACGTCTAGACATGAGTACTGCCTATCATTCACAAACTGATGGGTAGAGCGAAAGGACGATACAAACGCTTGAAGACATGCTACGAGCATGTGTTATTGATTTTGGAAACAGTTGGGATCGACATCTACCGTTAGCAGAATTTTCCTACAACAACAGCTACCATTCAAGCATTGAGATGGCGCCGTTTAAAGCACTTTATGGTAGAAAGTGCAGGTCTCCGATTTGTTGGAGTGAAGTGGGGGATAGACAGATTACGGGTCCAGAGATAATACAAGAAACTACCGAGAAGATCATCCAAATTCAACAACGGTTGAAAACCGCCCAAAGTCGACAAAAGAGCTACGCTGACATTAAAAGAAAAGATATAGAATTTGAAATTGGGGAGATGGTCATGCTTAAAGTTGCACCTTGGAAAGGCGTTGTTCGATTTGGTAAATGAGGGAAATTAAATCCAAGGTATATTGGACCATTCAAGATTATTGATCGTGTCGGACCAGTAGCTTACCGACTTGAATTACCTCAACAACTCGCGGCTGTACATAACACTTTCCACGTCTCGAATTTGAAGAAATGTTTTGCTAAAGAAGATCTCACTATTCCATTAGATGAAATCCAAATCAACGAAAAACTTCAATTCATCGAAGAACCCGTCGAAATAATGGATCGTGAGGTTAAAAGACTTAAGCAAAACAAGATACCAATTGTTAAGGTTTGATGGAATGCTCGTAGAGGAACCGAGTTCACCTGGGAACAAGAAGATCAAATGAAGAAGAAATACCCACATTTATTTCCAGAAGATACGTCAACACCTCCAACTGCTTAAAATTTCGGGACGAAATTTATTTAACGGGTAGGTACTGTAGTGACCCGAACTTTTCCATGTTTATATATATATTAAATGAAATTGTTATTTACATGATTAAGTATTCCCAACATGTTAAGCAATCAAACTTGTTAAGACTTGATTAATTGAAATAAGTTTCATATAGACAATTGACCACCCAAGTTGACCGGTGATTCACGAACGTTAAAACTTGTAAAAACTATATGATGACATATATATGGATATATATATAGTTAACATGATATTATGATAAGTAAACATATCATTAAGTATATTAACAATGAACTACATATATAAAAACAAGACTACTAACTTAATGATTTTGAAACGAGACATATATGTAACGATTATCGTTGTAACGACATTTAATGTATATATATATCATATTAAGAGATATTTATACATCATAATATCATGATAATATAATAATTTAAAATCTCATTTGATATTATAAACATTGGGTTAACAACATTTAACAAGATCGTTAACCTAAAGGTTTCAAAACAATACTTACATGTAACGACTAACGATGACTTAACGACTCAGTTAAAATGTATATACATGTAGTGTTTTAATATGTATTCATACACTTTTGAAAGACTTCAAGACACTTATCAAAATACTTCTACTTAACAAAAATTCTTACAATTACATCCTCGTTCGGTTTCATCAACAATTCTACTCGTATGCACCCGTATTCGTACTCGTACAATACACAGCTTTTAGATGTATGTACTATTGGTATATACACTCCAATGATCAGCTCTTAGCAGCCCATGTGATTCACCTAACACATGTGGGAACCATCATTTGGCAACTAGCATAAAATATCTCATAAAATTACAAAAATATGAGTAATCATTCATGACTTATTTACATGAAAACATAATTACATATCCTTTATATCTAATCCATACACCAACGACCAAAAACACCTAAAAACACTTTCATTCTTCAATTTTCTTCATCTAATTGATCTCTCTCAAGTTCTATCTTCAAGTTCTAAGTGTTCTTCATAAATTCCAAAAGTTCTAGTTTCATAAAATCAAGAATACTTCCAAGATTGCAAGTTTACTTCCAAGTTTTCTAAATCCATTCCAAGTAATCATCCAAGATCAAGAAACCTTTGTTACTTACAGTAGGTTATCTTTCTAATACAAGGTAATAATCATATTCAAACTTTAATTCAATTTCTATAACTATAACAATCTTATTTTGAGTGGAAATCTTACTTGAAATTGTTTTCGTGTCATGATTCTGCTTCAAGAACTTTCAAGCCATCCAAGGATCCTTTGAAGCTAGATCTATTTTTCTCATTTCCAGTAGGTTTATCCAAGGAACTTGAGGTGGTAATGATGTACATAACATCATTCTATTCATACATATAAAGCTATCTTATTCGAAGGTTTAAACTTGTAATCACTAGAACATAGTTTAGTTAATTCTAAACTTGTTCGCAAATAAAAGTTAATCCTTCTAACTTGACTTTTAAAATCAACTAAGCACATGTTCTATATCTATATGATATGCTAACTTAATGATTTAAAACCTAGAAACACGAAAAACACCGTAAAACCGGATTTACGCCGTTGTAGTAACACCGCGGGCTGTTTTGGGTTAGTTAATTAAAAACTATGATAAACTTTGATTTAAAAGTTGTTATTCTGGAAAAATTATTTTTATTATGAACATGAAACTATATCCAAAAATTATGGTTAAACTCAAAGTGGAAGTATGTTTTCTAAAATGGTCATCTAGACGTCGTTCTTTCGACTGAAATGACTATATTTACAAAAACGACTTGTAACTTATTTTTCCGACTATAAACCTATACTTTTTCTGTTTAGATTCATAAAATAAAGTTCAATATGAAACCATAGCAATTTGATTCACTCAAAACGGATTTAAAATGAAGAAGTTATGGGTAAAACAAGATTGGATAATTTTTCTCATTTTACCTACGTGAAAGTTAGTAATAAATCTATTCCAACCATAACCTAATCAACTTATATTGTATATTATGTAATCTTGAGATACCATAGACACGTATACAATGTTTCGACCTATCATGTCGACCCATCTGTATATATATTGCGGAACAACCATAGACACTCTATATGTGAATGTTGGAGTTAGCTATACAGGGTTGAGGTTGATTCCAAAATATATATATATAGTTTGAGTTGTGATCAATACTGAGATACGTATACACTGGGTCGTGGATTGATTCAAGATAATATTTATCAATTTATTTCTGTACATCTAACTGTGGACAACTAGTTGTAGGTTACTAACGAGGACAACTGACTTAATAAACTTAAAACATCAAAATATATTAAAAGTGTTGTAAATATATTTTGAACATACTTTGATATATATGTATATATTGTTATAGGTTCGTGAATCAACCAGTGGCCAAGTCTTACTTCCCGACGAAGTAAAAATCTGTGAAAGTGAGTTATAGTCCCACTTTTAAAATCTAATATTTTTGGGATGAGAATACATGAAGGTTTTATAAATGATTTACAAAATAGACACAAGTACGTGAAACTACATTCTATGGTTGAATTATCGAAATTGAATATGCCCCTTTTTATTAAGTCTGGTAATCTAAGAATTAGGGAACAGACACCCTAATTGACGCGAATCCTAAAGATAGATCTATTGGGCCTAACAAAGCCCATCCAATGTACTGGATGCTTTAGTACTTCGAAATTTATATCATATCCGAAGGGTGTCCCGGAATGATGGGGATATTCTTATATATGCATCTTGTTAATGTCGGTTACCAGGTGTTCACCATATGAATGATTTTTATCTCTATGTATGGGATGTGTATTGAAATATGAAATCTTGTGGTCTATTGTTACGATTTGATATATATAGGTTAAACCTATAACTCACCAACATTTTTGTTGACGTTTAACGCATGTTTATTCTCAGGTGATTATTAAGAGCTTCCGCTGTCGCATACTTAAATAAGGACGAGATTTGGAGTCCATGCTTGTATGATATTGTGTAAAAACTGCATTCAAGAAACTTATTTTGTTGTAACATATTTGTATTGTAAACCATTATGTAATGGTCGCGTGTAAACAGGATATTTTAGATTATCATTATTTGATAATCTACGTAAAGCTTTTTAAAACTTTATTGATGAAATAAAGGTTATGGTTTGTTTTAAAATGAATGCAGTCTTTGAAAAACGTCTCATATAGAGGTCAAAACCTCGCAACGAAATCAATTAATATGGAACGTTTTTAATCAATAAGAACGGGGCATTTCAGTTTACATCGACTTGTTTTCACCAAGGCTCTAAGGGAGATTCTGTCGGAGCACAGTTAGGAACTGTGAAAGCTCATCGGTCAGGGACCAAGCTTATTGGACGTTGGACGTCATGATGACAGATCTTGCAAGTACGAGCAGTGGAATCAAGAGTCTCAATAACCACAACTATGGTTATTGGCGGACTTGCATAGAATCCTACCTACAAGGACATGATTTATGGGAAATAGTTGCTGGCAGTGACACAACGCCTCCACCGAAAGAAAATGCCGAAGCCTTGAGAAAATGGAACATCAAGGCCGGGAAGGCTTTATTTATACTGAAGACTACAATCGAGGAGGATCTATTGGAGCACATCCGTGACGAGAAAACACCAAAGGCAGCTTGGGAAACTTTTGACAAGTTATTTTCAAAGAAGAATGAAGCACGCCTCCAGCTCTTGGAAATTGAGCTCGCAAGTATCTCACAAGGAAGTTTGTCTATTTCCCAGTATTTCACCAAGGTGAAATCTATTTGCCGTGAGATATCTCAGCTTGCTCCTGAAGAGAAAGTGAGTGATGCAAGGATGAAGAGAATTATCATCCATGGCTTAAGATCCGAGTATAATGGATTTATAGCCGCTGTGAGAGGATGGCCTACTCAACCATCATTAATAGAGCTGGAGAATCTATTGGCTAATCAAGAGGCATTAGCCAAGCAGATGAATGAAGTAACCATAAAATACGGAGAAGATGCACTTTTCACCAATAAGAAGAAAGCAACATCTCGAAGACAAGAGGCGATGAAAGAAAGTAAGACATATGGGTGGAAGGGTCACCCAAAATCAAAAGGCAACGCTTCAGGGGGAGCTCAACAAGGAAGAAGAGATCATCGCCAACAATACGGGGAAAATGATAAGAGAAAGAATGGTGAATGCTTCAATTGTGGCAAGAAGGGTCATTTTGCTCGAGATTGTAGATTCCCCAGAAGGCGAACTTTCGAAGGAAATGTGTCCGCCGCAAGAGATGAGAAGAAAGAGGTCACATTCGAAGCAACCATTAATGAGGAAACATGGGATGCAGAAGCTGGACTCTCTGTTGAAGCTGACATAGATGATCAAGCTCTTACAACAACTTTAAAGTCAAAAATAAACTACAAAGATGATTGGATCATCGATTCTGGGTGCTCAAATCATATGACCAACGATGGGACAAAGCTGTAATAAATGGAGGATTACAAAGGAAAGCGAGTCATGTTGACAGCCGACAATTCAAGGTTATCTATTTCTCACATTGGAAAGACAATAATTCCAAATGAAGGCGGCTCTCATAAGCTCCAACTCGAGAAGGTGTATCTTGTCCCTGGCCTAAAGAAGAATTTACTGTCAGTACCACAATTGACAGCAGAAGGGAATTATGTGCTCTTTGGACCAGAAGATGTGTCCGTATTCAAGAGAGTGAAGGTGGTTGGCAATCCAATTATGCAAGGAAGAAGAATAGAGTCGGTCTATGTACTATCTGCTGAAACAGCATATGTGGATAAGACTCGAAAAAATGAGATGGCTGATCTTTGGCATGAACGTCTTGGGCATGTGGGCTACAACAAGTTAAAGGAGATGATGGTAAAACACATAGTAAATGGGCTTTCTCAAATTAATATCCGAATAGATACAATATGTGCTGGATGTCAATTTGGCAAAGCTCACCAATTGCCATTCAAGTAGTCAGCGCATCAGTCCAAGACACCACTAGAGCTCATACACTCAGATGTCTTCGGCCCAGTGAAACAAACATCACTTGGAGGTATGAAGTATATGGTGACATTCATTGATGACTTCTCAAGGTATGTATGGGTTTACTTCATGAAGGAAAAGTCGGAGACTTTTCAGAAGTTTAAAGAGTTCAAGAACAAGGTAAAAAGTGAGCTCAATACTAAGATTCGATGCTTACGCACAGATAATGGAGGAGAATATTTATCAACCGAGTTCAATATCTATCTTGAGAAGCACAAGATCAGAAGGCAATTAACTTTCCCCAATACTCCACAGCAGAATGGAGTGGCGGAACGCAAGAATTGCCACCTTGCCGAAACTTGTCGAAGTATGCTTCATGATAAGAATGTACCAGGTAGATTTTGGGCCGAATGTATGAGGACGGCGTGTACGTGATTAACAGACTCCCACAAACAAAGTTGGGGTATATTTCACCTTATGAAAAATTATGGAAGATCAAGCCAACCGTCAACCATCTCAAGGTTTTTGGATGTGTATGTTACGTCTTCATACCAGATCATCTACGAAGCAAATTTGATAAGAAGGCAATTCGGTGCATTTTTGTCGGTTATGATGAATCAAGAAAAGGATGGAGATGTTGTGATCCAAATACTGAAAAGTGTCATACTTCAAGAAATGTGGTAATTGATGAAGCTTCTTCATGGTGGTCACTCAAAAGATAGAGCTTCCATAATCTCATGGATTAGAAGAAGTTCCAAAAGAGAAAGAAGAACATAAAGAGCACATATCGGATCCAATTAAAGAAGGAGATGGATCGTACTCTAAGGAAACGAGTCCATGGAAAACTGGGATACATCAATCTACATCCGAAGAGGTTCGTCCAAGCCAAATGGATGCCGAGGAGCAAGTGCAAGAATTACGGAGATCAACAAGGCCGAGGCAACCTAATCCGAGGTATGCCAATGCTGCTCATGTGGATGAATCAATACCTATTGAGCCTTCCACTTATGAAGAAGTAGCACAAAGTCAAGAATGGCAGAAAGCGATGGAAGAAGAAATTAATGCACTAAAAGAAAACCAGACATGGAGTTTAGTTCCAAAGCCAAAAGATGTAAAACCAATATCTTGTAAATGAGTTTACAAGGTGAAGACTCGATCAGATGGCTCCATTGAAAGGTATAAAGCTCGACTTGTTGCTAGAGATTCTTCTCAACAATATGGGCTGGATTATGAAGAAACGTTTAGTCCAGTGGCGAAGATCACAACAATTCGAGCTCTACTAGCTTTAGCCGCTAGAAAATCTTAGAAGCTGTGGCAGATGGATGTCAAGAACGCTTTCTTACCTGGAGAACTTGACAAAGAAATTTATATGGAGCAACCAAGAAGCTTTGAGAACAAGTCCCATCCTGACCATGTCTGCAAATTAAAGAAAGCACTATACGGCTTGAAGCAGGCTCCAAGAGCTTGGTACGGGAAGATTGGCGAGTTCTTAGTACAAAGTGGTTTCACAGTTGCTCCTTCAGATTCTAGTTTATTTGTGAAACAAGATCAAGGAAAACTAGCCATAGTGCTAGTATATGTGGATGACTTAATCATCACGGGAGATCACTATGAGGAGATCCAAAGAACAAGAGAGAATCTGTCTATCAGATTTCATATGAAGGAGCTTGGAGAACTCAAACATTTTCTTGGACTCGAAATAGAGCAGAAAAGAGAAGGATTATTTCTGGAACAACAGAAATATGCCCGAGATCTTTTACAAAAGTACGGAATGCTTAATTGCAAACCTATCTCAACTCCGATGGATCCGAATACAAAACTACGAGCAGATGAAGGAAAAAGTCTTCAAGATGTTACCATGTATCGAAAGATGGTCGGAAGTCTTATTTATCTCACACCAAGCCGGCCAGACATATCTTATGCAGTTGGAGTGGTTAGTCGATACATGAGCAATCCGAAGAAGCCTCGCCTTGATGTTGTACGACGCATCTTAAGGTATGTTAAAGGCACTATTAACTTTGGCATTTGGTACAAGAAAACAAAAGAATATCACGTGACTGGATATTGTGACGCTGATTACGCTGGAGACTATGATAAACGACGATCAACAACTGGATACATGTTTAGTCTTGGATCGGGAGTAATATCATGGTGCAGCAAGAGACAACCAACTGTATCCTTATCAAACACCGAAGCAGAATATCGATCGGCATCATCAGCAACACAAGAAATTACATAGTTGAAACAACTAATGGAAGATCTTCATCAATCAACAGACTATCAAGTAGAGCTTTTCTGTGATAACCTATCAGCTATACGTCTAGCAGAGAATCCAGTCTTTCACGCAAGAACAAAACATATAGAAGTACACTATCGCTATGTTCGCGAGGAGGTCCTTGAAGGGGAGATCAAGATGGTGCCAACAAAGACAGATGAACAAGTTGCAGATATATTCACCAAGAGCCTAAGTAAACCAAAGTTTACAAAATTCAGAGAAGCACTTGGAATGGTCTGCAAGACATCATTGGAAGAAAATTTGCATTGAGGGGGAGTGTTAAAATACAATGCAAATTTAGATAATATGGAATTAGTAATGTATATAAATATCTAGATATTAAAATGTAAAAGAAATATCTAGATATTAATATATATATGAAGAAAAATCTAGATGTTAAAATAAAAAAATCTAGATATTTTTATGTGGTAAAAATATCTAGATATTTATCCATGGAAAAATCTAGTGTGTAGAAGTTTCCATGGAGTAGTATAAATATGGGTGTTGATTTCATTTGTAAGTAAGGTGTGAGTAAGTGAAGTGCGAAGTAGAGAAGAAGTAAGAAGTGAAGAAGAGTTAGAAGTAGAAGTTGTGAAGAAGTAAGAGTGTGAGTTGAGTCCATAATATTGTAATTGTTTCTTTGTATTAATAAAAGTGTTCTTTGTTAAGTTTCCCGGTTAAGCCTTAGTTCGTGTTTGAGTTCTTAGTGCACTTGTGTTATTTTTATTATATGGTCGGCTCTGCCGCCTAAGTGATACATGGTCGGTTATACCACCTGAATGATATATGGTCGATACTGTCGCCTAAATACTATTGTGCACTAAGGATTCATAAAATTAAAGGCTAACCAACGTCAAAGTGTTGGTCTAGTGAGTGAGTATAACCTAGGTCCTCTATAGTGGGTGTGTTGGGCTCGCCGAAACTTCCAACAGCTATTAAACATCAAAATACAAAATAATAATAATAATAAAGAGTTGTTTTACTCACTCTGCAAGGTACCACAAGTAGTCAAATGCATCTCGACTTCTCGAGTAACATTTAACTGCTTGTACAACCCTTCCATTGCAAGAGTATCACTATTATCTGACGATGGAGCTTCTTCATTGTATGATTCCCACTTGAACGTACCGACATCTGTCATCTTTTTTGTGTGCTTGGAGCTTTGACATGTAGTAATTTAATTTGTCTGAGTTTTTCTTACTTCTTTTAAACACAATGTGCAGCTGTGATTGATATATTCAAGTAAATGGTAATAAGAAAAGGGTTAACTCGCCTTTGCAGTGTTGAACACAAATAATACGATATCCGAAATCTATAAACGCTCTATATATGTATATACAATTCGAAATAAGAAATCTATAGAAATAAGCGTTTATTACAACCCTCCCAAATCTTCTTTTATATTTCTTTTATGTGTTTCCCGTTTTTATTTGTATCTTTTTAGATGGTTTCTAATCTTTATCTTTGTTTAGATTGGTTACATTCTAATGTGGTTGTGAGTTCATGTTAAGTTTTGTACTAGTCGAGCTCGTATGTTTTGTTGATTGCTCCTTTGTACTCTCTATTGATTAATGTTATTAGTCTTTTTCGCTGGGAAAAAAAAATAAAATCTTCTTTTATATATACACACAAGTTAGCCACTCACACTATCCATAGAAGTAATTGTCGAGAAACATTAGATAAATACTCCATGTAAGGTTTAAAAAAGGCAAACTTTCGATAAAAGCACATGAAGGAAAGACAATACAATATCTACTATCTACTAGTATTTGTGTTGACAAATTTTCAGCAACCCCATGATCATCCTGATTTACAATCCATCCCTTCTAGCACCTTACAGCTCTCTTTGTTAGCAGTAGTAGATGGTCACATTAGCAGATGGTCACATATCTGTTTCAATATTGTATATACGTACGCAAAGGATATATACTAATAAGATGATAAATATGTGATCTACTATAGAAAACATATATTAGAGGAAAGAGAAGTAAATGATAAACGTAGTAAATAACTTGATACCAGCTATTTCTTCTTTTGTCGATTTTAATGCAATCACCTGCAATCAGCAATTAAATTAAACATGTGGTTTTTTAATTAATTTGAGATAAAGTATCAATTTGATAAACAGTATATGCATGTAGGCATGCAGCCTAATGTGAAATGTTTTGCATGAACTAAAACACCCATTTCGACACCATTCATATTTGACCCATGATCCAACCCAATGGTGTAGGAACATTATTTTCCTTCTTGCTTTTGTTTCATACCGAATATTAACACATACCCAAAATACACTCAAATAAAATGATGGGAGAACAAATATACACATGGACTACATTTTTAGTATTATCTGCATATTTACTAACCAAGTGCTAATGGCTATATATAGCGATTTTTTTTTAAATAGTAATTTTATTCAAGTCACTTGCAAAAATGGAAATTTTACAAAATTCATTACGAAAATGGTAAAATCGAAGTTCCAAACTTCGGTTTTGCCAAATTCGAAGTTTGGAACTTCGGTTTTGGTGCTTTATTCGTTTACACAGTGACTAGGCTAACATGTGTACAAGATTTTGCCACCCGTGCCCTAAACCAAAGTTTCAAACTTCGGTTTTGCAGGCTTTTCAGCAAAACCGAAGTTTGAAACTTCGGTTTTGGTCCTGCCATATTTTGTTCACTTTTAACCCGAATCTTGCTTTTGCAGGTCAAAATCTATGCTTTTCTACATCTATTTATACCACTTGAAACTTCATCCTCAATAACAACATCACATAGAACACAACCACATTTCAAACACATCAAACTGAGTTTTATGTATCAGTGAAATCACCAGTTGAAAACTACAAAAAACACTAAATCACATTCTAAAAAATTGGCAATGACGAGAACGATGGATGGGAATACCTACTTGATATTGATGATTCCGACCTCACTCAATTTGTATCAGTTTCAAAACCCACTGACACCATTTTGGTGCCGACTGAATCCCACCATTCCCCCGACCGTTAGAGTCCCCCCAACGAAACCGTCAAAAACAAAAGCAACCTATTTCACCACCACGACCTGTTCTGTGTGGTTCCGGGTCTAACAAAAAGAACAAATTATCGTACCGAATCCCTGGACCCGCTGGTATTTTCCAAGATGCGTTTGAAGTTCGAAATAACGAGAATAACGTTGTGGATGACATGTCTACGCAAGATTTTGTAAGAGAAATAATAAACAGACCTGAAGTGGATGATTCGTTTACACTGGATCTGTGGCTACACGCGATGGAGTTTGCATATCCGTACGGAGGTAAACAACAAAATTGTATACTCATTTTTAAAACCATAAGCCAACAGTGTAGGTGTATTGTTCTAACTGCAGCTAGATCTGATATAGCAAGCATTCTGAGGCAGCGTAGATTTTTACCAGCTGATCAAGTTGTTGGTGTTGTTAAGACTTGTGAGAAAAATGTTCTCGGTGATCTGTCTATAACGCTGAAAGTGATTTTACATCACTAACTTATGTATATTTTCATAATTGTATTGCGTTGACTAAAATAGGTTAATGTAACTATATTCATTTATGTTTAATAGGACACTACGGGTACTATTCAAGGAACAATATCTAGCAAGATCATCGATGGTGTTCATGGGAAGTATAAAGGTGTCAAAGGCATAAGTGAGGGAGCTGTTTTGGTGCAACAAAATTGTTCTATCTTTTGCCCTAGTGTGATGGTTAAAATCCTTAACATTACACGCAAGGCGTTAATAAAGGTGTTCTTTAAAGACAGTGAATCTACCTAGAGACTTGTGTTGTTGTTGTTGTTGTTTGTTGGTACGATTTTCCGTATAGCGGCTGTAAGGTACCAGTACAAAATAATAGCTGCACAGCGTGTGGCGTATTCTGTTGATTATTGTTTGCCCTCGAGAAATAATCTCTGCAGACCCGGAACACGGACTAAAGATCCGTGGCGTGGCCTTAATCAATCTGAGGGTCAATATGAAATCGATCCGTATAGCGTATTGCTGCTAAGCGGCTAATTTATGTTTAGAGTGAGAAAGAACTGTGTGAGAGAGAAAGTGTACTTCTATCTGACTGAAGTTCAGATCAGAATGATGATGTGAAATGTGGTGATCCAGGGGGTCTATTTATAGTCACAGAATGTCCTAAATTCACGAGTTACACATGTCAATCACTGAATGGTTCTGTTAAGTGAAGTATCCGGAATGTCGGTGGCGTGTGCTGATGTGGCTGCATTCCGTTCACGCGCTGAATTAAAGGGCTTAAGCATAGAAGCTGCCTGCAGGGCTTACGGTTGACGCTGAGCGGCCTGTTATACGCTGGGCGGTGAATACTGGAAACCGCCAAATTTAATTATCTTTTGTGTTGCTTGACCCATTTTTCTGTATGAAAATGGTGTTTGTATGGGTGTATCTCCTAAAGTCCCCCCAGTTTAATGTCTTTATTTTTTTGCAAAAAATAAAGTCATTAAACTAAAAAATAAAAGATGCCTTTTTCCTCGAAGACACAAAACGGCTGTAGTCGTCTGTTTCTCTGTGTTGACATCGCATTACCAATTATGAAATTGCCCCCAAAATATTTTTGTTTTATTTTCAAAATTTAAATTGCTGTCCAATTAATTTGGCCCAACACGTGTCTCAATCTTATCCCTTTATTATCAATTTGCTTGACTATAAATAGCCCGGTCCTTTTACCTTTTTCCTCTTCCAAAATTTATTATTTGCTGTGAAGATATCTTGCAATTTATTCATTTTAGCAATCTGTTAAGTGCAAGGTCAGTGATTGTTCATCTTTTCTTCTGTTTGAATTTTTATTTTTTCATACTACCATGGCCGAGTCCAGCAGCACTTCTTCTCAAAGAGATAATCGTGATGTTAACACCATCCCTTCCAATATCACTGAAGCCGATATAGAAGAACTATGTAGAAAACACAGATATCTGAGATTGTTAAACCCTATTGTTCTGTCGCCTAGCGATAGAGTGAATAAACCTCCTAAGAAGATGATTACTCTTTATAAACTTCAATTAATCGTAGGAAACCTTCGTATTCCTCTCTGTTCTTTCCTCCAACAGATTCTTGCCCATTATGGAATAGGTCTTAGTCAAATTCATCCATTAGGGTTACAAAAAAATATTCTTTTTGAAATGTACTGTAATGCCGTAGGTGAAGTCCCAAATGTAAATATTTTTCATGAATTGTTTAGGACTAGATTAGTTAGTAAATTCTAGTATACATTTGACTGTAAGCCAAATAAGGATTTTTACTGGGGTGAAGGAAAGTTCCTTGAAAAACTGGAAAGATCCCTATTTCTTTGTCAATGAGAGGGTTATTCAGGATGCCTGGGAATGTGTTCGTGGATGGAGAAAAACTACCATAGGAGTTAGCAAATTCATCACGTTATCTGATGATGAAAATTTTATTCTTGACACTTTGAAGACATTTCAATTTCCACAAAGATCATATAATGATTATGAAGCCATATTAGTTCTCTGTAAAATGAGTAACAATTGGCGTGCTGAGTATATGCCGGTGCTGCGCTAGGAAGGCCGTGGTAGGTGCCTTAATTGATATATTTTGCTTTTTGTTATGTTACCATGAGTTGTATATGTTCTCTTATATATGTTTCTGCTTGTTTTGTATGCTGTCTGTTTACAGAAGAAGAGATGCAGGTTTACAGAACTTTTAAGAAGACCAATCTAGATCCTTTGATAGTTTCTGAACGGCCCAAAACCCCTGCTGAAATTGAGGCTGACAAAGCCAAAGATGCTGAATTTGAGCAACAGCTGAAGAACCCAGAGCGGCCTGTTGATGGTGGAGATGGTGGTATTGTTCAACCATCTCTTGATGTTGAAATTATTGAAACAACTCCCCAACCGTCTAGCGCCAAGAAGTCTGCAAGGCGCTCTAAATGTGAAGGGAAGCGTCCAGCGAGTGAAGCTGCTGAAAAACCAAAAAAGAGAAGTATGTATCTTATCTGTATCTGTATAAGTAAATTAATAATTTGTGTTGAAGTTCTATTGTATATTTATCTGTTTCTTCATTTTATAGCATTGGTTCTTCAAGATGATGTTGTTGATACTTCTACTTGGAAAGATCATGAGGGCAATAAAACTGTTGATGTTGAAGATGACAGTGATGATGATGATGAAGAAACTCAAGATGATGAATCTTTTGAAACCCTTCCATTCAATACTCTGCATACTCCTAAAGGGACTGACATAACACAATCCTCTGCATCTACCCAACCACCATCCATACCACTACGCAGTCTACAAGCTTTTCTTGATGATCCCAACAACAAATCTGATAGTTTTGCTGAGTTTCTGAAGGTAACCCTTATAAGATTTATGATCTATCAACATCATTTTACTGATAATTGTTTTCTTATCATGACCATTGTATTCAATGCAGGCAAACACCATTACTGATTTATCCTCCTCTTTATCCACCATGACTTATAAACAAAGTCATCAATCCACTGCTGCAGCATTAGTGCTCTTGAATCAACATGTGATTCATGATCTTAAAATGCAAAAAGCTCATGAGACTATTGTTGCTAATGCTGTGCATAATGCTACTAAAGCAAAGAGGCTTGAACTTGACTTAGAAGATGCTAACTTGAAGTTGAAAACTGCAGAGGATGCTGCAAAGAAGAAAGATGACTTGTTGCAGGTGGTGGAAACAAAATGTGTTTCGGAAAGGGTGGAGAAAGAAAAATTTATGGAAGAGAATGATAAGCTGCTGAAGAATAATGAAGAATTGAATAAAATGTTGGAGGAAAAAAATCTTTTGTTAGAGGAAAAGATTGCTGCTGCTGCTAATGCTGAGAAGAATTTTATTGAGTTAAAGGCTGATATCCCTGCTCTTGTTCAAAGGGTGTTGAGCTCTCCCCTTGTTGGGCAGACTTTTCATAGATATCTGGAGGCATCTACAAAAAGTGACCTTTCAGATGCTATGGGGGAAATTTTAGGAGCTCTTCCTATGAGGCCTGACCCCTTACCAGCTGCAATTGCAAAACACATCAAACCAGATGCTGGTGCCAAACTGCAGTTGGCCATTGGTGAAGTCACTTCTCTGAAGATTAACTTTTTAGAAGAAATATGTGCTAGGGAAGATGTGTCTGTTAAGGATATTCTAGATGTGCCTATTTGAAAACACATTTAATCTGTAATAACAACATGTAACATCTTTTTGCTGTATATATATTCTGTTCTTATGTTTAATGTTGGTATTTTTCATTGCTTTCCATGATTAACATATCACTGCTATATGTGTTTAACCATTGCAAGCTCTTAGAAAGCTTAGATTGTATATATTACATCATATGAAATGACTTTTGCCTTGAACTATCATCCGTCATCCGTTATTCGTAATGCATCATTACATGATTCCTCTTTATGAAACAGAGGTGTAATGCTACCTAAATGGTATTATGTATACAGGTTATTAAAATTGTATACCTTTTTTGTATCTGCATTCAGCAAAACATGTATAACTTTGTTATTGCTGTGTAATGGATATATCAAACAATTTATCCATTCTCCGTTCTGCATTAGATCATTTGTTTTATAAAGAAATATCGAGAAGTCTCAAACAACTTCTGAAGTAGGATATGAATGAATCATAATGTTGTTATGCGATTCATATGTTATTAAAATTGATAGATCTGTTGGAGAAAATGCTGTTTATGGAATTAGTGGTGTTCCGTTTAGCGTGTTGCGCTCAAGTGTTGTGCGGCTTTCAAAATACACTTGTATTTAATTTTTTTCTATTTTCAAGAATATAAATGAATTTATACCGTTGTGATAAACCATTCTGTATGTCATGACATTATGAGATCTTTACTTTTGCCTCGGTGCCCTCTAGCGAAGTAAACACTTTACGCTAGCCGATCCCTTGTGTCTATAATGTTGACACAAGAGCCTCTACCATCGGGGGCATAAAAATGTCTTGCCTTATGTGGGTAAGTATGAATGCTATGTTTTACATTCGCAACGCGTATCGTTTTGCGTGAGAAAAAATAAAACTTTATTGATAATTCTTTGCCATAGGGATGGCAATGGGCGAGAAAAACCCGTGACCCGCGAAAACCCGTGCCCGTGATGGGTGGGTAAAAGAAAAAAAATTACCCGCGGGTACGGGTCGTGTAAAATTTTTTACCCGTTGACGGGTTGCGGGCGGGCATGGGTATATTATATCCGTCACGGGTAAAACCCGAACCGTAAACCCGTGACATCCATTTGATCTACCCGCGGGTTACCCGTTAACCCGAATATTATTTAATTATATATTGATAATACTTATTACTTCGTATTATATTTCCAATACAAGTGATAATTATTACTAGTAATTATTAATATGCAGATCTTCAAGATTTACTCTGTACATACAAAATCAATTAATTCTTATTTTCAATACAAGTCGGTTCATTAACCGAAGTTTTAGGTGGCTGTAGTATACTAGTATCAATTCAAAATCAATTCATTCGTATTCCTAGTCTTCTATTTTTATACTCATATTCCTTTTACCTCTTATGAATCTTTTCCTATACCATATCTTTGAACTAAAATTATGTGCCATTAACGAACTTCTTTCAATATTTAAACATTATAATTCTACCGGAAGGAGAAAGCTATAATCAATTTAACAATCACAAAAGGTATGTTATCACTATTTGTTCTTTAATTTCATTATTAGGATGTCAAATATTGTGGTATCATACTTGATGAGTAAACAAATAAATGTGAGTTCATTAAGATTTGTTGCATGTATATGATAATAAATTTATTACTTTGATCTGTATTTGAATAAGAAGATCACTTGTGTGATTATCATGTAGGTAAACTGGCATAATGCAAATTTACCACTTAGCTCACAAGTAGATGCAAATAATTAAGTAGAAGTTTGTAGCTCAAGTAGTTGCAAATAATTAAGTAGAAGTTTACAAATAATTAGTCTGCAGTTGCTACACTTAATAATGTTTGGTGGTCCAAGTTACTCCATAGCGTACACGACTAGGTATAATGGACAATGTAATGTACGTATTTCTCATGTATTTCTCAATGACTATTACTCCGTACATTACAACTATGTTTACTGCTACATAGAAAAAGTATGCCCCCATTATTATGACGTCAACGGGTTCGTTTTTATGATTTGATCTGTAACAGAGTAACACACTACACTGAGAAGAATATATGTATTAAAAAAATTCAGTTAAGTGATACTTCTAAATTAATGTTACAAAAATAATTGTAGTCAGTTAGATGCATTCAACTAGTAGCTATATTTTGGTTGCCTACTGATTATGAATTGAAGGTACTAAAAATATTAGTATTTACTATAGTACCTAATTGGTGACAACTATCTTATTTGCTTACAGGCGAAAACTTAAATCATGTCAGAAAATAACACTACTTCAATGCCTCATCCATCTCAAAAAATTTCTACTGCATCTCCAATTGAATCAACTGCAACTTCTAGCCAGTTGAATCCGAAGAAAAGAAAGAATGATGATAAAGATGGGAATGCTCAAGGTAAGAGTGAGGACAATGAGAGACCATTAACTTCTGATGTATGGAACCATTTTACAAGGAAGAAAATCAACGGTGATTGGAAGGCAATATGTATATATTGTGAGAAAAAGTTGAGTGCTACTCCGGCAAATGGAACAACTCATCTTAAAAATCATACAAAATCTTGTATTCGACGTTCTCATAAGGATATAAAGCAAACATTGTTAAACACAAAAGTTGCTCCAAATGGAAAAGTAACAACGTTTGATCAGAAGGAGGCAAGAAAAGAGCTTGCAACAATGATCATTTTACATGAGTACCCATTGTCGATGGTAAACGGGTAAGGTAAAAGTTCTGGCGGGCGGGTCGCGGGTATAAAGGATCCGTGCCCGTCGCCCGCGGGTGCCATCCCTACTTTGCCACACATACAACATTTTGTGCAACATCTTCGTATGGGGTGATCAAGCCCAATCAGAAAATTACAAAAATTGTATTGTGCTTTTGTCTGAACTGATGAAAATTAGAAAACGTGATAAAAACTGCTCTACATGATTCATGTTATTATAATGTCTTTCGTGCAGCGTGTTGCATCTTGTTTTTAATGTCTTCACATTTTGGGTGATTTGAAATACCCGTTCACATCATTTCTACTAAACAACTGTCTCGACGATTCCCCTCTAACAAAATTTCCCTGAGCTTCATAAACAACTGATCTTTCCCTAGTTGGACCCACATATTCAGAGCTTATCACTGCCACACCATTTGGTGTTGGGAAACATAATTCTGCATGCGGTGTAGAAGTAATTGCTCCAAATTTGCGAAGAGTCCGCCTTCCAAACAATGCATTGAATTTTGATCTGCCATCAAGAACTGTAAAATCCACAATTTTCTGTTCGAACCAAAGGATGTGTTCCCAATGTTACATCCAACTTCACTTTACCAACTGCCTTCATTGATTCTCCCGTTATGCCAGCAATTTTCAAGGTCGTGTAGCGAAGCCTATCCTTCACGCTGAATGGATAATCGCTGAAACAATGCAAATATAAAATATCTGCTTCACCACCTGTATCAGTATAGATTCGGGTGATGTTTCTGTTTGCAATTACAGCTGAGATAACCAAAGGCTCCTCTGACAGACGCCAATTTGGAATAGTGTGAAATATGATTGGAGCATACATCCAGTTCTCCTTCCTACGTTCTCCATCTGTTTCATTTTCCTCTACCTCATTCCATATAACTTTGATTTGCATTTCAGGAGTTGGATCCCTTTCATCATTTCTTTCTTCCCTTCTGTTCCAATCACGCCGTCCCCCGTGACGCATTTTTCCTTGCCAAGCAAAACGTTTGTTTAGATAATTTCTTCGATACTTTTTTCCTGGTAAAAGATGATTTAACTCCCCAGCCTTGATCTTTGCAATGATCTCTCTCATCAACGACTTACCGTTATCAGTGTCGTGTCCATACGCTTCATGGAAGTCACACCACTTGTCACTTTGTGGTCCCTGTCATTCTTCCATTGGTGGTGGGGGGGTGAAAGGTTTCCTTAATAGGTTTTGTGAACAAGATTTCTTTTGGAGTCTTGGTTAAAGCCATGATAAGTGGATGCCTATCTAATGGCTTTCGATGGTGATAATTGTCATTTAGATGATTATTCCCCCTTCAATCGTGTTGCTATTTCTGATAAATGTTGTCATACCCACGTTGCTTCTGATAGTTGTCATTCCTGTTCCGTTCTCCGCCTTGCTGCCTAAAGTTTCTTTGATAATTATCCACTCTTGGATATCCCATTTCTCCTGCTCTTAAGTGTTTCTGAGCAATAATCAATGCCTGATGCAATGTTTTTGGAACATCATAACGCAAAGCATGAATTAATCGTGAAAAACATCGCTGATCAAGATAAAATATAAACCCTAAAACAAGCTGAGACTCTGGTATGTCTGGTATTTTTTGACATTCAATGGTATAACGCTTCATGAAATCACTCAGTGATTCATTTTGGTGCATTGTTATCTCAGGTGCATCAAGATGCGATAACGTGCAGCTTCTTAAACTTTGATATTGCATCACAAACTTTGCCCTCAAATCAAGGAAACTGGTAATCCTTCTTGGTGGCAAACTAGCAAACCATTCCCTTGCCATTTTCTGCAGTACCATTGTAAACATATGGCATGCAGTTTCATCTTCCCAATGCTGCAACCTCATAACACCTTCAAACATGGTGAGGAAGTCTTCTGGATCTGTTGTGCCATCATAAACACCGATAGATGAAATTCCTAAATTTCTTGGTAATGGATAATCTGCAATTCTAGGGATAAAACACTGTGTTGACTCTGCCATTGCTAGCGGTTTGATAGCTTCATCTCTAGTAATCAAAGCAAACAAATTATCCACAACCGTTGTACGGATGGTTGGTTGTGCTAATTTCAGCTTATACAGTGATGGTGCCGTTTTAGTCAAAATTCCATCCAGTAACTTTCCTGCCATTTCCTCCGTCATAAAGAACTGCTCGTCTTCGTCCCTAAAATTCCAATCATCTTCCACAAAACCTTCATCACTGTGTTGAGTTTCAGTTTCATCGACAAGAGTGTTCAATTAATTGAATAGCTTGAACAATTGTGATTTTGAGATGATCTTTCCTCTGTTGTTGTCCTTAACATTCTCATCAGCTGTCCTCTTAAAAGAAACATTGTGTGTTCCTCGTCTGGCTTTCCACATTCCTCCACTAGAACTCCCCATCAATGTTTTCTTCAATCGTGGTATAGTTTCATGAACTTGATCATCTGTGTTACCAGTGTGCAGTTGGTCCTCTTCGTCAATTGAAGTTTCTTCAAGAGTTAGCTGATCCACTGGTATATTCTCAATAATGTTTTCATCGATTGGTTCGAGTTCTGTTTTTGTTGAGGTTGTTTCAGTTGCCTTCGTGCCCTTGGTGTTTTTACTGGTCTTTGAAACGGGTGGCGCCATTTGTTGGTACGATTTTCCGTATAGCGGCTGTAAGGTACCAGTACAAAACAATAGCTGCTCAGCGTGTGGCGTATTTTGTTGATTGTTGTTTGCCCTCGAGAAATAATCTCTGCAGACCGGGAATAAGGACTAAAGATCCGTGGGGTGGCGTTAATCAATCTGAGGATCAATCTGAAATCGATCCGTATAGCGTATTGCTGCTAAGCGGCTAATATATGTTTAGAGTGAGAAAGAACTGTGTGTGAGAGAAAGTGTACTTCTCTCTGACTGAAGTTCAGATCAGAATGATGATATGAAATGTGGTGACCCAGAGGGTCTATTTATAACCACAGAATGTTCGAAATTCACGGGTTACACGTGTCAATCACTGAATGGTTCTATTACGTGAAGTATCCGGAATGTCGGTGACATGTGCTGATGTGGCTGCGTGCTGTCACACGCTGAATTAAAGGGCTTAAGCATAGAAGCTGCCTGCAGGGCTTATGCTTGACGCTGAGCGGCCTGTTATACGCTGGGAGGTGAATACTGGAAACCGCCAAATTTAATTATCTTTTGTGTTGCTTAACCCATTTTTCTGTATGAAAATGGTGTTTTTATGCGTGTATCTCCTAGGATACACCATTATTGTTGTTTAAAATAAACTATTGTTATTGTTGTTTTAAATAATCTATTGTTATTTGTTGTTATTGTTATTTAAAATAAACTAGTTGTTATTTTTGTTTAAAAACGATACTAAATGTAAATCACAAATGCAAGATATATTTAAACAAGTCCAAAAGATAAACATTACAACAAATATAAATAAATACAACTAATCAATGACCATGACGTGCCCCACGTATATATCGTAGGTAATGACCGGTTCCACACCTTGTTGGTTGTGTTTTCCTTTGACTCCTCCGCGGTACTTGTTGCCGGTTTTCATCATCGCCCATGGTTAAATCCTCGACAGGCTCATCCTCAAGTAGGTAATCAGAAACACTCACGTCAAGAGGGCTTCGAGAGGACGAGCCACCTACATATGTTCGGTGGGGGGTCTGAGAGGAAGATCCATGATGTGTTTCTTGAGGGGTCCGAGAGGATGATCCATGATGCGTGTTCAAAGGGGTATTGTATATCTTTGGAGGGGTATTAAAGACGTTCTGATAGGTATTGTAGACGTTTTGGTGGGTATTGTATGTATTTCGAGGGGTACTGTATGTGTCATGAGGGTTATGATACTTTTGGCGAGGATCATGATAATGCGCCTGCTCACCGTAATCATTAGCCGGGAACTCGAAGTTTTGTGATGGATAGTATTCAAATGGAGCACCTGGCTGATTATGATGCACGTATGAAAGTAGCTGATGTGGCATGTCATAAAATGCTTGTGGGTTAGGTTGACTGTTTGGTTGCATTTGTGCAAATGTCATATCTTGCATCCTCCAAAGCCCTTCCTCCTGTATATAGTTATAAGTAAACCAATATTATAACAAAAGTTTATCGATCGTGAGGTTATTGTTTATAAATAATAAAAATATTACACAATTGTTACTTACATATACATTAGTAGTCCCTGACCAATTAGGATATGTGTTGGTGCCCTCATCGATTCCGGGATCTGTAATGTGCACAACCGTGAGAGCCTTGTACCAGTCATAGTAATCCCTACTCACACCCCCACCATCACTACCAACAAATAAACAGTTGTCTCGGTCATTCCATTGTCCGATATACGTGACATGGGGGGCAATAGCTCTCAGATCAGCACTTTTTTCATGCAAAGGTTTGTCTTGTGTAAATAATGATGCGTCTGAGCGGGAAGCAAGTCTTCAACACTTGGAATAGGCTGACCCCATCCAAACTGCCTGTAGACCCGATTCGGTAGATGTGTCTCAATAGTAGCCCAGAATATAATAGTGCCACGGTATGACCATAAGGCTCTGTCAGCTGTGCACTGCCAGGGTAGTCTGCTGAATAAAAAATCATCATAGGGTTGCCATATAAACTGCATCAACATATTATAATACTTAATAAATGTTTTGACTTTAACATAGCTTCTATAGTTTCATACCAAATAAATGTTACCTGTCTAGGCGTTAACGCCGCAAGTAGGGAGCGATACGTAGACAATACATGTGCTGGCGTATTTTTTTTGTCCGTTTACCATGCCACCTACATATGAATAACACATACAAATGAATATAGTTACAACAACTAAAGGTATAAAGTAACAATGATATACCTCGATGAAACAACCCAACCCGTATTCCATACGATAATTTTTTTTTAAAATAATACACATTTACGCGCCAATTAAATATGTAAACCATTCCACACGTTTCGTTAAAACATACAACGAGTTTAGTGTTTACAAAGGCACGAACGCCATTAATAAATGTGATACTAGTTTGACCTATCCAAAAACAATAGTTTTAATCCAAACAACACTTCGAACATGGTTTGGGGCTAAACTACCCAAAACGCTAGGCCAACTTCAAAGCCTCCAACGAAACATCATCAAAGGACACCTAGTGCCCAACAACCTCTTTTCCCCTATCCTCACCTGTATCTAAAAAGATAAACAACGAGAGGGGTAAGCTAACGCTTAGTGAATGCAATAATTATACATGTTCATATATAACCTACTTACTTGCAATCACTTACCATACCGCATACAAGCTAGCAATTCGATAACCATGCAAACATCATGCATAAACTACTATCCACAATTCACAAGAAGCTAGCAACAACAATAGCATATAGTTCACAATTTAATTATGCTAGATACGAATTCACACAACCATGGTTAACCAATCGTACAAGGGAACGGTACTCGTAAAAGACCGTCGGAGTTCATAACATCCATTAGTGTTGCTTAAACACCGCGTAATCACTAATCCCTCCGGGTGATGTCATGAACACCGCGACTAACTCACCCTCATGACAATGTGGCGTCTTGAACACCGCGACGATTCCACATGTCAATCAAACCATGAGTGGGGCCTTGAACACCGCGGCATCCACTCCCATGACAATGTGGTGTCTTAAACACCGCGACAATACCACATGTCAATCAAACAATGAGTAGTCTCTCGAACACCACGACAATACTACTCGTTACTTAGAATGTGGTGTCTTGAACACCGCGACAATTCCACATTCATACCACACAAATAAATACATTACATACATACACGCATAATTATTCCACTCACCTTAATACAAGGATGATGATTATGCACTTTCGAACTTCAAAGCAATGTACCTAATACATTAAGTACACTTTCAATACACAACTAGTGGAGCTAACCACATTATTTACACTTGAGCATTTAATGACCCATTAGCATTAAATAGCTCACTTACACCAAAACCGCCCATAAATGGCCAAGACACATATTAAATCACTAAAACTAGTGATTTAAAGTCTACTAACTTTATCTAACGCAAACTTAGGGTAATTCATACCCATTTCGCCCAAACTAGGTCAACATTACTCTTTTGACCCATTTTAAAACTTAAACTTACAATTTTAGTCAAACATGACCCATTTACAATTCTTCCTTCAATTACAAGTGTATTAGTGACTAAAAACACCATTTAACACTTACAACCTCAATTCATAAGACCAAACCCTAGATTATAGCTATTTAGGGTTTCCTTTCATCAACATAACCTGAATTCACCCATATTACCCCCAAATTGGTCTTACAAGTTCCAAATGAACCAAACCCTAGCATAAACTAATTAAAACTCAAAATATGGAGTTAAGACTTACCAACACTATCCACTTGTAGCTAAGAACAAGGAGAACAACTTTAATTCTTGCTCCAAAGATCAACTCTTAATCCTTCACTCACAAATCTCACTTGAAATCAAATGGGTTTTTATGTTTTGAGAGAAATTGGAGAAAGAAAATGGAAAAGAAATGAATTAAATGAGATAAGTGGTGGAGATTTAATGCTCCAATCAGATCTATACATAAAAAGACAAATTTACCCTTGAACTACTTATTTTAAAAACAAAACCCGGAACCAGCTCACCCAGTGGGTCGCCGCGCGACCCCAATTGTCGCGGTGTGGCAATTAACGTATTTTACGAGCTGTCTTAAACCACTCCTGACTCAGATTCTAGTTATTGGTCGCAGCGCGGCCTTCTTCTCCGCAGGGCCGGTCCTGAGTATAACGATGCCTGGTGCGAAATAATTAATTATGCCCCACTAAAATTTTTAAAACTAATACTAACAAACTATATATTCTGGGTATTACAAAAATTTAAAGACGTTTATTACTTTTTTCAATAGGATTTTTTGTTACCTTCATTAATGCTATTTTTTTTTCATTATCTTAACGATTTTTATCATATTATATATATAAGATTTTGTTAAAAAATCAAAACGTATATTCCGCAAGATAATAAGTAAATTATTTTAAAATAGAATATAATAGTAATAAAATTTAATTAAGAACAATTAACTAATAATATAATGACAATAATAATAGCAATTTAATAGATAATCGAGAACTTATTTGTATTAACTATATATATCAACTAATACTAACAAGTTTTAATTACTTCACGTAACCACGTTAACAATTTGAATTTATTCTTAAAAAAAATCTGGATCAAAAGAAAATTATTCCAAGTTATAGAGGTTCTACATTCTCGCAATTAAATAATTTGGTCTATTATCACTTGTGTATGTCTAATACACTTCTGAATTTTAATATTATAGGGTTACTGTATTTTAGTTATCGATAATAATAATTAGTCTAAATCTTAGATTTTTGTTTTCTATAATGCACACCATTTTATGCCTATGTCATAGAAGTATATTTTAGATATCGACTATAGCTATATGGCAAACTAAGTCAAACAAAATTTAGAGAATCAGAAATACAATTTGAAAGTTTTAGAGTCAATAGTGAAAAAAGTAATTCCAAGAACTATTTGAATAAATAGAGAAAAAATGTAAAAAGCATATCCCCACGCACATTTTACAGTCATCTTCCTCACCCAACCTTGAAACTGCATTAAAAAAAGTTTGAGTTTTTTTTTTCTTGGGTAGTTGTTCAATCTTTAAGAAAACATAATATAATAATCATAAAACATGTTTTCGTTGTTGTAACTCATCTGAAAGTTGTCCATCATAACATAGCACGAACCGTAATTTTGATGCCCCGAAAGGTATGATGCCCGGTGCGGTCGCACCCTTCGCCCCGCACCAGGTCCGCCCCTGCTTCTCCGCGGCGCGACATTTAAAGGAAAACTCGACCCTTCTTATCATGCCTCCTGACTCTGGTTTGAGTTCAATGTCGCGGAGCGACAAAGGCTTCCGCGGCGCGGTAATGGCCTTCAACTGACCCATTCGACAACTTTACACAACTTAACAATTTATTCAACTTGTACACCTTGTCCACGCTTCCTATGCACGTCTAAACTTCATCTTTTAGTCTCACAAGTCTTAACATCAACAAAGACCCATGCATATACTTATACATGCATATATTCTAAACACATATATATACACATACATATTCGTATATATATATATTTACACAATAACTAGCACTTAGGTCTTTTAATCACATACGCACAAGTTATAAGCGTACTAATAAATAAGTTTGTACCTTTAAATATGTACGGGAAAAACGAGATGTTACAACTCTCCCCCACTTGAATCGGAGCGCGTCCTCGTGATCCAAGCCACATGACAAGCTGGAAGATAAACCAAAACAAACTCTTCGGATTCCCACGTCAACTAGGAACCCTTTCGATGTCGCCATTGAACTTTAAAGGTCCTCACTTCTTTGTTACGCAACAATTTAACCTTTTCATCGAGAATAGCTATCGGTTCTTCAACATACTCTAGCTTGTTTTTCAAGGTAATCTCATCTAACGGCACCCAAGCCGAGTCATCCGCAAGACACTTACGGAGATGGGAAACATGAAACATGCTATGAATCCCCGCAAGCTCTTCGGGCAACTCTAGTCTATAGGCAACCTCACCAACACCTGCCAAAACCTTGAAAGGACCAATAAACCGAGGAGCTAACTTTCCTCGTTTTTGAAAAACCGAATAACTCCTTTCCATGGAGAAACTTTAAGCATCACCATGTCGCCTTATTGAAACTCAATTGTTCGCCTCCCTTTATCGGCATAAGATTTTTGTCTATCTTGCGCCGCCTTAAGTCGAGCCCGAATCATCTCAATTTTACTATTCGTCTCTAGGACCAAATCGTACTACCGATTTCTTGTTGTCCCACTTCACCCCAAAAATAGGAGTTCGACACCTACGCCCATAAAGCATCTCATAAGGTGGCATTCCAATACTAGTGTGGTAACTATTATTGTACGAGAATTCCACCAATGGTAAGTGCTCATCCCAACTACCACCGAAATTAATAACACACGCCCTTAACATATCCTCCAACATTTGGTTCGTACGCTCGGTTTGACCGTCCGTTTGAGGATGATACGCCGTGCTCATTTTCAATTGAGTACCCATATCTTCATGAAACTTATTCCAAAACCGAGACGTGAAACGAGTATCTCGATCCGAAACAATAGATATAGGAACCCCATGCCTCGATATCACCTCTTTGATAAACAACTTGGAAAAGTCTCTGATGATATCGTTTCCCGAATGGGAAGAAACAAAGCACTCTTTGTCAATCGATCAACTATCACCTAAATCGTATCATATTTCTTTGGTAACTTTGTAATGAAGTCCATGGTAATGTGCTCCCATTTCCATTTCGGGACTTCCAATGGTTGTAACTTACCGTACGGCTTTTGGTGTTCGGCTTTAACTTGCAAACATGTGATGCATTGTTCAACATACTTAACAACATCACGTTTCATGCTCGACCACCAATACTCCTTCTTTAAATCAAGGTACATTTTTGTTGCAGCCGGATGAATGGAATACTTTGACTTATGTGCTTCATCATGGAGCACTTGTCGGTAACCACCCATCTTAGGCACCCACACTCTTTCTTGAAAAGATAACAGCCATGCGGGCCTAAAGTAATAGACTCTGTTTGCCCCACAATTCGTTCTTCATGTTTGTTGTTAACAAAAGCTTCAATTTGAATCTCACCAAGCTTTACAAGAAAATCGTTAGTAATAATCATGCGTAACGATCCTACTCGTATCACCGGATGTTGACTCTTTCTACTTAACGCATCCGCGACCACGTTCGCCTTACCCGGATGATAAAGTATCTCACAATCATAATCTTTTACCACATCCATCCACCTACGTTGACGATAATTCAAATCTCGTTGATTAAAGAGATGTTTCAAACTCTTATGATCCGAATAAATCATACACTTGACACCATACAAGTAGTGGCGCCAAATTTTCAACGCATGAACCACCACCGCCAATTCAAGATCATGAGTCGGGTATCTCTTTTCGTGTTCCTTTAATTGTCGAGAGGCATAAGCGATGACTTTACCCCTTTGCATTAGAACACACCCGGGCCCATTTAAAGAAGCATCACAATAAACCGTCATGTCTTCTACCCCTTCCGGCAATAATAATACCGGAGCTTGACACAACTTCTCTTTTAACAATTGAAAAGCAATTTCTTGCTCGTTTTCCCAATTGAACCTTACATTCTTCCTTGTCAACTTGGTCAAAGGAGAAGCAATCTTAGAAAAGTCTTGGATAAAACTCCAAATTTCCGTAGGCGTAGTCAGTTGTCCCCAACTCTTCACCGTTTCTATCTTCCCCGGATCTACTTGAATACCTTCTTTATTCACAATATGGCCAAGGAATTGAACTTCCCTTAGCCAAAATTCACATTTGGAGAATTTAGTATACAACTTCTCCTTCCGCAACGTCTTCAAGACCTCACGCAAATGGTGTTCATGTTCCTTCATACTCTTAGAATAAACAAGTATGTCGTCAATGAACACAATTACCGACTTGTCCAACATAGGTTGGCACACTCGGTTCATAAGATCCATGAATGTCGCCGGTACATTCGTAAGACCAAAAGGCATAACTACAAACTCAAAATGCCCATAACGTGTTCAAAAAGCCGTTTTCTCTATGTCTTCCTCACGGACCCGTACTTGATGATAGCCGGACCGTAAGTCAATCTTAGAAAAATACGTTGCACCTTGGAGTTGGTCAAACAAATCGTCAATCCGAGGCAATGGATAGCAATTCTTGATCGTCACTTTGTTCAACTCCCGATAATCGATGCACATCCGCATACTACCGTCTTTCTTCTTCACAAATAAAACCGGAGCACCCCATGGCGAGGAACTCGGTCGAATAAAACCCTTTTCAAGCAACTCTTGGGTTTGATTTAACAATTCTTTCATTTCCGTTGGCGCTAAACGATAAGGAGTTTTAGCAATGGGGGTAGCCCCCGGAACCAACTCGATGCGAAATTCAACTTGTCTTTCCACCGGAACAGCCGGTAACTCATCCGAAAAAACGTCTTCAAATTAATTTACCACCGAAATTTCACGAATGGGTGGTGGCTCATCACGAGTATCAACAACATGGGCAAGGAAAGCCATGCCACCACTAACAAGGGAACGACGTGCCCGTGCAAAAGTGCATATCGGCACAAGTCTTCTTCGCTTATCGCCATGAATAATTAACTCTCCCCCACTTGGGGTCTTCACACGAATGAATTTATCATGGCATGCAATATCGGCTCTATTACGATCGAGCCAATCCATACCAACAACAATATCAAAATCACCCAAAGTCATCGGAATGAGATCGATTTCAAAAGTTTCGGTACCAAACACAACATTACAATTTTTACAAACATCAACCCCTAGTACCGTTTTACCATCCGCTATTTTGACTTCTACCGGATGACTTAACTTAGCTAGCGGTTTATTCAACTTAGGCACAAATCTTGGAGACACAAACGACAAATTAGCACCACTATCAAAAAGTATCCTTGCCGGATTAGAGTTAACCATAAAAGTACCTGAGACGACTTCATTTGATTGTTTGGCTTCTTTATTCGTCATCAAGTAGTTGCGACCCCTAGCCGTACCCGCCGCTTTCTCTAATTTCTTAACGTGATCATTGTTCAAATTGGGACATTCCGGCCTCTTGTGCCCTTCTTTACCACAATTATAACAAGTGAGTTTGGTTGTAGAAGGAGGGTTGGTGCAATCATGGGCCATATGTCCCTTTCGTCCACAATTGTGACAAGAATAACGGAACTCTCCGGGAACACTTTTCTTCACACTACCGACACTTTCGTTTGCACCCTCACTCTTCTTGTTCAAATGACTTGTAGCTTCGAACTTCCTCTTGCCAAAAGTAAAGCTACTCTTTCTTAATACGAGCGCCTCAAAACCTTTGGCCATTTTGAATAACTCATCGAAGCTTTTCACCACATTTACACTTATCTTCTCTTGATAACTATCATTCAACATTCGATAGAAGTCTTCCTTCAACATTTTATCATTACCGACATACTCCGGGCAAAATTGGGTCTTAGACAAGAAAACGGATTTGAGAGTGTTCAAATCCATCGACCCTTGCCTCAAGGAACGTAACTCGTCCTTAAGCCTCGTAAGATCGGCCGAAGTTCGGTATTCGTCGAAAAACTCCGCCTTGAACTCTTTCCAAGTAAAATCCATACATTGTTCTTCACTATAGAGTTGGATTTTCTCATCCCACCACAATTTAGCGTCACCTCTCAACATGCTACAACCATACCTTGTCTTTTTATCAAGCGGGCATTCACAAGTATGAAAAGCCCCCTCCATATCGGAGATCCACCTGGCACTCTTAAGTGGGTCCCGTTCACCCTCAAAAGTAGGAGGTTGAGCATCTTTAAAATTCTTATAGAAAAAGTCTCGTCTCCCAACATTGTCATCTTGAAGGACAACTTTAATTTGCTCCTTTACTACGTTGACTAATTGCTCTTCAATCGTATCTAGAAACATTTTCCTAACATCTTCAAGGAAAGACGCATGATGACTTTTCAAAATGGCCTCAACTTTGGCCGTGAACTCGGGGTCCTCGCTCGTACCCCCATTATCGGTGTCGTATCCATTTCTCATCTTCATTCTATAAAACGAAAGAGGTTAAACAACGAATGAAAGACATGACACACATACATACACATATACACCTTACCGCCCCATCTTGCTCAACAATCGTCGTACTTCGCTTGTTTGACACGATTTGCACCCGTAACAATGGTAGCTAGTCATTGTTATGCGAGCATCTCGCATTAGCTTGCTAGTACAACGTCTATCTCACTTGATGGATTTCAAATACATCACAAAACAAATAGCGCAAGGTTAGTTCACATAAACCTATGCACTAACAATTCCTGACCCGACCCGAAGTCCTACAAGCCCCGTATAAAGCGCAAACACAATAAAGTCTAAGTCTAGGCACCTATCTCAAGTCGCCTAAATCCCTTAGACCATGCTCTAATACCACTTGAAACAACCCAACCCGTATTCCATATGATAAATTTTTATTTTTAAATAATACACATTTACGCGCCAATTAAATATGTAAACCATTCCACACGTTTCGTTAAAACATACAACGAGTTTAGTGTTTACAAAGGCACGAAGGTCATTAATAAATGTGATACAAGTTTGACCTATCCAAAAACGATAGTTTTAATCTAAACAACACTTCGAGCATGGTTTGGGGTAAACTACCCAAAACGCTAGGCCAACTTCGAAGCCTCCAACGAAACATCATCAAAGGACACCTAGTGCCCAACAACCCCTTTTCCCCTATTCGCACCTGCATCTAAAAAGATAAACAACGAGAGGGGTAAGCTAACGCTTAGTGAATGCAATAATTATACATGTTCATATATAACCTACTTACTTGCAATCACTTACCATACCGCATACAAGCTAGCAATTCGATAACCATGCAAACATCATGCATAAACTACTATCCACAATTCACAAGAAACTAGCAACAACAATAGCATATAGTTCACAATTTAATTATGCTAGATACGAATTCACACAACCATGGTTAACCAATCGTACAAGGGAACGGTACTTGTAAAAGACCGTCGGAGTTCATAACATCCATTAGTGTTACTTAAACACCGCGTAATCACTAATCCCCCCGGGTGATGTCTTGAACACCGCGACTAACTCACCCTCATGACAATATGGCGTCTTGAACACCGCGATGATTCCACATGTCAATCAAACCATGAGTGGTGCCTTGAACACCGCGGCATCCACTCCATGACAATGTGGTGTCTTAAACACCGCGACAATACCACATGTCAATCAAACAATGAGTAGTGTCTTGAACACCGCGACAATACTACTCGTTACTTAGAATGTGGTGTCTTGAACACCGCGACAATTCCACATTCATACCACACAAATAAATACATTACATACGTACACGCATAATTATTCCACTCACCTTAATACAAGGATGATGATTATGCACTTCCGAACTTCAAAGCAATGTACCTAATACATTAAGTACACTTTCAATACATAACTAGTGGAGCTAACCACATTACTTACACTTGAGCATTTAATGACCCATTAGCATTAAATAGCTCACTTACACCAAAACCGCCCATAAATGGCCAAGACACATATTAAATCACTAAAACTAGTGATTTAAAGTCTACTAACTTTACCTAACGCAAACTTAGGGTAATTCATACCCATTTCACCCAAAGTAGGTCAACATTACTCTTTTGACCCATTTTAATACTTAAACTTACAATTTTAGTCAAACATGACCCATTTACAATTATTCCTTCAATTACAAGTGTATTAGTGACTAAAAATACCATTTAACACTTACAACCTCAATTCATATGCCTAGATTATAGCTATTTAGGGTTTCCTTTCATCAACATAACCTGAATTCACCCATATTACCCCCAAATGGGTCTTACAAGTTCCAAATGAACCAAACCCTAGCATAAACTAATTAAAACTCAAAATATGGAGTCAAGACTTACCAACACTATCCACTTGTAGCTAAGAACAAGGAGAACAACTTTAATTCTTACTCCAAAGATCAACTCTCAATCCTTCACTCACAAATCTCACTTGAAATCAAATGGGTTTTTATGTTTTGAGCGAAATTGGAGAAAGAAAATGGAAAAGAAATGAATTAAATGAGATAAGTGGTGGAGATTTAATTCTCCAATCAGATCTATACGTAAAAAGATGAATTTACCCTTGAACCACTTATTTTAAAAACAAAACCCGGAACCAGCTCACCCAGTGGGTCGCGGCGCGACCCTAATTGTCGCGGCGCAGTAATTAACGTATTTTACGAGCTGTCTTAAACCACTCCTGACTCAGATTCTAGTTATTGGTCGCGGCGCGGCCTTCTTCTCTGCGGCGCGACATTTAAAGGAAAACTCGACCCTTCTTATCATGCCTCATGACTCTGGTTTGAGTTCAATGTCGGGGCGCGACAAAGGCTTCCGCGGCGCGGTAATGGCCTTCAACTAACCCATTCGACAACTTTACACAACTTAACGATTTATTCAACTTGTACACCTTGTTCACGCTTCCTATGCACGTCTAAACTTCATCTTTTAGTCTCACAAGACTTAACATCAACAAAGACCCATGCATATACTTATACATGCATATATTCTAAACACATATATATATATATATATACATACATATTCGTATATATATATATATATATATATATATATTTACACACTAACTAGCACTTAGGTCTTTTAATCACATACGCACAAGTTATAAGCGTACTAATAAATAAGTTTGTACCTTTAAATATGTACGGGAAAAATGGGATGTTACACTCGAGCCATAGGGTGCTCGAATCAGTGGAATCTGGTTCAGTGGCAGGCCCGCTGGAATAATGCGCACATGATTTTTGAGAATTGGCACGATGGATGTAATTCGTTCATTCACCCTCTGTTGTACTAAAAGTAGCGCACCATTAATGGCCTTTGCTTCATAGTTTGTGGCTGCTTTACACAAATTTATATAAAGATGTACGAGAACCGAACTACCCCAATGATATCGCATATTTTATACGCATTTTCCTTAGCGATATCGGGTACATTTTGGTCCTTTTGGATACGATTTGGAATTATTTCGGTGAAAGTTGTGAAAAGTTTGAGTTCCAAGACCAAGGAGGTTAATTTTGAAGTTATTTGATGGTTTTGGGTGATTTTCGATGTAAACGAGTGAAAGGGTTTGGTCCGATTCGAGTTTTGGTGTTTGTATTAAGTTTTTCAGCTCATTTCAGCAAAAATGACATGGAGCGCCGCTCCAAAACATGGCGCGCCGCGCCATTCCACATAAAATACAGTTCGAGCGTTTTAAAAAGGCAGATTTCAGCTCACTAGTTAAATGGCGCGCCGCGCGAGGAAATGGCGCGCCGCGCGAGTAAGGGCGCGCCGCGCAGGTTCTTAACCGGGTTCAGAATTGCACCTATTTAAAGCCTGAAAATTACCCTAATTTATCATTATCGTATCCAGACGAATTTCAGCAGCTTTTTGACGAACTTAGGTGATTTTTGGGGATTTCCAAGGTCATTCTAAGGTATCAATCATTCCGGAAACAAGTCTCGATTCGTTTATCTTTCAGGATTCAATCATTGATTAGGTTTATCTCTTGTCATAAACAATGAATTTCTCTATTACTTTATTTGTAATTTTTATTGTTGCCATGATTATTGGCTAAGTTCTTTAATGTTTGTCTAGATTTAATAACCTATGTATTGGATGCTACTTATCAGTTGTTTGATTAATTTATGATGATTTGATGTTTGAATTAAAGAACCATTCTTATTGAAGCTAGACTTTTCGATTCAATTGGTTGTGTACTTGTTTGATAGGACGAGAGTTCATTAATTTAGTGCATTAATTTACAATTGGTTTGTCTTAATTAATTGTTTGCTTACTCGGAGACGAGAGTAAATTGAATTTAAAAGGCTAGACGAAATAGGGGTGAATTATGCGCAACGAGAGTTGGTGTGATTGTGATTTGAGTCTTCATCTCAGTTGAACTGTTTAGTCACAATTAGGAGGTCTTAGGCTACGGGGAATTCCGTGTCGTGTAATCTTAATTGAAGTGTTTGCGCTGGGGAATCCAGGTGAACCGACTAGATAATTCACATAAGTTAGATAATAACTGGGGCTTAATCTAAATGCATCCAATACTAGGTGAAAAAGGTCTAGACAAGCATTCGTTTTTTCTAATTGTTTACAACTATCTTATTTTACTCGTTTGTTTGCTTTAAAGCTTAAAACTGAAAATACCAAAAATATTGTTCAATCTTGTTATTAATTAAAGCTATCTTTGATTTTGGCTAATCGTTAAATAGCCAACCAAACAAATTATCTCGTAATTCAATTTTCTAGATTTAACTTAGTTTAATTCATTAGTTACAATCTTAATTTTCACGTCTAAACTGTCCTTGGAACGATCTTGGATTTACCAACTTTCTACTATTGCACGATCGGGTACACTGCCCGTTAGTGTGTAGTAAATCTTTAAACCGGTTTTTCCCAGTATAAATAATAGACGCGATTTCACACATTAAGTTTTTGGCGCCGCTGCCGGGGATCAGTTGTTAGTTGTGATTTCGCAGGTAACAGGTAGTGCATGCCACATACGCGTTCTTCTAATTCTCCGATTCTTCAACCATTTGCAGAACCCGAAAGAGAGTTATTCAGAGCGTTAAGTCACGAACAACAGTCCACAGTGGATTCATCTTTTTCTTCAAGTGCTAATATAATTAATTTGGGAAGTAGTTCTGAGACTGTGGTGCCCGATACACCACCTGAAATCAGAGAAGAAGAAGAATCTTACATCTCCTTATATCTTTCCGAGACTGAAGATATGGCGAACCAAGAACAACCACCTCGTCCTCAGACTATGGCACAAAAGTTGAAGGCCACACGAGGGGGCTAAGGCAATTCGATTACTCAACCGAACATCACTCAGCCTTTTCAAATTACAGGGCCGATCCTGAATTTGATTTCTTCTGATTTCCGATTTTATGGCAAGGATACTGAGGATGCTAATGAGCATCTTCGTAATTTTAATGATGTTTGCAATTTATTTAAGTTGCATGAGGTTGCCGATACTTCAGTCAAGACAAGGCTTTTTCCTTGGACTCTTAAGGGAGAAGCCAAGAGGTGGTTAGATAAGCAACCAGAGGGCACGATTACCTCTTGGGAGACTTTGTAGGATAAGTTTTTATCGAAGTTTTTCCCTGCGTCTCGAGCTGCTAGACTTCAAGCAGAAATTTCTCAATTCAGACAAAAGAGTAGTGAGACATTGTTTGATGCTTGGGACCGTTTTGCTACTTTGTTAGGCTCATGCCCGCAACATGGGTTGAATGATTTACAGAAGGTCCAGATTTTCTACAAAGGTTGTGATATCCCTACTCGTCAGACTATTGATCAAGCCGCATGTGGTACGTTAATGGATAAGACCGAAGAAGAGGCGCTAGCGATCATTGAAAAGCAAGCTGCTTACTCTCATGAGTGGCATCAGGATCATGAGTCTTTCCATTCAGCTTCAGTTAAGAGAACAGAGACTACAGGTACAGGTGCTTATGATGATTTTGGGTCTATAAGTGCTAAATTGGATTCGTTTGGTAGGAATTTAGAGAAGATGAATAAGGATATTCATGGTATGAAAGTTGGGTGTGAGTATTGTGGGGGTTTACATCTGGGCAAAGATTGTGATGCGGGTTTGACTATGAATCAGAAAGAAGAAATTAATTATATTAGTCAGCAGAATAACAATCAGTTTCAGGGACGTGCTCAGTTTAATAGGAATTTCAACAATCCTTATAATCCGCAAGGTAATCAGGGTTCGAGGTTCCAACCGGGATCTAGTGGAGGATTTCAACAGCAAGCTCCCGGGTATTTTCAGAAACCACAGGCCGAAGAGAAAAAGTCCAACCTCGAAGCTATGATCGAGAAGTTAGTGATATCTCAGACTCTGCTTGTTACTACTGTTACTCAGAACAATGAAAAGAATGACCAAATGTTTCGAAATCAACAAGCAGCTATTCATAATCTAGAACAGCAGATTGGTCAACTTGCTAATAAGAGTAGTGAGAGGAAACCGGGGGAGTTACCGAGCAAGACGGATACTAACCCGAAAAATGGGCATGTTAATGCTATCACCACCCAAAGTGGTTTAGCATACGATCCACCGAGGAAGCCCGACGAGTATGATTTGAGGGTACCGTTAGTTAATGATAGTGAGCCAGTTGTTGAAAATGAACCGGAAGGGGAAAAGGAGCTGGAACAGGTGGCTGAAAAAGTTGTTAAGGAACCGGTTACTGTTGCTGCTAAACCGGTAGTTAGAGAGTATCAACCACCGCTCCCATTCCCAAGGAAACAGCGATTGGAGAAGCTAGAGGCCGAAAAGTCCAAGTTCATGGACTTGATTAAAAAAGTTAATATAAATATGCCTTTTATTGATGTTATTGCAGGTATGCCTAAGTATGTGAGGTTTCTTAAAGATTTGATGACTAACAGGCAGAAGCTGGAGAACGTGTCTTCAGTCAGGTTGAATGCCGCATGCTCAGCGGTAGTTGCAAACAAGCTTCCCGAGAAGCTTGAAGATCCTGGAAGTTTTACCATTCCTTGTTTACTTGGTAATCTAGATTGTATGAGGGCTTTGGCGGATTTGGGGGCTAGCATTAATTTAATGCCTTATTCTATTTACCTTAAGCTAGACACCGGGGAGTTAAAACCCTCTTCAGCTAGCTGACCGCTCTATTAAATTCCCTCGTGGAATCATAGAGAATATGCTAGTTAAGACCGGGTCGTTAGTTTTTTCGGCGGATTTTGTGGTTTTGGATATGGAAGTGGCTGAAAGGATTCCACTTATTTTGGGTCGGCCTTTCTTAAATACGGCTAGGTGTATGATTGATGTGTATGGCCAAAAGTTGACCCTTAGGATAGACGATTTGAGTGCAACATTCTCAATCGACCATGCTTTAAAATACCCTGGCCACACTGACGATACATGTTATTTTCTTAACACTGTGAATGTCCAGTCTGAGTTTTTGCAGGAATTCCCAGAGTTACAGGGTTCAGGAGAGTGCTCATTGGTTGAGATTGATGAAGAGTTGCAGGTTGAGGAGGTGGATCTTTTAACCACCTTGATGGAAAACGGCTATGAGCCGACTGAAGAGGAGTTCAAAGAACTCGAACGTGATGCTAATTACCGGAGCAAGTCTTCAATTGAAGAACCTCCCGAGCTTGAATTGAAGCCACTTCCAGATCATTTGGAATACGCTTACTTGAAGGAGGAATCTAAGCTTTCGGTAATTATTTCTTCTTCTCTTTCAGCAGGTCAGAAAACTGAGCTTGTAACCATGCTAAAGGCCCATAAACCGGCCATTGAGTGGAAAATTCACGACATCAATGGTATTAGTCCCTCCTATTGCACCCACAAAATCCTAATGGAGGATAACTCCAAACCTGTGGTGCAACGTCAAAGGAGGTTGAACCAGCACATGCAAGATGTCGTGAAGAAAGAGATCATTAAGCTCCTTGATGCAGGTCTGATTTACCCGATTTCTGACAGTCCATGGATTAGCCCGGTACACTGTGTACCTAAGAAAGGTGGTATGACTGTTACCACCAATGATAAAAATGAGTTAATTTCCACTCGGACTGTCACGGGGTGGCGTGTTTGTATTGACTATCGTAAGTTGAATGACGCCACACGCAAAGACCACTTTTCGCTACCTTTCATGGATCAAATGCTAGAGAGGTTGGCGGGAAACAGCTTTTATTGCTTTCTTGATGGTTTTTCGGGCTATTTTCAAATTCCTATCTCGCCCGAGGACCAAGAGAAAACTACTTTCACATGCCCGTATGGCACATTTTCATACCGACGCATGCCCTTTGGCCTTTGCAATGCTCCAGCCACTTTTCAAAGGTGCATGATGGCCATATTCCACGATATGATAGAGGATTGCATGGAGGTGTTCATGGATGACTTTTCGGTCTTCGGTGACACTTTTGATTCATGCCTTCTGAATTTAGAACGGATGTTGGAACGGTGTGAAAAGTCTAATCTTGTGCTCAATTGGGAAAAGTGCCATTTCATGGTTCAAGGGGGCATAGTTCTCGGGCACAAGATTTCCAAAGATGGTATTGAGGTGGATCCCGCAAAGGTTACCGCTATTAAGAACCTTCCACCTCCCACCGATGTTAAGGGTGTTAGGAGTTTCCTCGGGCACGCCGGTTTTTACCGGCGATTCATTAAAGATTTCTCAAAGATTGCTAACCCGATGAATAAACTCCTTGAAAAGGACACCCCATGGAACTTCTCCGAAGAGTGCCAAAAGGAATTCAAGCTTTTGAAGGAGAAACTCATCAATGCACCAATCATAATTGCTCCGAATTGGTCTCTTCCGTTCGAGCTTATGTGCGATGCATCCGATTTCGCTGTTGGCTCAGTTTTGGGTCAAAGGGTCGAGAAGCATTTCCGACCCATCTATTATGCAAGCAAGACCTTGCAAGGAGCGCAATTAAATTATACTACCACTGAAAAAGAGCTCCTTGCGGTGGTCTTTTCGTTTGATAAATTCCGGTCCTACTTAGTCTTGTCTAAGACTATAGTTTTTACGGACCATTCTGCTTTAAAGTACCTTTTTGCTAAACCGGATGCAAAACCCCGACTTCTTAGATGGATCTTGCTTTTGCAAGAATTTGATGTTGAAATCCGGGACAAAAAGGGTGCCGAGAATCTAGCGGCCGATCACCTTTCACGTCTTGAGAACCCCTCCCGTGAGGTTCTCGATGAGACTACTATTCATGATGATTTTTCCGATGAATATCTCATGAAGGTGGAGGAGTGTGAAGACCCTTGGTTCGTTGATTTTGAGAATTATCTAGTTGGTGGATTCTTAGAGAAGGGTTGGTCACATCATAAACGTAAGAAGTTCTTTAGTGACCTTAAGTATTATTTTTGGGAGGACCCTTATCTCTTTAGGCGGTGTTCCGATGGAATGATCCGCCGGTGTGTTTCGGGAGAAGAGTGCGAGCGCATTCTTGTCCAATGTCATTCTGGTCCAACAGGTGGGCATTATGGTCCCCAAGTTACGGGGCGAAAAGTCTTTGAGGCCGGTTTTTATTGGCCTACTATCTTCAAGGATGCCCACCGGATTTGTCAATCGTGCGATGCTTGTCAACGGGCGGGCCAAATCACCCAACGAGACGAGATGCCTCAAAATGTCATCCAAGTTTGTGAGGTTTTTGATATTTGGGGGATTGATTTCATGGGCCCGTTCCCGAAGTCGAATAATAAGCTCTACATTCTTGTTGCTATCGATTATGTTTCAAAATGGGTTGAAGCACAAGCTTTGCCCACTAATGATGCACGGGTTGTAGTTTCATTCTTAAAACAGCTCTTTTCTCGGTTTGGTGCACCGAAAGCTTTAATTAGTGATCGGGGAACTCACTTTTGTAACTCCCAACTTGAAAAGGTGTTGAAACGATATGGGGTAACCCATAAAGTTTCGACATCCTACCATCCTCAAACGAATGGGCAAGTCGAAAACACCAACCGGGCGTTAAAGAGGATTCTTGAGAAAACTATTGGTTCTAATCCTAAGGAGTGGTCGTTTAAGCTCGATGATGCCTTATGGGCATTTATAACGGCGTACAAAACGCCAACCGGAACCACTCCTTTTCGGTTACTTTATGGCAAAGCGTGTCATCTCCTGGTGGAGATTGAACACAAAGCTTATTGCGCTCTAAAAACGAGCAATCTTGATCTTAAGGAGGCGGGTCGCCTTCGGTTGAGTCAATTGAATGAGTTAGAAGAGCTAAGGCTCGATGCGTATGAGAACTCATTGATTAGTAAGGAAAGAACGAAGAAGTGGCACGATAGTCGCTTGAAGGATCCTAAAGAATTTAAGGAAGGGGATCGTGTGCTTCTTTTCAATTCGAGGTTTTGTTTGTTTCCCGGGAAGTTAAAATCTAAATGGTCGGGACCTTTTGTTATTCGAAAGGTTTATTCTCATGGGGCGGTTGATTTGGTAAATTCGAAAGGGGAAGAGTTCAAGGTTAACGGTCATCGGTTAAAACACTATGTCGATGGACCGCAAGAGGTGGACGATGAGATTAAACTCATCTTTACCTCTAACGACGCGTAATAATCATGGTTAAAACCATTGTTGTAGAGTTTGTATATTTTTGTGCTTGTTTGACAATATGTGCAATATAATCATGCTTAGATTTTTGTTGGGGTTAGTTTGGTGGTTTTAGGTTGAGAAAATGGGATTTAAAGGTTTAAAAATACGAAATTCTGGTGTACCGGCACATGGAGCGCCGCTCCAGATCATGGCGCGCCGCTCCACTTTGAGACACCTGATGTACCAGATATTGAAAAAAGCTCGACATGATTTTTCAGTTAATCGGAGCGCTGCGCGACATTTCGAAGCGCCGCGCGGATACCTTGCGCGCCGCGCAGCTTGCTGGAGCACCTCGCCAATTCCTGTCGGCCAGCTGTTTTCTTTTATAATTAAAATCAAACCCGAATTTTTACATCCACACAATTAGAAACGGGTTGGTAGCTGTATTTACCCCAATTCCTTTTATTCTTTTCATTCATAACATCTCTTTAACACTTACAAACACTTTGATTTTCAAAACCCTAAATCTCAAAACTTTGATTTCTTGTTTCAATTAACTTCAATCTTTCAAGAATGGCTCTCACCAAGGTCCGAATTTGTTTCTTTCTAACTACTTTCATCTTATTATGTGTAATTGTTTGTTTAATTTTTGAGTATCATGATGAATTAGTGTGGGGTTGCTTTAATTTGGGTTATGTGATTCAATTAGTCATGGGTTTTGTTAGATTATCATTGTATGCTTTGATTTCATGATTAATTTTGTGTTTTTGGAAAGTTTAACATGAACCTAGGGTTTGTAGGTTTAAAAATCCGAAATTTGTAAGTGAGAAAGGGGATATTTGCTTGAAGGTGTGGTAGTTCTTGAATTGTTCATGTGTTTTTGAGCTAGTGTGGGGTTGTGTCCATATGGGCGGGTCAAATTGTTTTGAATGACTTGAGCTATATTGTTTTAATTATGTATAATGCCATGCTAGTATGGATTAAACATATGATTTTAAATTGTGATGAAGATTTTGTAAATGGTTGTTGGAATTGGTAAAAGTTTGCAAACGTGGTGAAGTTATTGGATTGTTGGAAATTAAAAGAGTGATAAGTAATTATGTTTGTCATGTTTGGTAGTGTTGATATATGAGTAGGATTCATGAGTTGTTATGTCTTAAGGGATAATGTGATATGGTTGAGATTGTAGTTCTTGACATGTTTTTACAAGAGTTATTTGTTAATTTGATGATTGTTTTAAAAGGTGGATTAGCATGAAACATGGTTTGGCTGTTAAGGGTATTCGGTGCTCATTATTATTTCTAACACTAACTTTTGAGTTTTGTGTTTTGTTTTCTTTACTTGTTTCATGAATGTAGAGAACAAGAGGTAACCAAGGACAACCACAGCAACCACCGAACAATCCGAAACTATGGTTGTCCCACATTGCTAATAATGAGGATTTGGAACAGAGGTTTACGATTAATATTGCTCGTCCGATTGAGCAAACCTTCTACTTGGATTGGTCACAACTATCAGCAGCGAATATTCATGCTATTCGAAGATTGAGTGGTTATTTGTGGGTTGTTTATAATGGGACTGAATTGAGACCTTATGAGCGGTTGTTTGAAATTAATGAAGACGTTTATGAGCAGTTAACTGTTGAGTTCTTTTCAACCGTGAGTTGTCACCTCAGAGCTTCTCCTCGCGAGTCGGACTTCTTGACATTCAGGCTTGGTGGGATGGAGCGCCGCATGAGTAAAATAGGATTGGCTCGGGCATTAGGTTTATATCCCGAGTTGACTGATGATACTGATTTACAGTACCATTTGATGGGTTGCAGAGTTTTTGGTGAGGAAGCTTTTAGTGAAAGTCTTTATTGGCCGACTGTGGCAACTACTAGTGCTGGTCCTTTTAGTTCGAGTCGAAGTGTTCAGTCGATGTTTAGACTTCCTGAGGATCGAATAATTTTTAAGATGATAGCTACTATGTTTATGGCAAGGAGAAACGCAAACAAAATTCAGCGAAGGGATCTTTGGATCCTACAACAAATTAAACTGAGGGAGCCGATCGATGTCCCATGTATGTTAGGGGTATGGTTGCAGGAAATTGGAATGGACAACCGCACGGAACGCCCATTGTTAGGTGGGCATTTTGTTACTAGGTTAGCTCGGGCGTTTTCGGTCCCGACGAGTCGATGTGATGTGGTGGGAGTTGAGGCGATGCCCACCAATATTCTGTTTTTCTCTAAGGCTGAGTTTATCCGTCGTGGTCCAGCAGGATGGGTTTTATGGTCTGATAAAGAGCAACAGCAACAGCCAGGTGACGGTGCAGGTCGAGGACGTGGACGTGGTGCTAGTAGGTCCACGTATGAAGCGGGGAGTTCAAGTACGAATGTTCAGGGAACATGGACTCCTGATGAGGAGACTTTTAATTCATTGGTTAATAGTGTTGACGGGTTGCATCTTGAGTACAGAAATAGTAGATCAGTTTATGATGCTCAGGTTGAGCACAATCAGCGGATGTACGATTAGCAGCGCCGTCATAATGAGGAATTGATGACTTGGCACCAGGGTAATTATGGGTCGCTTAACACGACGTTGGGTCAGGTTCGCACGGAGGTTGGTAATTTGGGCGAACGTGTTAACAGGATTGAGTATGATGTTAGGGGGATTCGGGCCCACAATCAGTGGGAGGTCCATCAGAGGCAGATTCAGCGGCAGATGCGTCAGATGCCGGAAGCATACGTTCCGACGCGCGCTACCATTCCGGATTATACAGCCGTGACTCCTCCGAGACCGGATCCGTACTACGACCCTTATCAGGCGTGCCAGGATACTTATGGCGTGAATTGGGACCCGATGAGAGATTTTTGGCCTGGAAGCGATTGATTTATTGCACGTATTGTTGTTGTATTTGTTTAAACTATTTCCGTTTCGATTGGGTTGTACTTGAATAATTTTATTTTTCGTATTATGTACTTTGAGACCTTATTAAGGGGCAAGGCGTTTCGGTACCGGGTGGTACTACCTTGTCCCATTTATGTAGTTTGTGTGTTTTTCTTTTTCATAGGTGTGTTGGTGAAACGGTTTTTCAAGTCTGGCATTAAGTTCAGCAAAACTACTTGAATGATGATATTGGTGTGAGAATCGGGAATGGACGATGTTCTTATGTTGGCAGTCAGTTCAGCGCCATCTGTCACTGTCATTCCACGATCAGTGGTTAAGCTCGATAAGTTTTTATTTTTCTTACCCTTTCGATTTTAATCCATTTTTGATCTCAAGTAATGGGGACATTACTTGATCTCAAGTGTGGGGTGGGGGATGTAAAATCTCTCGGGTTGGTTGTTAATAGAATCATCATTATTTTGGTTTTGATATCTAAAAGACTTGACGTTTCACGGAGTTTTGGTCGTAAAAAAAAATTGAAAAATTTAGGGGAAAATAAAAAAAAAATGAAAAATTAGTTAGCGAAAAAGAAAAAAAATAGAAAAATAGTTAAAAATTTGACCAAAACCCTTGTTTAAGATTTGGCTTGGTATTTTTATTTTGTGAATTTGGAGAAGCCGAAAGTGTTCCACATGTTCATTTCCATTGAACATGAAATCCTACTAGTTCAAAGAACTCAATAGTAGGTTACCTGTACCAAAACGGGTGTAAACCGTGAGAGAGCGGTGATTGCATAGCGTGATTGTGACCGAATCACGTGCCAGATCAAAAACTTTTGGTTACTTGGTATAGCATACTTCCGAAACTATATCATTTTATTATTGCATCATTTAATGATGTGATACTGTGGGAAGAGGAGCCTGGAGCTTCACCAGTGCTGTCCTTTTTAGGAGCAATAGCTACATGCTTGTGTTTGCTTAGACAACACAACCCATAGCCAAAAGCTATGGAACCCGAAGGTTTTCGGGATTTATCGGAAGTAAAGTCTTCCGAAAGTTGTTTCAAAACCAGTGTCAATTGAAACAGATTCTCACTTCCGAGTGACTCAGATCCACTCATTAAGAAAGTAAAGTCTTCCGACCGTTCTACTTGGTACGTATACCTCTTAAGCGTGCCATTTCATTACCCATCATTTCACGATGAGGTACTGTTAGAGGAGAAAGTCTTGAACTTTCAAAACATGTTCATTATTTTGAATGTGAAATCCTACATGAACATAACAGTTCATACGTAGGTCACTTGTACAAAAACGGGTGTCAACCGTATGAACGGTGATTGGATCGTGTGGTCAAAACCGGGCCATGCGCTAGATCAAAAACTTAAACAGGGCGGTCTTCATTGTTTCTCCTAACATGGACAATGATGCGCCCGACCACCTAACATAACCACATAGGATGTATCCATTCCATCCTTAAGGGAGTCAAGTCTCCCGAACGACACACTTGCTGATTCATTTCAGAAGTTGTAGTCCAGACCAGTTGTAGGGTGACGAAAAGTCTTGAAAAGTCATTGCTAAAATCGACTGAAAATCTACCAGGCCTCAACGTCAAAAAGGGAAACTGGTAGTCGAAGCTTATCTCAATGAGGGAGATTTGCTAGCCAAATAGGAAGCGTACCATGATACACAAAATGTCAGTGATTGATCAGATTCCCAGTGGATAACCTCCGAAAAGGTAACATATCAGCTTTTAAGCCTGATGAACTTCAATCTTTATGATTGACTTAACGGATTAGATGATTACCTCATAATTGTCGATGATATCAGGACGTAATGTGTATCCTCCTAAGCACATTATTTTCTACCGACATCTCGCGATGTTAGGTACTGTGGGAGGCTTGGCTTGACCAATTGCGGGGTAGCCCGTGCGTTCTCTTGGCACACATGTTCGATTGTTATATCTCTGGTGCTCGGTTCCCACTTGATTCCCGGTTCCATTGAAGACTTATGTTATGATTCGAGATTCTCTATTTCATCATTACGGTACGTTATCGAGATTATTTTGGTTACTATATTCATTCATATTGTTTGCGGTTGGGAAGTTACATCGGGGGAATGCAAGTGGGAACTATGGTTGTTATTTATTCCAAATCGTGCCCACGCTAGTTGCTTGTTTGGTTTCTTGTTCGTTTGGTTCTACATACATGTTTGAAGACATTATTATATGGTAGAAGATTATTATTGAGTTTATTTGCTTGAGGACAAGCAAAACTCTAGTGTGGGGTTGTTTGATATCGCATATTTTATACGCATTTTCCTTAGCGATATCGGGTACATTTTGGTCCTTTTGGATACGATTTGGAATTATTTCGGTGAAAGTTGTGAAAAGTTTGAGTTCCAAGACCAAGGAGGTTAATTTTGAAGTTATTTGATGGTTTTGGGTGATTTTCGATGTAAACGAGTGAAAGGGTTTGGTCCGATTCGAGTTTTGGTGTTTGTATTAAGTTTTTCAGCTCATTTCAGCAAAAATGACATGGAGCGCCGCTCCAAAACATGGCGCGCCGCGCCATTCCACATAAAATACAGTTCGAGCGTTTTAAAAAGGCAGATTTCAGCTCACTAGTTAAATGGCGCGCCGCGCGAGGAAATGGCGCGCCGCGCGAGTAAGGGCGCGCCGCGCAGGTTCTTAACCGGGTTCAGAATTGCACCTATTTAAAGCCTGAAAATTACCCTAATTTATCATTATCGTATCCAGACGAATTTCAGCAGCTTTTTGACGAACTTAGGTGATTTTTGGGGATTTCCAAGGTCATTCTAAGGTATCAATCATTCCGGAAACAAGTCTCGATTCGTTTATCTTTCAGGATTCAATCATTGATTAGGTTTATCTCTTGTCATAAACAATGAATTTCTCTATTACTTTATTTGTAATTTTTATTGTTGCCATGATTATTGGCTAAGTTCTTTAATGTTTGTCTAGATTTAATAACCTATGTATTGGATGCTACTTATCAGTTGTTTGATTAATTTATGATGATTTGATGTTTGAATTAAAGAACCATTCTTATTGAAGCTAGACTTTTCGATTCAATTGGTTGTGTACTTGTTTGATAGGACGAGAGTTCATTAATTTAGTGCATTAATTTACAATTGGTTTGTCTTAATTAATTGTTTGCTTACTCGGAGACGAGAGTAAATTGAATTTAAAAGGCTAGACGAAATAGGGGTGAATTATGCGCAACGAGAGTTGGTGTGATTGTGATTTGAGTCTTCATCTCAGTTGAACTGTTTAGTCACAATTAGGAGGTCTTAGGCTACGGGGAATTCCGTGTCGTGTAATCTTAATTGAAGTGTTTGCGCTGGGGAATCCAGGTGAACCGACTAGATAATTCACATAAGTTAGATAATAACTGGGGCTTAATCTAAATGCATCCAATACTAGGTGAAAAAGGTCTAGACAAGCATTCGTTTTTTCTAATTGTTTACAACTATCTTATTTTACTCGTTTGTTTGCTTTAAAGCTTAAAACTGAAAATACCAAAAATATTGTTCAATCTTGTTATTAATTAAAGCTATCTTTGATTTTGGCTAATCGTTAAATAGCCAACCAAACAAATTATCTCGTAATTCAATTTTCTAGATTTAACTTAGTTTAATTCATTAGTTACAATCTTAATTTTCACGTCTAAACTGTCCTTGGAACGATCTTGGATTTACCAACTTTATACTATTGCACGATCGGGTACACTGCCCGTTAGTGTGTAGTAAATCTTTAAACCGGTTTTTCCCATTATAAATAATAGACGCGATTTCACACATCACCCAACTTATACGTCTATTTGGACTCAAGTCAATGATGGTATGCAAGAAACTCAAAGGGACATCGTACGCATTAGAATCAAAAAATAGAACGTCGCCCATCAGAGCTAAAATGTATACTCTAGCCCGCTGTTGGTGAGACTCGATAGTGTCTCCAACATTTTATGCCAACTCTGTCATTAAAACAGAAAGTAATATCCTACCTTTCTGTATACCCTTATCACTAATAGCTTCAGCGACGATCCCAAAGTAGGTAACGACAAACGGTATCCAATCCCTATCATTTGTTTCATACCAAATACCGGATACAACCTCCCCGTCTATTGGTAAACCCCATAAAACTTGAACGTCTTGCAAGGTTATAGTTGCTTCTCCTACATATATTAATATGGATTATATATATATATATATATATATATATATATATATATATATATATATATATATTATACTTGACTAAATTAATGACATATATTACGAATATATAATATTATATATACTTTACTAAATTAATAAGGAACATATATATACATATATATATATATATATATATATATATATATATATATATATATATAATTAATATATATAAGGTAATGATTTTAATACCAATCGGTAATGAAACGTATGCGTCTCCGAGCGCCATATTTCAACAATAGCAGTAACAAGTGACCAATCGAGTCTTTGTTTACCCAATTTACAAACTAAACCTAACCTCACATTATCAAGATACACCTGCACCCTCTCATCAATTGTTTCGTGTTTGATAGTGTTCCAAATGAACATATATTTAGTAGCAATATCGTTCCAATATGTAAAGTTTTTAAATGTAATTTCCTTATTTTTAGTTGTAATAGTTAAATAAATAAGTGCGAAGATGAAAGACGCAAATCGCTCGAAAATGAAGATTTAAAGACAAAAACGAAGATTTGAAAGACCAAAACGTCCAAAAAGCTCAAATGTACAAGATACAATTCAAAAGGTTCAATTTATTGATGAAGAACGTCTAAAAATGACAAGAGTACAAGTTAAAAAACGCAAAGTACACGATATAAAATTGTACGAAAGGACGTTCGAAAATCCGGAACCAGGACATGAGTCAACTCTCAACGCTCGACGCAACGGTGTAAAAATTACGAGTCAACTATGCACAAGAATATAATATAATATTTAAATAATTCATATGAAGAATAATATTAAATAAATAAAAAGTTGTTAATTGAGCATAGTTCAGGGGTCATAAATGAAAATTTAAATTTATATTTTGCCTATAAAAAGGCAATTTACTCGATGTATTGGACATCCCAAAAATTCAATCTCTCTCTCTCTCGTTTATATGTAACATAAATATATATATATTTATAATATTAATTTTAATTTTAATAATAATTTTAATTATGATTTAGTTAAGTTATGGTACAAATTAATTACGGGTTTTAAGTCAGAACTCTGTCCGTGTAACGCTACGCGATTAATCACCACTGTAAGCTATGTTCTTCCTTTTTAATTTAATGTCTCATAACTAAGTTATTATTATGCTTATTTGAGCCGAAGTAATCGTGATGTTGGGCTAAAATATTAAGACGGGGTTATTGAACTTTGTACCATAATTAAGGTTTGGGCAAAAGACCGACACTTGTGGAAATTGGACTTTTGACTATTAATAGATGGGGGGTATTGTCTAATTGAGTGACAACTCATTGGAGTCTGTCGAACCTATCTTCAAATTAATTAACCTAATAATTAATAATGATTAAGGTTGTCCTATTTAGTGACGTTCATATGGAATCTGTTATAATCATTTAATTAATCAATTGGGTTGGGTAATTGATTATTCATTCTGATCAAGTGGATGAATTAATATTCATAAACTAATTAAAACAGGGGTGGATTACATACAGTGATAACTGGTGTAATTGTTGACAGAAGTGATAACTGCGTCACAGTTTAAATCCTTAATCAGTTGGAATATTTGACTTCGGGTATAAGGGTAATTTGACGAGGATACTCGCACTTTATATTTATGACCGATGGACTATTATGGACAAAAACCAGATAGACGTATCAAATAAACCAGGACAAAGGACAATTAACCCATGGTAATAAATTAAAATCAACACGTCAAACATCATGATTACGGAAGTTTAAATAAGCATAATTCTTTTATTGTATTTCTCATCGTATCTTTATTTACTGTCATTTTATTACTCGCAATTTTATTTACTGTCATTTTATTTATTGTCATTATTTTACGCACTTTAATTATCGTCATTTATCTTTGCGCTTAAAATATAGAATCGACAAACCGGTCATTAAACGGTAAAACCCCCCTTTTATAATAATATTACTACTTATATAATTATATATATTTTGTATAAATATAGTTGTTAAAAATATAGTAAGTATCACCAGCTCCCTGTGGAACGAACCGGACTTACTAAAAACTACACTACTCTACGATTAGGTACACTGCCTATAGTGTTGTAGCAAGGTTTAGGTATATCCCATCCGTAAATTAATAAAACTTGTGTCATATTTTGTAGTACTTTGTATTAAAAATAATACTATTTCGTACCCTCACGCTACAACATCAAGTTTTTGGCGCCGCTGCCGGGGACCTGCTAAAACACTATATTTTTAATTTATATTTGTAAAAATATAAAAAAAAAAACAAAAACAAAAACGTAAAAAAAAAAAAAAACAAAAACGTAAAAAAAAAAAAAAACGTAAACGTAAAAAAAAAAAAAAAAAAACTTAAAAAAGAAAAAAAAAAAAAACGAGTTTTGAGCCTGCATCAATTTTGAATCTGCATTATTTTGAGCCTGCATAGTTTTGAATCTGCATCAGTTTTGAGCCTGCATAATTTTGAATCTGCACTCCCATTTTGAGCCTGCATATAAAAAAAAAAATTTTTTTTTTTTAATATTTTGTCTATAAAAAAAAATGTTTTTTAGTTTTATTACCTTTAGATTTTTAGACTATAGTCGCAACTTTTAGTATTAAGTTTAGTTTTGCCATAGTTATTTTATTTTTTTTTATTTTTCGACGCCTTTTACCTATGTATCAATTACAATTCCAATTAGTGATCTCCATTTGTAGTTTTAATTTTAAGATAGTAATAGTTATAAGGTTGGATTAATCGCGTGTTTTTAAGTCTTACAAACCACTCTTCGCCTTTTTCATTTTTCGACACTTTTCGACGCGCAATCTATTTCTTCCTTATTTCTCGTCATTCTAGTTATAGGACATAGAATTTTATCTACTTCTTATCTAATATTTCTTAAACGAAAAGGAAAATTATCTAAGTGGTTAAGTTAATAGGCGTTGACATTTTTCTGGTTCGTAGTAATAGTTGGATTTGTACGTGGACCGGGTTATTGGAGCCAAACAGTCCTCAATTATATTGAGACCAAACGAATCCTGCCCCTCTGCTGCATCTTTTGGCTATTCGAAACGTGGGCAAAATCAGAAAAGTCTATTAATTGGATAGCTTATTTAAGTTTTTCTTATTATTTTTATAACTAATAGGATATTCTGTGAATGCACCGAGCAAAACGTTCACCACCTGTCATACGTTCACCACCTGTAACTCGATCAAGACATCTAGCCAATATTGTCGCCGTTGATTTTTCTTTAGAATCGTCATCTAGTCGACCAAATACTCAAATTTCCGATAATCCAGTTTTTGAAACCAACCTCACAATTGAGAATCCAGAGATTGCTGAGGAAGAAACCATTAAATCAGAAACCTCTAGTGATTCGGATACAACACTTCCAATCATGGAAAATCTAGAACCTCTAAGTATGGAAGACCGAATGAGAGCCAAACGCACCGGCCAAGGTCATGCAATTACTCAACCAAACATTAATGCACCAGATTATGAAATCAAAGGACAAATTCTACATATGGTGACTAACCAATGCCAATTCAGTGGTGCGCCGAATGAAGATCCAAACGAACATCTTCGTACGTTTAGCAGAATCTGTACACTATTCAAAATTCGAGAAGTGGAGGATGAACATATCTATCTCATGTTGTTTCCCTGGACTTTAAAGGGAGAAGCCAAAGATTGGTTAGAATCGTTACTTGAAGGGGCGATTGACACATGGGATGTTTTAGTTGAAAAATAACAATTCTTTCCGGCATCCAAAGCCGTGAGACTTCAAGGAGAAATTGTTATGTTCGCGCAAAAGCCAAATGAAACATTATATGAGGCATGGACAAGATTCGGAAGGATGTTGAGAGGATGTCCTCAACACGGTTTAGACACTTATCAAATAGTACAAATATTCTACCAAGGTGTCAACGTTGCTACACGGAAAGACATCGACATAACAGCTGGTGGTTCAATTATGAAGAAAACCGCAACTGAAGCTTACAAAATTATTGATAACACAGCCTCCCACTCTCATGAGTGGCATCAAGAAAAAGATATTTTTCGTTCATCTAAAGCGGCTAGAGCCGATTCTAGCCATGACTTTGATTCCGTTTTCGCAAAAATAGATGCTTTCGAAAGACGAATGGAAAAGATGAATAAAGATATTCACGCAATACGAATCAGTTGTGAGCAATGCGGTGGACCACACTTAACGAAAGATTGTCACATTGAACCAACGATGGAACAACGAGAGAATGTTTCCTATATGAACCAAAGGCCGGGAAATAATTATCAAAATAATTATCAACCGCCAAAGCTGAACTTCAATCGAAATCAAAACATTCTTTACAATCCAAATGGACCCAACAATAACTCGTATAACCAACCAACTCAAACCAACACTTTCAATCAACAAAGACATGGCTTGTATAAACCACCACAACAAATCGAAGAGAAAAAGCCAAATCTAGAAGAAATGATGGCAAAGCTAATGGAATCTCAAACACAATTTATTACATCTCAAACCCAAACGAACGAGAGGTTTGATCAGTCATTAAGAACTCAACAAGCTTCCATTTTGAATCTAGAGAAACACGTAGGTACTCTTGCTAGCATGATGAGTGAAAGGGAACAAGGAAAGCTACCGAGTAATACTGAAGTAAACCCTCGGAATGAGAATGTTAATATGGTGTCAACGAATTCTGAAAAACCAGCACCAGAAGATGGGAAGGTTTTAGATGTGAGTAACAATGAAGAAGTTACACCAACACCACCACCACCTGAGTATGTAAAGCCAGTGGTGGCACCATACAGACCACCTATCCCGTTTCCAAGAAAAGGAGTTGAGTATGAGCAAGTGATAGGTAATAAAGATTGTGATACCTCTGGAAAGAAGAAGAAGAAAAAGAATAAGAAAGTACAAGAAACAAAAACCGTAAAGATAAACTCGGTGAATACAGTTCCACCAAAACCTCCACCTAGAGTAGGTGATCCGGGTGAATTTATTGTTCCTTGTCTACTTAGTGATTGTGTTATGTATGATGCACTAGCAGATTTAGGTGCAAGTGTGAGTGTTATGCCTCTATCCTTATATAAGAGATTAGGTGTAGGTAAGTTAAGTCCAACGGATATGAGTGTTCGACTCTTTGATCAAACCATTAAATACCCAGTTGGAATTGCTGACAACCTACCCATTCAAGTAGGTAATTTAACCTTTCTAGTCGAATTCATTGTCATTGACATAGAAGAGGACTCAAACATTCCTCTAATTTTAGGTCGACCATTCTTAGCGTCCACCGGGGCGTTCTTTGATGTAGGAAATGGAAGAATGACACTTAAAAGTGGTGACAAATCGATCACCTTTATGATTCGAAAGTCTAAATCTCCACCAACCAAAACCGTTGAACCAGTAAAAACGATTGGTAAGAACCATGTTGTTTTACCAACTCCAACGGTAGTACTTAGCAATAATAAAACGCCTAAGTGTGGGGAAAATGAAGTAACGCCTAATGATGACTTGATAACAAAGAACCCCGTTGTTGATACGAAATTAAATGATCCCGTTATTAATAGTTCAATGAAGAAACTTATTAAACGGATTCGCGATGCTAAAAGTAAGGGGAACTTTAAGTTATGTAACCGATTAGTATCCAATCTATCGCCTAAAGAAAAGGTGAAGCTAGTTGAAATTGTGGATATTACACAGGAATCCGACCAATGGCTTAAAGAGAAAGTCACAGATATGCAAGTTGATTATGGGCCAAGAGAAATTGACGATGAAGCTAATCACAATTTCGACACCACAGCTACCTAAGTGTGGGGAGATTCAAATGTTCTAAAAAGAAAATGCTATCTAGAGTTAGTTGTTCTGTTCTCGTGTAGTTCCGAGAATGGAATCCGATTGGTCTTTTCCGCTAGCAGACACTAAAGAACTAGTTTTCTCCCTCCATTCTGAATTTTTGTTTTGTAGGTCTTATATGAAATTAATATGCTTTTAAGTTTTGTGTGATATTTAAAAACAAAATTTACTTTATTACATTAAGTTTAAAAAAATTGATTTCTAAAATTCGTCGTGAGTTGAAGACTAGGTCGTTGAACCGAAATTGCTTTACCCGAGGGAGGGACGAGAACTTTTATTATCATTATTTTTAATCTTATTGATTTAAAGTATGCCAAAAAAATTAAAAAATCCAAAAATCTAAGCTTTTAAAACAATTGCTTGAAAATGACAAATTTTAAAATTTTGTCGAGAGACGGACTAGGGCATCGTTCCGAAACGCCCTCATTCTTAAAAGAAACAAAATTTTAAAATTAATTAATATTTGTTTTATAAGTTAAAGGTTTTATAAAAAAAAAAAAAATAGTATGTATATATTTGTTTGTAGTTTATCTTACAAGACAGGGTAAAACAACGCGTTTTCAAAGACTGGCATTAAGTTCAGCAAAAGCAAGTAATTTTGACGACAAGATGCAAAATATGTGTGAAATAACAAACAAGACGGAATAAACAAATGACGTGCACCATTTATCATTCAACAAACAAACAACAATATGTTTGAAACTTTGGTAAAATTTAATCACTTTTCTACGCTTATCACCCTCAATAATTTAAATTGTTACTGATTTCTTGCAAATGAGGGCATTGCAAGATCTTAAGTGTGGGAAGGGGTTAAATTCTTTCGAATTTTAAAATTTTTATCTTAAACACTGGGTTACCATTAAAAATACTAGTAACGCAGTAGTTGTATTAGAATCTAGTGCTCTCCGATAACAAGGAACAGCCCTAGTCTTATATACTGACTACCCACTTCTAGTAAATTTTTCAAAATTTTCAACAAAATGAATTCAAAATCATGTTTATACATATTTATGAACGATGAAAACTAGGTCATTGAGCCGAAATTATCGTTACCTCGGAAAGGACATAAATTGAGAAACAACCAAAATGTTAGAATTCATTTAAGAATGGAATAGAGGAGAAAAAGGCAAAGAAAAACATAAATAAAAGCCAAGTGTGGGAAAACTTTACCAAGTTATTCAAAACATATATCACATATTTTTGTACAAACAATTGAAAATACTTTTGTTTTGGACGATAATCAACTGTTTTACCCGAGGAAAGAAAAGAAGAGATGGATCTACACGATGAATCAATTCCATCATTAAAAGGAAGTAAAGTCTTCCGAAAAAGACACGCGCTTCTTGATTTAGGTCAAGAAGTTGTCGTCCAGACCAGCTGTAGGTTGACGAAAAATCTAGAAAAGTCATCTCTAAAATCAGCAGGAAATCCACGGACCTCAGCATCAAACAGGGTCGCCAAGTGGTCAGATTTATCCTAACCATGAGAAGGATTTATCTCGTACAATGGGGAGGTACCGTGTAAATTAGCTTGATAAGACTAATGAATCAGATCCCCAGAAAGGATAATCTCCTTAAAGATTAAAAATCAGCTTTTAAGACTGATATTACTCAATCCTTGAGATTGACCTTAAAGATTGAGAATTCAAACTCATGGAATTCAATGATATCTAAACTCGAGCTTGAACGAGAAAATATTTTGATCAAAAATACAAACCGATTTGTTTTCTGAAAACCCATTTTCAATGCGTTCATTACCATTGAACGTAAAATCCTAGGAATTCACCTGGAATTCATTAGGTCACCTGAACCAAATCGGGTGTCAACCGTAAGAACGGTGGTTGCATAGCATGGTCGGAGACAGGACCTTGTGCCAGACCGAAAAATCATAGGATGATCTTTACTATCGCTCCTACCAAGGATAGTTCTAGCATCCGACACGTTAAAAGACCATAATCATCTGCATGTCACGGGACATTGCCTTAACAGTTTCTTGTTCATCGCTTTCCTTTACAACCGGACGGTAGTTTACCGAAAGGTAATATACGGAACAAGTAAACTGGATGTGTGCTTTCCGATACCGGGATAGCAGTGGATTACACGAGCCTAAAAGTTTTAGCCAAAATAATGATCCACAAATATATTTTGCAACACCAATGATGGATCAAATCAGAAAACTTGTCTAGGGTAAAATCTAGCTTGAATTTTCAAAAGATTAAATGTTTTCATAAAGATCTAATTTCCTTAAAGGATCTAAATTTTTATAGTCATGTGGGACTGTAAACCGCCTTTCAAATGTGCACTTTGCTTTGGAAACCGAAAGTAAATCGGCTATTTGATTGCAAGTGTCGTTGACCTAAACCCAAGGCAACTGTGGATGACACACCCACCTTTAACCATCATTACCGTCATTGTTTATACCGCTATATCAAAATCAATGATGTACAAAATGTGATGAATAAAAAAGTGATTCATGTATGTTTTTATTTCAAGTTCTGTATTGCTTGAGGACAAGCAACGCTCAAGTGTGGGGATATTTGATAGTGTTCCAAATGAACATATATTTAGTAGCAATATCGTTCCAATATGTAAAGTTTTTAAATGTAATTTTCTTATTTTTAGTTGTAATAGTTAAATAAATAAGTGCGAAGACGAAAGACGCAAATCGCTCGAAAATGAAGATTTAAAGACAAAAACGAAGATTTGAAAGACCAAAACGTCCAAAAAGCTCAAATGTACAAGATACAATTCAAAAGGTTCAATTTATTGATGAAGAACGTCTAAAAATGACAAGAGTACAAGTTACAAAACGCAAAGTACACGATATAAAATTGTACGAAAGGACGTTCGAAAATCCGGAACCAGGACATGAGTCAACTCTCAACGCTCGACGCAACGGTGTAAAAATTACGAGTCAACTATGTACAAGAATATAATATAATATTTAAATAATTCATATTAAGAATAATATTAAATAAATAAAAAGTTGTTAATTGAGCATAGTTCAGGGGTCATAAATGAAAATTTAAATTTATATTTTGCCTATAAAAAGGCAATTTACTCGATGTATTGGACATCCCAAAAATTCAATCTCTCTCTCTCTCGTTTATATGTAACATAAATATATATATATTTATAATATTAATTTTAATTTTAATAATAATTTTAATTATGATTTAGTTAAGTTATGGTACAAATTAATTACGGGTTTTAAGTCAGAACTCTGTCCGTGTAACGCTACGCGATTAATCACCACTGTAAGCTATGTTCTTCCTTTTTAATTTAATGTCTCATAACTAAGTTATTATTATGCTTATTTGAGCCGAAGTAATCGTGATGTTGGGCTAAAATATTAAGACGGGGTTATTGAACTTTGTACCATAATTAAGGTTTGGGCAAAAGACCGACACTTGTGGAAATTGGACTTTTGACTATTAATAGATGGGGGGTATTGTCTAATTGAGTGACAACTCATTGGAGTCTGTCGAACCTATCTTCAAATTAATTAACCTAATAATTAATAATGATTAAGGTTGTCCTATTTAGTGACGTTCATATGGAATCTGTTATAATCATTTAATTAATCAATTGGGTTGGGTAATTGATTATTCATTCTGATCAAGTGGATGAATTAATATTCATAAACTAATTAAAACAGGGGTGGATTACATACAGTGATAACTGGTGTAATTGTTGACAGAAGTGATAACTGCGTCACAGTTTAAATCCTTAATCAGTTGGAATATTTGACTTCGGGTATAAGGGTAATTTGACGAGGATACTCGCACTTTATATTTATGACCGATGGACTATTATGGACAAAAACCAGATAGACGTATCAAATAAACCAGGACAAAGGACAATTAACCCATGGTAATAAATTAAAATCAACACGTCAAACATCATGATTACGGAAGTTTAAATAAGCATAATTCTTTTATTGTATTTCTCATCGTATCTTTATTTACTGTCATTTTATTACTCGCAATTTTATTTACTGTCATTTTATTTATTGTCATTATTTTACGCACTTTAATTATCGTCATTTATCTTTGCGCTTAAAATATAGAATCGACAAACCGGTCATTAAACGGTAAAACCCCCCTTTTATAATAATATTACTACTTATATAATTATATATATTTTGTATAAATATAGTTGTTAAAAATATAGTAAGTATCACCAGCTCCCTGTGGAACGAACCGGACTTACTAAAAACTACACTACTCTACGATTAGGTACACTGCCTATAGTGTTGTAGCAAGGTTTAGGTATATCCCATCCGTAAATTAATAAAACTTGTGTCATATTTTGTAGTACTTTGTATTAAAAATAATACTATTTCGTACCCTCACGCTACAACATCAGTGTTGTAGCCCTAAAATATGCTGCCAAAAGCTCTGATCAGATCTTCTTGGTTTGATCAACACGTCCTCGTCAAGCTTCTTGGTAAAAATTACATATGATCTATGATTCCTTTCCGCTTGTAAAAACAATAAAGAACTATCAATCGGCTCCGATCTAGCACGTACTTGATTTGTTTGAGCCATTTTTTTTTTTGTTGAAAATCGGAGGCTTTTTCGATTTTTTTTGTTTGTTTGGGATTGTGATTTGTGTGTGAGAGTCGAAGTATCAGACTTCAGATTTATACAGACCCAAAACCGAAGTTTGAAACTTCGATTTTCACGTGGCAACTTCGGATTCGCCAGTTTTGTTTTTAACGGATTAAGGGTAATAAATGGGATAAGTTTACAGTAAAAGCGGTAGCTGAAATTTAAAGCAAAATCGAAGTTTGGAACTTCGGTTTTGACAAGTTTCCCAGTCCAGTCAGCTAGTCAGCATAGTAAACGAATAAAGCACCAAAACCGAAGTTTCAAACTTCGGATTTGGCAAAACCGAAGTTTGGAACTTCGGTTTTACCATTTTCGTAATACATTTTGTAACATTTCCATTTTTGCAAGAGATGTTAATAAAATTACTATTTTGAAAGAAAAAAAATTCTATATATAGCCGCTAATAAACAACATAAATGATAAACAAAATACCACTACCCTACTATTCCACTACCCACGTACTCCATATCACATGCTACTCACGGGTCCCCTCTTTGACCTCTTATATAGAACAATTATCTCTAATAAAAACAACTAACTACGCATGTGTACATAATGTATATGTATCTACACGTACATACTACTTTGTAAACAACGACCCACTCATGTTGGACAATACTAACTACCCATTCTTGACCACATGATATTCGGTTGGCAAAACCTACTCTCCACGTGCACAATTCCTCTTCTTCTTGGACCGCATTATTAATCTAGTTGCCCGATAATATTTGACTTTTATTCTCGATAACGAGCTACAACATGGGCCTCAAGATTAACCAAACCACCACCCCCCCCCCCCCCCCCCCCCCCCCCCCCCCCGGTAATCTTAACACGATCTCTTTCGACCTTGCTACAACTTGCTTACTGCTTTCTCGCTACTTGCTACGAGAAATGTTTTAACTGCTAATATTTACGGCTACTTCAACCTGCTATTTTATGCCGACTGCCATTTTAGTGTTGACATGCTAACTGCTACTGCTTTTTTATTATGATCAAAATTTTGATCAATCCTGCTGCAAGCTACATGATACTTACTTTTGATCAGCAATTGTGATCACCCGCTACATCGATGCGTTAACTGCCGGTACCATTATCTGCTGATAATCTGCTCTGCTAAACTGCTTCCTGCTTGCTGATTTCTATCTCACAAATCAGACAATGCTACTGTTGCTTCATCTGATCTTCATGCTTTGATCAGATTGTTGCCTGCTTTTCTTCTACTTTTCTGATGATCAAATCAATGGTGATCATCCTTGCTATTGCTTGATACGTTTCTCTTCTACGCATTCTTCTTCTTGCTGTTTTCTATCTTGCTAGGCTCCAGAATCTTCCTACTCTAGATACCAATTGTTGGAACATTATGTTCCTTCTCGCTTTTGTTTCATACCAAATATTGACACATACCCAAAATACACTAAAATAAAATGAATATACTATGGGAGAGCAAAAATACACATGGACTACATTTTTAATATTATCTGCATATTTACTAACCAAGTGCTAATGGCTATATATAGCCGATAATAAACAACGTAAATGATAAACAAAATACCACTACCCTACTATTCCACTACCCATGTAAACAATTATCTCTAATAAAAATAACTAACTATGCATGCGTATATGTATATGTATCCTACACGACCATACTACTTTGTAAACAACGACCCACTCATTTTGGTCAATACTAACTACCCATGCTTGACCACATGATATTCGGTTGGCAAAACCAACTCTCCACGTGCACAATTCCTATTCTTCTTGGACCGCATTATTAATCTAGTGGCCCGATAATATTTGGATTTTTATTCTTGATAACGAGCTACAACATGGGCCTCAAGATTACCCAACAAATGGAACCTACTCGTGTTGACATCTAAAGGCATTTTCTTTTCGTAAACTCTAATAACGTCATTTAACAGCGCTAGCAATGGCTTCCTTATGTTTTTTTGCATCATCTTTCCCTAATACTCTAAAAGTAGAAACCCACTTGCACCTGCATCTCTCAACAAAATTCTATAATCTCATCCAAGTACAGTTAACATTATTAAAAGCAAGTGTGATATGATTTTTACTATAGAGAAGGAAAACACATAAGACAATATAGGTTGAACTGAAATTGACCTTTTCAAGTTTGCACGTGCATGAGAAGATGTATAATATTTTGATTTAGACAATACGTTAGTCTGTTAAAGAATCAGTTAATGATGGATTGCACAACAACATGATTTTGGCATACCTGCAATGAAAACTAAAGTTAGTAAATTAATAAATTTGATGAATTCAAATGAAATTCAATCAGACAAACCAATGTGAATTCTTGCAATGTTAACGTTAATTAGTGTATGCATAACATTATTATCCGAATAATACTACAGCTGAGTGGTTAAATGGGCATGTTGGCCTATGTTCATTCTAACAGATTTATTTTGCCTCTTCATGTTGGTTCAGTGTGCACGTCATAACATAAATCTATACTACCGCTTATATACAGGCCTATGGGGTCACACACATTAGCATTTAGACACCAATTATTATATATTGTTGATATATAATTATAACCTATAGTTTGAGTAAATAAAATTTAATTAAATAAGATTTAATTAAATTTAGTATTAAGAGTTTTGTCTTTAATTATATTTTAGTAATAATAATTAATGAAACTCAATGTCGGCTAAGTAAAATTGATTTGCAAGTTGAGAATCCTTTTTAATGTTTTAAAGATTACATTAAATCTTGAGAATCTTTTAAAGATTACATAAAATCTTTATATATATAAAAACGAATCAATGTGATTTGAAAAGTTAGTTAATTTTAAGATACATATCAATTTATATATTATCTTAAAATAAAATAAAATAATATATAATGGATCACATGATCTGCAATATTGGGTGGAAAGGTTTAACAAATCAAAATGTGATACCCCGTACAAAACCATCGTGTACGAATCATCAACAACAGGATCATTACAAGGTCAAACACTATATGCTATTTCAAAATACGTTTGCATTCAAGATAAAAGGTGACGTCATAACTAACGTCGAATGTTTTACATCGAAAGTATGCTCCTATGAATAGAGCAAATATAATAGTACGTGACCCTTAGGTCGTTACAAATCATAGTTCCAAATGTAATTAAGTTTGAATGCAAGATAAAGTAGTTCATGCGGTGATAACACTAGAGCAGCGGGTGTCTACGGCAAGACTAGTACACAGCGGAAGCAGCTAACCTTAAGCACCTGAGAAAAACATGCTTAAAAACGTCAACACAAAGGTTGGTGAGCTATAGTTTAAGTATAACAGTATGTAAGGTAGGCCACGAGATTTCAGTGCTACAAAGAGCATTTCAAAACAGTATGATAAAGTATATGTTAACCGTGGGCACTTGGTAACTAACTTAACATTTATACCCCCTGAAAGTACACTTGGCAAGTGCGTATGTTTACGAAGTATTAAACACTCGTTAAATGCTAGCGCGACTAGCCCGAGTGGGGATGTCAAACCCTATGGATCCATATCTAAGATTCGCGTTCAACGGTTCAAAAACCAATGACTAAACGTTACCGAGCTAAAGGGAATGTTTACGCCGTTGTATAACCCACATATATATAAAGTTTAAGTACTCGTGCCTAGTATGTAAAACGTAAAATGCGCATGTATTCTCAGTTCCCAAAATAGTTAAAGTAAAAAGGGATGCTATAACTCACAATGATAAAGTAGCGGTAAAGTATGACTCGGGAAATAAGCAAGTGTGTAGGTCCGGAAAGTCCTCAACCTAAGTCAAATAGTACTAAGTCAGTAAATCGTCCGAATAGGTTTAAAAGTATGTAAATAAGGTCTTAAGGGTCATCATCATTCATCATTTAACAAAAGGTGTAAAGTAAGTTTCGTTCATGAAAAGAGTTTAAAACAAAGGCTGAGTTCGGTCAGTCACCACGGCCTCAATACCTACTGAAATAAGGTGAGACCAGTGGCCATGGCTCCGTATATGAGTCCTTTAGTTGTGGTAAAAATCCCAGAAGCAAACTCGTCTTCATTTGACCGTGGCGACGGTCTAAGTGCGAGTAGGTCAGAATTTTTAGCACAACGTTAAAAGACATAGTGACGATCGGAGGGCCATAAATCCTAAACCGTAACTCGGATTATGACGAGTCCTAAATGAAAAGTTATCTACTCGAACAGAGCTATCTGGAAATCATCTTTACAGTAGCCCAGGTCGTACGGGTCAGACACAGAAACAGTAAAACAGTAGGTCCGATGGGTTCTTGGTGTTCGATGCTTATCACGGTTCTCATCCTTGATGCATATAGCTTCAAGTGTACAACTCGTTGATGTGTTTGCATCATCTTAACCAAGGTTTCACCATCATAACACTTGTGCAAGTCCAATACATGTAGCACAACTCATTTAAGTGTTGCAAGTGTTTTGATGAACCAAAGTTACATCAAAGTCTTAGATTTAACACATTCATGAACTATAAAAGTAATATTAAGTTACAACTTGAAAATAAACTTATAAAATCAAGATCTTAAGTTGTAGAACATAGTTCTTAGTTAGATCTTGAAGATTCTTGACCCAAAAGTCTAGATCTAACATAAGTGTACCAAGTTATAATTAAAGAAAGCTTACTTACATGTTCTTGAACTTTTAAAGTTAACTTTTAGTTCAAGATTAATGAGATCAAAGTTAACTAGTAACACTTGACCAATAACAACCAACAAACATGAAATTAAAGTGCATAATATGAAGTAATAGACTAAGTAAACAAGTAACAAGTCATGGTTGTTCATACTTTAAAGATTCAAACCAAAGTTTTGATCTTTAAGAAGTAGACTTTAAGTTTACTTCATGAATTACAAGTATGACTTTACAACTATGAACTTTAATCTTTCAAAACATTAAAAGTAGAGCATAACTAGAAAGTTTAAGCTCTTGTATGTTCTTGTAAATACAAGATAAATGAAGAATGAAACTAGGTAGTTTGATTCTTGTAATTAGTAAAGAATAACAACAACAACAACAAGTAAGTACTTGAACATTAAACAAGAACATGTAACAAAACAACAATGAATAACAAATGATGATGATGATTATGTGTAGCATATGCTACGGTTTTGGCCAAGAAAAGAAAGGAGAAAAGATGTTCATAATACTTACAAGAAGAGAGAGAAGTGTTTGAGGGAAATGAGAGAAAGTTGCAAGTATGTAAGTTGCGTGTGTTTGGAATGAGAGAAATGGTGAAGGATGCTAGGAGATATGATAGTAAAATTTGAAACAAAAACCCTCCTTGTACACTACAAGGCCAACGGCCAACATGAGGGAAGGGAGGAAGAGATTGTCCATAAGGTTCTTACATGTATGTGTCATAAAAGATGGATATATGGGGTGTTTGCTTGGGAAGGTGTTGTAAGTATCATGTAACAAGATTCCAAATGCTCTAAACTAACTAGTTACACTTAAATGGACTACTTACATGGAGTAATGGGCTAATAAGTCCACTAAGTGAGTAGGGTGGGCTTATAAGCCCAAGTATGTAGGTAAGTGACAAGTTAAATAAATAAGCCCAAGTTCAAATAAATAATAGTCCAATAAAAGCCCAAGTAATTAACTAATAACCTTAGTTAATTAAAATGATTAATAAAACTAATCATGAATGTAAATAATATTCGAAAAATATTATTCGTGAAAGTTTTGTGTGTCACAAAGACGTTTCGGGCAATTAAAGTCAAGTACGGGCAATCATGGCAACATGTAAATGTAATAACATACATTTGTTTAATCACAAATATTAATAATAATAATTATTAATAATTAACGTTGGAAAATATAGGGTCGTTACATTACCCACCTGTTAAAGAAAATTTCGTCCCGAAATTTTAAGCTGAGGTAGATGGAGGAGTCGGAAAAAGGTGAGGATACTTCTGCATCATTTGATCCTCTCGCTCCCAAGTAAACTCAGGTCCTCGTTTGGCATTCCATCATACTCGGACGATCGAAATCTTGTTGCGTTTCAAAGTTTTGATCTCACGATCTATAATTTCAACAGGCTCTTCCACAAAGTGGAGTTTGTCATCAATTGTAAGTTCTTCAAGTGGTATGATAAGTTCGGGTGCAGCAAGACACTTCTTCAAGTTTGACACGTGGAAGGTAGGATGAACTGAGCTCAATCGTGCTGGTAGATCCAAACTGTAAGCAACGGGTCCAACACGTTCCAAGATTTCAAAAGGACCAATGTATCGTGGGTTTAACTTTCCACGTTTTCCAAAACGGATCACACCTTTCCAAGGTGCAACCTTTAACATTACACGGTCGCCCATGTTGAATTCAAAGTCCTTACGTTTAAGATCGACATAACTCTTTTGACGATCGCGGGCAGTCTTAAGTCTAGCTTGAATCTGAGCAATCTTCTCCGTGGTTTCATGGACGACCTCGGGTCCGGTGATTTGCTTTTCGCCTACTTCGGCCCAACAAATAGGAGATCGGTACTTGCGGCCATACAACGCTTCAAAAGGTGCAGCATTAATGCTCGAGTGATAACTGTTGTTGTACGAGAATTCTGCTAACGGCAAATGCCTTTCCCAAGCCTTTCCAAAATCAATGACACATGCACGCAACATGTCCTCCAAAGTCTGAATTGTGCATTCACTTTGCCCGTCAGTCTGAGGGTGATAAGCAGTACTCATGTCAAGACGAGTTCCCATGGCTTCTTGCAAAGAACACCAAAATCTGGAAGCAAAACGGGGATCGCGATCTGAGATGATCGATAAAGGTACACCGTGATGAGATACAACCTCTTTAATGTAAAGTTGAGCAAGTCTCTCCATCATATCTGTTTCTTTCATCGCTAAGAAATGTGCAGATTTAGTAAGGCGGTCAACAATAACCCAAATGGTATCGTATCTGCCCACCGTCTTTGGCAGCTTGGTAATGAAATCCATTGTGATCCTTTCCCACTTCCATTGCGGGATTTCTGGTTGTTGAAGTAATCCAGAAGGTCTCTGATGTTCAGCCTTAACTTTCGAACAAGTCAAACAATTACCAACATAAGTAGCAACGTCCTTCTTAAGATTCAGCCACCAATACTGTTCTTTAAGGTCGTGGTATATGTTGCCCGCTCCAGGATGAATCGAATATCTCGATTTGTGTGCTTCATCAAGTATAAGGTTTCGTAGATCTCCATAACAAGGTACCCAAATTCTCCCGGCATAACATCGGAGTCCGGTTTCCCTAACCTCGAGTCGAGAAACGAGGATGTTCAAGTGTTTGTGAGATATATTCTCCTCCTTGAGAGCCTCATCTTGGGCTACTCGGATCTGACTATTGAGGTTCGAATGGATGGTGATGTTCAAAGCCCTAACACGAAGAGGTTCCGTCCTCTCCTTTCGGCTTAAAGCGTCAGCTACAACATTGGCCTTACCAGGATGATAGCGAAGTTCACAATCATAGTCGTTTAGCATCTCGATCCATCGACGCTGTCTCATATTCAGTTGTTTCTGATCGAAGATGTGCTGGAGACTCTTGTGGTCGGTGAAAATAGTGCTCTTAGTTCCATACAAATAGTGTCTCCACAATTTGAGTGCAAAGACAACGACTCCAAGTTCAAGGTCGTGAGTAGTGTAATTCCGTTCATGAATCTTCAATTGTCGGGAGGCACAAGCGATAACCTTTGAGCGTTGCATCAGTACACAACCAAAACCACTTTTTGACGAATCGCAATAAACAACAAAGTCTTCACTGCCTTCGGGAAGCGATAAGATAGGTGCGGTGGTTAACTTCTTCTTCAAAGTTTGGAATGCTGATTCGTGTGCGGGTTCCCAAATGAACTTCTTGCCCTTGTGAGTTAGTGCGGTCAAAGGACGTGCAATCAGAGAAAATCCCTCAATAAACCTTCGGTAGTAACCGGTGAGACCTAGGAATTGGTGAATATGAGTCGGAGTAGTGGGGGTCTCCCACTTGCTGATAGCTTCAATCTTGGCGGGATCAACTTTGATACCCTGGTCGCTCACAACATGACCCAGAAATTGGACTTCCTTCAACCAAAATTCACACTTGGAGAATTTGGCGTAATGTTGCTCTTGTCTTAAGAGTTCAAGTACTAATCGGAGATGTTGCTCATGCTCTTCTTCGCTCTTAGAGTAGATGAGGATATCATCTATGAAGACAATAACAAACTTATCCAAGTACGGCTTGTAGACACGATTCATGAGATCCATGAACATGGCAGGTGCATTGGTTAATCCGAATGGCATCACGAGAAACTCATAATGACCATAACGAGTTCTAAATGCAGTCTTCATTACATCGCTTTCTTTCACCCTCAACTGGTGATAGCCGGATCGCAAATCGATCTTGGAGTAAACGCTCGATCCTTGTAGTTGGTCAAAAAGATCGTCAATGCGGGGAAGAGGATACCGATTCTTGATCGTCAATTTGTTGAGTTCACGGTAGTCGATACACATACGGAAGGATCCATCCTTCTTCTTCACAAATAGAACATGTGCGCCCCAAGGCGAGAAACTTGGTTGGATAAATCCACGGTCTAACAGCTCTTGTAGTTGACTCTGTAATTCTTGCATCTCGGAAGGTGCGAGTCTATAAGGTGCGCGAGCTACAGGTGCAGCTCCTGGCACTAAGTTAATCTGAAACTCTACTGCTCTCGGCGGCAGTAATCCAGGCAATTCTTCAGGGAAGACATCGGAAAATTCGTTCACAATTCGAATGTCGTTCACATTCTTCACCTCGATTTCTACGGTTTTCACATGCGCTAGGACAGCAAGACATCCCTTCTTCATGATCTTTTGCGCTTTCACGCAACTAATGAGGTTCAGCTTCGAGGTACATCTCTTTCCGTAGATGATCAGTGGCTCACCGTCTCCTTGTGGTATACGAAGAGCTTTATCTCCACAAATAATATCGGCCCTTATCTTGCTCAACCAATCCATACCGACGATCACGTCAAAACTTCCCAATTTGATGGGTATCAAATCAATTTCGAAATCCGCACCAGCTATGTTGATAATAGCTCCTCGACTAATGTGGTCAACTTTTTCAAGTTTACCGTTAGCTACTTCGACAAGCATACTCTCTTTTAACGGGACTAACGACCAATCTAACTTATCTCAAAAATGTCTACACACGTAACTTCTATCGACACCAGTATCAAATAGGACAGAAGCTAAAAGATTGTTGATTTTGAATATACCTGTCACCAAGTCGGGGTTTTCGCGTGCGTCCCTTGCCTTAATATTGAAAGCTCTAGCGCGCGGTGGTCCACCATCTTTTCGCTTATTTGGACATGCATTTCTGAAATGGCCCGTCTGCCCGCATTCATAACACTTCTTTAGCCCGTTGTTGTTCGGCTTCCCCGTCATAGTGGTGACCTTGCAGTCCCTTCCAACATGTCCAGTCCGTTGGCACTTCTCACAAAAACATTACAATACCCGGTGTGGTGCTTGTAGCACCTCTTGCATTACGGTAGTATGCCCTTATAGTTTGGGTTGGAGTTGGGTTTGTTGTTGGGGTTGGGGTTTCCACCGTTGTTGTTTTGCCTCTTGGCGGGGGTTTGATCGTAGGTTCTCCCCCTGTTGTTGTTGTCCCACTTTCTCTTTTCACAACTACCCGCTTCAAACTTAGCCTTCTCCGGCTCATCAATGGTGATTTGATTCATGAGAGTATGCGCCATGCGCATTGCTTCGGGGACATTGGGTGGCTTGGACGAGGTGACATTACCCTTGATGGACTTAGGAAGTCCCCACAAGTATCTCTCCATGCGCTTGAATTCGGGGGTGACCATGGTCGGACACATAAGAGCCAACTCCAAGTACCTATGATTGTAACTGTCAAGGTCGTTCCCAATAGCCTTCAATTGCATAAACTCCATTTCCATCTTTTGTATCTCGGTTCTCGGACAATACTCCTCAATCATGGCACACTTAAATTCTTCCCATGGCGTAGCATACGCCTCATCAATGCCTTGTGCCTGTGCCATCGTGTTCCACCACGTGAGCGCGCCATCAGACAGCGTGCAAGAATCAAATTTGGTTTTGCTGTCCTCCGAACAGTTGCTAACTCGGAATACTGATTCTAGCTTTTCGAACCATCTAGTGAGACCAACCGATCCCTCAGTGCCGCTGAAGTTATGTGGTTTACAGCTCTAGAATTCCTTGTAAGTACACCCATTTCGAGCGGGTGGGATAACCGGCGGTGGAAGAACTTGAGGGTTCCTTTCTGCTAGGGCTGTGGCGACTCGTTCGTTAATCATCTCTTTAATCTGAGCAGCGGTAGGTGTTGATGTTGATCGTCCGTTGGCCATGGTGTTCTAAACAAAAATTTTTGACTCAAGTCAAAATCCAACATCCAAATAGTAATAATAGAGTATATGGTAACCAACATGGAATCAAAACATTACATGTTATTAAATAAGGCATCTAGGTACAAATACCACAGAATCATTGTACAGTAATGTAAATAGAATGTTGTGCAAGAATTAAATAACGCAAAGTTCCATTAATAATAATAAGTTGCATACGTCTGAATAAGTTCGTACAATACATAAGTGAAACATAAAACTACAACTAGATTACATAAAGAAATCTAAATACAAAAGCCCTACGGTGAAGGTGGGGTGAAGGATGTCCATAACATGGGACATCTGGTCCTCTAGCTCAGCAACTCGAGCTCGGAGGATCTCCACCTCCCTTGTCATTTCCTCGACAGTGGGAGATGGTGGAGCAGGCGGTGCTGGCGGTGCTGGTGGTGCAGGTGGTGTCGATGTAGATGGTCCAGCTCCAGAAATAGTCAGTACGTAACGAGGTGCCTTACGCATGAGTGGGTCGGCAGGATACAGCACAAGCCGCTTACGGGCAGTAACCCTACGACGCCGACCAAACGCGTCATGTGACGACCCGGAAATTTTCGACTAAATTTAAACTTTATCTTTATATTATTCTGACACGATAAGCAATGTTTGATAAGTTAAATCTCAAGGATTTTAAACTATGTTTATACATTCATTTAAACCTCGACCAAATTCTAATGATTCACGAACCATTAAATGAACATATATGAATATGTATGTATATGTATATATGTTATAAATTGAAAATGTCAACAAAGTATTTAAATATATAATGCTTTATATGAACGTATTTATTCCAATATGAATATCGATGAAATTAAATAAAATATATTAAATGATTGAATTATCAGAAACATTGAATTATGATTACAAGTCTCTATTGAGAGGTCCACTATGATTTGAGAAAATCTATTCCTCTTAACGATATTCGGAATAATTTGTAAAGCTATTTATAAATAAAAATAAAAAGTGTCATTTACGAAAGTTAGACAAAAGCTAGTGGAGAATTGGTTTCCATAATATTCTATTAATCTATTTTCAAACGTACAAAAACGTTTTCAGTTTAAAAAGAACTTTATTATTAAAACGTATATAACTTTTATAAATATCTAGAATCACTTTTGACAACTCATTACTTAACCAGTATAATAAATATAACGATATTTATATTTTATTTCATTAAATATATATAACGATTTAAATTAATATTATATATATTTATATGCGTATTATACATACATAGTTTTTATACTTTTACTATACTTTAACTTTACCTTTACTTTACTTTTACTTTACTTTAACTTTAATAATTCACTTTAATAATTCATACTTTAATAATTCACTTTAATAATTCATACTTTAATAATTCATACTTTAATAATTCACTTTAATAATTCATACTTTAATAATTCACTTTAATAATTCATACTTTAATAATTCACTTTAATAATTCAAAAATCTATTATAAATAGAATTCAATAGGTTTCATTATTTCATAGAAACTTGAAAATATATTTTTCTAAAACTCTCTCAATCGATTTATATATATATATATATATATATATATATATATATATATATATATATATATATATATATATATATATATATATATATATATATATATATATATATATGCTCTGTATTATTTCAAGATATTATTAGTATACATAAAATATTACGACGGAGTGATGTCCGAGTGATTTCAAAATAGTTTTTTTTAAATGAGTCGAAGCTAAGGAAATTATGGGTTATAGCTATGGAGGTGATGGGTATGGTTTATGGGTATGCTCGTGAGGTCAATCTAGTGTTTATCATCTCCGTTGCGTCTACGTACTTTCCTGCAATATTGAATCTCAATATTGATACGTGAGCACTCATAACTTAACTTTTATATATCAATAGTGTATCCCTGACTAGTGCTCGAGTATATAGGATTATGCATGCTTGTACATTCGATATTGTCCTTAGATAGGTTTGTTGAATCCTGAATTAGATACATATGCTACTGAGATAGGGTATATGATATGCATGTCATTGGAAAGCTAGCAAAAAATTAAGAACTTTTCATTTAGATATCGAATGGTTTCGATGAACGGATTAGAAGTTATAGTCAACTGAATTTTAGTATTATTGTTAAAATGATTATTATTACTATCGTCGTTATTATTTTAATAGAAATATCATTGTTATTATAAAATATCATTATTACTATTATGTTAGTATTATCATTTTATCATAATACCATTTTTAGTAGATATAAATATTGTTATTTTTTTTATAGAATAATAATAATTATTATTACAAAATATTACAACTTTTACTTATTATTATTATGATCAATATTATTTTATCAAATAAATAGGGGATACAAAGATGTTTTTCACCACGCGTAATATAATTACATTAATAATACTTACCACTATAGTTTTACGATATTAAGTGAACTTTATAAATTTTACTACTTAAGATATATAAAAGTATATTTTATCATATATAAACGTTAATATAAATTTTTATTAATAAATGACTTTTATTATTATAAAATCTAATAAATATATTTAAATATATAAAACGACTATAGTTATGTTATATAATAAACACGTATAAATTTTAGAAGTCATTTTGGGTCAAGTTGACTTTTGTTGACTTTTGCATATTAGTCTCGAGCATTAGGATTGTGGTACACTATGACTTGACCAAAAATTGTTAGACAAATATTGACCAACATATAAATATATATAATTAATATAGGTTCGTGAATCCGAGGCCAACCTTGCACTTGTTAAATGACGTTATATGTATTTTTACTACGAAATACAGTATGGTGAGTTTCATTTGCTCCCTTTTATATATATTTTTGGGACTGAGAATACATGCGCTGTTTTTATAAATGTTTTACGAAATAGGCACAAGTACTAAAACTAATTCTACGTGGGTTTAAACCAGAAATATACCCTTAGCTTGGTAACATTAAACTACTTGTCTATGTATGGTAGGCGTGAATCCTAAAGATAGATCTATTGGGCCTGACAAACCCCATCCTGACTATGGGATGCTTTAGTACTTCGAGGTTATTTTAAACACACCTGATCTGGTGTACTTCAGAGGGTAAAACATGAACGTTAAGGCTTGTTACCAGGTGCCTACAACTTATAGAATACTTTTATACACTTGCGAGTGTACATATATTTATAAACGGAAATCTTGTGGTCTATTAATATATTGAAATGATTGTTATGATAAACCTATGAACTCACCAACCTTTTGGTTGACACTTTAAAGCATGTTTATTCTCAGGTATTAAAGAAATCTTCCGCTGTGCATTAGCTCATTTTAAGGATATTACTTGGAGTCATTCATGGCATATTTTGAAAGACGTTGTATTCGAGTCATTGAGTTCATCAAGATTATTATTATGTCAATTATAGTTGGATGTATTATCAAATGGTGTGCATGCCGTCAAATTTCATTGTAAAGAAAGTTTGTCTTTTAAAAACGAATGTAATGTTTGCAAAATGTATCATATAGAGGTCAAATACCTCGCGATGTAATCAACTATTGTGAATCGTTTATAATGTATATGAACGGGTCCTTTCAGTTGGTATCAGAGCGGTGGTCTTAGCGAACCAGGTCTGCATTAGTGTGTCTAACTGATAGTTGTAGGATATATTAGTGAGCCTGGACTTCGACCGTGTCTGCATGTCAAAAGTTTTGCTTATAATTTTTGTCAGAAATTGCCTGCTTATCATTCTTAGTCTAGACACGTCTTACTGCATTGATTTCATGAATAGTGTATAGACAAAATTCATATCTTAGCGTATCTGCTAATCCATATCTTAGTGTATTTGTTACTGTAAACTTTGCCTGACATATCCCGTAAATTCCTCCGTAATCTACGAAATCTTTTGCGCTATATATATAGATATTCTATGTAATTAGAATACCACCCGATAGCCGAAAAATCATTTCATATCGAAAAATCCTTTATTCACTCGAACGAAATGGAATTCGTCATTAGTTCAAGTCCCTCGAATTCCGATATGGAATCCCACTCAAGCTCCGAAAGTAGTGTGACCGGAATGGATCAACCAATTAGCCATCATCTATTCTGGATGAATTGGGGATAGGTTCGTAGCCTCTTCAATAATTGGAGACAAGAAGAAGGTGATCCCTTCCATCCACCACATTGCCCTCTTGGCGATGAACCTGAAGCACTTACCAGCGAATCGGTCCGAAACACCATTTTCTCTCTCATTTCCAGAGTATCTCGTCACGATTATATACTACATCAAATTCTAGATTTTATTTATCCGCTCGTTCGAACCGACAATCACCCCGGTGTAATAGAAGAAGTCAACGCGCTTCGTGTTCGAGTAGTGGCTTTAGAGAATATGGTGCAAGGGTTACAAACACCAACAAATAACGAAGTATTAATTCATAATTTCAATTTTATTGAATAAATACTCCGTAAAAGTTATGTAATTTCTAAAGTCTTTAGGGATTATTCAGTTCTAGTTTCAACCGTAAATCAAATGAGTTTAATTTAATATTAACTTATTAAATCTATGTTACATCTGAAGAAAATATGCACATATATATTTTCATAAAGACTGTAATAAAATTCTGTTATACAAAATATTAATTGTGAAATTTTTTTAACGGGTAGGTAATACCCGAGAGATATATAAATTCACAATTAATATGTTACATTTTTCGAATCTGATTAAGCAAATCATCAACTATACTCTCAAAATCTCACAACAATATACATTCTTGTATAGTAATCAAAACAACCATTCTCACCCAAATTTGATTACGCATTCTGATTTTGGCAAATCAAAATCCAAGTCATGATTTAACAGAAGACATCACTCTTAGATTCCTACATCTTTCAAAGCTATACTTTGACTTCAAAACTGTGTAACATCATATGTATATTAATGATTACAAACTGTGTTCAAACTCTCCGAAGTTTTCGAAGACACTTCAAACAATGAACAATCGAGATGATGATCCAACCACATATTACCCACATTTATGTACCTAAAAAGCTCTCGAAGCCAAAGTCATATTTCGACGCGTATCCGTGTCAGACCCTTTGGCATTTATTAGCTAAAATGACTTTTCAATTCCTTTTCAAAGTAGACAGTTTTGTCACAGCTCCAACAAGTCAACTTTGACTTTTCAGTCGGACTAGTCTTATTATAACCTCGATAGATACGTTGCCCTTTCGTCATCGTTACTGGGCACCTTTCATATCTCGCCACCTTAGCAGTAAACTTACCAACAACTTCAATTATCTTTGACTTTTCGAAAAATCATTATATTTATTGAAATCACATCATTTACTCATTCGCATCTTGTAACGAGAATTGTCATACGAATCATCGGAAAACAGTAACCAGTATTTTGAAATCTCGCAGCATGTCTACGCCAACAGTTATATGTGTACGTAAAACGTCTATCTCCTGGACTTACATACTTTGAATGTGAAGTTCTGAAAAATATTTTGAACTGCAAACTAGTTCTTGAAATGCTGACGAAGCATCAAAAACTGTAAACGATCTTTACACTAAAAAGTTTGATGACAAAGAATAGTAAGGTGGTAAAGCTGAGAAAAAGAGAATGTTTGGAACTGGAAAACGGATTGAACAGACTATGAAGGAGGCTGTGGACAAATCACAAAGACTAAATCTGCCTTCAAAGAATCCAAATGATTCAGTGCCTGCTAAAGTCATTAACGAATACCTTACTCTTTATTCTAAACCTTTACAGAAAAATCTTCATCATCATCCATCAATATTAAAAATTCTAAGATATTATCATATCTTTCATTATAAATATCCGCGATATTTCTGAAGATATTTTCACAACTAATCTTATCTGAAGTCATTTATCTCTTTGCGCTATCAGTGTTACATCATATAAGAAACTATTAGTTTCTATATTCTATAAACTTTCGAGTTTAAATTATGAATGTTTTGAAGTAGTGTTGGGAACTGAAGCATGAGTTAGTATAATATAATGACACTTGATCAACGTGATTATATTACAGTAAGTCATGCTGAGTTTCTAATGGGACATGATGATTCACAGACCATGCCGTCATCATGTTCCATGTTACACGACTCTTGTATTCTATTTAATCTCTAAAAATATCAAGAATATATTTTCTTGATGATTCTGTCTTTTCAGGGAATTCTGGTAAATTAACAAATCAAGATCGTGCCATTACCATTTCCTTCTTAGAACATTAACTATGTTCATTCTGAAATTCATATCTGCGAATACTGGACCATTACAAACGTTGCTTAATCGCAAGAAGAAGAAACGAAAGGACAAAACTCCAAAATAGAAATTGGAGTATAAATCGCAGCAAATAGAAGGGAGCATTAACTGTGGATGTCAATGATTATAGAAGACAAAAGCAGGGGCTTTGAAATATAAGGGAAGATATAAAACCCAACAACCACCCAAAAATTATAAACCGTATATATCGATGCATATAGCAATATAAAGACACAAAAGAACTAAAAACACTATAAAACCGAGAGTATAGTAGAAGTAAATAGATTCTTCCGGAGGCAGATGAAAAAGAAGAACGACAGATATGAAAGTGAGGAGTATATCGAGAATCAGTACTGGATGAAGCATATTGAAAAATACTTTAAAATATGAGTTGAGGGAGAAAGAATAGAAGGTGTGAGTTGTAAGGAAACGAAGGAGGTGGATTTATAGTGAAATACCCGACAGAGAAATCAAGATGGAATATCGTATTAATTCGAAGAGAATCATAATCTCCTTAATCACTGAAGCATCAAATCCAACATAGATTACAAAGTTTTTCTTTAAATTCGGAGATCAATTGTGATGATGTCAAAAGATATGACGAATCACTATAATCTTATTTCCTTCATTTACGATAACTTCCTTCATACGCTTATAGTAATCGAATTATTTTATCCATACTTCTTAGACATGATAAAACTTCATAATCGTTACGTCATAATAACATTCTCATTGTTAGCCATAACCACCTCTATCAAATTTCGGGGACGAAATATCTTTAACGGGTAGGTACTGTGACGACCCGGAAATTTTCGACTAAATTTAAACTTTATCTTTATATTATTTTGACATGATAAGCAATGTTTGTTAAGTTAAATCTCAAGGATTTTAAACTATGTTTATACATTCATTTAAACCTCGACCAAATTCCAATGATTCACGAACCATTAAATGAACATATATGAATATGTATGTATATGTATATATGTTATAAATTGAAAATGTCAACAAAGTATTTAAACATATAATGCTTTATATGAACGTATTTGTTTCAATATGATTATCGATGAAATTAAATAAAATATATTAAATGATTGAATTATCAGAAACATTGAATTATGATTACAAGTCTCTGTTGAGAGGTCCACTATGATTTGAGAAAATCTATTCCTCTTAACGATATTCGGAATAATTTGTAAAGCTATTTATAAATAAAAATAAAAAGTGTCATTTACGAAAGTTAGACAAAAGCTAGTGGAGAATTGGTTTCCATAATATTCTATTAATCTATTTTCAAACGTACAAAAACGTTTTCAGTTTAAAAAGAACTTTATTATTAAAACGTATATAACTTTTATAAATATCTAGAATCACTTTTGACAACTCATTACTTAACCAGTATAATAAATATAACGATATTTATATTTTATTTCATTAAATATATATAATGATTTAAATTAATATTATATATATTTATATGCGTATTATACATACATAGTTTTTATACTTTTACTATACTTTAACTTTACCTTTACTTTACTTTTACTTTACTTTAACTTTAATAATTCACTTTAATAATTCATACTTTAATAATTCACTTTAATAATTCATACTTTAATAATTCATACTTTAATAATTCACTTTAATAATTCATACTTTAATAATTCACTTTAATAATTCATACTTTAATAATTCACTTTAATAATTCATACTTTAATAATTCACTTTAATAATTCAAAAATCTATTATAAATAGAATTCAATAGGTTTCATTATTTCATAGAAACTTGAAAATATATTTCTCTAAAACTCTCTCAATCGATTATATATATATATATATATATATATATATATATATATATATATATATATATATATATATATATATATATATATATATATATGCTCTGTATTATTTCAAGATATTATTAGTATACATAAAATATTACGACGGAGTGATGTCCGAGTGATTTCAAAATAGTTTTTTTTAAATGAGTCGAAGCTAAGGAAATTATGGGTTATAGCTATGGAGGTGATGGGTATGGTTTATGGGTATGCTCGTGAGGTCAATCTAGTGTTTATCATCTCCGTTGCGTCTACGTACTTTCCTACAATATTGAATCTCAATATTGATACGTGAGCACTCATAACTTAACTTTTATATATCAATAGTGTATCCCTGACTAGTGCTCGAGTATATAGGATTATGCATGCTTGTACATTCGATATTGTCCTTAGATAGGTTTGTTGAATCCTGAATTAGATACATATGCTACTGAGATAGGGTATATGATATGCATGTCATTGGAAAGCTAGCGAAAAATTAAGAACTTTTCATTTAGATATCGAATGGTTTCGATGAACGGATTAGAAGTTATAGTCAACTGAATTTTAGTATTATTGTTAAAATGATTATTATTACTATCGTCGTTATTATTTTAATAGAAATATCATTGTTATTATAAAATATCATTATTACTATTATGTTAGTATTATCATTTTATCATAATACCATTTTTAGTAAATATAAATATTGTTATTTTTTTATAGAATAATAATTATTATTATTACAAAATAATACAACTTTTACTTATTATTATTATGATCAATATTATTTTATCAAATAAATAGGGGATACAAAGATATTTTTCACCACGCGTAATATAATTACATTAATAATACTTACCACTATAGTTTTACGATATTAAGTGAACTTTATAAATTTTACTACTTAAGATATATAAAAGTATATTTTATCATATATAAACGTTAATATAAATTTTTATTAATAAATGACTTTTATTATTATAAAATCTAATAAATATATTTAAATATATAAAATGACTATAGTTAAGTTATATAATAAACACGTATAAATTTTAGAAGTCATTTTGGGTCAAGTTGACTTTTGTTGACTTTTGCATATTAGTCTCGAGCATTAGGATTGTGGAACACTATGACTTGACCAAAAATTGTTAGACAAATATTGACCAACATATAAATATATATAATTAATATAGGTTCGTGAATCCGAGGCCAACCTTGCACTTGTTAAATGACGTTATATGTATTTTTACTACGAAATACAGTATGGTGAGTTTCATTTGCTCCCTTTTATATATATTTTTGGGACTGAGAATACATGCGCTGTTTTTATAAATGTTTTACGAAATAGGCACAAGTACTAAAACTAATTCTACGTGGGTTTAAACCAGAAATATACCCTTAGCTTGGTAACATTAAACTACTTGTCTATGTACGGTAGGCGCGAATCCTAAAGATAGATCTATTGGGCCTGACAAACCCCATCCTGACTATGGGATGCTTTAGTACTTCGAGGTTATTTTAAACATACCTGATCTGGTGTACTTCAGAGGGTAAAACATGAACGTTAAGGCTTGTTACCGGGTGCCTACAACTTATAGAATACTTTTATACACTTACGAATGTACATATATTTATAAACGGAAATCTTGTGGTCTATTAATATATTGAAATGATTGTTATGATAAACCTATGAACTCACCAACCTTTTGGTTGACACTTTAAAGCATGTTTATTCTCAGGTATTAAAGAAATCTTCCGCTGTGCATTAGCTCATTTTAAGGATATTACTTGAAGTCATTCATGGCATATTTTGAAAGACGTTGCATTCGAGTCATTGAGTTCATCAAGATTATTATTATGTCAATTATAGTTGGATGTATTATCAAATGGTGTGCATGCCGTCAACTTTCGTTGTAAAGAAAGTTTGTCTTTTAAAAACGAATGCAATGTTTGTAAAATGTATCATATAGAGGTCAAATACCTCGTGATGTAATCAACTATTGTGAATCGTTTATAATGTATATGAACGGGTCCTTTCACGTCAGTGAAGGCTCGTCCTCCATTGATCCCCGGAATGATGGTACCGTCGAAGCAATACCGCTTCTTCGGCGGGTTGGAGGGTGGCTGTACAGGTGCATCGGGGTCCTCCTCGTCAGAGTCATCATCACAAGAGCCGTCTGTAGATGAATCATCGGATGAAGAATCATCTGAATCATGCGGTGGTGGCTGCACTGGTGGCTGAACTGGCTCTCCTCGAGCGGCCATCATCTGTCTGTACCTAGCGGGTCCGATCGGAATGAGACGTCCATCAGGGGCGCGTCGGCACCAATGGGGATACCGGTTACGGAACGGACCTTCCCCGAACTCCGCGGAAATCACAATCTCACCAGAGCGGGGCTGTGATCCTGAGGGTCCGGGGGCAGATGGAGCTGGAGCTGGAATCTCTAAAGGGTCCTGGGCTCCGCTAGAAGTAACCACTGAGTCAGGCGCCTGACTGCTAGTCCCGAAAGATGAAGCACCGGGGTCACTCGTGGGTAGCGGGATCGGTGTGTCGGCAGTAGCAGCAGGTGGGGTGGCTAACGAGTCTGAACTGCCCAAAATGATAGCAGGTGGAGTATCCGACATCTGAACAAGGAAAAATAAATTTTTCCATGTCAGTAAGTCATAAAGCAAGCACGTATTAGGCCAATAGTTTAAATCATGTATAACAATAAGTAGCATGGCAATAATAACGAATCGTACAGAAGTAGCATGCAATAGAAAGCAAGTAATATCATACAGTAGTGAAATCATGTAGTAGCATACGGCATGCAGCAGTAAAAGTAAGCAGCAGCATGCAGTAAGTTCAGCAGAAACACGTAAACTAGCAAGTTGTAGATTAGTCCTATTAGTGAATCCTACTTGGGTCGGTCTTAGACTCACTAATGCAACCTAATTCCCTACAACCAATGCTCTGATACCAAATGTGATGCCCTGTACAAAACCATCATGTACGAATCATCAACAATAGGATCATTACAAGGTCAAACACTATATGCTATTTCAAAATACGTTTGCATTCAAGATAAAAGGTGACGTCATAACTAACGTCGAATGTTTTACATCGAAAGTATGCTCCTATGAATAGAGCAAAGATAATAGTACGTGACCCTTATGTCATTACAAATCATAGTTCCAAATGTAATTAAGTTTGAATGCAAGATAAAGTAGTTCATGCGGTGATAACACTAGAGCAGCGGATGTCTACGGCAAGACTAGTACACAGCGGAAGCAGCTAACCTTAAGCACCTGAGAAAAACATGCTTAAAAACATCAACACAAAGGTTGGTGAGCTATAGTTTAAGTATAACATTATGTAAGGTAGGCCACGAGATTTCAGTGCTACAAAGAGCGTTTCAAAACAGTATGATAAAGTATATGTTAACCGTGGGCACTTGGTAACTAACTTAATGTTTATACCCCCTGAAAGTACACTTGGCAAGTGCGTATGTTTACGAAGTATTAAACACTCGTTAAATGCTAGCGCGACTAGCCCGAGTGGGGATGTCAAACCCTATGGATCCATATCTAAGATTCGCGTTCAACGGTTCAAAAACCAATGACTAAACGTTACCGAGCTAAAGGGAATGTTTACGCCGTTGTATAACCCACATATATATAAAGTTTAAGTACTCGTGCCTAGTATGTAAAACGTAAAATGCGCATGTATTCTCAGTTCCCAAAATAGTTAAAGTAAAAAGGGATGCTATAACTCACAATGATAAAGTAGCGGTAAAGTATGACTCGGGAAATAAGCAAGTGTGTAGGTCCGGAAAGTCCTCAACCTAAGTCAAATAGTACTAAGTCAGTAAATCGTCCGAATAGGTTTAAAAGTATGTAAATAAGGTCTTAAGGGTCATCATCATTCATCATTTAACAAAAGGTGTAAAGTAAGTTTCGTTCATGAAAAGAGTTTAAAACAAAGGCTGAGTTCGGTCAGTCACCACGGCCTCAATACCTACTTAAATAAGGTGAGACCAGTGACCATGGCTCCGTATATGAGTCCTTTAGTTTTGTTAAAAATCCCAGAAGCAAACTCATCTTCATTTGACCGTGGCGACGGTCTAAGTGCAAGTAGGTCAGAATTTTCAGCACAACGTTAAAAGACATAGTGACGATCGGAGGGCCATAAATCCTAAACCGTAACTCGGATTATGATGAGTCCTAAATGAAAAGTTATCTACTCGAACAGAGATATCTGGAAATCATATTTAAAGTAGCCCAGGTCATACGGGTCAGACACAAAAACAGTAAAACAATAGGTCCGATGGGTTCTTGGTGTTCGATGCTTATCACGGTTCTCATCCTTGATGCATATAGCTTCAAGTGTACAACTTGTTGATGTGTTTGCATCATATTAACCAAGGTTTCACCATCATAACACTTGTGCAAGTCCAATACATGTAGCACAACTCATTTAAGTGTTGCAAGTGTTTTGATGAACCAAAGTTACATCAAAGTCTTAGATTTAACACATTCATGAACTATAAAAGTAATATTAAGTTACAACTTGAAAATAAACTTATAAAATCAAGATCTTAAGTTGTAGAACATAGTTCCTAGTTAGATCTTGAAGATCCTAGACCCAAAAGTCTAGATCTAACATAAGTGTACTAAGTTATAATTAAAGAAAGCTTACTTACATGTTCTTGAACTTTTAAAGTTAACTTTTAGTTCAAGATTAATGAGATCAAAGTTAACTAGTAACACTTGACCAATAACAACCAACAAACATGAAATTAAAGTGCATAATATGAAGAAATAGACTAAGTAAACAAGTAACAAGTCATGGTTGTTCATACTTTAAAGATTCAAACCAAAGTTTTGATCTTTAAGAAGTAGACTTTAAGTTTACTTCATGAATTACAAGTATGACTTTACAACTATGAACTTTAATCTTTCAAAACATTAAAAGTAGAGCATAACTAGAAAGTTTAAGCTCTTGTATGTTCTTGTAAATACAAGATAAATGAAGAATGAAACTAGGTAGTTTGATTCTTGTAATTAGTAAAGAATAACAACAACAACAACAACAAGTAAGTACTTGAACATTAAACAAGAACATGTAACAAAACAACAATGAATAACAAATGATGATGATGATTATGTGTAGCATATGCTACGGTTTTGGCCAAGAAAAGAAAGGAGAAAAGATGTTCATAATACTTACAAGAAAAGAGAGAAGTGTTTGAGGGAAATGAGAGAAAGTTGCAAGTATGTAAGTTGTGTGTGTTTGGAATGAGAGAAATGGTGAAGGATACTAGGAGATATGATAGTAAAATTTGAAACAAAAACCCTCCTTGTACACTACAAGGCCGACAGCCAACATGAGGGAAGGGAGGAAGAGATTGTCCATAAGGTTCTTACATGTATGTGTCATAAAAGATGGATATATGGGGTGTTTGCTTGGGAAGGTGTTGTAAGTATCATGTAACAAGATTCCAAATGCTCTAAACTAACTAGTTACACTTAAATGGACTACTTACATGGAGTAATGGGCTAATAAGTCCACTAAGTCAGTAGGGTGGGCTTATAAGCCCAAGTATGTAGGTAAGTGACAAGTTAAATAAATAAGCCCAAGTTCAAATAAATAATAGTCCAATAAAAGCCCAAGTAATTAACTAATAACCTTAGTTAATTAAAATGATTAATAAACTAATCATGAATGTAAATAATATTCGAAAAATATTATTCGTGAAAGTTTCGTGTGTCACAAAGACGTTTCGGGCAATTAAAGTCAAGTACGGGCAATCATGGCAACATGTAAATGTAATAACATACATTTGTTTAATCACAAATATTAATAATAATAATTATTAATAATTAACGTTGGAAAATCCAGGGTCGTTACACAAAAGGTGTAGATTTGGTTACCTACTCCCATTAAAAAGAAATCCTTTTTAAAACTCCATCGTTAGAAACAAAAGAGTTGGTTTTGTTTTGTTTACCTACTCCCATTACAAAGAAGTCTTAAAAGTATAAAAGGATAAGAAAGTTACACACTTGCATTATGTGAATAAGTAAGAATCATTTTAATAACACACAGATTGTTTTGAGTGTTGCTCAAATCGAGCAAAGAGCCACGAAATATTTAATTTACTTTTCAACAATATAAGCAATATTTGATATTGTTTCTGGTTATACGGACTAGCATCCGATTGGTGTTGCTTGACGTGCTGTGTGAATCAACCCTAGAGATATTCATACACTTTGAATATATGTTTCAACCTAGACATGGAGAGTTCTTTCTACCGCTCTTGCATCGCTCACTAATGGTATATCTAAACTCCTCTTTGTGAATTTATTAGTTGACAATTATTAGTGGTGTAATTGGATCTTGTTGGGATCGTTAATCGTGTGAATGTTTTACCTGAAAGTTTATAATAAAATAAACGATGTTTATTTTTAAAGTTAATAAAAGATGTTTATTTTTCATGTTCCGCTACGTTTATAAAATTTAAAAGTACACACGGTTTTCCATCAGTGGTATCCGAGCCGCTTTTACACCATTTTAATTGTCTTGTGACTATTCTTTAGATTTAGCTTTGTGGTGTATTGGTGAAAGTCGAAACCTTTTTGTTTTTTAAAGTCAACACGGTTGATTTAGACTTAACCTAATGACGTGTGACGACCCGAAAATTTTTGACCAAATTTAAACTTAATCTTTATATGTTTTCGACACGATAAGCAAAGTCTGTAATGTTGAGTCTCAAAACTTTTGAAATAGTTTACATGAATGCATTGACCTTCGACTACTCTCGACGATTCACGAACAATTAATTGTAAATAGATATGTGTGTATGTATATATAAATAATAATTTGAAATATAATTTGAAGTATTATATGTTGTTGTTATTAAAAATTAATAAAATAAAAAAAGGATATTATAATAATTTTTATTTAAAATATATCTTTATATATAAATAATGTATAATAAAAATAAATATTAAATGATTGTGATGCTCGTTTGATGTTCCGATTAATATTAAACAAGTTAAATTCGAACTTATGTGATTTTAAAATAAACGGTGATCCGAAAATGAGTTCTATAAATTTTAGGCTTATTAAAGATAAATTTAGGAACCATTTGTTGAATTTTAAAACTTTTCATATTTTACTTGGGATTGAGAGTGAATAATTAATGTAATTTTTATTTAATAGTTAATGCTTGAATTTTATATAATAATGACCAAAATAAATAAATATAATTAATTTAAAAATATAGGATTTTTCTAAGGACTTTTATCTGCCACTGAATTAATCAACGGGGCACGATATAACATCCCGTGAAAACTGTCGGTAGAATAAATCCAACATAAATGGATGCTAAAATTCTTTCTCACCTTTTATTTAACTTTTTAATATAATAATACTATTATAATTACATACATCGAATATGATCATATAATCCACACTACACAACATAAACCTTTCAATCCTACTATAGCTTCCTTGTTTATTACTATGTTTGGCTTTTCATTATGCAAGAATCCGATGCAATGATGATATGATACTGTGCAGAAATTTGTTTTACACAAACTTAAATTAATATATATACATTACAGTCACATACATAGAAGTATTAGCAACCTTAGACCCATTTTCACCCATTCCTTTTCACCATCACCATGTTTAACTACTTGCTATTGTTTTCGGCTTCGGTTTCTGTCCAAAACCAACAACCAAAACATCACCACCACCACACGCTACATGCAACTGCTGATATTTTTTTTAGACCACATCACAAACACAACAAACCCGCCTTTCTACTTTTAATTTTGACTGCTGCCTTCTATAACCAAACAACCACCACATCCGTCATCTTAAAGTCACCCATGTAACCTTCTCAAACCCATCAAAACCAACTCAAGGTTATCACCAAGCAAATTCATTTGTTGCTGTCCGAGTTCTTGTACAACCATGAACATCTCAGCACTCTAACACTGCTCGATATAATTCTGTTATTATTGCTACTATAATCTTATCCTCTTTCACTGCTTCCATTCCCTTTCGTTGAACCGCAACCACCATTACAATCATCAAGAAACCCTGCTATTGTGCTGTTGCTATGCTATACTTTCTGCTATCATTCGAAAACCTTCACAACCATTAAAATTAAGAATACTGCTGCTACATAACAGGTTTCATATGACTATTTCAATTGAAAAAGCTGTTACTACAGTTATACTGTCCGGTATCTTTTATTTCGAGTTCAAATAGAAACCAAGCACCATCGTTATGCTATTAACATGCTGCTGCTACACCTGCAAACCATCAAACTAATTTCTAATGTTAAGACATGAATCAAACCATAAAACCATCGAATACTATTACATGAATCGAACCTGTTTACAATTCAATACTCAAATCCTTCATACCCAAACAAAACAGATAAATAATGTATCGATTAATAAAATATGTTGAACGTTGATGGCTAATAAAAAAAGATATACTTATATAAATAGGTAAATAAATAAATGATCACCATCTATCGTTCTGTTTTCTGGTTCAACGCAAGACCACATTCAATACCCTTATCAAACCTGTAACCCTTCGACTATTGTTACTCAAATTCAATAATTACTACTGCTTCGTTCCCATTTTGATCACTATTCGAACACCACTGATCTTCAACATATTTATTAACCACTGTCATCAAACACACCAAGAACACCCTTATTTGATGCTTTAGTTAGATCAGATAAAAGTACAAGATATATATAAGGGATTTAGGGAATTAATAGAATATAGAGGAATCGATCACTTACCTGATCTATTGATGAATCAATGATCTCGTTGATCGATTTATTGTTGCTACAACTTCCTATTACTCAATTACTGAGATTAATTGAGTTCCTGTACCTGCTACAGTTGACGACCGGGATCCCAAAACTGAAACTTTTGATGGCTACTGTGAAGTGTCGATAAAAACATTTATGATCGGATTGATGATTTTTCGATCAATTATTGAACCTCCGGATGATTTGAATCGGGTACCAGGTGCTTTAAATCGATCTGTCTGTGATTTAGGGTTAAGGACTTATATCGTGTCACATTTGGCCACCATGTCTTACTTTCAATTGGGCTGTAAGATCTAGCCTCTCCATGTTGGGCCGAGATCCATATTTGGTTATCTAATTGGACCGATAGTTATAACATTGAGGGGAGTTGCAAAGAATACAGAAAAATAGAATGGATTGTTTGGTTAGGGTTGTTGTCCGAAAAGCGAGAGGTCGTGGGTTCGAGCCCGAGCTATGGCATTTATTTCTTTTTAAGCTGTTAAGGTAGTCTTCTTTTATTTTAATTATTATTATTACTATTATTATTATTATTATTATTATTATTATTATTATTATTATTATTATTATTATTATTATTATTATTATTATTATTATTATTATTATTATTATTATCATTATTATTATTATTATTATTATTATTATTATTATTATTATTATTATTATTATTATTATTATTATTATTATTTATTATTATTATTAAAAGTAATATTAAAATTATCATTTTTCTATCATTATTATTATTAAAAGAATTATTTTTATCATCATTATTATTATTATTATAATTAGTATTAGTATTAATCATTATTAGTAAAAGTATTATTATTTTAGGTATTATAGATATTATAGATATTATTATTATTATTATTATTATTATTATTATTATTATTATTATTATTATTATTATCATTCTTATTATTAAAAGTATTAAAATTATCATTTTTATTAAAATAAACATTTTTAATAAGATTACCTTTATTATTAAAACTATCATTGTTAATATCATTAATAGAATCATTACTATTATTATCATTATTATTATTACTACAAATAAAATGACCAGTATTATTATCAAAATTAATATTGTCATTATTAAATCTAATTATTATTATTAACACTATTTTAGTATTATTAAGGTCATTATTTTAACCAACCAAAAGTTATTTATATAAAAATATATCAAATACATATATAATAACTATATATATATTACATTACTATTTTAAATAAATAATTAATATATACAAACGGGTTTGATTCTTATTACTCGTTAATTATATGTGTTAATATATATAATTGACATAGGTTTGTGAATCCGAGGCCAACCCTATACTTGTTCAATGACGTTATATGTATTTTTACTACAAAATACAGTATGGTGAGTTTCATTACTCCCTTTTTAAATGCTTTTGCAATATATATTTTTGGGACTGAGAATACATGCGCTTTTATAAATGTTTTACGAAATAGACACAAGTAATCGAAACTACATTATATGGTTGAATGATCGAAGCCGAATATGCCCCTTTTTGCTTGGTAGCCTAAGAATTAGGGAACATCACTAATTTTGAGAATTAGTGCACGCCTAATGGACGCAAATCCTAAAGATAGATCTATTGGCCCTAACGAACCCCATCCAAAGTACCGGATGCTTTAGTAATTCGAATTCATTTTTATCATGTCTGAAGGATTTCCCGGAATGATAGGGGATATTCTTATATGCATCTTGTTAATGTCGGTTACCAGGTGTTCAATCCATATGAATGATTTTTGTCTCTATGCATGGGACGTATATTTATGAGAAATGGAAATGAAAATCTTGTGGTCTATTAAAATGATGGAAATGATTATTTATGTTAAACTAATGAACTCACCAACCTTTTGGTTGACACTTTAAAGCATGTTTATTCTCAGGTATTAAAGAAATCTTCCGCTGTGCATTAGCTCATTTTAAGGATATTACTTGGAGTCATTCATGGCATATTTTGAAAGACGTTGCATTCGAGTCGTTGAGTTCAGTAAACATTATGATTAAGTAAATGACAGATTAGATCATTTACAGATGGATATTATGAAATGGTATGCATGCCTGTCAACTTTCGATGTAATGAAAGTTTGTCTTTTAAAACGAATGCAATGTTTGTAAAATGTATCATATAGAGGTCAAATACCTCGCGATGTAATCATATGTTATTGTATTCGTTCTTATGGATTAGGACGGGTCTTTACATGTGGTATCAGAGCGGTGGTCTTAGCAAACCAGGTCTGCATTAGTGTGTCTAACTGATAAGTCATTAGGATGCATTAGTGAGTCTGGACTTCGACCGTGTCTGCATGTGAAAAGTTTTGCTTATCATTTAGTGTCAAAAATTATTTGCTTATCATCCTTAAAGTCTAGACACGTCTTACTGCTTCTATTGCATAGACAGTGTATAGATAAATTCATATCTTAGCGTATCTGTTATTGTTACCTTTGCCTGACAGCTTCCGTAGATTCCTCCGTAACTTATGGGATTTTAGGATTATATATGCATATGTAAACTATGTATTGCAGGGTACTAATCTACATCCTATAATCTATTTCTTATCGAAAATCCTTCATCTGATCGTACGAGATGAATCCCTCAACCAGTTCGAGTCCCTCAGATTCTGATAGCTATTCCGATAGTTATTCCGACAGCTATTTCGACATGGATATTCACCTAAGCTCCGGAAGCAGCTTCACCAGAATGAATCAACCAATCAGCCATCCCCAATTCATCTGATGGGTTCGTAGTCTACTTAATCATTGGAGACAAGAAGAAACGATCCCTTTCATCCACCATATTGTCCTCTGGGCGAAGAACCTGAAGCATTCACGGGCGAAACACCATTTTTCTCTCATTTCTAGAATATCTCACAACGATCACATAATTTCTACAATTCTAAACCTTATTCATTCATTTGTTCAAATCGCCAATCATTCCGGGGTAACCAAAGAAGTCAACGAGCTTCGTGCTCGAGTAATCAATGTGGAAAATATGGTGCGAAACATACCAGCTTCAGCAACATCACCAGCACCAGTAGTACCACCAACAGCAACATCCGCATCCCACACCTCGACATCACAATCTGTACCTCGAGCATCAACGTTGTACGCATCATAGATACCAAGGAGTACCAATAACAATGAACGATGAAGTATTGATCTATAACTTCATTAATATTCTGCGAAGAATATGTGGTTCCTAATAGGTTTAGAGATTACTTATTCTAGCTCAAACTGAAAAAGCAAATGAGTTTAATATCATATTAACTCATTAAATCCATGATTACATCTGAAGAAAATATATATGTATATATGTTTTCATAAAGATTGTAATTAAAAATTCTTTTGTACAAACTGTTAATGGTGAAAATATTTTAACGGGTAGGTAATACCCGAGGAATATTTAGATTTCACATTAATAAGATACATTGTACATTCTTCGAATCTGATTCAACAGTCATTTACTATCCTACTTACATCGACATATATACGAATCCGTTCACCGCAGAATAACCATTTTCTTTCAATTTCATATTTGAATTTTAACCTATCAGAATCCAACAAGTGGTATAATGAAGAAAACATTGACAAAATAAAATTTGTTAGAACCAAAAAAATTAACTATGGGAAATTCAGTTAAGAATCCACGCTAACAAAATCCTAGCTAACTGTTCCTAGCTAACTGTTAATTCCTTATTGTACATTTTAATTTTCCCAATTTATTTATCGCATTTTAATTCTCGTAATTTTATTTATCGTCATTTAATTTCTGTTATTTACTTTACACACTTTAAATATCGGGACACGTATACAAAGTTTTGACATATCATATCGACGCATCTATATATATTATTTGGAATAACCATAGACACTCTATATGCTGTAATGCACGAGTTCGCTATACAGGATTGAGGTTGATTCTTAAATAATATATATACTTTGAGTTGTGATCGAGTCTGAGACATGTACACGGGTCACGATACGTATTAATTAATTCAAATATCATAAACTATATATGAATTATTGAATTAGTAACTGTGGACTGCTAACTATGGACTACTAATATTGGACAATTAAAATGAATAAAATATTGATTATAACATATGAAACTAAACATTTCTTCAAATTTACCACTTGATTTCATCTTAAACCTTATTTGTATCTTGACGATTACAATCTGCATTCAAACCTTTCATAATTCTTGAAAATACCTTAATCGAGATGATGAACCAACCGTACTTCATCTACGGAAGAAAAGATTGATACATATAGTCATGCACCTGAAAACACTCGGAACCTGAGTAAACGTTTAACACGTATCTGTGCTAGCTCCTTTGGCATTGTTATTACCGAAAATAACATTGCAATTCATTTTAAAATTAGTCAATTTTGTCACAGCTCCAGCAAATCAACTTCAAGTTTTCATTCGAATAAACCTTATTATTAAGATTACCCCATCATCATCGTTACCGGAGAATCGTTTATATTCCACCACATTAGCAGTAAACTTACCAGCAACTTCATTACTCATTAACTTAAGTCACTCCGAAGAACTATTATATTCGTTCATTAAAACCCTATCATATACTCATTCGCGTTTTGTAACGATAATTGCTGTACCAGTTATCGAGAATCAGCAATCAGCATTTTGAAATCTCGTAGCATGTCTACATCAACAGTTATAGGTATACATATAACATTTATCTCTTAGAATTATGATCTTCCACTCCGAAATTCTGAAAAGCACACAGTCTACGAATCAATACTTTGAACTTTGAAAAAGCTGAACGAAGCAGCAAAAATTGTACACAACCGAAACAGTCAAAAGTTTGATGATAAAGAATGGAGTGATGGAAACACTCAATGAAAAATTTGTACTGAAAAACGGATTGAGCAAACCATAAAGGAGACTCTGAACGAATCACAAGGACTAAACTTGTACATAAAGAATCCAGATGATTCTGTTTCTGATGAAATCTCTAGCGAATACCTTGCTCCTAGCTCTAAATCTTTACGGACAAATCTTCTTTAATATCCTTCGATATTAGAAATTCTAAGATATCATCGTATCTTTCATTATAAATATCCTCGCTATTTCTGAGGATATTTTCATTACTATTCTTATCTGAAATCAATTATCTCTTCGCGATATCAGTGTTACATCAGAAAGGAAACTGTTTTAGTTTCTAAATTCTGAAAAATAAAATTTAAAATATGAATGTTTTTGAAGTAATGTTGGGAACTGAAGCATGAGTTAGTATAATATAATGACACTTGATTAACGTGATTATATTACAGTAAGTCATGCTGAGTTTCTAATGGAACGTGATGATTCACAGACCCTACCGTCATCATGTGCCATGTTACACGACTCTTACATTCTATCTAATATATAAACATATCAAGAACATAATTTCTTGATATTTCTATCTTTTCTCTTGAATTCTGGTAAGTTAACCAATCAAGATCGTGCTATTACAATCTCTTTCTTAGAACATTAGTTATGTTCATTCGAACTTCATACCTACGAATTACGAACCATTATTTGCTTGACTTAAAGTCGGGAAGAGAAAACAAAAGGATGGAACTCCAAAAATATAAAGGAAACAAAGAGGGTGAATTTATAGTGAAATATCCGACAGAGCAATCAAGACAGATTATCGCATTTAACCAAAGAGGATTCTAATTTTCTTAATTTCTGAAGAATCAAATCTTATAAAGATTTCGAAGATTTTCTTTAAATCCCTTGAATTCTGGAATTCAACCAATACTATGTCAATAGTTAATACGAATCTTTATTTCCTCATTTCACTATTTTGTGATAGCCTCACCCCTACTCTTCGAGTAATCGAATTATCTTATCCATATTATTCAACAGTAATAAAACTCAATTTATCAACTCATATTCGTCATGAAAATATTTTTATTGTTAGTCATGACAACCTCACTCAAATTTTGGGACGAAATTTCTTTAACGGGTAGGTACTGTGATGACCCGGAAATTTTCGACCAAATTTAAACTTAATCTTTATATGTTTCCGATATGATAAGCAAAGTCTGTAATGTTAAGTCTCAAAACTTTTGAAACAGTTTACATGAATGCATTGAACTTCGACTGCTCTCGACAATTCCCGAACAATTAATTGTAAATAGATATGTGTGTATGTATATATAAATAATAATTCAAAATATAATTTGAAGTATTATATGTTGTTGTTATTAAAAATTAACAAAATAAAAAAAGGTTATTATAATAATTTTTATTTAAAATATATCTTTATATATAAATAATGTATATTAAAAATAAATATTAAATGATTGTGATACTCGTTTGATGTTTCAATTAATATTAAATAAGTTAAATTCGAACTTATGTGATTTTAAAATAAACGGTGATCCAAAAATGATTTCTATAAATTTTACGCTTATTAAAGATATATTTAGGAACCATTTGTTGAATTTTAAAACTTTTCATATTTTACTTGGGATTGGGAGTGAATAATTAATGTAATTTTTATTTAATAGTTAATGCTCGAATTTTATATCATAATGACCAAAATAAATAAATATAATTAATTTAAAAATATAGGATTTTTTTTGAGGACTTTTATCCGCCACTGAATTAATCAACGGGGCACGATATAACATCCCGTGAAAACTGTCGGTAGAATAAATCCAACATAAATGGATGCTAAAATTCTTTCTCACCTTTTATTTAACTTTTTAATATAATAATACTATTATAATTGCATACATCGAATATGATCATATAATCCACACTACACAACATAAACCTTTCAATCCTACTATAGCTTCCTTGTTTAATACTATGTTTGGCTTTTCATTATGCAAGAATCCGATGCAATGATGATATGATACTGTGCTGAAATTTGTTTTACACAAACTTAAATTAATATATATACATTACATTCACATACATAGAAGTATTAGCAACCTTACACCCATTTCGACCCATTCCTTTTCACCATCACCATGTTTAACTACTTGCTATTGTTTTCGGCTTCGGTTTCTGTCCAAAACCAACAACCAAAACATCACAACCACCACACGCTACATGCTACTGCTGATATTTTTTTTAGACCACATCACAAACATAACAAACCCACCTTTCTACTTTTAATTTTGACTGCTGCCTACTATCACCAAACAACCACCATATCCGTCACCTTAAAGTCACCCATGTAACCTTCTCAAACCCATCAAAACCAACTCAAGGTTATCACCAAACAAATTCATTTGTTGCTGTCCGAGTTCTTGTACAACCATGAACATCTCAGCACTGTAACACTGCTCGATATAATTCTGTTATTATTGCTACTATAATGTTATCCTCTTTTACTGCTGCCATTCCCTTTCGTTGAACCACAACCACCATTACAATCATCAAGAAACCCTGCTATTGAGCTGCTACTATGCTATACTTTCTGCTATCATTCAAAAACCTTCACAACCATTAAAATTAAGAATACTGCTGCTGCATACCAGGTTTCATATGACTATTTCAATTGAAAAGGCTGTTACTACAGTTATACTGTCTGGTACCTTTTATTTTGAGTTCAAACAGAAACCAAGCACCATCATTATGCTATTAACATGCTGCTGCTACACCTGCAAACCATCAAACTAATTTCTAATGTTAAGGCATGAATCAAACCATAAAACCATCGAATATTATTACATGAATCGAACCTATTTACAATTCAATACTCAAATCCTTCATACCCAAACCAAACAGATAAATAATGTATCGATTAATAACATAGGTTGAACGTTGATGGCTAATAAAAAAAGATATACTTATATAAATAGGTAAATAAATAAATGATCACCATCTACCGTTCTGCTTTCTGGTTCAACGCAAGACCACATTCATTACCCTTATCAAACCTGTAACCCTTCGACTATTGTTACTCAAATTCAATAATTACTATTGCTTCGTTCCCATTTTGATCACTATTCGAACACCACTGATCTTCAACATATTTATTAACCACTATCATAAAACACACCAAGAACACCCTTATTTGATGCTTTAGTTAGATCAGATAAAAGTACAAGATATATATAAGGGATTTAGGGAATTAATAGAATATAGAGGAATCGATCACTTACCTGATCTATTGATGAATCAATGATCTCGTTAATCAATTTATTGTTGCCACAACTTCCTATTACTCAATTACTGAGATTAATTGAGTTCCTGCACCTGCTACTGTTGACGACCGGGATCCCAAAACTGAAACTTTTGATGGCTACTGTGAAGTGTCGATAAAAACATTTATGATCGGATTGATGATTTTTTGATCAATTATTGAACCTCCGGATGATTTGAATCGGTTACCAGATGCTTTGAATTGATCTGTCTATGATTTAGGGTTAAGGACTTATATCGTGTCATATTTGGCCACCATGTCTTACTTTCAATTGGGACGTAAGATCTAGCTTCTCCATGTTGGGCCGAGATCCATATTTGGTTATCTAATTGGACCGATAGTTATAACATTGAGGGGAGTTACAAAGAATACATAAAAACAGAATGGATTGTTTGGTTAGGGTTGTTGTCCGGAAAGCGAGAGGTCGTGGGTTCGAGCCCGGGCTATGGCATTTATTTCTTTTTAAGCTGTTAAGGTAGTCTTCTTTTATTTTAATTATTATTATTACTATTATTATTATTATTATTATTATTATTATTATTATTATTATTATTATTATTATTATTATTATTATTATTATTATTATTATTATAAAAAGTAATATTAAAATTATCATTTTTCTATCATTATTATTATTAAAAGAATTATTTTTATCATCATTATTATTATTATTATAATTATAATTAGTATTAGTATTAATCATTATTAGTAAAAGTATTATTATTGTAGGTATTATAGATATTATTATTATTATTATTATCATTCTTATTATTAAAAGTATTAAAATTATCATTTTTATTAAAATAAACATTTTTAATAAGATTACCTTTATTATTAAAACTATCATTGTTAATATCATTAATAGAATCATTACTATTATTATCATTATTATTATTACTACAAATAAAATGACCAGTATTATTATCAAAATTAATATTATGATTATTAAATCTAATTATTATTATTAACACTATTTTAGTATTATTAAGGTCATTATTTTAACCAATCAAAAGTTATTTATATAAAAATATATCAAATACATATATAATAACTACATATATATTACATTACTATTTTAAATAAATAATTAATATATACAAACGGGTTTGATTCTTATTACATGTTAATTATATGTGTTAATATATATAATTGAAATAGGTTCGTGAATCCGAGGCCAACCCTATACTTGTTCAATGACGTTATATGTATTTTTACTACAAAATACAGTATGGTGAGTTTCATTACTCCTTTTTTAAATGCTTTTGCAATATATATTTTTGGGACTGAGAATACATGCGCTTTTATAAATGTTTTACGAAATAGACACAAGTAATCGAAACTACATTATATGGTTGAATGATCGAAGCCGAATATGCCCCTTTTTGCTTGGTAGCTTAAGAATTAGAGAACATCACTAATTTTGAGAATTAGTGCACGCCTAATTGAAGTGAATCCTAAAGATATATCTATTGGGCCTAACGAACCCCATCCAAAGTACCGGATGCTTTAGTACTTCGAATTCGTTTTTATCATGTCCGAAGGATTTCCCGGAATGATAGGGGATATTCTTATATGCATCTTGTTAATGTCGGTTACCAGGTGTTCAATCCATATGAATGATTTTTGTCTCTATGTGAAATGTCCCGTTCTTATTGATTAAAAACGTTCCATATTAATTGATTTCGTTGCGAGGTTTTGACCTCTATATGAGACGTTTTTCAAAGACTGCATTCATTTTAAAACAAATCATAACCTTTATTTCATCAATAAAGGTTTAAAAAAACTTTACGTAGATTATCAAATAATGATAATCTAAAATATCCTGTTTACACACGACCATTACATAATGGTTTACAATACAAATATGTTACAACAAAATAAGTTTCTTGAATGCAGTTTTTACACAATATCATACAAGCATGGACTCCAAATCTCGTCCTTATTTAAGTATGCGACAGCGGAAGCTCTTAATAATCACCTGAGAATAAACATGCTTAAAACGTCAACAAAAATGTTGGTGAGTTATAGGTTTAACCTATATATATCAAATCATAATAATAGACCACAAGATTTCATATTTCAATACACATCCCATACATAGAGATAAAAATCATTCATATGTACCTAGTAAGACGTTGTTATAACAATAATCGTTATATATATCGTTTTCGAGTTTCTTCAATTAATAGTCTCATTTTTATGTATATAACTCATTGTTAAAATACCTAATGAGATACATACTTATAATAAAAATATGTTAACTATATATATAACCATATATATGTCATCGTATAGTTTTTACAAGTTTTAGCGTTCGTGAATCACCGGTCAACTTGGGTGGTCAATTGTCTATATGAAACATATTTCAATTAATCATGTCTTAACAAGTTTGATTGCTTAACATGTTGGAAACATTTAATCATGTAAATATCAATCTCAATTAATATATATAAACATGGAAAAGTTCGGGTCACTACAGTACCTACCCGTTAAATAAATTTCGTCCCGAAATTTTAAGCTGTTGAAGGTGTTGACGAATCTTCTGGAAATAGATGCGGGTATTTCTTCTTCATCTGATCTTCACGCTCCCAGGTGAACTCGGGTCCTCTACGAGCATTCCATCGAACCTAAACAATTGGTATCTTGTTTTGCTTAAGTCTTTTAACCTCACGATCCATTATTTCGACGGGTTCTTCGATGAATTGAAGTTTTTCGTTGATTTGGATTTCATCTAACGGAATAGTGAGATCTTCTTTAGCAAAACATTTCTTCAAATTCGAGACGTGGAAAGTGTTATGTACAGCCGCGAGTTGTTGAGGTAACTCAAGTCGGTAAGCTACTGGTCCGACACGATCAATAATCTTGAATGGTCCAATATACCTTGGATTTAATTTCCCTCGTTTACCAAATCGAACAACGCCTTTCCAAGGTGCAACTTTAAGCATGACCATCTCTCTAATTTCAAATTCTATATCTTTTCTTTTAATGTCAGCGTAGCTCTTTTGTCGACTTTGGGCGGTTTTCAACCGTTGTTGAATTTGGATGATCTTCTCGGTAGTTTCTTGTATAATCTCCGGACCCGTAATCTGTCTATCCCCCACTTCACTCCAACAAATCGGAGACCTGCACTTTCTACCATAAAGTGCTTCAAACGGCGCCATCTCAATGCTTGAATGGTAACTGTTGTTGTAGGAAAATTCTGCTAACGGTAGATGTCGATCCCAACTGTTTCCGAAATCAATAACACATGCTCGTAGCATGTCTTCAAGTGTTTGTATCATCCTTTCGCTCTGCCCATCAGTTTGTGGATGATAGGCAGTACTCATGTCTAGACGAGTTCCTAATGCTTGCTGTAATGTCTGCCAGAATCTTAAAATAAATCTGCCATCCCTATCAGAGATAATAGAGATTGGTATTCCATGTCTGGAGACGACTTCCTTCAAATACAGTCGTGCTAACTTCTCCATCTTGTCATCTTCTCTTATTGGCAGGAAGTGTGCTGATTTGGTGAGACGATCAACTATTACCCAAATAGTATCAAAACCACTTGCAGTCCTTGGCAATTTAGTGATGAAATCCATGGTAATGTTTTCCCATTTCCATTCCGGGATTTCGGGTTGTTGAAGTAGACCTGATGGTTTCTGATGCTCAGCTTTGACCTTAGAACACGTCAAACATTCTCCTACGTATTTAGCAACATCGGCTTTCATACCCGGCCACCAAAAATGTTTCTTGAGATCCTTGTACATCTTCCCCGTTCCAGGATGTATTGAGTATCTGGTTTTATGAGCTTCTCTAAATACCATTTCTCTCATATCTCCAAATTTTGGTACCCAAATCCTTTCAGCCCTATACCGGGTTTCGTCTTCCCGAATATTAAGATGTTTCTCCGATCCTTTGGGTATTTCATCCTTTAAATTTCCCTCTTTTAAAACTCCTTGTTGCGCCTCCTTTATTTGAGTAGTAAGGTTATTATGAATCATTATATTCATAGATTTTACTCGAATGGGTTCTCTGTCCTTCCTGCTCAAGGCATCGGCTACCACATTTGCCTTCCCCGGGTGGTAACGAATCTCAAAGTCGTAATAATTCAATAATTCAATCCACCTACGCTGCCTCATATTCAGTTGTTTCTGATTAAATATGTGTTGAAGACTTTTGTGGTCGGTATATATAATACTTTTGACCCCATATAAGTAGTGCCTCCAAGTCTTTAATGCAAAAACAACCGCGCCTAATTCCAAATCATGCGTCGTATAGTTTTGTTCGTGAATCTTCAATTGTCTAGACGCATAAGCAATCACCTTCGTTCGTTGCATTAATACACAACTGAGACCTTGCTTTGATGCGTCACAATAAATCACAAAATCATCATTCCCTTCAGGCAATGACAATATAGGTGCCGTAGTTAGCTTTTTCTTCAATAACTGAAACGCTTTCTCTTGTTCATCATTCCATTCAAATTTCTTCCCTTTATGCGTTAATGCAGTCAAGGGTTCTGCTATTCTGGAAAAGTCTTGGATGAACCTTCTGTAGTAACCAGCTAGTCCTAAAAACTGGCGTATGTGTTTCGGAGTTTTCGGGGTTTCCCACTTTTCAACAGTTTCTATCTTTGCCGGATCCACCTTAATACCTTCTTTGTTCACTATGTGACCGAGGAATTGAACTTCTTCCAACCAAAATGCACACTTTGAAAACTTAGCGTACAATTCTTCCTTCCTCAATACTTCTAACACCTTTCTCAAATGTTCACCGTGTTCTTGGTCATTCTTTGAGTAAATAAGTATGTCATCAATGAAAACAATGACAAACTTGTCAAGGTATGGTCCACACACTCGGTTCATAAGGTCCATGAACACAGCTGGTGCATTAGTTAAACCAAACGGCATGACCATAAACTCGTAATGATCGTAACATGTTCTGAAAGCAGTCTTTGGAATATCATCTTCTTTCACCCGTATTTGATGATACCCGGAACGTAAGTCAATCTTTGAATAAACAGACGAGCCTTGTAGTTGATCAAATAAGTCGTCGATTCTCGGTAGTGGGTAGCGGTTCTTGATGGTAAGTTTGTTCAACTCTCGGTAGTCGATACACAACCTGAATGTACCATCTTTCTTCTTGACAAACAAAACAGGAGCTCCCCACGGTGATGTGCTTGGTCGAATGAAACCACGCTCTAAAAGTTCGTGTAATTGGCTTTGCAGTTCTTTCATCTCGCTGGGTGCGAGTCTGTAAGGAGCACGAGCTATTGGTGCAGCTCCTGGTACAAGATCTATTTGAAATTCAACGGATCGATGTGGGGGTAATCCCGGTAATTCTTTCGGAAATACATCGGGAAATTCTTTTGCAATGGGAACATCATTGATGCTCTTTTCTTCAGTTTGTACTTTCTCGACGTGTGCTAGAACAGCATAGCAACCTTTTCTTATTAGTTTTTGTGCCTTCAAATTACTAATAAGATGTAGCTTCGTGTTGCCCTTTTCTCTGTACACCATTAAGGGTTTTCCTTTTTCTCGTATAATGCGAATTGCATTTTTGTAACAGACGATCTCTGCTTTCACTTCTTTCAACCAGTCCATACCGATTATCACATCAAAACTCCCTAACTCTACTGGTATCAAATCAATCTTAAATGTTTCACTAACCAGTTTAATTTCTCGATTCCGACATATATTATCTGCTGAAATTAATTTACCATTTGCTAATTCGAGTAAAAATTTACTATCCAAAGGCGTCAATGGACAACTTAATTTAGCACAAAAATCTCTACTCATATAGCTTCTATCCGCACCCGAATCAAATAAAACGTAAGCAGATTTATTGTCAATAAGAAACGTACCCGTAACAAGCTCCGGGTCTTCCTGTGCCTCTGCCGCATTAATATTGAAAACTCTTCTGCGGCCTTGTCCATTCGTGTTCTCCTGGTTCGGGCAATTTCTAATAATGTGGCCCGGTTTTCCACATTTATAACAAACTACATTGGCATAACTTGCTCCGACACTACCTGCTCCGCCATTACTCGTTCCGACACCATTTGTTCCTTTCGTTCTATTAACCCCTGGTCCGTAGACCTCACACTTCACCGCGCTATGACCATTTCTTTTACACTTGTTGCAAAATTTGGTGCAGAACCCCGAGTGATACTTTTCACACCTTTGGCATAGCTGCTTCTGATTGTTGTTGTTGTTGCGGTTATTATTGTTGTTAGGATGATTGTTGTAGTTGCTGTTGCTGTTGTTGTTGTTGTTGTTGTTGTTGGGCTGTTTGTTGTAGTTGATTGATGTTGCGATTGTTGGGATAATTGTTGCGATTATTGTTGTAATTGCTGTTGTTGTTGTATTGGTGATTCTTATCACCGTTTTCCTCCCACTTTCTTTTGACTTGCTTCACATTGGCCTCTTCAGCAGTCTGTTCTTTAATTCTTTCTTCAATCTGCTTCACTAGTTTGTGAGCCATTCTACATGCCTGTTGTATAGAGGCGGGCTCGTGTGAACTTATATCTTCTTGGATTCTTTCCGGTAATCCTTTCACAAATGCGTCGATCTTCTCTTCCTCATCTTCGAATGCTCCCGGACACAATAGGCACAATTCTGTGAATCGTCTTTCGTACGTGGTAATATCAAATCCTTGGGTTCGTAACCCTCTAAGTTCTGTCTTGAGCTTATTGACCTCCGTTCTGGGACGGTACTTCTCGTTCATCAAGTACTTGAATGCTGACCACGGTAGTGCGTACGCATCGTCTTGTCCCACTTGCTCTAGATAGGTATTCCACCATGTTAACGCAGAACGTGTGAAGGTATGCGTAGCGTACTTCACTTTGTCCTCTTCAGTACACTTACTTATGGCAAACACCGATTCGACCTTCTCGGTCCACCGTTTCAATCCGATCGGTCCTTCGGTTCCATCAAATTCCAAAGGTTTGCAGGCAGTGAATTCTTTGTAGGTGCATCCTACACGATTTCCTGTACTGCTAGATCCAAGGTTATTGTTGGTATGTAGTGCAGCCTGTACTGCGGCTATGTTTGAAGCTAGAAAAGTACGGAATTCCTCTTCATTCATATTCACGGTGTGTCGAGTAGTCGGTGCCATTTCCTTCAAAATAGTCAAATGGAACAAGTTAATCATACAGAATATTAAGAGTAGTTAATAGTATTTCGTAGCATAATATGAACTCATTTATAAAAGCTTTTTCTTCATATTAGCGTTTTATAAGTTTAAATTCGGGTAGTACCTACCCGTTAAGTTCATACTTAGTAGCTAATATACAATTCAACTACTACAATTCTATATGAAAAACTGATTATAATAATATTTCGCGTTCAAACTTTTATACAATATTTTACAAACTTACAATACCGCTTATTTTACATAAAGCATGAAATATAGCACACAATAACTTTGATACAAGATAGTTGTGAAGATAATTCTAGCTAGTACACAAGTCGTTCAGCAAAGGCAATAAAGACACGTAATTCATATGTCCAGAAACAAGTCATGCATTCTGGTTTTACTAGGACTACTTCCCATCCTTGGTCTTGTGGAACATAACCGTTATGGCCGTTGATAAGACAGCGTGTTGTAACGTCGTCAAAGGGACGAGGGTTACGTAATGTCCAACAGTCCCGTAATAATCTAAAAACCTCATTTCTTACCCCAATTACCGACTCCGTCACTTGTGGAAACGTTTTGTTTAATAGTTGTAGCCCGATGTTCATGTTCTCACTTTGGTGAGAAGCGAACATTACTAATCCGTAAGCATAACATGCTTCTTTATGTTGCATGTTAGCCGCTTTTTCTAAATCACGAAGTCCAATATTCGGATATATTGTGTCAAAATAATTTCTTAACCCGTTGCGTAAAATAGCATTTGGGTTCCCCGCAATATATGCGTCAAAGTAAACACATCGTAACTTATGGGTTTCCCAATGTGATATCCCCCATCTTTCAAACGAAAGTCTCTTATAAACAAAGACATTCTTGGAACGTTCTTCGAATGTCTTACAAACTGATCTCGCCTTAAATAGTTGTGCCGAGGAATTCTGGCCGACTCTAGACAAGATTTCATCAATCATGTCTCCGGGTAGGTCTCTTAAAATATTGGGTTGTCTATCCATTTTGTGTTTTTAAACTGTAAAATAGACAAGAGTTAGATTCATAAAAAAAATACTTATTAATACAAGCAATTTTTACATATATCATAAAGCATAAGCACACTATATTACATATATTACACCACACGAATACAACTATCTTATTCCGACTCGCTCGTTTCTTCTTGTTCGGTTTTGGTTCGTTTTGCCAAGTTTCTAGGGATATATGATGTTCCCCTAATACGAGCCGTCGTTGTCCACATTGGTTTAGAAAAACCTGGTGGTTTAGAGGTTCCCGTGTCATTGTTACAACTTAAGGATTTCTCTATTGGTTCGAGGGTTGACGATACATATAAAGTTCATCAGGGTTGGAATTAGATTTCTCTATTTTTATGCCCTTTCCCTTATTATTTTCTTTTGCCTTTTTAAATTCAGTTGGGGTAATTTCTATAACATCATCGGAATTCTCGTCGGAATCTGATTCATCGGAGAATTGGTAATCCTCCCAATATTTTGCTTCCTTGGCGGAAACACCATTGACCATAATTAACATTGGTCGGTTGATTGGGGATTTTCTTTTACTTAACCGTTTTATTATTTCCCCCACCGGTTCTACTTCTTCATCCGGTTCTGATTCTTCTTCCGGTTCCGATTCTTCTTCCGGTTCCGACTCTTCTTCCGGTTCCTCTTCGGGAACTTGTGAATCAGTCCACGAATCATTCCAATTTACATTTGACTCTTCATTATTATTAGGTGAGTCAATGGGACTTGTTCTAGAGGTAGACATCTATCACATAACATCAAACGCGTTAAGAGATTAATATATCACATAATATTCACATGTTAAAAATATATAGTTTCCAACAAAATTTGTTAAGCAATCATTTTTCAAGTAAACACGGTCGAAGTCCAGACTCACTAATGCATCCTAACAAACTCGATAAGACACACTAATGCAAAATTCTGGTTCTCTAAGACCAACGCTCTGATACCAACTGAAATGTCCAGTTCTTATTGATTAAAAACGTTCCATATTAATTGATTTCGTTGCGAGGTTTTGACCTCTATATGAGACGTTTTTCAAAGACTGCATTCATTTTAAAACAAACCATAACCTTTATTTCATCAATAAAGGTTTAAAAAAACTTTACGTAGATTATCAAATAATGATAATCTAAAATATCCTGTTTACACACGACCATTACATAATGGTTTACAATACAAATATGTTACAACAAAATAAGTTTCTTGAATGCAGTTTTTACACAATATCATACAAGCATGGACTCCAAATCTCATCCTTATTTAAGTATGCGACAGCGGAAGCTCTTAATAATCACCTGAGAATAAACATGCTTAAAACGTCAACAAAAATGTTGGTGAGTTATAGGTTTAACCTATATATATCAAATCATAATAATAGACCACAAGATTTCATATTTCAATACACATCCCATACATAGAGATAAAAATCATTCATTTGTACCTAGTAAGACGTTGTTATAACGATAATCGTTATATATATCGTTTTCGAGTTTCTTAAATTAATAGTCTCATTTTTATGTATATAACTCATTGTTAAAATACCTAATGAGATACATACTTATAATAAAAACATGTTAACTATATATATAACCATATATATGTCATCGTATAGTTTTTACAAGTTTTAACGTTCGTGAATCACCGGTCAACTTGGGTGGTCAATTGTCTATATGAAACATATTTCAATTAATCAAGTTTTAACAAGTTTGATTGCTTAACATGTTGGAAACATTTAATCATGTAAATATCAATCTCAATTAATATATATAAACATGGAAAAGTTCGGGTCACTACACTATGCATGGGACGTATATTTATGAGAAATGGAAATGAAAATCTTGTGGTCTATTAAAATGATGGAAATGATTATTTATGTTAAACTAATGAACTCACCAACCTTTTGGTTGACACTTTAATGCATGTTTATTCTCAGGTATTAAAGAAATCTTCCGCTGTGCATTAGCTCATTTTAAGGATATTACTTGGAGTCATTCATGGCATATTTCGAAAGACGTTGCATCCGAGTCGTTGAGTTCAGTAAAGATTATGATTAAGTAAATGACAGATTAGATCATTTATAGATGGATATTATGAAATGGTATGCATGCCTGTCAACTTTCGATGTAATGAAAGTTTGTCTTTTAAAACGAATGCAATGTTTGTAAAATGTATCATATAGAGGTCAAATACCTCGCAATGTAATCATATGTTATTGTATTCGTTCTTATGGATTAGGACGGGTCTTTACATGATGCACAAATATGATTAAAAGAATATCACTAATTTAAATTGCAGATTTAATTATTATGACTTGAATATTTATTATAATTGTTGATTGTTGTATTCCATGGTTGTACACATGCATTGTAACCATGGACGAGCCATATATAGGTTTTAATAATGTAGTTATTAAAATTATGATTGCACACATAGCCCATAATGCCCCGACCTATGTATGATTGATGTGATTGTTGATTACGGCAATATTATGTCATGTTGATTATTTATTTTATTAGAAAGGCAATTTTGAAGCCAAAGTTGTATTTTATTTATTTTTTAATTTCATGGTATTTATTTATGTTTATTCTAAATTGTAAAATTATTAGATTAGTTGTATTTTTCATTTTTAAATAAATGTAATAAAATGAAGATTGATGATATAGATGCAACGTGAAGTTTGACTTAGAACATGGCGAACAGGTCAAGTTAACAACGATGGCGTTTGTCAAGTTTTTCACTTGGTTATTGAATCAAGTGGGAGCTATGATATTACCCTTAGTTTGACCTCTTGATCCCATGTCAGCTTATAGGATCAAGCATAGGATTTTTGGGCTAGGCTATGCGTGTGTGATGCATGGTTGTGTTTTATTTTATGCATTTATATTTAATTGTTGATTATAATATATGCTAAATGTTTTTGATGAAAACATCAAATAAAATCGGTAACGAGTTTCAAGATTAAAATTGATGATTTTAAAAAGTTAAACTCTAACGAGTTTAAAGTTAAATGTTTTTGAAACCCAAATAATATATATGGGCGACATCTTTTAAAACTGTTTTAAAACGATACACAATGTGTATTTGTTATTTTTATATATAAAATAAAATATCAAACTAGACGCATAAACACGATTGACATATATATAATTGGTTAAAATGTTTTTTAACTAATAGTGTAGCGAATCTTGTGTGCATGCATTATTCATTGACACGAACGTTTTTTAAAATACCCGTCAAATTTAAGTCATGCAATCCAATGAGCTTGCAAGCACTCCTTGTTATTTTTCTGATCTAGTGAGACTAGGATGAATTAAAGCCACGAGGTGGATTTTTCGATCTTGTGAGACTAGCGTGAATTTCCATTGTTTCCAAATTGGACGACTTAATCGTATTCACGGTGAGACCTGAGTTCGAGGCAAGGATGGGACAAACATGCCATTAGATAATAGTGGTTCGTTGGACTACATATATCTCTAGGTCCCATAAAGATCTAAGAGTTGTACTTGTAATGGAATTGGTACCCGCTACCTACCAATAGACTCCATAACTGCTAGCTGATCAACAGATGTGGCTATGGAACCTCTATGTGGATCTTAGGCTTTTGTAAATTAATTGATGACAAAATCACTGAAATGGTCCCTGTGGTTTGTACCAAAATGCTGGTTTCATCCCTATGCTTTTTTTGATGGATTTGGTCCCGGTGGTTTGTAAAAGTTGCTAATTTAGTCCCTATGACTGACGGCCGTCAAAAAATTCCGTTAACTCCAGTCATGTGCCAAACATGTGAGGGTATTTTGGTCTGTTTCTTTTCTTTATTAACAAAATTATTGAAATCGTCCCTGTAGTTTGTACCAAAATTGCTTAAACGGTCCCTGTGGTTTGTAAAAAAATTGCTGAAATCAATTTATTTTATCTCCTTCCTCACCTTCATCTTTATCCTCAAAAAAGATGAAAAAACCCTAATTTATTAATTTTCTTCAAACACTTTAATTAACATTAACATGGTAAAATAAAATCCACCAAAACTAAAACTAAATCAAAACTATTAAAATTAAGATCAAAACTAAATCCAACCTCAAACTAAAACTAAATCCAACTTCAAATACTCATTTTTTACAATCTTTACATCAAAAGAAATTCAATTTCACACATAAATCCCTCTTTCTGTTTATTAAAACCCACTTTCTCTTTACACGAAAGCAGCGATTCATTTACCCCAAAATAATTCATACACGATCATCCGATCTTTTCTCTATCCACCAAACCCTTCATCCCCTTTTCTCCACCATCGTCAGTGGTTCCACCACCTTCCACCCCAGTTTTAATCATTTTGGTGGTAACGAATTGAAGCAGGAAACAAATTGGTTTCAAATTACAGATCCAGATAACGAATTGCAGCAGGTAACGAACTGAAGAAATAGAAGGATAGTAGCAACAGGTACAATCGTTCATCTTCAACAACCACCACCGTCATCATCTTCACCAAATCAAGTCATCAAATCGATTTAATTATCAAAACGTTACCCAGATGTAGATGCGATAAAGAAGACGAAACTCAGATCCAGATGTAATCGGGTTTGAACGATCGGAACTGAAACTAATTTGTTTATTTCATATGTTTCTAATTTATGTTTCTAATGTTTCTAAGTTTCTGCTGCTATTCTTAATTTCTTATGTTTCCATGTTTTTGCTGATATTCTAATTTAGAATTACCCAGATGGTCATGTTGTTATTCGTATGTTTCTAATTTATTTTTTTCTTTTGGATCTAGTGTTCATTGTGAAATTAATTTTGTAGGATGAAGTTAGGTTTTGTAATTTGATTTTGTAAATTTGATTTTGTAAATTGGATTTAGTTTTAGTTTGAGGTTAGATTTAGTTTTGAGATTAATTTTAATAGTTTCGATTTAGTTTTAGTTTTGGTGGGTTTGATTTTACCATGTTAATGTTAATTAGAGTGTTTGAAGAAAATTAATAAATTAGGGTTTGTTCATCTTTTTTGAGGATAAAAATGAAGGTGAGGAAGGAGATAAGGTAAATTGATTTCAGCAATTTTTTTTACAAACCACAGGGACTATTCCAGCAATTTTGGTACAAATCACAGGGACCATTTCAGCAATTTTGCTAATAAATGAAAGAAACTGACGAAAATACCCTCACATGTCTGGCACATGACTGGACTTAACGGCCTTTTTTGACGGCCGTCGGTCAGAGGGACTAAATCAGCAACTTTTACAAACCACCGGGACCAAATCCATAAAAAAAAGCACAGGGACGAAACCAGCATTTTGGTACAAACCACAGGGACCATTTCAGCGATTTTGTCTTAATTGATTTTAAAAATTATAAAAAAACTTGGGTAGTTAATTTATTAAAATGCAATATCGAAAATACTAAATTGAATCTTATATCTGTTGTAGATGTCAAATAATCAAAATGTAAACCAAAACACACTTCCTTCTTTGTTGGAGAAGGATAAACTCAATGTTCAAACTTCCTAGACTGGCACTGCAACCTGAGAATTGTTCTCAAGCATGAATGGAAGTTGAATAAAATTAGAACCCTTATCTGATCCTCCTATTTGCACAGCTCCTGCTGCTCAGCAAAATGCTTATCGAAGTTGTTCGATGAGTAGGAGAAGTAGGATGAAAAGGTGAAAAAGAATAAGTTGAATACTTTGTGGAAGGGATATGGTAAATCATTTGCCAAGAAAATATTCCACCTTCCAAGAAGTAAATCCCAATAAAAGATGCCGAATGTTTCTATTTTGGAAAGGTTGGCAATTGGAGAAGGAAGTTGTCCTATCTACCAATCTGAGCTGAGAAAAGGCAATGCTGTTAAGACTAGCAAATTCGGGTATATTTCATATACAGTTATATACTTTTTCTAGTGATTCCTGGATATTTGTTAACTGGTTGTGGCCTTCACACCTGTAACAATATGAAAGGAATGAGAAGAAGTAACAGAATGAAGAAAGGCACACTGGATTTGCAAGTGGGCAATGGAATCAAGCTTCGGTTCAAGCCATTGGTCAATATGAGCTTACTCTTCCAAGTGGTCTTATTGTTTTATTGAAACAATGTTATTATGCTCCTAGTATTAGGAGCAATATGATTTGAAAGATGCTAGTTTTGAACTTGCATTTACACACTTTGATATTTCAATTTCTAAGGATAATATTTTTTTTATCTTAATGCCTATCCAAGTGATGGTATTTTTGAAATTGATATGCATGGTGTGATTTCAAATGAGAATTCTATGTATACCTGTACTGCCAAGAAATTCAAGCAACGCTTGAATAAGACCTATCTATGACATTGTCATCTTGGTCATATAAACAACGCATTTCAAAACTCCATTCTTATGGACTTTTGAAATCAAATGGCTTTGATTCATTTGATGTATGTGAGTAATGTTTATGTGAAAGGATGACAAATGTTCATTTCTCCGATTTAGGTGAAAGAGCTACATATCTTTTAGGACTAATACATATTGATGTATGTGACCCTTTTAGAACAATGTCTAGAAATGGTAAATCTTGCTTCGTTAAATTAACTATGGTTATAGTAGATATGGTTATGTTTACTTGCTGAAACATAAACATTAAGTTTTTGAAACGTTTAAGTTCTTCAAAAACGAAATAAACAATCAGCTTGGAAATATATTTAAATCACTTCACTCTAATGGAGGAAGTGAGTATATGAGTCAAGAGTTTTTGGACCACCTGTAGAATTATGGGATTGTCTTACAATTCACTCCACCTCACACATCACTACTCAATGGTGAGTTTGAATGGAGGAATTGAACTTTACTCGATATGGTTCAATCTATGATGAGTCTGACTACTCTACCATTTTCTTTTTGGGGTTATACATTAGAGTCTGCTGCAGGCATACTCAATATGGTTCCAACTAAGAAGGTAGAAAAGACACCATATGAAGTATGGCATGGGAAGATTCCCAAGTTGTCTTATTTGAAACTATGGGGTTGTGAAGTGTATGTGAAGCATGACACTCCAAACAAATTAAAACCCCGAAGTATTAAATTTCACTTTATGGAATACCCAAAGGAAACAATGGGTTACTACTTCTACTACGAAGCTGAAAACAAAGTGTATTCTGCTCGGTCTACTGAATTCTTTAAAAAAGAGATCTTCTCTTATAAGAATTTAGTGGGAGTAAAGTAGATCTTGAAGAAATTCAAGAACCACAAAGTAACATGCCTTCTATAAGCACTAGTAATCTACACGTTGAATCTGATCGCATTGTTGGTGAGCCAAAACGTGTTGCACCTGCACTTCATAGATCTAGTAGAACTCCTCATCGGCATAAGAGGTTTGATTATCTGATTAATTTAGATGAACCTCACATAGAGAATTATGAACCCTCTAGCTATCGTGAGGCCATATATGATCACGGATCTTAAAAATGGCGAGATACTATGAATGCAAATATGCAGTCCATAAAAGATAATCAAGTATGTGACTTGATTGATCTTCCACCAAATTGTAAGATAATGGAGTGTAAATGAGCCGTCAAAGAGAAGAATAGCATGGATGGTAATGTAAACACTTTGAAAACTCGATTCGTGGCAAAAGGTTATGATGAAACTTTTCCACTGATCGCGAGCTTTATAAATTAGGATACTTATTGCCATAGCTACTTCTCATGATTATGAAGTATGGTAAATGGATATTATAATCGCTTTTCTAAATGGCGACCTAAGCGAGGACGTATATATGGTTCAGCCGAAAGGATCTGTATACCCTAAGCATCCTATTAAAAGTATGCAAGCTTTTAAAATCCATTTATGGATTAAAGCAAGCATTCAGGAGCTAGAATCTTAAGTTTGATGAGAATATCAAAGAGTTTGTTTTTTTCTCAAAACCAAGATGAGCTATGTGTTTACATTAAATCTAGTGGGAGCAAAGTAGTCTTCTTGATCATGTATATTGATGACATACTGCTTATTGGAAATAACATTTCAACTTGCAAGATGTCAAGTCTTGACTTGAAAACATTTTTTCATAAATGATCTTGGAGAAGCTATTTATATACTTGGAATCATGATCTATAGAAATAGATTCAAATGGCTTATTGGTTTGAATTAATGTACATATATTATCTTGCAGAGATTTAGCATTCATTACTCCAACCTTGGAGCATTGCGTGTGATAAAGGGCATAACCCCTTGAGCAAGTCTCAAAGTCTTATCACACATGATGAGATAAGACGAACGAAATGTATCCCATATGTTTCGGCTATTGGATCCATTATGTATGCCATGTTATGTACTAAAATGATGTCTCGTTATTTTTGAGTTTGACGAGTCGTTATCAACAAAATCTAGGTTAAGAATATTGAATTGTTATTAAGAATATTCTTAAGTATTTGTAGAGTACTAAAGATATGTTCTTGGTTTACGATGGTTTGGGAAAGGAGTTAAGTATTAACCATAATACATATGCTAGTTTCCAAACTGATCGAGACGATTCTCGATCCCAGTCAAGTTGTGTCTTTGTTATGATGGATGAGACAGTTGATTGGAAGAGCTCTAAGAAGAGCACGGTTGAACAATCTACAACAAAAGCAGAATACATTGTTGCTTAAGAAGCTGCTCAGGAAGCTGTCTGGATTAACAAGTTTACTGTTGAACTCGAAGTAGTTCCCAACATTAAATCTTCTATGAAAATGTATTGTGATAGTTCGCCGCGTATTATACTTGCGAAAGAATCACATATATATTAATCCATCTGACACATTCTTCAAAAGTTTGACTACATTCATTAAGTCATTGAGAAGAATGTTATTAGTATTCTTAAGGTTCAAACAGATGATATCGTGACTGAACCGTTCACGAAGCCATTGATGCACAACTAGCATGATGATCATGCTAGTAATATTGGACTTCGTTAAGCTACTAATCTTTTTCATTTGTAATTTAGTATTTGGCCATTTGTAATTTATATTACTGTGTTCTATATTAGCATGTTTAATCCATGAATAATTGTTGATTATTCTAAATCTTCATAATCAGTCATGTTATGGGAATAACATGAATTAAGATTATTATGAATGTTTGATTTTATTCACTCATGGTGAATAGTAAACTAGTTGATGTTAAAATTCATATGTATTCATTGATGATGAATATTGGAATGACCCAATCATGAGATGTCACTACATGGATCATCGTCAATAGTGAATCTCATAATGGTTATGTCTTTGTGTCCTTAGACCTGAGATGTATATGCTGGTTTTTGATTGTATGACATATTATACTTTGATATGGTTAAACGCTATCCTGAACAAGGTAGTTATAAAGGTCATAATTGGGTATGATGTGAAGTACATGACGAACGCATATAATCAAAAAGGAATTTATTCCTCTATGCGAGAGTATGATACCGCTGGGCCCCTCGATGAAAATGAATGGATATTTACACGGCCGTGTCCAAGATATATTGATTGATGATCAATTTCTAACTTGGTGATCACATTCAAATTTTCTAGATCAAGAAACAGAATTAGTTGATAAATGAGAATGAAAGGATCCATGTCTCATGTCAACTCGGTATCAGTAATAAAGGGATGGCTGGCACTCAATCATTACATCATTTTTAATAATAATAATGATAGTTCGTTTAGATGAAACAAACACTTGTATATTTTGGGTGCATTGACGTGTTGCTAGATGCCAATATATGTCGGTATAGTTTTCTATATGTTATGTCATGCACAAGTGGGAGTTTGTTGGTTCAGTGTGCACGTCATAACACAAATCTATACTACTGCTTATATACATGCCTATGGGGTCACACACATTAACATTTAGACACCAATTATTATATATTGTTGATATATAATTATAACCTATAGTTTGAGTAAATAAAATTTAATTAAATAAGATTTAATTAAATTTAGTATTAAGAGTTTTGTCTTTAATTATATTTTAGTAATAATAAATAATGAAACTCAATGTCGGCTAAGTAAAATTGATTTGCAAGTTGAGAATCTTTTTTTATGTTTTAAAGATTACATCAAATCTTGAGAATCTTTTAAAGATTACATCAAATCTTTATATATATAAAAAGGAATCAATGTGATTTGAAAAGTTAGTTAATTTTAAGATACATATCAATTTATATATTATCTTAAAATAAAATAAAAATAATATATAATGGATCACACGATCTGCAATATTGGGTGGAAAGGTTTAACAAATCAAAAGGTGTAGATTTGGTTACCTACTCCCATTAAAAAGAAATTCTTTTTAAAACTCCATCGTTAGAAACAAAAGAGTTGGTTTTGTTTTGTTTACCTACTCCCATTACAAAGAAGTCTTAAAAGTATAAAAGAATAAGAAAGTTACACACTTGCAAAGTGTTGCTCAAAATGAGCAAAATATAAGCAATATTTGATATTGTTTCTGGTTATATGGACTAGCATCCGATTGGTGTTGCTTGACGTGCTGTGTGGATCAACCCTAGAGATATTCATACACTTTGAATATATGTTTCAACCTAGACATGGAGAGTTCTTTCTACCGCTCTTGCATCGCTCACTAAAGGTATATCTAAACTCCTCTTTGTGAATTTATTAGTTGACAATTATTAGTGGTGTAATTGGATCTTGTTGGGATCGTTAATCGTGTGAATGTTTTACTTGAAAGTTTATAATAAAATAAATGATGTTTATTTTTAAAGTTAATAAAAGATGTTTATTTTTCATGTTCCGTTGCGTTTATAAAATTTAAAAGTACACACGGTTTTCCATCACTTCCTACTTGGCCGACAAAACGCATATAACTATTACCCGGAGTGTATATTTGTTATTAACATATTTATATTGCCTCTACCTACTTGCCATTATGCTATATAAAAGTAATTAACAACCACCCATTAGATACACTATGGATCACATTTGAGTGTCTAGTTAGTTTCATTGTCGAAATCCCAGTTTGATCTGCACCTCCACATAAACAAACGTTACATAAACAGCTAGCTGCAAACACAATCTTATCATATATCCTACTTAATGAAAAATATTTAAATTTTACTTGTGAATATGTAAAGTGAAAAACAAAAATTGATCATCTTCCTAATATTCTAATAGATCATTCAAGAAAGTCAAACCATCTCAACAAAATAAATCCATAATATAAAAGTCATTCTATACATACATATACAAATATACAAATATAGATGCAACCTTTTGTTACATATAAATCATATGGTCAGATAATGGTTATTTACAAAGCGTGGGGAAGGGATATAAATTTTCATGTATGTAATACACTTGGTTATGTCTTATTTTTTAGTCAAATTTTTTTTGAAAAGTTTGAGAATTTTTAAAATTTTTGAAGATTTCAAAAGCCAAGTTGTAACTATTTTACTGAGCAAATGTTGTCATTATTATGAATTGAATTATACAAGTACCTGTTGGTTAGTAATTCAATATTAATATTCAAATGTTAAATACATTGTTTTGATGATGACACCAAGTGTTGTGTGCTTACAACCACGTATAGAACAACACAAGTTCATAAGCCTACACTATCTCTAGGAAACGACCAATACACAACACCGTTAAGTCAAAAGAGTCATTTGAAAAACACTGAGGGAAGCACAGTTGGGACCATGGTCGACTGTAGGTCAGACCGTGGATGTCCTGTACCTTTGTTCTTCGAAACAAGGTACACGGTCGACTCCACGGTCAGCCGTGGGTCAACCGCAATTTCCCACTGTCCGGATTTTTGATCAAAAAATGTTTGACTACTTCGGGGCATCTATAATTTACAAAACTTGTTTAAATATATAGAATCACTGTTGTAAACGGCGTCCGTTGCGACGCCCGTTGCGGCGTTTTGGTGACTAAACCTTTTCAACCCCGTCCCGTTTTCTTATAAGCTGGTCAACGGTCAAAAGTCAGGTCAAATGCAGGGAAAATTGTGTCAACGCCGGTCAAAAGTCAGAAATTCTGTTAAAATCGGTCATAAGTCGATCAAATCAATCAAAATTAACTTAGTTTAGTATTCCATTCTGTATTATATTAACGCTAGTAGCAAATAAAGGTACACACTTGTCAACGAAGGTTTTTTAGCTTTAAAATATGTGTAAATATATATCTATATATATAAAAGTCAACATTAGTCAACATCTGTTTTAACCCGTTCTCGTCCCCATTTTTTCCGTTGCGACGTTTTGAGGTCGCTACCGTTTCGGTCCCGTCTCGCGTCTTTTTTAACCTTGCTTAGAATAGTTGCCTCCTTCATATTCAAATGAATTTTGGTCACTAAAACACTAATCTTGGTTAATCACACTTAATGACACCTTAATGACACTTTTAGCGTATGATTTATGTTAAAAATTCAAGTATGGCTAAAAGTTCTTTTTCAAAGTGTATTTTTATAAATCTAAATTAAAAGTAATAAAATGATGGTCATTAAGTCCCAATTAAAGAGATGTTCTCCACTTGATTAACCATTAAGCATTAATCATGTGGTTAATAAGACTTTAGTGTAAACTCCCAAAAGTCTTCATATAAAAACAAGTTAGTCTAATCTGAAAGCTTGCAAGTAACTAATGTAGCGACCCGACAAAATCGTCATTGACAGTGCCGACTACTTAGGTCCCGTTACGTGGTCATAAATCTTTAAAATAACGTTTGACCAAAATATTCGCATTCATTTCAAAAGTAAAGATTGTTCCCAATTTTACAAGAATTGTTCAACCAAAAGTTACGTTACAAGTTATAAGTACATTTGAAACCGATGCGACACAGTTTTAATTAAAGTCAAAGGACGCTCCATGTATGCACATATACTCGACATCCATTGCAAGTATGAAATAATGAGCGGAAGCATGTATCGCATATCATTCAAAGACCTGAGAAAAACATAGAAATCTGTCAATGAAAACGTTGGTGAAAACATAGGTTTAAGTAAGTAATCGAGTAAGTAAAGTAAGTTGAACCACAAGATTTGTAACATTGAAATAATAGTAATACATTCTAAAAGTTAATATTCACGAGCACCCAATTATCAAGTCTTAACTTTCCTTCCATAGAACCCCATCACAATAGTGTTAGAACATACACTGTTTCTCGAAAATACATTTCATCCGATGTAACGGTAGCAAACCGTTCGAATGAGGGTTTGTCAAACCCATATGGCCATATAACATAAGTTCTCGCTTACACCCAGCAAGTGTAACTAATGATAATCGAATTGAGGATTTTTGTTCAAACTCGTATGTAGAATGTTTGTTTTCCTGTACTTGTGTTCACTTAGTAAAAAGAAACGTTTATGTTTTTCCATCCCAAATATAAGTTTAAAAGAGTAAAAGTGGGACTATGATCTCACCTTGAATGCACGAGAATAAATATACTTCACAAAGTTAACGTGTGTAAGAACGAATGCTAGTCTTGACTTAAACAATAGGTTGTATCAATATCGGTAAAGTATAAAGTCGGTCAAAGTGTTCAATTAGTCCTATGGCTCGTTACGACTAGATTAATATAGCATGTGAGTCAAATTTTCAAGTTTCATGCAAGATATAAGTATAAACGCAAGTTAGAACGATTGCATAAGAGTTTGGTTAAGTTTGACTAAAAGTCAAACTTGGTCAAAGTCAAAGTCAAAGTCAACGGGGTCAGGTCGGGTTTCCGACCATTACACATAAAAACGTAGTCATATATAAGCATGTTGGCAAAATTTCATGTTAAACGGAGTTGCGAGTAAGCTGGAACGAAACTTGAAAAATCAAAAAAAATTGGGACAAAAGATTTCTCGCTATAGCGAGATTTTGTGCACACCAGGGCTCGCTATAGCGAGGCCCCTGGTTTCAGGTGCTGTTGCTGAATTTTCAAGTGCACGAACCAAACTTCAAATAACCATAAATCGAGAACCGTAAACATTCAAAACACGTATCTTATATCGGTGGAAAGGTAATTTATCGAGGAATACAACTAAACACTTTTCATCAAATAAAAACATTATTTACAATAACCGAATTTCTGGACGAATGGTCATTTAACGCTCACCATTCAATGTTTTAAGCTCATAAATGCAAGTGATGATTCGGGAACTTAATACACACATATAATACGCCGTTTTGTAGGTAATTATGCATACAATACTACTAAATACTTACAAACAACATTTCAAAGCATTCAATGCATCAAAAGTTCATATTAAATCTATCAAACCCTAACCCACATCACCAAAATCAATAATCAAGTTTATGAAGTTTTCTAAAGCAACCTACACATCAAATTGAAGCTAGTGCTACTAGTCACACAATTAAAACATGAACTTTTAACATCTAACAACTTTTAAGAAACTAAATCTCAAGAACAACACACCAAAATTCAAGTTCATGCTAGTTACTTCAAAACAACAAGATCGAGCATACAAATCATATATTCATGTTAAACTTGAGCCATAGACACTAATTAACACTTTTATAAGTTAAAAACATCAAGAACACAAAATCTAGTGATTTTAGAAAGTTACCCAAATGTAATGAAATCGGTATGGAATCGAAGAGGAAGTTGCAAGGATTCCAAATATGTAATTTGTTTTGTAAAACACTTGCTAAATCGGACTTGGATGATGATTCTTTGGATTTGAGTTTGAGAGAAGATGTTGAAGTAGTAAAGGAGAAAGAGATGAATGAATGGATGAGAGTGAAGGGTTGACCCTTAGACCTAGTCAAAGGTTTGGTCCCTTGGCAAGTTTAGTCCCTCAAGTTTCATTCGGGTGCGTGAGTTACCTAAACGAGATAATTTAAAACGCGTATCAACGGGAGATGTTATAAATATATAACGGACTTTAAAATAAATAAACAGAAAGTAAATGGAAAAAGGTGGGATGTTACAACTAATGAGAGCACATACTTGCAAAACTAATGTTGACAAAAGAGTTGAAGACTTGTGACTTGAAGTTTGGAAGATTATGGTTGTTATGGGATCAAAATTCTGCATTTGCCTCTAAAGGGAAATCAATGACACACCTCTAGTACAAAGTGACTTACCTCTTTCAAGTCAAGGTCAACTTCAAAGAATGCTTCCAAGACAAAAGGGGCGATGTAGGTCTTTTTAGATATTTTTGGCATCTAATTGCAGCCATCTAATAAGGGAAAAAGACAAAGTTAAAAATCTCAAATGGCTACAAAATTCAGAGCTCAGAGCTGCACGGTCAACCCATGGTCGACCGTGGGGTGAGCCGCAGATGTCCGGGTTTAAATTTCTCTTACCTATAAAAGCCAAACCTTGGAGCACTTGAAGACTAACCTCTTGCACTTACATTTCCATACATTACTGATATCATTCAAATCTTATTGTAATTAATTTAGAGTGATTCAAGCAAGAGACATTATAAACTTAGTTGTGAGTTTACTTGTAAATTATCTTCTTAAAGGGATCTAGAAGATAAGTGAGGTTTCACTTAGTGGTAGCAATTGGGATCTTGTGGTAAGAGCATTTGGTGATTGTGAATTCTTCAACGGGACGTAAGGGTTCATAAGTTGTGGCTTATCAAGGAGCTAGTATTGTATCTTGACACTCCACCGAGTTTGGAGCATCATAGTGAAACTAACTCTCAATTCGTTAGAATTGAGGAGTGGATTAAGGGAGATTAGTTAACATCTTCCCGAACCACTATAAATCTCCGTGTTTGTTCTCTTATCCCTTATCTTCTTATTTATTGTACTTGTGAACAAACTATTCAAATCACACCATAGTAATCTCAAGTTCTAAATAAAAAAAATTATAAAATTGCACTAAGTAACTATTCACTCCCCCCTCTAGTTACTTACAATTGGTATCAGAGCGGTTGCTCTAAACATTTTGCTAAAATTATTATTTTTAAGATAAAAATTAACTTTTGTAAACTTTTGAGTTAAAGATCATGGAAAAAAATTTTGACAACTTGAGCTATAGTGCAGGTTCCTCTATGCAATGGCCTCCACTACTTAAGAGTGAAGGATTTTACTATTGGAAACAAAGATTTGAAACATATGTCCGTGTTAAAGATATAGACTTTTGAAACATTATTACTAAGGGCGATTATGTTCCATTCACACTAAGTGAGGATAAGAAAACTAGAATAATTGTGCCCGAGGAAAATTGGTCCAAAGAACATAAAACGGATGTAGCGAAAAACTAACAAGGTAAACTAGTCATATTTAGCGCTTTGCTTAGAAAATAATATGCAAGAGTCTTTATGCTTAAAAATGCAAAGGAAATATGGGATATTTTAATAGTTACTCATCAAGGAAATGTGTAAGTCATTGAAAATAAAATTGAACTACTAGTAGCTCAATATGAACAATTTGTTATATCAGATGATGAGAAAATTAATATTGCCTATTCTAGATTTAACAATATTTGTTCAAGTTTGAAAGCTTTAGGTACTATCTACACGAACAAGCAATATGTTTGTAAATTCTTAAGAGCATTACCCTCCAAATGGATACCTAAAGTGACGGTAATAGATGAGTCAAAGAACTTGGAAAAATTGTCTTTTGATGAACTCATTAGAAATCTCAAAGTCCATGAGGTCATCCTAGACAAGGATGAAGAACCGGACAAAGTCATGAAAGAAAAGAATAAGTCAATTGCTTTGAAAGCCAAAGCAAGTGAAGAAGGTGAATACGAAGATGATGAAGATGATATCCTAAATGATGATGAACAACTTGCATTTATTATTCGATCGTTCAAGAAGTTCTACCAAAAACCCAAGAATCATGTCCGAACCCCAATGGACTCAAAGAAGGCACCTTTAATTCCAAGAAGAAGTTCGTAAGGAAATGTTTTGGATGTGGTGATCTAAATCATTTAATAAGTGAATGTCCTAAAAGAAAGAACGAGAAGGCATTTCTTGGATGTACATGGGACGATGAAGAGAATGAGACACAAGAAGAAGGAAAGGAAACATGTCTCATGGTCATTGATGCACCGAGCTCGGAAAGAGATGATGAAGCTTGCCTAGTCGGAAAAATCGACAATGAGGTTCTTCCAAACTATTTTGAATTCAATTTTGATAATTTCGTTAAACTTTGTGATCTAAGTAGTAGAGTTAGCACTAGTAATACTAACTTAAAGGAGGAAAATAACTCACTTAAGTTAGAAGTGTCTAGGCTAAAGGAAAGAATATCTAACACACATGAATGTCTTACTTGTGACGATCTAAAGCATGAAAATAAAACATTTAACAAAAACGTCAAACTATTTGAAAATAAAATCAAGTTTTCAATATACAATAAAAGTGACAAAATACTAGAAGACACCTTAAGTGTCCAGCGAACAAGCAATAACAAACATGGGTTAGGGTTTAAAGAAAGCACCCCATAAAATTAAATCATCAAAACAACAACCTATAGTGTTTGTTAAGTCTCAAGAAAATCAAAATGTTACATGAGGTGTGCGGTCGAAGCACGGCCAGACCGTGGGGTCGACCGCAGATCCTTTTTTCAAAAACTAGACCATCTAAAAGGGTAGAACTTAAAGGGAATTTCTTTAAAAATAAGACTAATCACCCTAGAAACCCTAGGAAGAAAATTGTTGAAACAAGGGCTCATCCAAAAGGAAACCACAACGCTAAAGTAGTAAAAAGATGGGTTAGAGTAGAATTTTTTGATGCTAATCATCTCGGACCCAATATACATTGGGTACCAAAGTTATTAATCAACCAAATCTAGGTTTGCCTAAATGGCGTTGTACAAGAAGAAGATTGGATTATCGATAGTGGATGTACCATGCACATGACGGGAAACAAGGATTTCTTCACAAAGTACAAAGAACATAATGGTGGGGACATAATATTTGGCGGCGACGTACGAGGTAAAATCGTCGGTAAAGGTAACATCACTAACTCTAAAATTACTCTTGAAGATGTCTCGCATATTAAGAATCTAAGCTTTAATTTGCTAAGTGTTGGTAAAATATGTGATAAAGGTTATAACATGACATTCACTAAATTATCGTCGCATATAAGCAAAGATGGTAAAAATGTTATTAACAGAATTAGGAAAAAGGGCCTTTACACAAATAAACTAAATGACTTTAAACATCTAGATATTTATCTCACTTCCATTCATGACACTACCACTTTGTGGCATAGGAGACTTGGGCATGCTAATATGAAACTAATTCACAACATATCTTCTAAAGAAATGGTTAGAGATTTACTCAAGCTAAAATATGAAAGTCGTTTTTGTGATGCATGTAAAGTAGGAAAAAAAGTCCATGCTAGTCATAAACCTAAGAACTTCATTTCAACTAAAAGATATCTAGAACTCTTACACATGGATTTGTTTGGTCCATCATCCGTTCAAAGCTATGGTGGGAATTTCTACACCCTAGTAATCGTTGATGATTTTTCTAGATATATATGGATGCTTTTTCTAAAACACAAAAATGAAGCTTTTGAGAGATTCGTAATGTTTGCTACAAAAATACAAAACTTGCTTGGGTGTACAATTGTCATCATATGAACGGATCATGGAAGAGAATTTGATAATAATGCCCAATTTGGAATCTTTTGTGATTTACATGGAATTTCTCATAATTTCTCGGCTCCTCGTACTCCCCAATAAAATGGGGTTGTTGAAAGGAAAAACCGAATTCTTCAAGAAATGAGTAGAACAATGTTAAATGAATAATCAACCCCTTAAAAATTTTGGTGTGAAGGCGGTCGCAACCTCTACGTATATTCAAAATAGACTTCTAATTAGGCCTTCATTCGATAAAACACTCTATGAAATTCTAAATGGTAGAAAACCCACCGTAAGTCACCTTAGAGTATTTGGATGTAAATGCTTCATCTTAAACAAAAAGGAATACTTAACTAAGTTTGAACCTAAAGCCTATGAAGGAGTATTCCTAGGATATTCGTTAGAAAGCAAAGCCTATAGGGTTCTAAACAAGTACACTAATGTCATAGAAGAATCATTAGATGTCACCTTTGATGAAACTCCTCCACCCAAGTCCAAAACACTAGTAGATGATGATGTGATTGAGCAATAAGCCATTGTGACTTGCACAAACCAAAATGAGTCCAAAGGAGACGAAGAAACCAATGAGAAAGAATCTCATTTGGAAAACGATCCTAGCAAAGATAATTTAGAAACCATAACCAACCTTAAACATATTAAGGATCATCCAATAGAATAAGTCATAGGGGATATCAATACTAGAACCACACGATCACAAATCTTCAATCTAATTGCAACTACGCATTCATCTCCCAAACAGAACCTAAAAATGTCAAGGAAGCTTTATTAGACGAAAGTTGGGTAGAAGCCATGCAAGAGGAATTAAACCAATTCCAAAGGAGTAATGTATGGGATTTGGTTCCCTTACCAAGTAAGCAAAATATTATGGGAACCAAATGGGTATATAGAAATAAATTAGATGAAGATGGGAAGGTTGTTAGAAACAACAGGTTGGTTGTACAAGGGTATAGCCAACAAGAAGGAATCGATTACGATGAGACCTTTGCCCCCATAGCTAGACTAGAGTCCATTACAATACTTCTTGCATATGCATGTGCTAAAAACTTAAAATTATATCAAATGGATGTCAAAAGTGCCTTTCTAAATGGTGTCATAAATGAAGAAGTATTTGTGTCACAACCCTGGATTTGAAGATTTTGAAAAACTATATCATGTGTTTAAACTTAAGAAAGCCCTATATGGACTCAAACAAGCTCCTAGAGCTTGGTATGAAAGACTTAGAACCTTCCTTATTAATAATGGATATAAAATGGGAAAAATTGAAAATACACTATTTGTCAAAAAGCATGAAAATGACTTGGTTATTGTTCAAATATATGTTGATGATATTGTATTTGGTTCTACTAACGAGTCTCTTAGCAATGAGTTTTCTAAGTTAATGCATGATGAGTTTGAAATGAGCATGATGGGTGAACTCAAGTTCTTTCTTGGACTTCAAATTAAACAACTAAAAGTATATTCATGAAATGCTCAAAAGGTTTGGAATGGAGAACTCAAAACCTATGGCCACGCCTATGGCCACCAATGTCAAGCTTACTCTTGAAGGAGATTCATTCGATAGCACCAATTATAGAGGAATGATTGGATCTCTTCTATACTTAACGAAAAGTCGACTCGATATTATGTATAGTGTGTACTTGTGTGCAAGATTCTAAGAGAATCCCAAAAATGAAGCGGTCAAACGAATCTTTAAATTTTTGAAAGGTACCATGCACCTAGGTCTATGGTATCCAAGTTCACCAGTGTTGACATTATGTGCTTTGCGGATTCCGACAATGGAGGATCGTTTATTGATCGAAAGAGCACAAGTGGTGTATGTGCATTTGTCAGACTTTCCTTAACATCATGGTTCTCTAAGAAGCAAACACCTGTCGCACTATCTACTACTAAAGCGTTAAATGCGGGGGAACCAAAATGCAATTTTACGCTACGGGTTAAGAACCTATTTTGACTCAACATATCCCAACATAGGATTTCGTGAGTTAGAAAGAGCTTCTAACATGCAACATAAAGAAGCATGTTATACTTATTGGTTAGTGATGTTCGCTTCTTACCAAAGTGCGAAAAATAATATCGAGTTACAACTTTTAAATAAAACCTTCCCACAAGTGACGGATTCGGTAGTTGGGGTGAGAAACAAGGTTTTTAGATTATTACGGGGCTGTTGGACATTACGAAACCCTCGTCCTTTTAACGACATTACAACATGCTTCCTAGCCAATGGTCATAACGGTTACTTTCCACAAGACCAAGGATGGGAAGTCGTCTTAGTAAAACCTGAATGCATGACTTGTTTCTGGACTTATGAATTACGTGTCTTTATTTCCTTTGCTGAACAACTTGCGTATTAACTAGTTTTATCTTCAAAACTGTTATGTATCAAAGTGTACTATATTTCATGTTATATATAATATAGCGAAGTAGTAAGTTTGAAGTATATTTGTATATGATATATTATTAAAATCAGTTTTTCAAATGGAATTGTAGTAGTTGAATTGTATATTAGCGACTAAGTATGAACTTAACGGGTAGGTAGTACCCGAATTTAAACTTATAAAACGCTAATATGAAGAAAAAGCTTTTATAAATAAGTTCATACAATGCTACGAGATACTATTGACTACTCTTAAATTCTATAAGATTAACTCAATTCTTTTGGCTATTTTTGAAGGAAATGGCACCGGCGACTCGTCAGAATTTGAACATGAGCGAGGAAGACTTCCGTGTTTTCCTTGCAGCAAACATAGCCGTAGTACAGGCTGCGATGCAAAATAACAATAACTCTGGATCTAGCAGTAGAACTAATTCCAAAAGAAATCGTGTAGGATGCACCTACAAAGAATTCACTGCCTGCAAACCTTTGGAATTTGATGGAACCGAAGGACCAATTGGATTGAAACGGTGAACCAAGAAAGTCGAATCGGTGTTTGCCATAAGTAAGTGTACTGAATAGGACAAAGTTAAGTACACTACGCATACCTTCACAGGTACTGCGTTAATGTGGTGGGACACCTATCTTGAACAGGTAGGACAAAATGTTGCTTACGCACTACCGTGGTCGGCATTCAAGCAATTGATGAATGAGCAGTACCGTCCTAGAAACGAAGTCAATAAGCTCAAGGTAGAACTTAGAGAGTTACGAACACAAGGTTTCGACATTACCACGTATGAACGACGATTCACAGAGTTGTGCCTATTGTGTCCGAGAGCGTTCGAAGATGAAGAAGAGAAGATTGACGCATTTGTAAAAGGGTTACCAGTAAGGATTCAAGAAGATGTGAGTTCACACGAGCCCGCTTCCATACAAAAGGCAAGTAGAATGGCTCATAAACTCATAAATCAGATTGAGGGAAGAATTAAAGAGCAGGCGGCCGAAGAAGCCAACACGAAACAACTCAAGAGAAAGTGGGAAGAAACCAGTGACAAGGGTCACCAATACAACAACAACAATAATAATTACAACCACAACCGCAACAACAATCGCAACAATAACCGCAATCCTAAAAATAACTACAACAAACGTCCCAACAACAACAACAACTACAACAACCGTTCCAACAACAATAACAATCCCAACAACAACCTCAATAACAACAACGGCAACAAAAACCAAAAATGCCAAAGGTGTGAAGAGTACCACCAGAATGGGTTCTGCACTACATTTTGCACCAAGTGTAATAGAAATGGCCATGGTACGAAAAAGTGTGAGGTCTACGGACCAAAGTTTAACAGAACTAAAGGAACAAATAGTGGCGAAACAAGTAATGCCGCCTTTGTTTGTTATGGATGTGGAAAACCGGTCCACATTAGAAGTAATTGCCCGAATCAGGGGAATACTAATGGACAGGGCCGCGGAAGAGTTTTCAATATTAATACGGCAGAAGCGCAGAAAGACCCGGAGCTTGTTACGGGTACGTTTCTTATTGATAATAAATCTGCTTATGTTTTATTTGATTCGGGTGCGGATAGAAGCTATATGAGTAGAGATTTTTGTGCTAAGTTAAGTTACCCATTGACGCCTTTGGATAGTAAATTTTTACTCGAATTAGCAAACGGTAAATTAATTTCAGCAGATAATATATGTCGGGATAGAGAAATTAAACTGGGTGATGAAACGTTTAAGATTGATTTAATACCAGTCGAGTTAGGGAGTTTTAATGTAATAATTGCCATGGACTGGTTGAAGAAGGTGAGAGCAGAGGTCGTTTGTTACAAAAATGTGATTTGCATTATGCGTGAAAAGGGAAAACCTTTAATGGTGTATGGAGAAAAGAACAATGCGAAATTAAATCTTATTAGTAGTTTGAAGGCGCAAAAACTAATAAGAAAAGGTTGTTACGTCATTCTAGCACACATCAAGGAAGTTAAACCTGAAGAAAAGAACATCAGTGATGTTCCCGTCGCAAAAGAATTTCTCGATGTATTTTTGAAAGAATTACAGGGATTACCCCCACATCGATCCGTTGAATTTCAAATAGACCTTGTACCAGGAGCTGCACCAATAGCTCGTGCTCCATACAGACTTGCACCCAGCGAAATGAACGATCTTCAGAGCCAATTACAAGAAATTTTAGAGCATGGTTTCATTCGACCAAGCACATCACCGTGGGGAGCTCCTGTTTTGTTTGTCAAGAAGAAGGATGGTACATTTAGGTTGTGTATCGACTACTGAGAGTTGAACAAACTTACCATCAAGAACCGCTACCCACTACCGAGAATCGATGACTTATTTGATCAACTACAAGGCTCGTCGGTTTATTCGAAGATTGATTTACGTTCTGGGTATCATCAAATGCGGGTGAAGGAGGATGATATTCCAAAGACTGCTTTTAAGACACGTTACGGTCATTACGAGTTTATGGTTATGCCATTTGGGTTGACTAACACACCAGCTGTGTTCATGGACCTCATGAACTGAGTGTGTGGACCATAACTTGACAAGTTTGTCATTGTTTTCATCGATGACATACTTATTTACTCAAAGAATGACCAAGAGCACGAAGAACATTTGAGAAAAGTGCTAGAGTTGTTGAGGAAAGAAAAACTGTTAAGTTTTCAAAGTGTGCATTTTGGTTGGAAGAAGTTCAATTCCTCGGTCACATAGTGAACAAAGAAAGTATTCAAGTGGATCCGGCAAAGATTGAAACCGTTGAAAAGTGGGAATCACCGAAAACTCCGAAGCATATACGCCAATTTTTAGGACTAGCTGGTTACTACAGAAGATTCATCCAAGATTTTTCCAAAATAGCAAAACCCTTGACTGCATTAACGCATAAAGGGAAGAAATTTGAATGGAAAGATGAACAAGAGAAAGCATTTCAATTGTTAAAGAAAAAGTTAACTACGGCACCTATCTTGTCATTACCTGAAGGGAATGATGATTTTGTGATATATTGTGATGCCTCAAAGCATGGTCTCGGTTGTGTATTAATGCAAAGAATGAAAGTAATTGCTTATGCGTCTAGACAATTGAAGATTCACGAACAGAATTATACGACGCATGATTTGGAATTAGGCGCGGTTGTTTTTGCATTAAAGACTTGGAGGCACTACTTATATGGGGTCAAAAGTATTATATATACCGACCACAAAAGTCTTCAACACATATTTAATCAGAAACAACTGAACATGAGGCAGCGCAGTTGGATTGAATTGTTAAATGGTTACGACTTTGAGATTCGTTACCACCCGGGGAAGGCAAATGTGGTAGCCGACGCCTTGAGCAGAAAGGACAGAGAACCTGTTCTAGTAAAAGCTATGAATATAATGATTCACAATAACCTTACTACTCAAATAAAGGAGGCGCAACAAGGAGTTTTAAAAGAGGGAAATTTAAAGGATGAAATACCCAAAGGATCGGAGAAGCATCTTAATATTCGGGAAGACGGAATCCGGTATAGGGCTGAAAGGATTTGGGTACCAAAATTTGGAGATATGAGAGAAATGGTACTTAGAGAAGCTCATAAAACCAGATACTCAATACATCCTAGAACGGGGAAGATGTACAAAGATCTCAAGAAACATTTTTGGTGGCCGGGTATGAAAGCCGATGTTGCTAAATACGTAGGAGAGTGTTTGACGTGTTCTAAGGTCAAAGCGGAGCATCAGAAACCATCAGGTCTACTTCAACAACCCGAAATCCCGGAATGGAAATGGGAAAACATTACCATGGATTTCATCACTAAATTGCCAAGGACTGCAAGTGGTTTTGATACTATTTGGGTAATAGTTGATCGTCTCACCAAATCAGCACACTTTCTACCAATAAGAGAAGATGACAAGATGGAGAAGTTAGCACGATTGTATTTGAAGGAAGTCATCTCCAGACATGGAATACCAATCTCTATTATCTCTGATAGGGATGGCAGATTTATTTCAAGATTCTGGCAGACATTACAGCAAGCATTAGGAACTCGTCTAGACATGAGTACTGCCTATCATCCACAAACTGATGGTCAGAGCGAAAGGACGATACAAACGCTTGAAGACATGCTACTAGCATGTGTTATTGATTTCGGAAATAGTTGGGATCGACACTTACCGTTAGCAGAATTTTCCTACAACAACAGCTACCATTCAAGCATTGAGATGGCGCCGTTTAAAGCACTTTATGGTAGAAAGTGCAGGTCTCCAATTTGTTGGAGTGAAGTGGGGGATAGACAGATTACGGGTCCAGAGATAATACAAGAAACTACCGAGAAGATCATCTAAATTCAACAACGTTTGAAAACCACCCAAAGTAGACAAAAGAACTACACTGACATTAAAAGAAAAGATATAGAATTTGAAATTGGAGAGATGGTCATGCTTAAAGTTGCACCTTGGAAAGGCGTTGTTCGATTTGGTAAACGAGGGAAATTAAACCCAATGTATATTGGACCATTCAAGGTTATTGATCGCGTCGGACCAGTAGCTTACCGGCTTGAGTTACCTCAACAACTCGCGACTGTATATAACACTTTCCACGTCTCGAATTTAAAGAAATGTTTTGCTAAAGAAGATCTCACTATTCCGTTAGACGAAATCCAAATCAACGAAAAACTTTAATTTATCGAAGAACCCGTCAAAATAATGGATCGTGAGGTTAAAAGACTTAAGCAAAACAAGATACCAATTGTTAAGGTTCGATGGAATGCTCGTAGAGGACCTGAGTTCACCTGGGAATGAGAAGATCAGATGAAGAAGAAATACCCGCACTTATTTCCAGAAGATGCGTCAATACTTCCAACAGCTTGAAATTTCGGGACGAAATTTATTTAACGGGTAGGTACTGTAGTGACCCGAACTTTTCCATGATTATTCCATGATTATATATTAAATGAAAACTATATTTGCATGATTAAATGTTTCCAACATGTTAAGCAATCAAACTTGTTAAGACTTGATTATTTGAAATGAGTTTCATGTAGACAATTGACCACCCAAGTTGACCGGAGATTCACTTAGCAAAAATGCTTACAATTACATTTCCATTCATTTTTCATCAACAATTCTACTCGTAATCATTCAGTATTCGTACCCGTATTATATACAGCTGCTAGACGTACTTACTATGAGTATATACCAATAGGAACTAGCATGGGATTCCACTCTTGATTATGTCATGCATGACTAATCAAATTTAACTTCTACCATGAACTAGTCAACTAACTAGAGCTCCTTTTTACCCCACTCACCACTCATCATTCACCACTCACCAATCAATCCATTTCACTTACAATTCTCTTTCTAATTCTCTCTAAACACACACACACACACACTTAGGAACGAAATTTCCAGTAAACAAATCATCATCTTCGTCAAAAATTACTTCAAGAATCAAGCTATAATCATCATAGGAAGAACACTTCAAGAACACTTCGAAAATCCTTTCAAGTTTGCTAGTTTACTTTTAATCTTGCAAATCCATTCCAAGTAATCATCTAAGATCAAGAAACCTTTGTTAATTACAGTAGGTTATCTTTCTTATTCAAGGTAATACTCATATCTAAACTTTGATTCGATTTCTATAACTATAAACTATCTTGATTCGAGTAATAATCTTACTTGAAATTTTTTTCGTGTCATGATTCTGCTTCAAGAACTTCCAAGCCATCAAAGATCCATTCAAGCTCAAGATTATTTTTGTCATTTCCAGTAGGTTTACCTACTATACTTGAGGTAGTAATGATGTTCGTAACATCATTCGATTCATATATAAATAACTATCTTTTTCGAAGATTTGAAAACGTAATCACTAGAACATAGTTTAGTTAATTCTAAACTTGTTCGCAAACAAAGTTAATCCTTCTAACTTGACTTTTAAAATAAACTAAACACATATTTTATATCTATATGATATGCTAATTTAATGATTTAAAACCGAAAAACACAAAAAACACCGTAAAACCGGACATACGCCGTCGTAGTAACACCGTTGGCTGTTTTGGTTTTGATAATTAAAAACTATGATAAACTTTGATTTAAAAGTTGTTCTTCGGGGAAAATGATTTTTCTTATGAACATGAAACTATATCCAAAAATCATGGTTAAACTCAAAGTGGAAGTATGTTTTTCAAAATGGTCATCAAGACGTCGTTCTTTCGACTGAAATGACTACCTCTTACAAAAATGACTTGTAACTTATATTTCTGACTATAAACCTATACTTTTCTGTTTAGATTCATAAAATAGAGTTCAATATGAAACCATAGTAATTTGATTCACTCAAAACGGATTTAAAACGAAGAAGTTATGGGTAAAACAAGATTGGATATTTTTTTTATTGTTGTAGCTACGGGAAATATTGTAACAATTCTATACAAATCATATCCTAGCTAACTTATATTGTATTATACATGTATTCTAATATATTATGTAATCTTGAGATACCATAGACATGTATGCAAATGTTTTGACATATCATATCGACCCATGTATATATATTATTTGGAACAACCATAGACACTCTTGCAGTAATGTTGGAGTTAGCTATACAGGTTTGAGGTTGATTCCAAAAATATATATGCTTTGAGTTGTGATCTAGCCTGAGACGTGTATACACTGGGTCGTGGATTGATCCAAGATAATATATATCGATTTATTTCTGTACATCTAACTATGGACAACTAGTTGTAGGTTATTAACGAGGACAACGGACTTAATAAGCTTAAAACATTAAAACGTATTAAAAATGTTTTAAATATATTTTGAACATACTTTGATATATATGTACATATTTGTTATAGGTTCGTGAATCGACTAGTGGCCAAGTCTTACTTCCCGACGAAGTAAAAATCTGTGAAAGTGAGTTATAGTCCCACTTTTAAAATCTAATATTTTGGGATGAGAATACATGAAACTTTATAAATGTTTTATGAAATAGACACAAGTAAATGAAACTACATTATATGGGTGAATGATCGAAGTCGAATATGCCCCTTTTAGCTTGGTAGCCTAAGAATTTGGGAACAGACCCCCAAATTGACGCGAATCCTAAAGATAGATCTATCGTGCCCAACAAGCACCATTCTGGAATTTGGAATGCTTTAGTACTTCGAAATTATCATGTCCGATGGGTGTCCCGGAATGATGGGGATATTCTATATGCATCTTGTTAATGTCGGTTACCAGGTGTTCACCATATGAATGATTTTTATCTCTATGTATGGGATGTATTGAAATATGAAATCTTGTGGTCTATTATTATGATTTGATAATATATAGGTTAAACCTATAACTCACCAACATTTTTGTTGACGTTTTAAGCATGTTTATTCTCAGGTGATTATTAAGAGCTTCCGCTATTGCATACTAAAATAAGGACAAGATTTGGAGTCCATGCTTGTATGATATTGTGTAAAAACTGCGTTCAAGAAACTTATTTTTGATGTAATATATTCTTATTGTAAACCATTATGTAATGGTCGTGTGTAAACAGTATATTTTAGATTATTATTATTTGATAATGTGCGTAATGATTTTTAAACCTTTATCGATAAAATAAAGGTTATGCTTGTTTTAAAAAATGAATGCAGTCTTTGAAAAACGTCTCATATAGAGGTCAAAACCTCGCGACGAAATCAATTAATATGGAACGTTTATAATCAATATGAACGGGACATTTCATAATGGGGCCGCTGCGTGGGTCGATACTGATGGAGAATTTTGGGCTATAAAAAGGGAAATTAAACCCTAATTTTTACACACTTTTTTCCAGACGAATTCCAGCAGCTTTGGGGTGATTTTTGGTGACTTTTGGGGAATCCCAACATCATTCAATCAACTCAATCATTCCGAGAACGTGTTTCGATTCGTCAATTGTTCAAGATCACGTTTTCAACTAGGTTTAATTCTTATCAAACATAATGAATTATCTTAATTGTTTATTTATGATTTTGTTTTCAGCCATGATTGTTGGCTAAGTTTTCAATGCTTGTCTAGATTAATAACCGGAGATTTGGATGTTATGATTTATGATTTATGAACTTATTGCATGTTTATTTCAATAGTTTGAATAAAAGATCGATTCTTTTTGATGTTTAACTTTATGAACTTGATTGATTAGTGTATTTGTTTGATAAAGAGAACTCTTGTTGATTTAATACACTAGTTTACAATTGATTTATCTTAATTGATTATTTGCTAAACCGGACCAAGGGGGTAAATTAAGTTCAAACGATTAGACGATATAGGGGTGAATTGTGTAGAGCAAACGCAAAGGAAATTGTTATTCAAATCTTTGAACTAGTTAATTAATTAGTCACAAATGAAAAGGTCTTAGGTGCCAGGGAACCCTACATATAGTAATTAGAGTTTGAGTACTTGCTAAAGAGAACTCTTAGCGGGTCGACTGAGTAATTTGCATGCATCAAGTCTTAAATCGGGCTAAAGTATAAAAACATCCAATTCTGAGGGTAAAAGGTCTAGACGAGCATTTTCATTCCATTTGATATCAAAACTATCTTAATTGCTTTCTTGTTTTACTTTTTATAAATCTAAAATCCAAAAATATTGTTTTTATTTTTAAATCAAATCTAGATTTGGCTAATCGTTAAATAGCCACCAACAAAACTATTTAGTACTTTCCATTTTCTTTGATTAACTTAGTTTATTTTCATTAGTTACAATCTTAATTCACACGCGTAAACTGTCCTTGGAATGATCTTGGAATTGCCAACATCTTTACTACTGCACGATCGGGTACACTGTCCGTTAGTGTGTAAACTTTAATATCTGGTAATTCCTTTTATAAATAATAGACGCAATTTTGAACATCAAGTTTTTGGCGCCGCTGCCAGGGTCAGTTGTGTCAAAAATTAAGATTGTAATCTAATTGTTCCTAGTTTAGTTGATTTTAGTTTATTATTACTTCTCGTTAATTCTCAGTTGAATCGGTGCGTTTAATCATTTGTTAGTTGTGATTTCGCAGATAATAGGTAGTGCATGCCACATACGCGTTCTTCAAATTCTCATATTCTTCAACCATTTGACAAACCTGAAAGAGAGTTATTTAGAGCGTTAAGTTAAGAGAAACAGTCTACAGTGGATTCTTCAGCTTCTTCAAGTGATAATATAATTCATTTGGGTAGTAGTTCTGAGACTGTGGTGCCCGATACACCACCTGAAATCAACGAAGCAGAAGAATCTTACATTTCATTAGATATTTTCGAGACTGAAGAGATGGCTGATCAACCACCTCATCCTCAGACTATGGCAGAAAATTTGAAGGCCACCCGAGCGGGCCAAGGCAATCCGATTACTCAACCAAACATCACTCAGCCTTTCCAAATCACAAGTCCGATTCTGAGTTTGATTTCTTCTGACTGCCAATTTCATGACAAGGATAATGAGGATGCTAATGAGCATCTTCGTGTTTTCAATGATGTTTGCAACTTATTCAAGCTGCGTGAGATTGCCGATACTTCGATCAAGACAAAGCTTTTTCCCTGGACCCTTAAGAGAGAAGCTAAGATATGGTTAGATAAGCAACCAGAGGGAGCGATTACCTCTTGGGAAGTTTTGGTAGATAAGTTTTTATCAAAGTTTTTCCCTACGTCTCGAGCTGCTAGACTTCAAGCAGATATTTCGCAATTTAGACAAAAGAGCTGTGAGACATTATTTGATGCTTGAGACCGTTATTCTAATTTCTTACGCTCATGTCCGCAACACGGGTTGAATGACTTACAAAAGGTACAGATTTTCTACAAAGGTTGTGACATACCAATTCGTCAGAGTATTGATCAAGCAACAGGTGGAACTTTAATGGATAAGACAGAAGAATAGGCATTAGAGATTATTGAAAAGCAAGCTGCTTACACTCATGAATGGCATCAAGATCATGAGTCATCCCGTTCAGCTTCAGTTAAGAGAATTGAAACCACTGGTGCGTATGATGATTATGGGTCTATAAATGCTAAGTTAGACAAATTTGGTAGGCATTTAGAGAAGTAAGGACATTCATGGTATGAAGGTTGGTTGTGAATATTGTGGGGGACTACATTTAGCAAAGGATTGTGATGCGAGTTTGACTATGAATCAGAAAGAAGAGATCGCTTTTATTAGTCAACAGAACAACAATCAGTTTTAGGAATGTGCTCAGTTTAATAGGAATTTCAACAATCCTTATAACCCTCAAGGTAATCAAGGTTTGAGGTTCTAGCCAGGATCTAGTGGAGGTTATCAACAGCAAGCTCCCGGATATTTTTAGAAGCCCCAAGCAGAAGAGAAAAAGTCCAACCTTGAAGCGATGATCAAAAAGCCTGTGATGTCTCAAACTCAGCTTGTTACTACTGTGACCCAAAACAATGAAAAGAATGATCAAATGTTTCGAAATCAACAAACAGCTATTCAGAATTTGGAGAAACAAATTGGTCAACTTGCTAATCAGAGTAATGAGAGGAAACCGGGGGAATTACCGAGTAAAATGGATACTAACCCGAAGAATGGGCACGTTAATGCTATCATCACCTGAAGTGGTTTAACATATGATCCACCGAGGAAGCCCGATGAGTATGATTTGCGAGTGTCGTTAGCTAAGGATAGTGAATCGGTTGTTGTTAGTGAACCGGAGGGGGAAAAGGAGCCGGAACAGGTGATTGAGAAAGTTGTAAGGGTACCGGAAACCGTTACTTCTAAACCGGTAGTTAAAGAGTATCAACCACTGCTCCCATTCCCGAGGAAGCAGAGATTGGAGAAGCTAGAGGTAGAAAAGTCCAAGTTCATGGACTTGATTAAAAAAGTTAACATAAATATGCCTTTTATTGATGTGATTGCAGGTATGCCAAAGTATGCAAAGTTTCTGAAGGATTTGCTAACTAACAGGAAGAAGCTGGAGAACGTCTCTTCAGTCAGGTTGAATGCCGCATGCTCAGTGGTAGTTGCAAACAAGCTTCCCGAGAAGCTTGAGGATCCTGAGAGTTTCATCATTCCTTGTTTACTTGGTAATTTGGACTGTGTGATGGCGTTGGCGGATTTAGGGGCTAGCATAAATTTAATGCCTTATTCTATTTATTTAGAGCTAGACTCCGGGGAGTTAAAACCCACGCGTATAGCTATTCAGCTAGCTGACCGCTCTATTAAATTCCCTCGTGGAATCATAAAGAATATGCTAGTTAAGACCGGGTCGTTGGTTTTTCCGGCTGATTTCGTGGTTTTGGATATGACTTGAGTGCAAAAGTTGACCCTTAGGATTCCATTTATTTTGGGTCGGCCATTTTTGAATACTGCTAGGTGTATCATCGATGTTTATGGCCAAAAGTTGACCCTTAGGGTAGATGACTTGAGTGCAACATTCTCAATTGACCCTTCTTTAAAATACCCTGCCTACACTGATGATACATGTTATTTTCTTAACAATGTGGATGTCCAGTCTGAGTTTTTGCAGGAATTCCCAGAGTTACAGGGTTCAGGAGAATGCTCATTGGTTGAAATTGATGAGGAGTTGCAGATTGAGAAGGTGGATATTTTAACCGTCTTGATGGAAAACGGCTATGAGCCTATAGAGGAGGAGTTCAAGGAACTCGATCATGATGCTGATTACCGGAGCAAGTCTTCAATTGAAGAACCTCCCGAGTTAGAATTGAAGCCACTTCCAGACCATTTGGAATACGCTTATTTGCAGGAGGAATCTAAGCTCCCGGTAATTATTTCTTCTTCTCTTACTACATGTCAGAAAACTGAACTTGTGACCATGCTAAAGGCCCATAAATCGGCCATTGCGTGGAAAATTCACGACATCAAGGGTATTAGTCCCTCCTATTGCACCCACAAAATCGTAATGGAGGATAACTCCAAACCTGTGGTGCAACACCAAAGGAGGTTGAACCTGCACATGCAGGATGTCATGAAGAAAGAGATCATAAAGCTCCTCGATGCAGGTCTGATTTACCCGATTTTCGACAGTCCGTGGATTAGCCTGGTACACTGTGTACCTAAGAAAGGTGGAATGACTGTTACCACCAATGATAAAAATGAGTTAATTTCCACTCGGACTGTCACGGGGTGGCGTGTTTGTATTGACTACCGAAAGTTGAACGACGCCACACGCAAAGACCACTTCTCGTTACCTTTCATGGATCAAATGCTAGAGAGGTTAGCGGGAAACAGATTTTATTGTTTTCTTGATGGTTTTTCGGGCTATTTTAAAAATCCTATCTCGCCCGAGGACCAAGAGAAAACCACTTTCACCTGCCCGTATGTCACTTTCTCATACCGTCGCATGCCCTTTGGCCTTTGTAACGCTCCAGCCATTTTTCAAAGGTGCATGATGGCCATATTCCATGATATGATAGAAGATTGCATGGAGGTGTTCATGGATGACTTTTCAGTCTTCGGTGACACTTTTGATTCATGACTTATTAATTTAGAACGGATGTTGGAAAGGTGTGAGAAATCTAATCTTGTGCTCAACTGGGAAAAGTACCATTTCATGGTGCAAGGGGGCATAGTCCTCGGGCACAAGATTTCTAAGAACGGTATTGAGGTGGATCCCGCAAAAGTAACTACTATTAAGAACCTTCCACCTCCCACCGATGTTAAGGGTTTTCGGAGTTTTCTCGGGCACGCCGGTTTTTATCGGCGGTTCATTAAGGATTTTTCCAAAATTGCCAACCCGATGAACAAACTTCTCGAAAAGGACACGCCTTGGAACTTCTCCGAAGAGTGCCAAAAGGCATTCGAACTTCTTAAGGAGAAACTTATCAATGCACCTATCATAATTGCTCCGAATTGGTCTCTTCCGTTCGAGCTTATATGTGATGCATCCGATTTTGCTGTTGGCTCTGTTTTGGGCCAAAGGGTTGAGAAACATTTTCGACCCATCTATTATGCAAGCAAGACCTTGCAAGAAGCACAGTTGAATTACACTACCACTGAAAAAGAGCTCCTTGCGGTGGTCTTTTCATTCGATAAGTTCCGGTCCTACTTAGTCTTGGCTAAGACTATTGTTTTTACGGACCATTCTGCTCTTAAGTACCTCTTCTCAAAACCGGATGCAAAACCTCGACTTCTTAGATGGATATTGCTTTGGCAAGAATTCGATATCGAGATCCGGGATAAGAAAGGTGCTGAAAATTTAGCGGCCGACCACTTGTCCAGACTCGAGAATCCAAATCTCGAAGTCCTTCATGAGTCGAGTATTCATGATGATTTTCCCGACGAGTATCTCATGAAGGTGGACAAGTTGGACGAGACATGGTATGTGGACATAGCTAATTATCTCGTTAGGGGTTTCTTGGAGAAAGGGTGGTCACATCAGAAGAGGAAGAAATTCTTTAGTGACCTTAAACACTATTTCTGGGAAGACCCCTATCTTTTTCATTTTTGTCCGGATGGAATCATTCAAAGGTGCATCTCCGATAAGGAATGCACTCGTATATTGTTGGAATACCATCGTGGCCCAATGGGTGGGCATTTTGGTTCCCAAATCATGGGAAAGAAGGTTTATGAGGCCGGATTTTATTGGCCTAGTATTTTTAGGGATGCCTATGCTGTTTGTAACTCATGTGACGCTTGTCAACGGGCAGGGCAAATCACCAAACGTGACAAAATGCCTCAATAAAGCATCCAAGTATGCGAGGTTTTTTGTAACGACCCGTCCTAATCCTCCTGGACGAAGTCATTAACATTTGGTCCCATTGCAATGATCAACTCCAAGTAATGTCCTTAAAATGAGCAAATGCACAGCGGAAGACTTAATTCGTACCTGAGAATAAACATGCTTAAAAGTGTCAACCAAAAGGTTGGTGAGTTCATAAGTTTATCATAACAATCATTTCAATATATTAATAGACCACAAGATTTCATAATCATAAATATAATACACTCGCAAGTGTATATAAAGCATTCTAAGTGGTTGAGCACTTGGTAACCATACTTAACTATTAATCAACGTCGCATATTCCCTTTATTATGAAATCTCACTACACTGTACCAAGTGTAGCCTAAAAACGAAGTACTGTGCAACCGTTGAATACTGGTCGTCCAGTCCGGTTGGGGTTGTCAGGCCCGATAGATCTATCAACAGGATTCGCATTTACAATACCCATGTAAATAGTAGTTACCAAGCTACAGGGAAGTATGTCAGTAGTACAACTCAACGTAGAATATATTTTTAAGTACTTGTGTCTATTTCGTAAACATTTATAAAAGCAGCGCATGTATTCTCAGCCCAAAAATATATATTGTAAAAGCAATTAAAAAGGGAGCAAATGAAACTCACCATACTGTATTTTGTAGTAAAAATACATATGACGTCATTTAACAAGTGTAGGGTTGGCCTCGGATTCACGAACCTATATTAAATATATATATTAACACTTATATTAATAATCGAACAACTAAAGTTTTAAGTTATATTAATTATTGATTTTAATATATTTATTTTTATATATATAATGTACTTACAATGTATAAAGGTTTTCATACATAATTATATTAATATCTTATTATATATATAAATATATTCTCCTAGAGATGTTTATTTATTATGATATCATACAAATAATAATAATAATAAAGATGTTAATACTCATAATAAAAAATAATAATACTACTAATAATGATAATAAAAATACCAATTTTTAATAAAAGTACTAATTTTAATAAGAATGATAATTTTTAATAATAATACATTACTTTTTAATAAATATTATAATTTTAATGATAATAATAATAATAAAAATAATTTTAATGTTAAAATAATAATAATAATGATAATAATAATAACAATAATAATAACAAAATGAAACTACCTTTAAAAAAAAAATTTCTTAAAAAGAAATGCCTCAAAACAGGTTCGAACCTACAACCTCTAGTTCAACAACCCAATACCTAACCATTCCTCTGCGATTGTTTTTCTGAAATAATAGCCAATTTAATTTTTATAAGACATTTTCGTTTTTCCTTTTCTCCATTACTAAAATGAAATCCGAAACTATTCATTATCATCAACATCATCATCATCCTTACTCATTATCATCATTATACTTATATCAACAATATCATAATCATTATCATCATCTTCATCCTGAGATCGTATCACCCATCATCATCATCATCTCGTGATTCTTTATCATCATCCATATCATTCCCATCTTCCTAGTTGGGTTTTCGGCCCAATGAACTAATATTGTACCCGGCCTATTACAAATGAATTCTGAATTCGGCCCATCATGGAAACTAGTCCACGTCCTAACTGAATAAGATGGATCCACAAGCCCATCAACAAATTTTAATCAAACAGTTCGATTTAGTCTTGATTTTGTGGGGTTCGTTTGGGATAATAAAAAAAATACGGCCACTAGTTAACTTCAATTATTCAATACCAATCACCTTTATCATCATCATTATTTTCACATGATCAACCCTATTATCACCTTTTACTTTCGTAATAGTAACAGCAAAAAAAAATGGCAGCAACAGAAACCAGATGGTGACAACCGGCTGTTTGGTGTTGATGTTTGATCGAAAATAGAAGTAGAAACAAACGGTTAGCAGCAGCACTCTCTGTAACTCTTATTATGGTGGTGGTTTTGCAAGAGAAAACAGAAAGATATATAAACATAGCAGCGATTAGGATCAAGAAATTGAAGTGAGAGAGAAAGGAAGAGAGAGATGAGAGAAAGGTGGATGATGGTGGTGACGGTTTGTTAATGATAGAGGGAGGAGGGTGGCGAGTGGTGGTGTTAAGGTTAAACATGGTGGTGGTCTTGGGTTGGGTTGAACGTGTAGCCAAGGGTGATAGATGATCGAATGGTGGATGTGGTTATGAGGTGATGAAGAACAAGAGATGACCATTCAAGTGGTGTTTGTTAATAGTGCAAAGAAACAAAAGAAGGGTGTAATAGTTTTGTGGTATGGGTTACATTTACGGAGTCAAACAGGAAAGAAACATATCACGTAGCAGTAGTCTTGATGATATTGGGTTTGTGTTTTCCAAACAAATACGTAGCATAGAAGTGGTAACATCACAGGTTATAAGGGTTGTCGAATTATGGTAACTGTATGATTAGTAGAAAACTAACAGAACAGTAGCAATCTTGTTTATGTTTTTGTTGAGTTTTTGAGTTGATGATTAAGAGTTTTGGTGTGGGGTGTGGTTAAATGGGTTGCTTGACTTCCAAAATAGAAAACGGAAAGAGATAATATATAAGTGGTAGTGGTAACTCTCTTTCAGTGCATCTATCAATCAATATGTACATGTATGAAACTAGTACAAATCAAAAACAGTAACATGAGACTACATTAATAGGTGATGGAGAAAGATAACAAGAAAAGCAACCATTATATTCTATCATTGATTCACGGACACAATTTAACAATTAAAGTAATAATAATAATAATAATAATATAATAATAATAATAATAATAATAATAATAATAATAATAATAATATAATAAAAATCAAAGAAGTATATACAGTATATACAAGCGAGCTGAGTTGGAAAGTAATTTAATCTCGTACAAAAAGGATTTAAATCTTTAATAATGTTAAAGTTGTTTAATTCATACTACTACTTGTTTGTGCAATATTAACAACTACTACGCATTAAGTTATCTGTAAAGCATAATAAGTGTCATTAAAATATGACCCTAATTCTATTGCCTATTTCACTGTCCCAAATGCTAATATAGTATTGATTACCTAAGATGCTTTATGGAGTGAATTTCGTATTTCGTTGTTAATCAGTGGTGGATAAAAAGTCTCTAGAAAAATTCTAAATTTTTAAATTAACTATCTTTATTTATTTTAGTCATTAACTATTAAATAAAATTTTACTCACTGTCCACTCCCGATCCCAGGTAAAATATAAAGAGTTTTAAAATTTAATAACTAGATCCTAAATACATTTTTAGTAAGTCTAAAATTTATAGAACTCATTTTCGGATCACCGTTTATTTAAAATCATATAAGTTCGAATTTAACTTGCTTATCGTGTCAAAGATATTAATTCGTATTGAGAGTTTAGTTTAAAATTAGTCAAAATTTTCCGGGTCATTACAGTACCCACCCGTTAAAGAAATTTCGTCCCCGAAATTTGATAGAGTCGTCATGGTTAACAATAAAAATGTTTTTATGAAGAATATGAGTTGATAATTAGAGTTTTATCATCATTGAGTAATATAGATAAAACGATTTGATTATGTGAAGCGTGCGAGTGAATCTGTCACAAAAGAGTGAAATGAAGTGATTAGAGGTTCGTCTTAACTTCTGACATAGTCAAGGTTGATTTTCAGAAATCAAGGAATTTAAAGAAATCTTCTAATCAGAAAGAAAATGTAATCGCACGATTTATTAGCAGATTGTCGGAGTTACGGAAGAACAGAAATATCAAGGAAATATTTTCGTGATATGCTTAGAAATTAAGTAGAATGAAAGAGTGGTGTAACATGGCACATGATGATGGTACTGAGAATCATCACGTTTCATTAGAAACTCAGCATGACTTACTATAATATAATCACGTTGGTCCGGCGTCATTATATTATACTAACTCATGTTTCAGTTCCCAACACTTCTCCACAATTCATTCACAATTTATATTTAGACTTTATAGAAGTTTCCAATATAATGGAATACAGAATTACAAAGAGGTAGATAATTTCAGACAAGAATATTTATGAAAATATTCTCAGAAATATCGAAGATATTTATGTTGATATTTTGGAATTTCTAAGTTCGAAAGATGATGCTGAAAAATTTTCTGCAAGATTTTAACATGACTTCGGAACAAGATATTCTCTAAAGATTTCGGCGGATCCAGAATTACCTGGATTCTTTGAATATAGGGTTTGGTTCTTGTATTTGTCCTTGGTCTCCTTCGTGGTTAGCTCAATCCGTTTTTCAGTACCAAATTTTCTATCGAGCGTTCCCAACACTCCATTCTTTTGTCATCACTTTTAGCCATTAAGACCATCTACAACATGCTGATTCGTCAGTATTTTCAAAGTTAACGGATCTGGATCATCAGTTATCAAACCAAGGGTTTTCAAGCATATTGAAGGTTTTTAGATGATTAAACGCTGATTGTGATCGTCAAGATACAAAGGATGTTTAGGATAAGTCAAGTGGCAAACTTGAAGAATTGTTTAGTTTCATATGTTATAATCAATATTTTAATTCATTTTTAATTGTCCAATGTTGATAGTCCCAGAGTCAAATAGTCCAATAGTTCATATATAGTTTAATATATAATATTTGAATTATTTAATACGTATCGTGACCCGTGTACCGGTCTCAGTATTGATCACAACTCAAACCATATATATATTTTGAAATCAACCTCAACCCTGTATAGCCAACTCCAACATTCACATATAGAGTGTCTATGGTTGTTCCGAAATATATATATAGATGGGTCGATATGATAGGTCGAAAACTTGTATACGTGTCCCGTTATTTAAAGTGCGTAAAATAAATAACAGAAATTAAATGACGATAAAGTAAATGCGTAAAGTAAATAACAGAAATTAAATGACGATAAATAAAATTGCGATAATTAAATTGCGATAAATAAAATGTAATCAGTTAGCTAGGAACAGTTAGCTGGAACAGTTAGCGTGGATTCTTAACAAAATTTCATTTAGTTAATTCGTTTGTTTCTAACAAATTTTATTTTGTCCAATGTTTTCTTCATTATGCCACTTGTTAGATTTTGATAAGTCAAAATTCAAATATGAAATTGAATGAAAAGGGTTATTATGCGATGAACGGATACGTATATCGGTGGATGTAAGTAGGATAGTAAATGACTGTTGAATCGGATTTGAAGAATGTACAGTGTAACTTATTAATGTGAAACCCAAATATTCCTCGGGTATTACCTACCCGTTAAAATATTTTCATCATTAACAGTTTGTACGAAAGAATTTTTAATTACAATCTTTATGAAAATATACTTGCATATATATTTTCTTCAGATGTAATCATGGATTTAATGAGTTAATATGATATTAAGCTCTTATGATTTTCATTAGAACTAGAATACATAATCTCTAAAACATTAGAGATTACATAAGTGTCAGATAAATGATATAGAACGATATGTAGAACAAAGATAATCGGTGTAGAACGATACATAGAACGAAAATTATGCTCGAGGTACAAAATCAGATGTTGAGGCTTGTGTTGTTGATGGTACAGCTGTTGATACTGGTGGTACTGTTGGTGCCGGTGATGCTGCTGAAGCTGGTAAGTTTTGCATCATATTCTCCAAAGCTACTACTCGGGCACGAAGTTCGTTGACTTCTTCTACTAACCCTGGTTGGTTATTAGTGTGAGGTGGAGGTTGGATATCTCCTCTAGTTCCATTAATGGTAGTCTCAAGACGAAAAATTCTCGCAAAAAGTGTATAAACGGTGTTGCGAACAGGTTCGCCGGTTAGCGGGTCGAGTACTCCAAGATTAGGTGGTAGATTCGGTTCATGATATGGAGTACCTTCTTCCCTTCTCCATAGGGTGAGTATGTCGCGAACCCACCCCCATTTTCTCCAGTAATCACGGTAGTTGATTGGTTGGTGTGCTCCTGTCACGCTATCTTCGGAGTCAGAAGAACTTGGTAGATTCGTAGAGGCCATCTTACGCGATCTCAGAAAAGATTTTTGGTATGAAGAGTTTAGTGACAGCAATTGATAGTTGAATGGTATTCTCAATGCATTATATGCCTAGATATATATAGTACCAGGATCAGGATCCCTTAAATTATGGAGAAATTTACTGAAGATATCAGGCACAGTTTACCGTAATAGATTAGCTAAGATATGAATTTGTCTATACACTATCTATGCAATAAAGGCAGTAAGGCGTGTCTAGACTTAGGAATGATTAGCAGGTAATTTTCCACTAGGAATGATATACAATACTTATAATATGCAACTAAGGTCGAAGTCCAGACTTGCTAATGCGTCCTAACAACTATCAGTTAGACACACTAATGTAAGACCTGGTTCGCTAGGACCAACGCTCTGATACCACCTGTAACGACCCGTCCTAATCCTCCTGGACGAAGTCATTAACATTTGGTCCCATTGCAATGATCGACTCCAAGTAATGTCCTTAAAATGAGCAAATGCACAGCGGAAGACTTAATTCGTACCTGAGAATAAACATGCTTAAAAGTGTCAACCAAAAGGTTGGTGAGTTCATAAGTTTATCATAACAATCATTTCAATATATTAATAGACCACAAGATTTCATAATCATAAATATAATACACTCGCAAGTGTATATAAAGCATTCTAAGTGGTTGAGCACTTGGTAACCATACTTAACTATTAATCAACGTCGCATATTCCCTTTATTATGAAATCTCACTACACTGTACCAAGTGTAGCCTAAAAACGAAGTACTGTGCAACCGTTGTATACTGGTCGTCCAGTCCGGTTGGGGTTGTCAGGCCCGATAGATCTATCAACAGGATTCGCGTTTACAATACCCATGTAAATAGTAGTTACCAAGCTACAGGGAAGTATGCCAGTGGTACAACTCAACGTAGAATATATTTTTAAGTACTTGTGTCTATTTCGTAAACATTTATAAAAGCAGCGCATGTATTCTCAGCCCAAAAATATATAGTGCAAAAGCAATTAAAAAGGGAGCAAATGAAACTCACCATACTGTATTTTGTAGTAAAAATACATATGACGTCATTTAACAAGTGTAGGGTTGGCCTCGGATTCACGAACCTATATTAAATATATATATTAACACTTATATTAATAATCGAACAACTAAAGTTTTAAGTTATATTAATTATTGATTTTAATATATTTATTTTTATATATATAATGTACTTACAATGTATAAAGGTTTTCATACATAATTATATTAATATCTTATTATATATATAAATATATTCTCCTAGAGATGTTTATTTATTATGATATCATACAAATAATAATAATAATAAAGATGTTAATACTCATAAAAAAAAATAATACTACTAATAATGATAATAAAAATACCAATTTTTAATAAAAGTACTAATTTTAATAAGAATGATAATTTTTAATAATAATACATTACTTTTTAATAAATATTATAATTTTAATGATAATAATAATAATAATAAAAATAATTTTAATGTTAAAATAATAATAATAATAATGATAATAATAATAACAAAATGAAACTACCTTTATAAAAAAATTTCTTAAAAAGAAATGCCTCAAAACAGGTTCGAACCTACAACCTCTAGTTCAACAACCCAATACCTAACCATTCCTCTGCGATTGTTTTTCTGAAATAATAACCAATTTAATTTTTATAAGACGTTTTCGTTTTTCCTTTTCTCCATTACTAAAATGAAATCCGAAACTATTCATTATCATCAACATCATCATCATCCTTACTCATTATCATCATTATACTTATATCAACAATATCATAATCATTATCATCATCTTCATCCTGAGATCGTATCACCCATCATCATCATCATCATCTCGTGATTCTTTATCATCATTCATATCATTTCCATCTTCCTAGTTGGGTTTTCGGCCCAATGAACTAATATTGTACCCGGCCTATTACAAATGAATTCTGAATTCGGCCCATCATGGAAACTAGTTGTCATAACCCGTCCTTAACCGTAAGAACGTGTTAAATAACGTATGATTTCATTGCGAGGTATTGACCTCTATATGCGACATTTTTAAAAGAAAAACTGCATATATTATACATTACAAACCATGATTCTTATTTTTGATACAAGCTTTGGACGAAATAAAGATGATTATCGTTTAGCGATAATCTTCGACTTACAAACTTTACAAATGATGATAACAACACGATTTCTAGCATATTTTACAACACAAGTTCTTGGATATGCAGTTTTATTTTTGACACAAATATGCGTACGCAAGATCCTGCTTAAATTCAACATAATGCAGCGGAAGCTTCTAATTATCACCTGAGAATAAACATGTTTAAAATGTCAACATAAAGTTGGTGAGATATAGGTTTAGTGCCGGCAGCAATATATATATATATAGACCACAAGATTTCATATATAAACATTTTCATAAAAATATTCTAAGTGGTTGAGCACTTGGTAACCATACTTAACATTTAATCACGTCGCATATTCCCTTTAATATGAAATCTTACTACACCGTACCAAGTGTAGTCACAAAACGAAGTACTGTGCAACCGTTGAATACTGGTCGTCCAGTCCGGTTGGGGTTGTCAGGCCCGATAGATCTATCAACAGGATTCGCGTTTACAATACCGCTGTAAATATTAGTTACCAAGCTACAGGGAAGTATGCCAGTGGTACAACTCAACGTAGAATATATTTTCAGTTACTTGTGTCCATAACGTAAAACATAAAATACATGTATTCTCATCCCGAAATATTTAGAGTTTAAAAGTGGGACTATATACTCACTTTCGTCTTGAAGATATATATAATTTGACTTGGTCTCCGGTTGATATCACGAACCTATCCATATATAATATATCAATACCTTTTCTTTTTAAACAAACGTCACATATATATACTTGTTATACTTTTAATACTTTTAATAATTCCTTAGTCCGTAGTTAGCAGTTCGTTGTTAGTAATTCAATTTTAATGGTTCATTTTTAGATGTTTAATATACCCGCAATGAAATAAATAAAACCCCCAACGAAATAAATAAAACCCCATTGTATATGTATTGGTCGAGATTAATCTTGACCCATGGTACCGGTGTTGTCAAATGACGTGTTGCGTACATAAAGTACCGGTGTTGTCAAATGACATGTTGCGTACAATCATGGGATCTTATGATTAATCTTCTCGTATTGTTTACGGGTGATCCTGAACCATATAAAATTAAATTATGAGTACATATATATAAAATATCATGTTATTTTAAAAAGATGTGATTTATTTAATTTTCTCCAATTATTTTCGTAGCTAAACTAGTCTTAGATATCCGATCTCGTTTTGGTCATAGTTTCTTCGTTACAACTCCGTTTTCGTTGATTCAACTTGCCACTTCCTTGGATCGAGTCCCTCTTTAAGACTATGAACTGTAAATACCTTAGTTTGTATTCGAAATCACAGGTCATAGGTCAAACTTTAGTGAAACTTATGAAGTTAAACATTTTCCTTTATGTAAACAACCTTAAATAATTATTTTTCTAAAAATACATATACTTTGAATTAAATCATGAAATTTTTATGTATTATCATATTCATAGAAAATATCATTTTTCCAGAAAATAAACCTCCAATTCAAGGTTCAAAATAGTTTTTAATTATCCAACCCAAAACAGCCCCCGGTTACACTCCGACACCGTAGATTCAGTTTTTAAGGTGTTCTTTGAAAAACCAAGTTATACCTTGTTAAGTTAGCATATATTTAAGTTATATTACAGGTCTTGAAGTATTTTAAAAGTTAAGTTAGAAGGATCTATTTAGTTTGCAAACAAGTTTGAAATCATTCAAACTATGTTCTAGTTTATAAACTCTTATATATATAGCTATAAATATATGAATTGAAAAAGAGTTGAAGTAGAGTTTTTACCTCAAGTTTAAAATGTAAAGTTGCTGGAAAGAAGTAGTAAAATAAAAGTTGAGAGAGTTCTTGCAAGTGTGTGTGAAAATTGGAAGTAAAATTTGGAAAATGAATGTGTAAAAATGAGTTAGAAATGGTGCTTATTTATAGGCTTGAAAATTTGGTTTTTAGTGAAAATATCTAAGATAAGTTAAAATTTATTATGTCATGAATGACATATTATTCCAATAATTGAAGATTTCTATTGGTATATACCAATAGTAAATACTTCTAGAAGCTGTGTATAGTACCCTAGATATACGTATAGGATTATTGAGGAAACGGAACGAGAATTCAAATATAACTATCTTTTGTAAATATACTTATATTGTTTTATGTATAAAAGCCCTTTAAAATGATTAAATACATTACTTATACGATATATGTATAAACATTATAAATCATCAGTATTTATGTCAAATAACGTTACGTATGGTTATTGTTTTGAAAACTTAAGTTAGTAGTTTCAAAATATACTTATAACTTATTGTTATTAATACAAAATGAGATATTAAAACATTCTTAGATCATGTTAAATATGTATATATACATATATATACACAAACGTATAATTATCATATATTGTATAGTTCGTGATATCATCGGTCAAACTAGACGGTCAAACGTTGTGTAAAACTCTTTTCGAAAACATAAGTCTCAACAATTTGGATTGCTTATCATGTTGGTAAGGTTTAATTTATATAAATATTAATCTTATAAGTATAGAACGATCGAAAAAGTGCGGGTCATTACAGTACCTACCCGTTAAATAAATTTCGTCCCGAAATTTTAAAATTGTACCTATTTTGCGTCATCGGAAAACAAGTGTGGATATTTTTGTTTCATTTGATCCTCTCGTTCCCAAGTAAACTCGGGACCTCTTCTAGCATTCCAACGAACCTTAACTATCGGTATGTTGCTCTGCTTGAGCTGTTTAACTTCACGATCCATGATTTCGATTGGTTCTTCGATGAATTGTAGTTTCTCGTCGACATGGATTTCTTCAAGAGGAATGGTGAGGTCTTCCTTTGCAAGACACTTCTTAAGGTTTGAGACGTGAAAGGTATTATGTACTCCGGCGAGTTGTTGCGGTAACTCGAGTCGATAAGCTACCGGTCCAATGCGTTCGATGATCTTGAACGGGCCTACATATCTTGGGTTCAGTTTACCCCTTTTTCCGAAGCGTATTACACCTTTCCAAGGTGACACCTTTAGCATAACCATGTCCCCGATCTGAAACTCTAATGGTTTCCTTCGAACATCGGCGTAGCTCTTTTGGCGACTACGGGCTGTTTTCAATCTCTCCTTGATTTGTACTATCTTCTCAGTCGTTTCGTGTATGATCTCGGGACCAGTTAATTGTCGATCTCCTACTTCATTCCAACAGATAGGAGATCTACACTTCCTTCCATACAATGCTTCGAATGGTGCAGCTTTAATGCTCGCATGATAACTATTATTATACGAGAATTCTGCTAATGGTAGATATTTATCCCATCCGTTTCCAAAATCGATCACACATGCCCTGAGCATGTCTTCAAGAGTCTGAATCGTTCTTTCACTCTGCCCGTCGGTTTGCGGATGATATGCGGTACTCATATCCAAACGAGTTCCTAGTGCCTCCTGTAGTGATTGCCAGAACTTTGAGGTAAATCTACTATCACGATCGGATATAATGGAAATAGGTATTCCATGTCTTGAAACAATTTCCTTTATATACAATTGTAATAGTTTCTCCATTCTATCCGTTTCCTTTATAGGCAGGAAATGTGCAGACTTGGTGAGACGATCAACAATCACCCAAATGGTGTCGTATCCCCAGGCGGTCTTTGGTAACTTCGTGATGAAATCCATGGTAATACCGTCCCATTTCCATTCTGGGATTTCTGGTTGTTGAAGTAATCCTGACGGCTTCTGGTGTTCTGCTTTGACTTTGGAACAAGTTAAACATTCCCCAACATATGTTGCAACGTCTGTCTTCAAATTAGGCCACCAATAATGCGTCTTAAGATCTTGATACATCTTTCCAACTCCAGGATGTATCGAGTATCTTGTCTTATGTGCCTCATTCAATATTAACTTCCTTAATCCACCCAACTTTGGTACCCAAATACGGTTTGCAAAATATCGAATTCCATCTTCCCGCATAATGAGTTGTTTCCCATACTTCTTCATTATTTCATTTCCTATGTTTTCTTTAGTAAGAGCTTCTCGTTGAGCCTCTTTGATTTGTGAGTTGAGATTCATGCGAATTTTTATGTTCATTGCTCGTACTCGAATTGGTTCTCGTTCCTTTCTGCTTAAAGCGTCAGCCACCACATTCGCTTTCCCGGGATGATAACGAATTTCACAATCATAGTCGTTTATTAACTCGACCCACCTACGTTGCCTCATGTTCAGCTGTTTTTGATCGAAAATATGTTGAAGGCTTTTATGATCAGTAAACACAGTGCATTTAACCCCATACAAGTAGTGTCTCCATATCTTCAATGCAAACACGACTGCTCCCAGTTCTAGATCATGCGTCGTATAATTCCGCTCGTGAATCTTTAATTGTCGGGATGCGTATGCAATAACTTTCTTCCGTTGCATAAGAACGCAACCAAAACCTTGTCGCGAAGCGTCACAATATATTTCAAAATCATCGTTCCCTTCTGGTAATGATAAAATAGGCGCCGTAGTCAACTTCTTTTTCAGTAATTGAAATGCACTCTCCTGCTCGGAAGTCCATTCATATTTCTTCCCTTTTTGCGTTAACGCTGTCAACGGCTTAGCTATTCGGGAAAAATCTTGAATAAACCTTCTATAATAACCGGCTAAACCCAAAAATTGGCGTATCTGCATTGCTGTCTTAGGAGTCTCCCATTTTTCAATGGCTTCAATTTTTGCTGGATCAACCTGAATTCCTTTGCTACCAACAACGTGGCCAAGAAATTGCACTTCTTTCAACCAGAAAGCACATTTAGAAAATTTAGCATATAGCTGTTCTTTTCTCAATAACTCTAATATCAACCTTAAATGCTGTTCATGCTCTTGCTCACTCTTGGAATAGATAAGAATATCATCAATGAAAACGATAACAAACTTATCTAAATATGGACTACAAACTCGATTCATGAGGTCCATGAATACAGCTGGCGCATTCGTCAATCCAAACGGCATGACCAAAAATTCGTAATGACCGTAGCGTGTCCGAAAAGCAGTTTTCGGTATATCTTCTTCTTTGACACGTAATTGATGATAACCCGATCTTAGGTCAATTTTCGAGTACACACATGATCCTTGGAGTTGATCAAATAAGTCGTCAATTCTCGGTAGTGGATACCGATTCTTGATAGTTAACTTATTTAATTCACGATAATCTATACACATTCGGAAAGATCCGTCTTTCTTCTTGACGAATAAAATTGGAGCTCCCCACGGTGAAGTGCTTGGTCGTATGAATCCACGGTCTAGTAATTCTTTTAACTGACTTTGAAGTTCTTTTAACTCGGATGGTGTAAGTCTATATGGAGCACGAGCCACTGGTGCAGCTCCTGGTACTAAATCTATTTGAAATTCTACAGATCTAAATGGAGGTAATCCCGGCAACTCTTCCGGAAATACTTCAGGAAAATCTCTTGCCACAGGCACGTCATTGATGCACTTCTCTTTTTCTTTCTTTTCGACTTTATTAACATGTGCTAAGATAGCATAGCACCCTTTCTTCAAGCACTTTTGAGCTTTCAAATAACTAATGAGTTTTAGCTTTGAGTTACCCTTCTCTCCATAAATCATTACTGGCATTTTATTCTTACGAGGAATGCGAATTGCCTTCTTGGCGCACACAACTTCAGCTCCTATTTTGGACATCCAGTCCATGCCGACTATTACATCAAAACTTCCTAATTCTACGGGTATTAAGTCAATTTTAAATGTTTCTCCGGCTAAATTTATTTTACAATCACGGCAAATTTTATCGGCTTTAATTAGTTTACCATTAGCTAACTCAATCATGTACTTAGCATCTAGAGGTAATGATGAACAATTCAATTTAGCGTGAAAGTCTCTACACACGTAACTTCTATCAGCACCAGTATCAAATATAATAGATGCGGATAAGTTATTAATGGTAAACGTACCCGTAACAAGCTCCGGGTCTTCACATGCCTCTCTAGCATTAATAACAAATGCTCTCCCACGTGCAGGCCCGATATTCTTCTCTGGATTCGGGCACTGGCTCTTATAGTGACCTTGTTTTCCACACCCAAAACAAGTAATGGTAGCCAAAGCAGTTCTATTTGCATTGGTGGCAGGAGTCTTGGTACCATTTGTAACGAGAGCCCTACAATCTTCAGCAAGATGACCCTTTCGATTACATTTGTTGCATACCACATTACAGTAACCAGAGTGATGTTTGTGGCATCGGTTGCATAAAGGATTTTGTCCTTTATAACCAAAGCTTAAACCACTACCCGCACCTTGCGTGTTTTCTTGTTTCTTAAAAGATTGTTGTTGGTTACCTCGATCATAATTTCCATTCCACTTTCTTTTGTTACCTGATACCTTCACATCAGTATTGGATACTTTCTTATCCATGATGACCTGATCCATTAGCTCATTTGCCATGGTTATAGCTTCATGAATTGTCTTAGGTTTCGATGCTGTAACATTTGCCTTGACCTTTTTGGGCAACCCATCTTTGTACATTTCAATTTTCCGTTCTTCGGTTGGAACCAATTCAGGACATAGCAAAACTAATTCCATGAATCGCTGATTGTAGTTGGTGATTTCAGTACCAATAACCTTCAGACTTCGTAATTCATCTTCCAACTTCCTAACCTCGTTCCTTGGACAATATTCGTTGATTAACATTGTTTTGAATTCTTCCCATGGAGTATCATAAGCTACATCTCCTCCTACAGCCTTCACATAATTTTTCCACCACGTGAGTGCACTATCTTGTAAAGTGCACGATGCATACTTGGTCATGTCCTTTTCAACACAACCACTTATTTTAAACACAGTCTCCATCTTTTCTATCCACCGGGTTAAACCGATCGGTCCTTCTGTTCCACTGAATGATGAGGGCTTGCAAGCTTGAAAAGTTTTGTAAGTGCACCCCACACGAGGATTTGGGTTAACTGCAGCACCTCTTGCAGCCTCGACCCATAACATTCTGTCGTTCACTCGCTGATTGATGAGTTCCTGGATTTCTTGTTCCGTCATTCGGTTCAATCGCGCCATATTCTTCTATAAGAATGAAAAGAAAATAATTATTCACATGGAATATTATAGATGTAGTGTATATTTACAGTACATTATAGCTTATTAATAATATGAACCAGGTATTATTATAAAAGCCTTTTCTTCTTATTAGCGTTTTATAATTATATCTAGGGTAGTACCTACCCGTTAATGTTCATACTTAATAGCTTAGTACCGAACCAATTACTACAATCTAAATAATACTTAACCATGGAAAATTATTGCATTTCACACTTCACTATTTTACATATGCTTATCTTACATCGAACATTAAGCAAACCACACTAATAATATTATACAAAACATTATATGATCCCATGGTTTAATACGGCAGCGCATCGTTTGGTCTATTTTCTAGGACGTTTAGGTTCAAAGAATCGCTTAACGCTTATCCTGGCTGTCTGCCTATATTTTGGCTGTGGGACTGAAGAACTGGATGCCGGGATAGAACGAATAGGAATAGCGGGAATAGGGGTGGTAGTGTCTAGTGGAGTTGGTGCCACATCATCCTTATTAAACACAGGATTTGAATTTTCTAATTCATTAGCCTTTCGTTTCTTTCCTAGTTCGAACTCTTCTTTTGTAATTTCCTGTATTTCTTCCTCGGGTTCACTTTCCTCCTCGGGTTCACTTTCCTCCTCGGGTTCACTTTCCTCCTCGGGTTCACTTTCCTCCTCGGGTTCACTTTCCTCCTCGGGTTCACTTTCCTCCTCGGGTTCACTTTCCGGGTTCTCTATAGTCGGTTCATCCGGAATTTGTGAGTCTTCCCCAAAGATATTATTTTCGTCATCGGATAGGTTAATGACTGGAACATCATCTGAAGATTCTGGTTCGGAGTCGCTGAATGTGATAACAAGTTTTGAGCCCGACATCTATCACACCACAACTAACTCATTAGTACTACATAATATTTACATATAAATTTTAACCAACAGTGATACGCAATGGTTTTTGAAATCAGACCCGGTCAAAGTCCAGACTTACTAATGTATCCTAACGACTTATCAGTTAGACACACTAATGCAAACCTGGTTCGCTAAGACCACCGCTCTGATACCACATGTCATAACCCGTCCTTAACCGTAAGAACGTGTTAAATAACGTATGATTTCATTGCGAGGTATTGACCTCTATATGCGACATTTTTAAAAGAAAAACTGCATATATTATACATTACAAACCATGATTCTTATTTTTGATACAAGCTTTGGACGAAATAAAGATGATTATCGTTTAGCGATAATCTTCGACTTACAAACTTTACAAATGATGATAACAACACGATTTCTAGCATATTTTACAACACAAGTTCTTGGATATGCAGTTTTATTTTTGACACAAATATGCGTACGCAAGATCCTGCTTAAATTCAACATAATGCAGCGGAAGCTTCTAATTATCACCTGAGAATAAACATGTTTAAAACGTCAACATAAAGTTGGTGAGATATAGGTTTAGTGCCGGCAGCAATATATATATATATAGACCACAAGATTTCATATATAAACATTTTCATAAAAATATTCTAAGTGGTTGAGCACTTGGTAACCATACTTAACATTTAATCACGTCGCATATTCCCTTTAATATGAAATCTTACTACACCGTACCAAGTGTAGTCACAAAACGAAGTACTGTGCAACCGTTGAATACTGGTCGTCCAGTCCGGTTGGGGTTGTCAGGCCCGATAGATCTATCAACAGGATTCGCGTTTACAATACCGCTGTAAATATTAGTTACCAAGCTACAGGGAAGTATGCCAGTGGTACAACTCAACGTAGAATATATTTTCAGTTACTTGTGTCCATAACGTAAAACATAAAATACATGTATTCTCATCCCGAAATATTTAGAGTTTAAAAGTGGGACTATATACTCACTTTCGTCTTGAAGATATATATAATTTGACTTGTTCTCCGGTTGATATCACGAACCTATCCATATATAATATATCAATACCTTTTCTTTTTAAACAAACGTCACATATATATACTTGTTATACTTTTAATACTTTTAATAATTCCTTAGTCCGTAGTTAGCAGTTCGTTGTTAGTAATTCAATTTTAATGGTTCATTTTTAGATGTTTAATATACCCGCAATGAAATAAATAAAACCCCCAACGAAATAAATAAAACCCCATTGTATATGTATTGGTCGAGATTAATCTTGACCCATGGTACCGGTGTTGTCAAATGACGTGTTGCGTACATAAAGTACCGGTGTTGTCAAATGACATGTTGCGTACAATCATGGGATCTTATGATTAATCTTCTCGTATTGTTTACGGGTGATCCTGAACCATATAAAATTAAATTATGAGTACATATATATAAAATATCATGTTATTTTAAAAAGATGTGATTTATTTAATTTTCTCCAATTATTTTCGTAGCTAAACTAGTCTTAGATATCCGATCTCGTTTTGGTCATAGTTTCTTCGTTACAACTCCGTTTTCGTTGATTCAACTTGCCACTTCCTTGGATCGAGTCCCTCTTTAAGACTATGAACTGTAAATACCTTAGTTTGTATTCGAAATCACAGGTCATAGGTCAAACTTTAGTGAAACTTATGAAGTTAAACATTTTCCTTTATGTAAACAACCTTAAATAATTATTTTTCTAAAAATACATATACTTTGAATTAAATCATGAAATTTTTATGTATTATCATATTCATAGAAAATATCATTTTTCCAGAAAATAAACCTCCAATTCAAGGTTCAAAATAGTTTTTAATTATCCAACCCAAAACAGCCCCCGGTTACACTCCGACACCGTAGATTCAGTTTTTAAGGTGTTCTTTGAAAAACCAAGTTATACCTTGTTAAGTTAGCATATATTTAAGTTATATTACAGGTCTTGAAGTATTTTAAAAGTTAAGTTAGAAGGATCTATTTAGTTTGCAAACAAGTTTGAAATCATTCAAACTATGTTCTAGTTTATAAACTCTTATATATATAGCTATAAATATATGAATTGAAAAAGAGTTGAAGTAGAGTTTTTACCTCAAGTTTAAAATGTAAAGTTGCTGGAAAGAAGTAGTAAAATAAAAGTTGAGAGAGTTCTTGCAAGTGTGTGTGAAAATTGGAAGTAAAATTTGGAAAATGAATGTGTAAAAATGAGTTAGAAATGGTGCTTATTTATAGGCTTGAAAATTTGGTTTTTAGTGAAAATATCTAAGATAAGTTAAAATTTATTATGTCATGAATGACATATTATTCCAATAATTGAAGATTTCTATTGGTATATACCAATAGTAAATACTTCTAGAAGCTGTGTATAGTACCCTAGATATACGTATAGGATTATTGAGGAAACGGAACGAGAATTCAAATATAACTATCTTTTGTAAATATACTTATATTGTTTTATGTATAAAAGCCCTTTAAAAATGATTAAATACATTACTTATACGATATATGTATAAACATTATAAATCATCAGTATTTATGTCAAATAACGTTACGTATGGTTATTGTTTTGAAAACTTAAGTTAGTAGTTTCAAAATATACTTATAACTTATTGTTATTAATACAAAATGAGATATTAAAACATTCTTAGATCATGTTAAATATGTATATATACATATATATACACAAACGTATAATTATCATATATTGTATAGTTCGTGATATCATCGGTCAAACTAGACGGTCAAACGTTGTGTAAAACTCTTTTCGAAAACATAAGTCTCAACAATTTGGATTGCTTATCATGTTGGTAAGGTTTAATTTATATAAATATTAATCTTATAAGTATAGAACGATCGAAAAAGTGTGGGTCATTACACTAGTCCACGTCCTAACTGAATAAGATGGATCCACAAGCCCATCAACAAATTTTAATCAAACAGTTCGATTTAGTCTTGATTTTGTGGGGTTCGTTTGGGATAATAAAAAAAATACGGCCACTAGTTAACTTCAATTATTCAATACCAATCACCTTTATCATCATCATTATTTTCACATGATCAACCCTATTATCACCTTTTACTTTCGTAATAGTAACAGCAAAAAAAAAATGGCAGCAACAGAAACCAGATGGTGACAACCGGCTGTTTGGTGTTGATGTTTGATCGAAAATAGAAGTAGAAACAAACGGTTAGCAGCAGCACTCTCTGTAACTCTTATTATGGTGGTGGTTTTGCAAGAGAAAACAGAAAGATATATAAACATAGCAGCGATTAGGATCAAGAAATTAAAGTGAGAGAGAAAGGAAGAGAGAGATGAGAGAAAGGTGGATGATGGTGGTGACGGTTTGTTAATGATAGAGGGAGGAGGGTGGCGAGTGGTGGTGTTAAGGTTAAACATGGTGGTGGTCTTGGGTTGGGTTGAACGTGTAGCCAAGGGTGATAGATGATCGAATGGTGGATGTGGTTATGAGGTGATGAAGAAAAAGAGATGACCATTCAAGTGGTGTTTGTTAATAGTGCAAAGAAACAAAAGAAGGGTGTAATAGTTTTGTGGTATGGGTTACATTTACGGAGTCAAACAGGAAAGAAACATATCACGTAGCAGTAGTCTTGATGATATTGGGTTTGTGTTTTCCGAACAAATACGTAGCATAGAAGTGGTAACATCACAGGTTATAAGGGTTGTCGAATTATGGTAACTGTATGATTAGTAGAAAACTAACAGAACAGTAGCAATCTTGTTTATGTTTTTGTTGAGTTTTTGAGTTGATGATTAAGAGTTTTGGTGTGGGGTGTGGTTAAATGGGTTGCTTGACTTCCGAAATAGAAAACGGAACGAGATAATATATAAGTGGTAGTGGTAACTCTCTTTCAGTGCATCTATCAATCAATATGTACATGTATGAAACTAGTACAAATCAAAAACAGTAACATGAGACTACATTAATAGGTGATGGAGAAAGATAACAAGAAAAGCAACCATTATATTCTATCATTGATTCACGGACACAAATTAACAATTAAAGTAATAATAATAATAATAATATAATAATAATAATAATAATAAAAATAATAATATAATAAAAATCAAAGAAGTATATACAGTATATACAAGCGAGCTGAGTTGGAAAGTAATTTAATCTCGTACAAAAAGGATTTAAATCTTTAATAATGTTAAAGTTGTTTAATTCATACTACTACTTGTTTGTGCAATATTAACAACTACTACGCATTAAGTTATCTGTAAAGCATAATAAGTGTCATTAAAATATGACCCTAATTCTATTGCCTATTTCACTGTCCCAAATGCTAATCTAGTAATGATTACCTAAGATGCTTTATGGAGTGAATTTCGTATTTCGTTGTTAATCAGTGGTGGATAAAAAGTCTCTAGAAAAATTCTAAATTTTTAAATTAACTATCTTTATTTATTTTAGTCATTAACTATTAAATAAAATTTTACTCACTGTCCACTCCCGATCCCAGGTAAAATATAAAGAGTTTTAAAATTTAATAACTAGATCCTAAATACATTTTTGGTAAGTCTAAAATTTATAGAACTCATTTTCGGATCACCGTTTATTTAAAATCATATAAGTTCGAATTTAACTTGCTTATCGTGTCAAAGATATTAATTCGTATTGAGAGTTTAGTTTAAAATTAGTCAAAATTTTCCGGGTCATTACATTTTTGACGTTTGGGGAATTGATTTCATGGGCCCGTTTCCGAAATCCCATAACTATCTTTACATACTCGTTGGTATCGATTACGTGTCTAAATGGGCAGAGGCAAAGCCTCTTCCTACTAACGATGCACGAGTTGTGATCACGTTCTTAATGGGGATTTTCGCCCGTTTTGGTACTCCGAAGGCCCTCATTAGTGATAGGGGCACCCACTTTTGCAATGTGCAAATGGAGAAGGTTTTGAAATGCTATGGAGTTATCCATAAGATTTCTACCTCATATCACCCGCAAACTAGTGGGCAAGTTGAAAACACCAATCGGTCTCTTAAACGAATTCTTGAAAAAACCGTTGGTTCGAATCCAAAGGAATGGTCCAACAAACTCGATGATGCATTGTGGGCATTTCGTACCGCCTACAAAACTCCTATCGGGACCACTCCTTTTCACTTGGTTTATGCCAAAGCATGTCATCTTCCGTTGGAGATTGAGCACAAAGCACATTGGGCTCTTAGGACATGCAATCTCGACTATAATGAGGCGGGTCGTCTTAGGTTGACCCAATTGAATGAGTTAGATGAGTTGAGGCACGATGCTTATGAAAACTCACTCATCTATAAGGAAAAGACGAAGAGGTGGCATGATAATCGGATAAAGGGTCCGAAAGAATTTAAGGAAGGCGACCATGTCCTTCTTTATAATTCGCGTTTCAAATTTTCACCGGGAAAGCTTAAGTCCCGTTGGTCGGGACCGTTCGTGGTTAGGAAGGTGTACCCATATGGTACAGTGGAGTTGTTTGATTCGAATGGTGAAGGTTTCAAGGTGAATGGGCATCGGGTCAAACACTATTTGGATGGACCCTTAGAAATCGAAGAAGAGGTTAACCTCGACTTCGATCCGAAAAACGATTGATTTGGGGGAACGAGTCGAGTGAACGACTCGGTAAAAAAATCACATTTGTTGTATTTTAATGTATTTTTAGCTTGCAGGTGTATATTTAAAGTTGAAACGACAATATGATCATTGGCAAGTGCTTAAGTATGATTTTTAGGGTCAAAATAATAAAATTTTTGAAGGAAAATTCGCCAGATATGGGCCGCGGCGCGGCTTGAGAGCCCGCGGTGCGGAGTATCACTTGTTTTTGATGTCGACAGTTGTACAAGCTGAAGGAATTTTTCCACGTTATAAGCCGCGGCGCGGCTAGAATGACCGCGTCGCAGGCTAAAACTACAAAAGCAGGTCGAGGGTTTTTCAAATTTCAGGGGGTTTTAGTGTTTTAAGCCGCGGCGCGGCGAGTTCACCCGCGGCGCGGGCCGCATCTGTAGGAAATTCCCAAGTTTTTTTATAAAAGGAAAATGGGTCAAACCCGACCCAAGGCTTATACCTGATGGGAATCTGTAGTGACCCGAACTTTTCCATGTTTATATATATTAATTGAGATTGATATTTACATGATTAAATGTTTCCAACATGTTAAGCAATCAAACTTGTTAAGACTTGATTAATTGAAATATGTTTCATATAGACAATTGACCACCCAAGTTGACCGGTGATTCACGAACGTTAAAACTTGTAAAAACTATATGATGACATATATATGGATATATATATAGTTAACATGATACTATGATAAGTAAACATATCATTAAGTATATTAACAATGAACTACATATGTAAAAACAAGACTACTAACTTAATGATTTTTAAACGAGACATATATGTAACGATTATCGTTGTAAAGACATTTAATGTATATATATCATATTAAGAGATATTCATACATGATAATATCATGATAATATAATAATTTAAAATCTCATTTGATATTATAAACATTGGGTTAACAACATTTAACAAGATCGTTAACCTAAAGGTTTCAAAACAACACTTACATGTAACGACTAACGATGACTTAACGACTCAGTTAAAATGTATATACATGTAGTGTTTTAATATGTATTTATACACTTTTGAAAGACTTCAATACACTTATCAAAATACTTCTACTTAACAAAAATGCTTACAATTACATCCTCGTTCAGTTTCATCAACAATTCTACTCGTATGCACCCGTATTCGTACTCGTACAATACACAGCTTTTAGATGTATGTACTATTGGTATATACACTCCAATGATCAGCTCTTAGCAGCCCATATGAGTCACCTAACACATGTGGGAACCATCATTTGGCAACTAGCATGAAATATCTCATAAAATTACAAAAATATGAGTAATCATTCATGACTTATTTACATGAAAACAAAATTACATATCCTTTATATCTAATCCATACACCAACGACCAAAAAAACCTACAAACACTTTCATTCTTCAATTTTATTCATCTAATTGATCTCTCTCAAGTTCTATCTTCAAGTTCTAAGTGTTCTTCATATATTCTACAAGTTCTAGTTACATAAAATCAAGAATACTTTCAAGTTTGCTAGCTCACTTCCAATCTTGTAAGGTGATCATCCAACCTCAAGAAATCTTTGTTTCTTACAGTAGGTTATCATTCTAATACAAGGTAATAATCATATTCAAACTTTGGTTCAATTTCTATAACTATAACAATCTTATTTCAAGTGATGATCTTACTTGAACTTGTTTTCGTGTCATGATTCTGCTTCAAGAACTTCGAGCCATCCAAGGATCCGTTGAAGCTAGATATATTTTTATCTTTTCCAGTAGGTTTATCCAAGGAACTTAAGGTAATAATGATGTTCATAACATCATTCGATTCATACATATAAAGCTATCTTATTCGAAGGTTTAAACTTGTAATCACTAGAACATAGTTTAGTTAATTCTAAACTTGTTCGCAAACAAAAGTTAATCCTTCTAACTTGACTTTTAAAATCAACTAAACACATGTTCTATATCTATATGATATGCTAACTTAATGATTTAAAACCTGGAGACAAGAAAAACACCGTAAAACCGGATTTACGCCGTCGTAGTAACACCGCTGGCTGTTTTGGGTTAGTTAATTAAAAACTATGATAAACTTAGGTTTAAAAGTTTTTATTCTGAGAAAATGATTTTTATTATGAACATGAAACTATATCCAAAAATTATGGTTAAACTCAAAGTGGAAGTATGTTTTCTAAAATGGTCATCTAGACGTCGTTCTTTCGACTGAAATGACTACCTTTACAAAAACGACTTGTAACTTATTTTTCCGACTATAAACCTATACTTTTTCTGTTTGGATTCATAAAATAGAGTTCAATATGAAACCATAGCAATTTGATTCACTCAAAACGGATTTAAAATGAAGAAGTTATGAGTAAAACAAGATTGGATAATTTTTCTCATTTTAGCTACGTGAAAATTGGTAACAAATCTATTCCAACCATAACTTAATCAACTTGTATTGTATATTATGTAATCTTGAGATACCATAGACACGTATACAATGTTTCAACCTATCATGTCGACACATCTATATATATTTCGGAACAACCATAGACACTCTATATGTGAATGTTGGAGTTAGCTATACAGGGTTGAGGTTGATTCCAAAATATATATAGTTTGAGTTGTGATCAATACTGAGATACGTATACACTGGGTCGTGGATTGATTCAAGATAATATTTATCGATTTATTTCTGTACATCTAACTGTGGACAACTAGTTGTAGGTTACTAACGAGGACAGCCGACTTAATAAACTTAAAACATCAAAATATATTAAAAGTGTTGTAAATATATTTTGAACATACTTTGATATATATGTATATATTGTTATAGGTTCGTGAATCAACCAGTGGCCAAGTCTTACTTCCCGATGAAATAAAAATCTGTGAAAGTGAGTTATATTCCCACTTTTAAAATCTAATATTTTTGGGATGAGAATACATGCAGGTTTTATAAATGATTTACAAAATAGGCACAAGTACGTGAAACTACATTCTATGGTTGAATTATCGAAATCGAATATGCCCCTTTTTATTAAGTCTGGTAATCTAAGAATTAGGGAACAGACACCCTAATTGACGCGAATCCTAAAGATAGATCTATTGGGCCTAACAAACCCCATCCAAAGTACCAGATGCTTTAGTACTTCGAAATTTATATCATATCCGAAGGGTGTCCCGGAATGATGGGGATATTCTTATATATGCATCTTGTTAATGTCGGCTACCAGGTGTTCACCATATGAATGAATTTTATCTCTATGTATGGGATGTGTATTGAAATATGAAATCTTGTGGTCTATTATTATGATTTGATATATATAGGTTAAACCTATAACTCACCAACATTTTTTTTGAAGTTTTAAGCATGTTTATTCTCAGGTGATTATTAAGAGCTTCCGCTGTCGCATACTTAAATAAGGACGAGATTTGGAGTCCATGCTTGTATGATATTGTGTAAAAACTGCATTCAAGAAACTTATTTTGTTGTAACATATTTGTATTGTAAACCATTATGTAATGGTCGTGTGTAAACAGGATATTTTAGATTATCATTATTTGATAATCTACGTAAAGCTTTTTAAACCTTTATTGATGAAATAAAGGTTATGGTTTGTTTTAAAATGAATGCAGTCTTTGAAAAACGTCTCATATAGAGGTCAAAACCTCGCAACGAAATCAATTAAAATGGAACGTTTTTAATCAATAAGAACGAGACATTTCAGTTGGTATCCGAGCGTTGGTCTTAGAGAACCAGAATTTTGCATTAGTGTATCTTATCGAGTTTGTTAGGCTGCATTAGTGGGTCTGGACTTCGACCGTGTTTACTTGAAAAATGATTGCTTAACAAATTTTGTTGGAAACTATATATTTTTAACATGTGAATATTATGTGATATATTAATCTCTTAACGCGTTTGATATTATGTGATAGATGTCTACCTCTAGAACAAGTCCCATTGACTCACCTAATAATAATGAAGAGTCAAATGTAAATTGGAATGATTCGTGGACTAATTCACAAGTTCCCGAAGAGGAACCGGAAGAAGAGTCGGAACCGGAAGAAGAATCGGAACCGGATGAAGAAATAGAACCGGTGGGGGAAATAATAAAACGGTTAAGTAAAAGAAAATCCTCAACCAACCGACCAAGGTTAATTATGGTCAATGGTGTTTCCGCCAAGGAAGCAAAATATTGGGAGGATTACCAATTCTCCGATGAATCGGATTCCGACGAGAATTCCGATGATGTTATAGAAATTACCCCAACTGAATTTAAAAAGGCAAAAGAAAATAATAAGGGAAAGGGCATAAAAATAGAGAAATCTAATTCTAACCCCGATGAACTTTATATGTATCGTCTGTTGAGTCCCCAAAATAATTAAGGATTTAATTATGACAAAACAATATTTATTTGCACTAAAGTGTTATGTGCAGCCAGCACAAGTTTGTTTATGTATAGTCAGCTAATATAGCTGTGTCGAGTGTTTAGTATGCTGCCTAGTCTATCAGCACAAGGTAGAAATGTATTCTTCGAATCAGCACAGGATGTGCACCCAGCAAATCAAGAATATCAAGTGACTCAGCATATGAAGGACCAGTAAGTCTGGATATCAGCATACAACACAAGACAGCCATGCTCCATTACAAGCATGATAAGTTTCCCTGAGTGGTCTACATCAAATGTACTATTCAACAGAAGTCGAAGACAAAGTTGAACAGAGAAGGACACGCGTCGGTGGCTGACAAGTGACCTTACAAGACCGCATGGGAATGCAGAAGTTTAACTTATGTGCAGACATAAGTTATCCGTTGTCAACACCTAGGGAACACAACATTCTATTTGTTTAATCAAATAGTGGTGCCAAACCGAATTGGGGTGTTCCTGCAAATATCTACTAAAGAGGAAAGAAAGGGAGCACGCCTCCTTACACAATTGTCCCCTCAAGTACAGACATCCTATGTACCAGTGGACAATAGATCAATTACACGGTTAATAGAACTACTATATATATTGTTGTATCCACTATTGTAAAAACTAGTGGTGTGGGTTTATCTGTTAGAGTCCAAACCGTGTAATAGCTTTAGTTTATCTCTTAGCTATAATCTAGGTAATCTGTATCAACCAACTATCATTTCCGCCAAGGATAGTTGTGATTCTTTCTGATTTAATCAATAAAGAATAACCGTTGAAAATTACCTGTGACTCTATCTTATTTACTACTGAATACTAAACGTGTTTAACTGACTAGTTAATTAAGAAAAGAATTGTATTCACCCCCCCCCCCCCCTCTACAATACTCCTGTTGTTATTAAGGGACCAACAACTGGTATCAGAGCTTCAGTCTTGATAATTAATATCTTGGATCTGAATTCTCTTATGGCTTCGTATTCAAACTCAGCTTACCTTGAGAATGGCTCGTCTAACAGACCACCTAAGTTTGATGAAGATGAGTATGAAACCTGGAAGGCAAGGTTCATGCTCCATCTTGAGTCTGTGGATTCACTCATGCCTGGAATTGCCAAAGATGGCCCTTTTGTTCCCACTGAGACAGTTGGTAGTGCACCAGCAACAGCTCCCTGGCAGGGAGGTTATTCTCACTCCCTCTAGATGGGATGATGAGGATAAACGTCGAGTTGGTCTTGACCCTAAAATCAGAACCCTGTTAGCCATAACTTTGCCTAACCCACTGTTCAAACTGATCAAGGGAAAAGAAAATGCTAAGCTTATGCTTGACTACCTAGATGTCACCTATGAGGGTATGGGAGAAGTTAGGCAGAACAGGATGATTGCTCTTAAAAGAGAATATGAAATGTTCTTTGCCTATAAGAGTGAAACCCTTAAGTAAACCTTCATTAGGTTTAACTCTTTGATAGCAGACCTGATCACTTTAAATGTGACCTACACTGAATTTGAACAAGTGAACAAATTCATTGATGTACTGCCATGTAAATGGAGACCTGTTACTGACCCATTAAGAACCACACAGACCCTAAAGAACTTTAACCTGTCTTCTCTCTACAGTTCCCTTTGGAATCATGAGAAGGCAGAAGCCAAGTTTGAACTTAACATGAAAGAAAACTTTAGGTCTGCCCCCACCACTTCAAAATCATCTAAAAATGATGATACTGCTCTTATTGCTGCTGCTAAATGGAAGAAAGCTCAAAAAGCTTTACTGGTTCAAAAGTTACTGGCAGAACAAGAGTCAGCTGATAGTGTTGAGGAAAGTGGTACTGGGTCTGAAGAAAGCAGTACTGATGAAAGTGATGTAGAAGGGTTTGCTGAAGGTATGGCTCTGCTGGCTAGGCAGTTCAAAAGGTTCAATCGTAGTAGAACCAGCAAGTCATACAAAGGGAGCAAAAAGCCAAGTGCTAGGTACAACAGCAAGTCAGTCAAGGGTCCTAAATCTGAGTGCTTTAATTGTGGGAAGGTTGGACATTTTGCTGCTGAATGCATGTCCAAGAAACCTTCCACATCACATGCTAACTCTTTCTCAAAAGCTGATAAGTACAAAAACAAGTACAAAGCTATGAAAGCCCAGATGAAGGAAAGTGCAAAGACTGACAAGAAGGGTAAACAGCCAGAAAAGGTTCTAGTTGCTGAACATCATGACTGGGATGAAGCCAGCACGTCTTCATCTTCTGATAGTGATACTGATGATGATGGTTCTGGTTACTCTACTGGTAAAAAGCTGTGTTTGATGGCCAAAGAGGTCGAGGAGTCTGATGAGGATGATGGTGGTAGTACGTTTTTGGCTGATATGAGGGAAGCTGATCAAAACAGAGATTCTCCTCAATGGAAAACTGAAATGATGTATAAGGTTGATAATTTTCGAACTTATACTGATGTTGAAAAAGCTGAAATGTTTGACTACCTAAGAATTGACTTATGCAGAAGCTGCAAACGTGAAGAGAGTTTGAAATCTAATAACAAATCTTTAAATGAAAATCTCAAAGGCAAAAATGATGAAATTAAGATCTTAAAAGATACAATTTCCAAACTTGAAAAACAAAACTTTGCTTTAGAAACTCTTCACTTTGAGGCAGCAGAAGTCAAGACCCAGCTGGACAATCTCAAAAGAGTTGTTGCTTCATGGTGCACATCTGCTCAATGCACAGCTAAATGTGTTAACGAGCAGGTGCCTGCCCAAGTTCAAGCCTTCTTTGCTGGTGACTATGCTGCTGCTGCTGCTATTGCAGAAGTTACTTTCATGGACCCGATTCTTGAAACTGATCCTGAAGCTGTCTTGCCAAATACTTTTGCCAAGATAGTTGAAGGTAAAAAGGTTGTGACAAACAAATTTGTTAGACCTACTGTGTCCCCACCACCTGCCATGAAAGAAATTTTGGAGGATGAAGTTAGAGCAAGAGAAGCCAGTAACTCAATTGATGAGACTACTGACCCCTCAAGCATCTACTACATGCTCCGAAAGAAAGACGTATTAAAAGGGAAATCACTGAAAACAATTTGAGAAAAGTTAAACCAACTGATTCCCCTTCGTGTTCGAGTTCTACCAGTGCTAAGCCAGCTGATGACCAATCTACTGGTCACCCAGTAGCTGCAGACAAGCCAGTGAAACGAAATACTGGCAAATCTAAGGCAGCAGTTAAGATACCTACTGGTTCATCAGCATCAGAAGACAAGCCAGCAACTTCCCACGCTAACTTGTCAAATGATAAAGGAAAGACAGTTCGCCATGGTCATGGTACTGGTTCCAAAAGGAAAGCTGCCCATAAGGGAAAAGCAAAAATTGAATCGACTGATGAGCTGTCTATCACTGAGATAATGACAGTCAAGCTTGACCAGCTAATTGAGGCAGTAACCAAAAGTCGACCCGATCTTACTGCCCCTATTAGATCTGTGCATGACCAGCCACAAAAGCCAAAAGTGAGAAAATGCTACAAATGTGGCAGCAAAGCTCACTTGGCTAACCAGTGTACTCAAACCCAAACCCCATCTGCTGCTTCTTCTAGCAAGCCAGTAGAAAAGAAGAAGTCATCAAAGGTGACTCCTTCAGAACCCATCCTTGGATGGGTTCCCAAAAAGAACTAATCTCTAAGCTATTGTGCAGGGCATTCAAAACAAGCAAATCTGGTATCTCGATAGTGGTTGTTCGAGACATATGACCGGAAGTAAGTCCCTGCTGATGGACTATCAGGATAAGGATGGTCCAGTTGTTTCGTATGGAGATAATTCGTTGGGTTACACAAAGGGTTTTGGTACTTTGACAAATGGGAATGTCACGTTCTCAAATGTTGCATATGTAGTTGGGCTTAAACATAACTTACTCAGCATAAGCCAACTGACAAGCAAGAATAAGATAGTCCAATTCAGAAAGAAAATTGGTACTATTTTTGATAAGACAGGGAAGCCACTGCTGACTGCAAAACGTCATGAAAACATGTATCAAATTGACATGAACACAGTAGTCACAACAACTGATACTCGTTTCTATTCGAAGGCAGCAGACAACCTGAAGTGGTTATGGCACAAGAGACTCTCACATCTCAACTTCAAAAATATTCACAAATTATCCAGTAGAAGTTTGGTGTCTGGGCTACCCACAATGTCTTATGTGAAGGACAGATTGTGTCCTGGTTGTGAAAAGGGGAAACATCACCATGCCTCGTTCAAATCAAAACAAATCTCATCTGTTGAGAAACCATTTCACTTAATTCATATGGATCTATTTGGTCCAGTGAATGTGGCCAGCTGTAGTGGGAAGAAGTATACACTGGTTATTGTTGATGAATACTCGAGATACACTTGGGTGTTCTTTTTGAGGCAAAAGAGTGAAGCTGCTGATGAAATCATCAATTTTATCAAAAGAATGGAGCTTTTGAATGGGCAACTGGTGAAGCAACTAAGAAGTGATCATGGTACAGAATTCAGAAATGCTACATTAGAAGAATTTTGTGCTGACAAAGGTATTTCCCAAAATTTCTCTGCTGTGAGAACACCTCAGCAAAATGGTGTTGCAGAAAGAAGAAACAGAACTCTCATTGAAGCAGCAAGATCTATGTTGGCTGAGTTTGGATTGAAGAATTCCTACTGGGCAGAAGCTGTGAATACTGCCTGTTTTACCCAGAATAGATCTCTTATTGTGAAAAGACATCAGAAAACTGCTTATGAAGTTCTCAAAGGAAGAAGACCCTCAATTTCATTTCTTCATGTATTTGGCACTCCCTGTTACATTGTAAATAATAGGGATCAGCTGGGCAAATTCGATGCTAAAGCTGATGAAGGTATATTCCTTGGATATTCCAACATGTCAAAGGCATATAGGGTCTACAACAAAAGAAGGGGTTGTTTTGAAGAATCCATTAATGTTACATTCGATGAAACTGCCTCTGCTTCATCTACTGATCGTGAAGATGAAGTGTTACTATTTGAAGAGCCTACTCAGCAAGCTCTTGATGATGAAGAGCCAGCAGCACAACCCTCACCAATCCATGCTGCTGGGTTCTCTGATGATGAAATGGAACATTCTGTTCCATCTGTGTCTAAACCAAGTGGACCTACTGGCTCTACTGAAGTGCTGCAACTTGAGCCTAGGTCTGCTGGTTCTGAGAGATCACAAGCTGGTACTGATTCTACTGATATTGATCAGCAACCTTCTGTTGCTGCTCACTTATCTGAACCAGCTGATGATCAAGATGTTGTGTGTTCTACAACCAGCTCACCTGTTCATAACACCAAATGGACAAGGGAGCATCCGATTGAGCAGATTATTAGTAATCTTGCGAGTGGTGTTAAAACACGGAGGCATGCAACCAGCAACTTTTGTATGCATATTAATTTTGTGTCTACCATTGAGCCCACGTGTCTTGAGGAAGCACTTCAAGATCCTAGCTGGGTTGGTTCAATGCAAGAAGAAATTACTCAGTTTGATAGGAACAAAGTGTGGACATTGGTACCTGAACCTGAGGATAAGACAAAGAAGATCATTGGTACTAAGTGGGTGTTTAAAAACAAGATGGATGAAGATGGTGTCGTTATCAGAAACAAAGCAAGATTGGTTGCTCAAGGGTTTAGACAGGAAGAAGGATTGGATTATGGGGAAACTTATGCACCAGTGGCTAGGATGGAAGCTATCAGATTGTTCTTAGCATATGCTGCTAGGATGAACTTTAGAGTATTTCAGATGGATGTTAAATCTGCATTTCTGAATGGGAAGCTGCAAGAAGAAGTTTCTGTCAAACAGCCTCCTGGTTTTGTAAGCAGTAAATATCCAGACCATGTCTACAAGTTAGACAAAGCTCTCTATGGCCTTAAACAGGCTCCAAGAGCATGGTATGAGACACTTCATGTGTATCTCACTGGTATAGGTTTTAAAGTTGGAACAATTGATACCACTCTATTCTCAAAAGAGATAGATGGTGATCTCTTGTTGGTACAGATATATGTGGATGATATTATTTATGGTTCTAAAAATGAAAAACATTGTCAAGATTTTTCAAAACGTATGTCAAAGGCATATGAAATGAGTTTACAAAGAGATCTGCAATACTTTTTAGGATTGCAGATCAAACAACTTGATGATGGAATATTCATAAGTCAAGATAAATATATCAAATATATGTTAAAGAAATTTGGTCTGACCTGTTTAAAAGACATAGGGACTCCAATGGCAGCATCCATTAAAATAGATGCTGATCCAAATGGTGAACCAGTCAATATCACTGAATATAGAGGTATGATTGGATCCCTACTTTATCTCACAGCCAGCAGACCAGATATTATGTTCGCCACATGTCTCTGTGCCAGATATCAAGCTGATCCTAAAGAGTCACACTTGCTGGCAGTAAAAAGAATATTCAGATACCTAAAAGGTACTGCTAAACGTGGTCTTTGGTATCCCAAAGACCAGGATTTTGAACTAATTGGGTATTCAGATGCTGACTTTGCAGGGTGTAAAATAGACAGGAAAAGTACTACTGGTGGTTGCCAGTTACTGGGTAGTAGGCTAGTCAGCTGGACAAGCAAAAAGCAAAATACTGTGTCCACATCTACTGCTGAGGCAGAATATGTCTTTGCTGGTAGTTGTACTGCTCAAGTACTGTGGTTGCAAAGCCAGCTAAAGGACTATGGTGTTCATGTTACAAAAACTCCAATCTACTGTGACAACACCAGTGCAATTGCTATCACCAACAATCCTGTGATGCACTCAAGGACTAAGCACATCGATGTTCGGTATCATTTCATAAGGGATCATGTTCAAAAGGGTGATGTTGAGTTACATTTTATTTCTACAGACCAGCAATTAGCAGACCTATTTACAAAGCCATTAGATGAGAAACGTTTTAACTATCTCATCTCTGAGCTGGGTATGCTTGAACTTTAAATAAAAGACAACTTTTGTTGGTGTGCTGGCTCTACAACGTGTAGGGCAAACCAGTAAGTCACATTTATTTACTTACTGCCTACATGTCAAACAACCAGCACAGCAAGGTCTTTTATATTTTGGTTACTTAAATGTTTTCAATGAAATAATAAATAGCTCTCCAAATTTAATGATTCCTTAAAACTGGAAACTCATTTACTTCCAATGATTTAAATTAAATTCATGACATATTAAATGTAACAAAAGTATTTTATATTTAATACAAAAATTATTTTTGAGGTTTTAAATCAATTTGTTTGAAATGAAATCTGAAGCATTTAATGCTGAATGGGGGGAATGAGTGTTTAAGCCGTATAAATGTCATGTCAACAGTCTGTGTCTCCTTGAAAACGTGCCAGTCTGTCACATCTGCCCACGCGCCTGCAGATGACAGTAATTTTCTCTCTCTTGCACTTTTTCACCCAATCACAACGGATAAAAGTGTGTTTCATCTTCCATAATAACCTTCGGTTATTCATTATTCAAAACACACACACTTTTACTCTCAAAATCTTTTCAATCTTCAATCTTCAAATCTTCATCCTACACTCATCAATGGCAGAACAACAATAACAATCACCACGTGCTGCAAGCCAGCAAGAGGAACAACAGCAACCACAACCTGCCCCACAACCGCAACCGGCACCGGCACCGGAGGAACCGGTGGTTCAAGAACAAGTCGTTCAAGGACCACTGTTCAATCTCCACCCCAACCTGATTAGGGCTCCCAATGCACCTGATCACTCACTGATTCGCCTATCTAGAGGCAATGCTGCACATGCCCTCTCTATCCCCAAATCGAAGGTTAACAAAGGGTATGAGGCCCTCATCGAATATATCCATCAATCACCTCTGGCAAGAGCCATCACCGGTGTACCTTCCCGATTCTATGCTGCCTGTTTGGCATGATTTTGGTATACTGCCACTGTTGCCACCACTCCCGGCAACGTTCCATGTATTCGTGGCATGGTGACTGAAACCTTAAATTGCTCTGTCACCGTCGAAGCTATTAGACGTGCTCTTCAATTGCCCGGTGGACCATTTGTTGATTCACCTACTAGTGACGAATTCAGAAGGGAGGTGTTGGAGACCATTGGGTTTGCTGGACCAGTGGCACATACACCGTTGAGAAAGCATATGCCACTACTGTGGTACTACTTCTTTGGTTTGATGACTCAGTGCATGAGTCAAAAGTCAGGAAGCTTTGACCAATGCTCAGATTTTGAGCTCAAGCTTGGTCATGGGTTGTTGTTCAACAGGAACATCGATTACGCCCTTGAAATTTATTTGAGGCTAAGGGAAATGGTGACTGCTAGAGTAAGAACCAACTTGATTCCATTTCCACGATTCTTAAGCCTGGTATTTGAAAGTGAACTGGGTGAAGCTTATCAGCAAATTGCTGATCAATCATTTGAGGTCCCAGTAAAACAAGGGGGCATGCCAAAGGATGTACCTGCTGCTCCATATGCTGAGTTGACACCAGCAATGAACGAGTATCTTGCTGCTCGTCATGGAGCCACCCAATCGACTGCCTCTGGTTCTGCACCAGCTGAGGGGGAGGGTCCTCAGCGAAAGCCAGCAACGCTAAGGAAGCAGCCAGCTACCTCAACTAGTACAGCCACCGTCTCATATACTGGTAAAGCAGTAGGTGTATTAGAATCTAGTGCTCTCTGATCATAAAGAACAGCCCTAGTCTTATATACTGACTACCCAATTCTAGTGTTGGAATCCGTTGCTCATCTATTTCTTGGTAACAGGCAAACCTAAGCGTGCTAAAGCTGGCTCCAAGCGAACCACAGGGGAGATTGCACCAGTCTCAGCTGCTGCTCCTGCAAAGGATGTAGCTATGGAACCTGGTGCGTTTCTAGACCAAACAGCAGAACAATCTAACTTAATTGAAAAATTTTTAACTGCTGACTTGAAAAATGTTGAGGGAGTTAAAGGTATAACCCTGGCTCCCAAGCTGACTGGTTTTAAAACAGGTGTCAAGAAGAGTAGCAACCCATACTCTTCTAACCAGGCACTTCCACATTTTTCTGAAATGAACTTAATGCAATACTCTCTGCTGACTGTACAACCAGCAGAGAACATAACTGACCCCCAAAGCAGGCTTGAGCTGGGTCTTCATCGTGTTGAACCAGCTCAGGTGACTGCACAGCCAGTATGTTACTCGGATACTGATAAGAGTCACACTCCTACATCATTACCAGCCAGATCTCTTACACTATCTGGGTCAACATGTGTTGCCAATGAGTCAGCAGAGTCACCGCTGTACTTACAGACACCTTCTTCTGTCTCATTCGAAGGGCTGACCAAATCACAAGTCTGTCCCCAGAGACCAAAAACAGATGCAATTGTTGAGTCAAATTTATTTGGTTCTACAGTTGCTAACATAACTTGTTCTATTGTTTCAGTTCTTAGCAGGGTAGATGAACAGGCAGAGGGGGAGCAAAATAAAGATGTTGTTATTCCTACTGGTGATATTGCTGCCTCTGCTACTGGTGTTGGTGCCACTGATTCTGTTACTGGTGGTGCTGATGCTGGTACTGTTGATTCTGCTGCTGCTGGTGTTACTAAGGAGTTGGCCACTACTACTGTTCCTCCTCAAACTCTCAGTACCACTACTTCCACTACTGAGCATGATGTGGAAGATGTTATCATGGAAGAACCTCCTGTTCTTGAGAAGGTTATTGACAATATTGTCAAGGATATTCTTCTTGATGAACCTGTCACCCAGCCAAGAGTGGACTCTGCATTAATGTCTGATGAGCCTGCTGATTCTTCTGATTCTTCTACTATGGAACGTCAAGTTCTTACAGAATCTGTAGTTCGTTATCCTATTGGTCCAATTTTGGTTGCTACTGAACCAACTGCTAAGATGGAGTTTGAAACCATTCAGCCGAATGCAGCTAATGTTATTGTCATTCCTGGTTCTGATTCTGGTATTGTTACAGCTGATGCTAGTGCTAGTGCTACGTCTCCATCTGATTCTGCTATGGATGCTGGTACTAGTGCTACTTTTCCTTCTGATACTGGTGCACAGGTTGCTGATGTTAAGGATGCTGGTACCTCTGCTGACACAACTACTGATTCGACAAAGGCTCCTGTTACTGAAGAAAAAAAGCCATATGTTGTGCAGGTACCAGATCCAGATGAAGTTGTTCCTAACTTCATTTTCAAGGGAGCTTCAATCTCTCCCAAGATTGCTATGCTGGTCGATCAGCTGACCATTGATCCCGAATCTGCAATAGTCTCAGCCAGCAGATTACCTCGTGAAGAGATGGTTGAGCTATTATCTCAGCTTGATAGACCAGCTAGAGAAGAAATTTATGAGAGGATAGCCCTGCTGGAGCAAATCAATGAACAGCCTTACTATCATGTTTTTGGTATGGCTCCAGCTGCTTCGCCATTTCCTGGTACATGGAGGCCTCTCAAGTTTGTCATCGATCCTACTACTGGTAAGTGTGTTATGCAAAATGTCCCTGATTCGCCAGTACCTTCTTCTTCCTCAGCTTCTTCCTCATCATCTTCTTCTGATGGGGATGCTGATGAAGGTACTGGTAAGGGCGAACCAGTCATTCATGATAACGTGACTGGTTCCAAAGACAAACCAGTGGATCTTATTGATGACAATGCTGATAATAATGCTGACAAGGATATCAGTGGTTCTAAGCCTTTGGGCGAAGGTAAAAACGATGGTGATCATGGTGATGAGTCAGCTCCTGACCTTCCACCTCCACCACCCCACGGTGATACTCCTCTGTTATCTGGTGCTGACCAACCTTCAACCTCTGCATACTTAAAGTTCAATGCAGATGAGGTTGCTGATATTTCCACCTTTGCTGTCTATAAGACACTGCAAGGGATCACACCAAATTTGGAGGAAACTATTCGCAGAGCTATTGTTGATAGTGTCTCTGCTGCTGTCAGATCTGCTGGAGAGGCTGTTACAACTCCTATTGATCTTAAACTCCAGCAGGTGTGTGCTTTTGCTGATGTGGCAGTCGAAGCAATCACAAAGCACCACGAAGATGAAGAGGAGCTTGAAAGGCGAATTATCTCTCACAATGAGTACTGTGAAAATATCACCCGACTCCAAGCTGATTTGGATGCTGCTAACCGCAGAAATACTTTCTTAAATGAGGAGAACAGGGTGTTACATGAGAGATTGGATTCGCAGGAAGCTCAAATGGCTAACATGATTCCTGCTGCTGCCTATGTTCAGATGGTTGAACACATGCAACGAATGGCTGCTTTGCAAGGTGATGTTCGAGCCATCGTTGAACAAATGGCTATGGGTGTAGCCAGGAATGAAGTTAGATCCTCCAATCTTCTGCTAAGACAATTTGGTGTAGATCCTGGTGCCCATCTTACTCCAGAGGTTGCTGAGTGGAACAATTTTGCCTTCTCTGCTCCTCAGTCAGACAGTGATCTTGATGCTACTGTCTCCCCTACTATTCACCCTACTGCCCGTGCTGATGACAAAAAGGGGGAGAAACAGTCCAAAAAGAAATCTAAAAAGAGAAAACAGTCTGAGGGGGAGCATGAACATGAAAAGGCTCCTAAACACCCCAGGAGAGATGGAGATGGTGATGGTGATGGTCAAGACACTGGCCCTAAGCCCAGCAACGCTCATACTGAAGCTGGTGGTGCACAGGCAACTGGTGGTACTCAACCCAGTGTGTCTGCCACACCAGTGGATGATATTGGTTCTGGCAGTAAGCCCAGTGATGTTTCTGATATGGCTGTAGCTGAAGCTTTTGTGCTGTCTCAATCTATTGAACGTAAAATGAAGAGGAAGTTAGAGAGACATCAAAAGCTACAGCAGGAACTAGATGATGCCTTCAATGCCAAGTTTGAGGCCTTTGCTGAACTTAAATGTCGTAACATTATGCACAGAAGATGGCTGAGTCCAAAAGCAATGGCAATCGATGATGACCTGACTGCCTTTGATAAACACAGAAAAGAGGCAAGAAAAAGAAATGCCAAGTTCATGGTCAAATACGACAAACAGAGGGCAAAGCTGTATGCACAGAGAGCAGAAAGAATCAGGAACATGACTCCTGCTGAGATGAAGGATTACCTTGATTCTACTTAGTCAACTGGTGGAGTTAGAGCTGATATTTTCATGAAATGGGTTGATGCTATGTTAGAAGCCAGCTCTACTCCTCAACCAGCATCTGCTGCTCAGCCAGCTACACAACAAACACAGCCAACAAAAACAATCATCCTTGATGATGATGATGTTATTAGTCAGGGGGAGCATCTTGCTATTGTTCCTTACCTGCCTCCTATTCAACCAGTATCGACACAAGAACCATCAGCTGAACCCAGGCCTATTGACAAACACAGGGTGAAATCTGCTCCTAGGGACAATCAGCCCCTGAGGAAAGGACCCCTATTCGAGGCAGCTGATGAAGGTACTGAAGTGGTTGAGCCAGCTGACACTAATCAGTCAGCTGGCATTGAAGACACAGCAAGGAGTGTTGTGATAGAAGACCCAGCCAGAAGTGTGCTGCTGGGTAGTACAAGTGTTGAAGACCCAGCAAAGTCGGTTGAGCTGGGTGCTAAACAAGTAGATGATGAAACGGTTGATCCTGCTGACTTCACAGTCTGGGGAAGAGACGGCCAAACATTTGTTCTATCTCCTCTTCCTCCCCAGATTCAAGCTTACCTTGACAGAACACAGGATAACTGGGTCAATCAGCATCCAGTTAGTTCATCTGGCAGCTATGAATCATCTATGTATCCTCCATCTTCCCCAAGGGTTCATGACAAACATATCACTTGGGAAGATGACTCAGTAACCCATGGTGAGCCGAACATCAGAAAAATGAACCCAGATGAAAGAGATGCCTACAGACTTCAGATCACTGTTCCAGAGCTGCTTGAACAAAGACAAATTGAGCTTAATGAAAGAATTCGTCAAGTCAGGCTGCTGCATCATCCTCTTGATCAGCCACACTATATTGCTGCACTAACCTCTGGCATTAACATTAGGGTGTACTTGAATAACAGTGGTCTCAGGCTCTCCACTACTGATGAAAGAATTCATTTTGAAGATGCTCTCCAGCTGGGTATGGATATAAGGGAGTATTGTGCTGCCCTTAGTACTGAAGAGGGTAGAAAGATGGTTGAAGCAGTAAGATCCCTGAACATTTCTTATGATGATTATCTGTTGGGTTTAGCTGCTGAAAGGGAAGCCAGAGAAGCTGCTGATGCTGAACTTGCTGAACGATCAAGGCTTCAGGATATTGAAGACAGATTGGCTGCTGACAGAAAGCAACAGGCTGAGTCCCTCAAACTAGCCAGAGCCATTGTCAAAGAACAGGATAAGGTTTTTGATAAGATAGAAGCTGCTGAGAAAGTGCCTACCACTGCTCCTGTAGTACCTGATCACAATATTGAGTTTCCTGATACTTATTATAAGAGCCGGTATGGTAATGTGATGAATACAAGATCTAATCCCTGCAGAATTATCAAGGTAAACAGAGGGACAAAAAGGGCTTTCAATGTTGTCAGGGATAACAATGTTCAAGAAAGGATTAGTTTTGATGACTTAAGAACTCTTGGATTCAGTGAATGGATAGAAATCTTGGAGTATGTCATTGGTAAAGGTGAGAGTGCTATCAAGAGTGCTCTTAAGACTGAACTCCAACAGCTTTTCAAGAAGGCAACTAAGTTTGGGAATGCACCAGTAGTTGATGTTGATGAATTTCTTGCTCAAAAGCCTAAAGGGAAGCAACCTACTGGTGAAGGACCAACTGGGAGAAGCCAAATTGTTCTACCTCCTTTCATCCCTGTTTATGACCCTGCTGAATTACCTCTCCTGTTCCCTGAAGCCTGGAAGATTAAACAAGAGGAGCTATCTGATGAAGAAAGAGAAAGAGAAAGGGATAAAGATAGATAGTCTCCTATGTGCTTAACTTGTATCTTTTGTAATTTACTTTTCATTACGAATTATCTTGTAATTATTGTATATATCTGATGTAATGAAAGTAAAGTGAGTTTATCTTCAAAATCATATCAAATTATAAGATATGGATAACTCAGCAAAAGATCCCAAAACAAACTTAAAGGGACGAATTTACCGTCTACTCTCAATAGGTCCCTAAGTGCTGGCTTTAGTGTTTTCTCTTCAAGTCATAGGTTTTGTCATCATCAAATAGGGGGAGATTGTTGAGTCCCCAAAATAATTAAGGATTTAATTATGACAAAACAATATTTATTTGCACTAAAGTGTTATGTGCAGCCAGCACAAGTTTGTTTATGTATAGTCAGCTAATATAGCTGTGTCGAGTGTTTAGTATGCTGCCTAGTCTATCAGCACAAGGTAGAAATGTATTCTTCGAATCAGCACAGGATGTGCACCCAGCAAATCAAGAATATCAAGTGACTCAGCATATGAAGGACCAGTAAGTCTGGATATCAGCATACAACCCAAGACAGCCATGCTCCATTACAAGCATGATAAGTTTCCCTGAGTGGTCTACATCAAATGTACTATTCAACAGAAGTCGAAGACAAAGTTGAACAGAGAAGGACACGCGTCGGCGGCTGACAAGTGACCTTACAAGACCGCATGGGAATGCAGAAGTTTAACTTATGTGCAGACATAAGTTATCCGTTGTCAACACCTAGGGAACACAACATTCTATTTGTTTAATCAAATAGTGGTGCCAAACCGAATTGGGGTGTTCCTGCAAATAGCTACTAAAGAGGAAAGAAAGGGAGCACGCCTCCTTACACAATTGTCCCCTCAAGTACAGACATCCTATGTACCAGTGGACAATAGATCAATTACACGGTTAATAGAACTACTATATATATTGTTGTATCCACTATTGTAAAAACTAGTGGTGTGGGTTTATCTGTTAGAGTCCAAACCGTGTAATAGCTTTAGTTTATCTCTTAGCTATAATCTAGGTAATCTGTATCAACCAACTATCATTTCCGCCAAGGATAGTTGTGATTCTTTCTGATTTAATCAATAAAGAATAACCGTTGAAAATTACCTGTGACTCTATCTTATTTACTACTGAATACTAAACGTGTTTAACTGACTAGTTAATTAAGAAAAGAATTGTATTCAACCCCCCCCCCCCTCTACAATACTCCTGTTGTTATTAAGGGACCAACATCGTCAATCCCCGAAGTCCTTAAGTTGTAACAATGACCCGGGAACCTCTAAACCACCAGGTTTTTCTAAACCAATGTGGAAAACGACGGCTCGTATTAGGGGAACATCATATATCCCTAGAAACTTGGCAAAACGAACCAAAACTGAAGAAGAAGAAACAAGCGTGTCGGAATAAGATAGTTGTATTCGTGTGGTGTAATATATGTAATATAGTGTGCTTATGCTTTATGATATATGTAAAAATTGCTTGTATTAATAAGTATTTTTTTTATGAATCTAACTCTTGTCTATTTTACAGTATAAAAACACAAAATGGATAGACAACCCAATATTTTAAGAGACCTACCCGGAGACATGATTGATGAAATCTTGTCTAGAGTCGGTCAGAATTCTTCGGCACAACTATTTAAGGCGAGATCAGTTTGTAAGACATTCGAAGAACGTTCTAAGAATGCCTTGGTTTATAAAAGGCTTTCGTTCGAAATATGGGGGATATCACATTGGGAAATCCATAAGTTACGATGTGTTTACTTTGACGCATATATTGCGGGGAACCCAAATGCTATTTTACGCAATGGGTTAAGAAATTATTTTGACTCAATATATCCGAATATTGGACTTCGTGATTTAGAAAAAGCGGCTAACATGCAACATAAAGAAGCATGTTATGCTTACGAATTAGTAATGTTCGCTTCTCACCAAAGTGAGAACAAGAACATCGGGCTACAACTATTAAACAAAACATTCCCACAAGTGACGGAGTCGGTAATTGGGGTAAGAAATGAGGTTTTTAGATTGTTACGGGACTGTTGGACATTACGTAACCCTCGTCCCTTTGACGACGTTACAACACGCTGTCTTATCAACGGCCATAACGGTTATGTTCCACAAGACCAAGGATGGGAAGTAATCCTAGTAAAACCAGAATGCATGACTTGTTTCTGGACGTATGAATTACGTGTCTTTATTGCCTTTGCTGAACGACTTGTGTACTAACTAGAATTATCTTCACAACCATCTTGTATCAAATTTATTGTGTGCTATATTTCATGCTATATGTAAAATAAGCGGTATTGTAAGTTTGTAAAATATTGTGTAAAAGTTTGAACGCGAAGTATTATTATAATCAGTTTTTCATATAGAATTGTAGTAGTTGAATTGTATATTAGCTACTAAGTATGAACTTAACGGGTAGGTACTACCCGAATTTAAACTTATAAAACGCTAATATGAAGAAAAAGCTTTTATAAATGAGTTCATATTATGCTACGAAATACTATTAACTACTCTTAATATTCTGTATGATTAACTTGTTCCATTTGATTATTTTGAAGAAAATGGCACCGACTACTCGACACACCGTGAATATGAATGAAGAGGAATTCCGTACTTTTCTAGCTTCAAACATAGCCGCAGTACAGGCTGCGCTACATACCAACAATAACCTTGGATCTAGTAGTACAGGAAATCGTGTAGGATGCACCTACAAAGAATTCACTGCCTGCAAACCTTTGGAATTTAATGGAACCGAAGGAGCGATCGGATTGAAACGGTGGACCGAGAAGGTCGAATCGGTGTTTGCCATAAGTAAGTGTACTGAAGAGGACAAAGTGAAGTACGCTACGCATACCTTCACAGGTTCTGCGTTAACATGGTGGAATACCTATCTAGAGCAAGTGGGACAAGATGATGCGTACGCACTACCGTGGTCAGCATTCAAGCACTTGATGAACGAGAAGTACCATCCCAGAACCGAGGTCAATAAGCTCAAGACAGAACTTAGAGGGTTACGAACCCAAGGATTTGATATTACCACGTATGAAAGACGATTCACAGAATTGTGCCTATTGTGTCCGGGAGCATTCGAAGATGAGGAAGAGAAGATCGACGCGTTTGTGAAAGGATTACCGGAAAGAATCCAAGAAGATATAAGTTCACACGAGCCCGCCTCCATACAACAGGCATGTAGAATGGCTCACAAACTAGTGAACCAGATTGAAGAAAGAATTAAAGAACAGACTGCTGAAGAGGCCAATGTGAAGCAAGTTAAAAGAAAGTGGGAGGAAAACGATGATAAGAATCACCAATACAACAACAACAGCAATTATTACAATAATCGCAACAATTATCCCAACAATCGCAACATCAATCGCAACTACAACAAACGGCCCAACAACAACAACAGCAACTACAACAATCATCCAAACAACAATAATAACCGCAACAACAACAACAATCAGAAGCAGCTATGCCAAAGGTGTGAAAAGTATCACTCGGGGTTCTGCACCAAATTTTGCAACAAATGTAAAAGAAATGGTCATAGCGCGGCGAAGTGTGAGGTCTACGGACCAGGGGTTAATAGAACGAAAGGAACAAATGGTGTCAGAACGAGTAATGGCAGAGCAAGTAGTGTCGGAGCAAGTTATGCCAATGTAGTTTGTTATAAATGTGGAAAACCGGGCCACATTATTAGAAATTGCCCGAACCAGGAGAACACGAATGGACAAGGCCGCGGAAGAGTTTTCAATATTAATGCGACAGAGGCACAGGAAGACCCAGAGCTTGTTACGGGTACGTTTCTTATTGACAATAAATCTGCTTACATTTTATTTGATTCGGGTGCGGATAGAAGCTATATGAGTAGAGATTTTTGTGCTAAATTAAGTTGTCCATTGACGCCTTTGGATAGTAAATTTTTACTCGAATTAGCAAATGGTAAATTAATTTCAGCAGATAATATATGTCGGAATCGAGAAATTAAACTGGTTAGCAAAACATTTAAGATTGATTTGATACCAGTAGAGTTAGGGAGTTTTGATGTGATAATCGGTATGGACTGGTTGAAAGAAGTGAAAGCAGAGATCGTTTGTTACAAAAATGCAATTCGCATTATACGAGAAAAAGGAAAACCCTTAATGGTGTACAGAGAAAAGGGCAACACGAAGCTACATCTTATTAGTAATTTGAAGGCACAAAAACTAATAAGAAAAGGTTGCTATGCTGTTCTAGCACACGCCGAGAAAGTACAAGCTGAAGAAAAAAGCATCAATGATGTTCCCATTGCAAAAGAATTTCCCGATGTATTTTCGAAAGAATTACCGGGATTACTCCCACACCGATCCGTTGAATTTAAAATAGATCTTGTACCAGGAGCTGCACCAATAGCTCGTGCTCCTTACAGACTCGCACCCAGCGAGATGAAAGAACTGCAAAGCCAATTACAAGAACTTTTAGAGCGTGGTTTCATTCGACCAAGCACATCACCGTGGGGAGCTCCTGTTTTGTTTGTCAAGAAGAAAGATGGTACATTCAGGTTGTGTATCGACTACTGAGAGTTGAACAAACTTACCATCAAGAACCGCTACCCACTACCGAGAATCGACGACTTATTTGATCAACTACAAGGCTCGTCTGTTTATTCAAAGATTGACTTACGTTCCGGGTATCATCAAATGCGGGTGAAAGAAGATGATATTCCAAAGACTGCTTTCAGAACACGTTACGGTCATTATGAGTTTATGGTCATGCCGTTTGGTTTAACTAATGCACCAGCTGTGCTCATGGACCTTATGAACCGAGTGTGTGGACCATACCTTGACAAGTTTGTCATTGTTTTCATTGATGACATACTTATTTACTCAAAGAATGACCAAGAACACGGTGAACATTTGAAAAAGGTGTTAGAAGTATTGAGGAAGGAAGAATTGTACGCTAAGTTTTCAAAGTGTGCATTTTGGTTGGAAGAAGTTCAATTCCTCGGTCACATAGTGAACAAAGAAGGTATTAAGGTGGATCCGGCAAAGATAGAAACTGTTGAAAAGTGGGAAACCCCGAAAACTCCGAAACACATACGCCAGTTTTTAGGACTAGATGGTTACTGCAGAAGGTTCATCCAAGACTTTTCCAGAATAGCAAAACCCTTGACTGCATTAACGCATAAAGGGAAGAAATTTGAATGGAATGATGAACAAGAGAAAGCGTTTCAGTTATTGAAGAAAAAGCTAACTACGGCACCTATATTGTCATTGCCTGAAGGGAATGATGATTTTGTGATTTATTGTGACGCATCAAAGCAAGGTCTCGGTTGTGTATTAATGCAACGAATGAAGGTGATTGCTTATGCGTCTAGACAATTGAAGATTCAAACAAAATTATACGATGCATGATTTGGAATTAGGAGCGGTTGTTTTTGCATTAAAGACTTGGAGGCACTACTTATATGGGGTCAAAAGTATTATATATACTGACCACAAAAGTCTTCAACACATATTTAATCAGAAACAACTGAATATGAGGCAGTGTAGGTGGATTGAATTATTGAATGATTACGACTTTGAGATTCGTTACCACCCGGGGAAGGCAAATGTGGTAGCCGATGCCTTGAGCAGGAAGGACAGAGAACCCATTCGAGTAAAATCTATGAATATAATGATTCATAATAACCTTACTACTCAAATAAAGGAGGCGTAACAAGGAGTTTTAAAAGAGGGAAATTTAAAGGATGAAATACCCAAAGGATCGGAGAAGCATCTTAATATTCGGGAAGACGGAACCCGGTATAGGGCTGAAAGGATTTGGGTACCAAAATTTGGAGATATGAGAGAAATGGTACTTAGAGAAGCTCATAAAACCAGATACTCAATACATCCTGGAACGGGGAAGATGTACAAGGATCTCAAGAAACATTTTTGGTGGCCGGGTATGAAAGCTGATGTTGCTAAATACGTAGGAGAATGTTTGACGTGTTCTAAGGTCAAAGCTGAGCATCAGAAACCATCAGGTCTACTTCAACAACCCTAAATCCCAGAATGGAAATGGGAAAACATTACCATGGATTTCATCACTAAATTGCCAAGGACTGCAAGTGGTTTTGATACTATTTGGGTAATAGTTGATCATCTCACCAAATCAGCACACTTTCTGCCAATAAGAGAAGATGACAAGATGGAGAAGTTAGCACGACTGTATTTGAAGGAAGTCGTCTCCAGATATGGAATACCAATCTCTATTATCTCTGATAGGGATGACAGATTTATTTCAAGATTCTGGCAGACATTACAGGAAGCATTAGGAACTCGTCTAGACATGAGTACTGCCTATCATCCACAAACTGATGGGCAGAGCGAAAGGACGATACAAACGCTTGAAGACATTCTACGAGCATGTGTTATTGATTTCGGAAACAGTTGGGATCGACATCTACCGTTAGCAAAATTTTCCTACAACAACAGCTACCATTCAAGCATTGATATGGCGCCGTTTGAAGCACTTTATGGTAGAAAGTGCAAGTCTCCGATTTTTTGGAGTGAAGTGGGGGATAGACAGATTACGGGTCCGGAGATTATACAAGAAACTACCGAGAAGATCATCCAAATTCAACAACGGTTGAAAACCGCCCAAAGTCGACAAAAGAGCTACGCTGACATTAAAAGAAAAGATATAGAATTTGAAATTGGAGAGATGGTCATGCTTAAAGTTGCACCTTGGAAAGGCGTTGTTCGATTTGGTAAACGAGGGAAATTAAATCCAAGGTATATTGGACCATTCAAGATTATTGATCGTGTCGGACCAGTAGCTTACCGACTTGAGTTACCTCAACAACTCGCGGCTGTACATAACACTTTCCACGTCTCGAATTTGAAGAAATGTTTTGCTAAAGAAGATCTCACTATTCCGTTAGATGAAATCCAAATCAACTAAAAACTTCAATTCATCGAAGAACCCGTCAAAATAATGGATCGTGGGGTTAAAAGACTTAAGCAAAACAAGATACCAATTGTTAAGGTTCGATGGAATGCTCGTAGAGGACCTGAGTTCACCTGGGAGCGTGAAGATCAGATGAAGAAGAAATACCCGCATCTATTTCCAGAAGATTCGTCAACACCTTCAACAGCTTAAAATTTCGGGACGAAATTTATTTAACGGGTAGGTACTGTAGTGACCCGAACTTTTCCATGTTTATATATATTAATTAAGATTGATATTTACATGATTAAATATTTCCAACATGTTAAGCCATCAAACTTGTTAAGACTTGATTAATTGAAATATGTTTCATATAGACAATTGACCACCCAAGTTGACCGGTGATTCACGAACGTTAAAACTTGTAAAAACTATATGATGACATATATATGGATATATATATAGTTAACATGATACTATGATAAGTAAACATATCATTAAGTATATTAACAATGAACTACATATGTAAAAACAAGACTACTAACTTAATGATTTTTAAACAGGACATATATGTAACGATTATCGTTGTAAAGACATTTAATGTATATATATCATATTAAGAGATATTCATACATGATAATATCATGATAATATAATAATTTAAAATCTCATTTGATATTATAAACATTGGGTTAACAACGTTTAACAAGATCGTTAACCTAAAGGTTTCAAAACAACACTTACATGTAACGACTAACGATGACTTAACGACTCAGTTAAAATGTATATACATGTAGTGTTTTAATATGTATTTATACACTTTTGAAAGACTTCAATACACTTATCAAAATACTTCTACTTAACAAAAATGCTTACAATTACATCCTCGTTCAGTTTCATCAACAATTCTACTCGTATGCACCCGTATTCGTACTCGTACAATACACAGCTTTTAGATGTATGTACTATTGGTATATACACTCCAATGATCAGCTCTTAGCAGCCCATGTGAGTCACCTAACACATGTGGGAACCATCATTTGGCAACTAGCATGAAATATCTCATAAAATTACAAAAATATGAGTAATCATTCATGACTTATTTACATGAAAACAAAATTACATGTCCTTTATATCTAATCCATACACCAACGACCAAAAACACCTACAAACACTTTCATTCTTCAATTTGCTTCATCTAATTGATCTCTCTCAAGTTCTATCTTCAAGTTCTAAGTGTTCTTCATATATTCTACAAGTTCTAGTTACATAAAATCAAGAATACTTTCAAGTTTGCTAGCTCACTTCCAATCTTGTAAGGTGATCATCTAACCTCAAGAAATCTTTGTTTCTTACAGTAGGTTATCATTCTAATACAAGGTAATAATCATATTCAAACTTTGGTTCAATTTCTATAACTATAACAATCTTATTTCAAGTGATGATCTTACTTGAACATGTTTTCGTGTCATGATTCTGCTTCAAGAACTTCGAGCCATCCAAGGATCCGTTGAAGCTAGATCCATTTTTCTATTTTACAGTAGGTTTATCCAAGGAACTTAAGGTAGTAATGATGTTCATAACATCATTCGATTCATACATATAAAGCTATCTTATTCGAAGGTTTAAACTTGTAATCACTAGAACATAGTTTAGTTAATTCTAAACTTGTTCGCAAACAAAAGTTAATCCTTCTAACTTGACTTTTAAAATCAACTAAACACATGTTCTATATCTATATGATATGCTAACTTAATGATTTAAAACCTGGAGACACGAAAAACACCGTAAAACCGGATTTACGCTGTCATAGTAACACCGCGGGCTGTTTTGGGTTAGTTAATTAAAAACTATGATAAACTTAGATTTAAAAGTTGTTATTTTTAGAAAATAATTTTTATTATGAACATGAAACTATATCCAAAAATTATGGTTAAACTCAAAGTGGAAGTATGTTTTCTAAAATGGTCATCTAGACGTCGTTCTTTCGACTGAAATGACTACCTTTACAAAAACGACTTGTAACTTATTTTTCTGACTATAAACCTATACTTTTTCTGTTTAGATTCATAAAATAGAGTTCAATATGAAACCATAGCAATTTGATTCACTCAAAACGGATTTAAAATAAAGAAGTTATGGGTAAAACAAGATTGGATAATTTTTCTCATTTTAGCTACGTGAAAATTGGTAACAAATCTATTCCAACCATAACTTAATCAACTTGTATTGTATATTATGTAATCTTGAGATACCATAGACACGTATACAATGTTTCAACCTATCATGTCGACACATCTATATATATTTCGGAACAACCATAGACACTCTATATGTGAATGTTGGAGTTAGCTATACAGGATTGAGGTTGATTCCAAAATATATATAGTTTGAGTTGTGATCAATACTGAGATACGTATACACTGGGTCGTGGATTGATTCAAGATAATATTTATCGATTTATTTCTGTACATCTAACTGTGGACAACTAGTTGTAGGTTACTAACGAGGACAACTGACTTAATAAACTTAAAACATCAAAATATATTAAAAGTGTTGTAAATATATTTTGAACATACTTTGATATATATGTATATATTGTTATAGGTTCGTGAATCAACCAGTGGCCAAGTCTTACTTCCCGACGAAGTGAAAATCTGTGAAAGTGAGTTATATTCCCACTTTTAAAATCTAATATTTTTGGGATGAGAATACATGCAGGTTTTATAAATGATTTACAAAATAGACACAAGTACGTGAAACTACATTCTATGGTTGAATTATCGAAATCGAATATGCCCCTTTTTATTAAGTCTGGTAATCTAAGAATTAGGGAACAGACACCCTAATTGACGCGAATCCTAAAGATAGATCTATTGGGCCTAACAAACCCCATCCAAAGTACCGGATGCTTTAGTACTTCGAAATTTTTATCATATCCGAAGGGTGTCCCTGAATGATGGGGATATTCTTATATATGCATCTTGTTAATGTCGGTTACCAGGTGTTCACCATATGAATGATTTTTATCTCTATGTATGGGATGTGTATTGAAATATGAAATCTTGTGGTCTATTATTATGATTTGATATATATAGGTTAAACCTATAACTCACCAACATTTTTGTTGACGTTTTAAGCATGTTTATTCTCAGGTGATTATTAAGAGCTTCCGCTATCACATACTTAAATAAGGACGAGATTTGGAGTCCATGCTTGTATGATATTGTGTAAAAACTGCATTCAAGAAACTTATTTTGTTGTAACATATTTGTATTGTAAACCATTATGTAATGGTCGTGTGTAAACAGGATATTTTAGATTATCATTATTTGATAATCTACGTAAAGCTTTTTAAACCTTTATTGATGAAATAAAGGTTATGGTTTGTTTTAAAATGAATGCAGTCTTTGAAAAATGTCTCAAATAGAGGTCAAAACCTCGCAACGAAATCAATTAATATGGAACGTGTTTAATCAATAAGAACGGGACATTTCAGAATCCACTTTATTTAGGGTATTTTGGCTGATTGAAAACACACACATCCTATCTAACTCAAGCACGATTGCAAATCTTCTCAAAACCCTAATCTTTAATCTTCAATTTTTGCTTTGATTTCTTCATCACATCTCTAATCCATGGCACCTAAGGTCCAATTTTGACTTTCTTTTTCTTGTTCTTGCTTAATTACATGCTTATATGATGTTTAATTTTGGATTGGGTTTAGAATAAGTGTGGGTTTGTGATTTTGTTCTTGTATGCTTAAATTAATCATGGGATTTTGTTGAATATGATTAGTATGTATGAAATTCATGGACTTTTTGTGTTTTTAATACATATCTTTGATTCTAAGGTTTATGGTTGATTTGATTTCGAATTAGAGATAAGTAATTTGGAAAATTGGTTATGGGTTTTGTTAAATATGGTTTGACTTGAATGATAAGTGTGGGGTGTTAATTTGGCCGGGTCATTAGGGTTCTAGTCTTAATTGAATGGCTCTCGTATGTTAACTTACTTTTATATGATATAGATGTCATGACATTGATGCTATGATGACTTGTGCTAGGATGTTTGTTGAATTTGGAAGTAAATTGCTAATTTTGGAGTTTGAATTTATCTTTCCACCAATGTTAATTATATCGAACATTTTAAGTTTATGTTGAGATGTTACTAATGCATGATAATTGTTCAAGTATTTGGAAAAGATGATTTGTTATGGGTGATAGTTTGTGATGTTAACGTTAGTCATGAATAATTTAATGCGTGTAGCAATTTGTTGACCAGGGTGGACTTATGCTTTAAATGTGGAATGTTTGAATTTGAACAGGAACTAATCTTTAATGCTAATCACCGTGTTTGCCTATGCGTTTTGTTTGTTTGGTGTTTGTTATTACAGAGGCAAAGATAGACGGCTGCTCAAAGGGAGGAAGAAAGGCTCTTAGAAATGCAAACAAATCCCGAAAATTGGTTACAAGCGTTAAGAGATGATAAAGAGTATGCCGGAAGATTTGAGTATATTAGAAGGCATCCAATCACTGGTACTTGGTATTTGGACTGGGCCCCCATTGAACAAGCTGGAAGACATTTAAGGGCTCATTTCCAAAGTGTGTTAAAATGCACTAAACAACCGGGTAATCATTTTATTCGCACATGGGAGCAGGCTTTTATGTGTAAGGATGTTATCTATGATGAGTTGGTGTGGGAATTCTTTTCCACGTTAACTTTTAATCCTCGTCGTGCTGCTACGGATGTGAGTTTCTTACAGTTTCGGTTAGGAGGAATGGATCAGGAAATGAGTAGGATGGATCTTTGTCGAGCGTTGAATTTATACCCTGACATGGATGGTTTCATTTTAAGGCATTATTTGGGAGAGACTAAGTTTTATGGTGCCGAATTCTTTAATGCGCAGCAATACTGGTACCAACTTAGTGGCAAGAATCCGTTTGTGTCAAGTGAATCGAAGGGGTCAGACATTCGTGATAAGGATGCAAGGTTGATCCAGAGGTTCTTGGGGTGCACATTTTGTGCAAGAGTGAATGGGTACGACAAAGTGACAAATCATGATTTATGGTCGATTTATATGATTATGAATAACGAGTTTGCTGATTTGGCAAATCTGGTGGGTGAATATTTTCTAAAGCATGCGCTTGAAAAGCAACGGGCAAAACCACTTTTGGGAGGTCATTACGTTACAAAAATTGCCAAGTTTTACAATATTAACTTCACTCGTTGCACACCGGCTCGTGACTCTATGAAGCCGTTCGAGTCATCGTTTTATACTAATGCACGTATTTTGATGTGGAACTCAAATAGGACTATGTTAGTTGAATACGTTGAACCGACTCAACAAGGGGGGGCCGAGTGGTAGTGGTGCGCGACATGATGATGATGAGGAAGTCGCGGCTCGCCTTCACGAGTGTTTTGGTTCAGAGTCAGGTGAGCCGTATGGTTCGGGTAGTGGGCAACAGTGGTCTGTTTCCGGGGAGGTTTGGAATAATTTGATCTCGAGGGTTGATAGTGTTCAAATTGGTGTGTCGAATAGTTTTAATGATTTAAGGGGAGAGCAACGATTGCATAATGATCGTATGTGGGAAAGTCAACAGCGGGTCGAGGCGAGTACGTTACGACAAGAAGAGAGGTTGGCCGAGTCTGTGCATGACCAACAATGGATTGCGTATGGTAATGATTGGCAGCGACATAATTCATGTATTTATTATAATTATCCTAATGATTATATGAGTACGCCACATGTAGAGCCAGTTTATTACCACAATCCAATCAGGCCCCGAGTGTCCGCACCAACATACAACCCCGCGAATCAATGGATGAGATGAGGAGGCAGTTCCATGAGCAATACCCGCAAGGCCGTTGGCCTTTTGATGACTTTTATTGAGGGCCTACGAGCCTGATGATCATGTTGTAATTGGTTTAAAACTATTTCCTTTCCTTTGGCTTGTATTTGGATAATTATGTATTCTGTTTCTGTACTTTGAAAACTTATTTTGGGGACAAGGCGTTTTGGCATCGGGTGGTGCCACCTTGTTCCGTTTATGTAGTTATTTTGTTTTTCTTTTCTTAGGTTTGTTGGTGAAATGATTTTTCAAGTCTGGCATTAAGTTCAGCAAAAGCACAAGATTGATTATATTGGTGTGATGATCAGGAATGGACAATGTTCTTATGCTGGCAGTCAGTTCAGCGCCATCTGTCACTGGCATTCCGCGATCAGTGGTTAAGCTCGATAAGTTTTTATATTCTCTTTATCACATAACCCTTTCGATTTTACTATATTTTTGATCTCAAGTGATGGGGACATTACTTGATCTCAAGTGTGGGGTGGGGGATGTAAAATTTCTCGGGTTGGTTTGTAATGAAATCATCATCATATTAGTTTTGATCTAAAAAGACTTGACGTTTCACGGGTTTTGGTCGTAAAAAAAATTTGAAAAATTAGGAAAAAAATGAGAAAAGTTAGTTTAAAAATATAAAAAAAATAGAAAAACTATTGAAAATTCGGCCAAAACCTTTGTTATGAAAATTGGTTTTGATTTGGCTTGGTATTTTATGGCATATTTCTTGATTTCAAAGAAGCCAAAATTGTTCCACATGTTCATCTTCTTGGACATGAAATCCTACGAGTTCGGGGAACTCAATAGTAGGTCACCTGTACCAAAACGGGTGTAAACCGTGAGAGAGCGTTGATTGCATAGCGTGATTGTGACCGAATCACGTGCAGAACTTTTGGTTACTTGGTATAGCACACTTCTGAAACTATACCATTTTATTATTACATCATCTAATAGTGTGATACTGTGGGAAGAGGAGCCTTGAGCTTCACCAGTGTTGTCTTTTTTAGGAACAATAGCTACGTGCTTGTGTTTGCTTAGACAACATAACCCATAGCCAAAAGCTATGGCACCCAAAGGTTTTTGGGATTTATCGGGAGTAAAGTCTTCCGAAAGATGTTTCAACCCGATTGTCAATTGAAATAGATTGGCACTCCCGAGTGAGTCAGATCCACTCATTAAGGAAGTAAAGTCTTCTGACCATTTCACTTGGTACGTATACCTCTTAAGCTATACCATTTCACTACCCATCATATCACGATGAGGTACTGTTAGAGGTGAAAGTCTTGAACTTTCAAAACATGTTCATTATTTTGAATGTGAAATCCTACATGAACATAAAAATTCATACGTAGGTCATCTGCACCAAGGCGGGTGTCAACCGTATGAACGGTGATTGGATCGCATGGTCGAAACCGGGCCATGCGCTAGATCGAACATTTTTAACAGGGCGATCCTCATTGTCTCTCCTAACAAGGACAATGTTGCATCCGATCACTTTAATATGACCACACAGGATGTATCCATTCCATCTTAAAGGGAGTCAAGTCTCCCGAACGACACACTTGCTGATTCATTTTAGAAGTTGTAGTCCAGACCAGTTGTAGGGTGACGAAAAATCTTGAAAAGTCATTGCTAAAATCGACTGGAAATCTACCAGGCCTCAACATCAAACAGGAAAACTGGTAGTCAAAGCTTATCTCAATGAGGGAGATTTGCTAGCCAAATGGGAAGCGCACCATGATATACAAAATGTCAGTGATTGATCAGATTCCCAGTGGATTACCTCCGGAAAGGTAAGATATCAGCTTTTAAGCCTGATGAACTTCAATCTTTACGATTGACTTAACGGATTAGATGATTACCTCATAATTATCGATGATATCTGGACGTAATGTGTATCCTCCTAAGCACATTATTTTCTTACCGACATCTCGTGATGTTAGGTACTGTGGGAGGCATTGGCTTGACCAATCGCGGGGTAGCCCGTATGGTTCGCTTGGTTCATCTTCTCGGTTCATGGCTCCATTTGCTTTCTGTTTATTTGAAGACTTTTACCATGGTTCGAGATTCTCATCTTCATCATTATAGTACGTTATCGAGACTGTCTTTGGTTACATTATTCATTACATATTGCATGAAGTTTGGGAAGATATTTATTTGGGAATGCAAGGTGGAGCCATGGTTAGTATTTTCTCCATATTCGTACCCATGCTAGTTGATAATTGGTTGTTGGTTCATTGATTCTATACTTGCTTTGAAGACAATATCATTTTCTTTCGAGTTAAGTTGCTTAAGAACAAGCAAAACTCTAGTGTGGGGTGGTTTGATATTGCTTAATTTACACATATTTATTCACGCAATATTGATCATTATTGGGTCCGTTTGGATACGAATTGAAGTATTTTGGAAGACATTTGAGAGATTTGGGATTCGAGAGCCGAGAAGATTATTTGTTCGATTGTTGGATCATTTTGAGGTATAATTTATGTTATCCTATCATCGTTACCTTAATTTGGTGTTTAACATTGATTTCGCGCGAGTTTTGTAAAAGATTAAAGAAGGAATTTGTGTACGTGTTAAGCTGCAACGCGGCAAGGGAGACCGCGGCGCGGGTTAAAGCTGATTCTGAAGGTCGAGCATATTGATAAAAGGTGGAGTTTTGGCATGTGTTAAGCTGCAGCACGGCTAATGGGGCCGCGGCGCGGGTCGATACTGATGGAGAATTTTGGGCTATAAAAAATGAAATTAAACCCTAACTTTTACACACTTTTTTCCAGACGAATTCCAGCAGCTTTGGGGAAATTTTTAGTGACTTTTGGGGAATCCCAACATCATTCAATCAACTCAATCATTCCGGGAATGTGTTTCGATTCGTCAATTGTTCAAGATCACGATTTCAACTAGGTTTAATTCTTATCAAACATAATGAATTATCTTAATTGTTTATTTATGATTTTGTTTTCAGCCATGATTGTTGGCTAAGTTTTCAATGCTTGTATAGATTAATAACCGAAGATTTGGATGTTATGATTTATGATTTATGAACTTATTGCATGTTTATTTCAATAGTTTGAATAAAAGATCGATTCTTATTGATGTTTAACTTTATGAACTTGATTGATTAGTGTATTGGTTTGATAAAGAGAACTCTTGTTGATTTAATACACTAGTTTACAATTGATTTGTCTTAATTGATTGTTTGCTAAACCGGACCAAGGGGGTAAATTAAGTTCAAACGGTTAGACGATATATGGGTGAATTGTGTTGAGCGAATGCAAAGGCAATTGTTATTCAAATCTTTGATCTAGTTAATTAATTAGTCACAAACGAAAAGGTCTTAGGTGCTAGGGAACCCTACATCTAGTAATTAGAGTTTGAGTACTTGCTAAAGAGAACTCTTGGCGGGTCGACTGAGTAATTTGCATGTATCAAGTCTTAAATCGGGCTAAAGTATAAAAACATCAAATTCTGAGGGTAAAAGTTCTAGACGAGCATTTTCATTCCATTTGATATCAAAACTATCTTAATTGCTTTCTTGTTTTACTTTTTATAAATCTAAAATCCAAAAATATTGTTTTTATTTTTAAATCAAATCTTGATTTGGCTAATCGTTAAATAGCCACCAACAAAACTATTTCGTACTTTCCATTTTCTTAGATTAACTTAGTTTATTTTTCATTAGTTACAATTTTAATTCACACGCGTAAACTGTCCTTGGAACGATCTTGGATTTGCAAACATCTTTACTACTGCACGATCGGGTACACTGCCCGTTAGTGTGTAAACTTTAATATCTGGTAATTCCTTTTATAAATAATAGACGCGATTTTGCACATCAGATGGCCTCGACATTTTAATGCAACCAACGGGTCGCATCACTAGGGAACACACTCATGCAAACAAACAACAACTGCGTGTCTCGATGTGAGACAATCAGGACCGACATTCCTCGCCTCATGTTCGTCCATAAAGTAAATTAATCCACTAAAAATTTCCATGTTCACGTTTCCCGACAGGGAAAATACAACAACCACCACAATAACTAACTTGTACCTACTCAATAGTACTATCTGAGTTTCATAGCAACCCATATTTACATTACGAGAGCACCCGCAACGACAACTTCATCCTCTCACTCCGAGATCTCAAGATTCACATTTGGTCTCGTACTGCACTTTGGTACTACACGACCACCTTGCTTAAGAAGACTTACACTTCATTCGATCCTATCATCACAATTCTACACATAACATTCCGGAATTGTAACTCTCAATCGTAACGCACGATCTTGAGTCGACACTAGCAACCCGTCACTCTTCCTCGTTAGGAACTCCAAATCCCTATTGAGGCCTAGCATGGTACACTATGAAATGTCCCGTTCATATTGATTATAAACGTTCCATATTAATTGATTTCGTTGCGAGGTTTTGACCTCTATATGAGACATTTTTCAAAGAATGCATTCATTTTTAAAACAACCATAACCTTTATTTTATCAATAAAGGTTTCAAAAGCATTACGTAGATTATCAAATAATGATAATCTAAAATATACTGTTTACACACGACCATTACATAATGGTTTACAATAGAAATATATTACATCGACATATGTTTCTTGAATGCAGTTTTTACATAATATCATACAAACATGGACTCCAAATCTTGTCCTTATTTTAGTATGCAACAGCGGAAGCTCTTAATATTCACCTGAGAATAAACATGCTTTAAACGTCAACAAAAATGTTGGTGAGTTATAGGTTTAACCTATATATATCAAATAGTAACAATAGACCACAAGATTTCATATTTCAATATACATCCCATACATAGAGATAAAAATCATTCATATGGTGAACACCTGGTAACCGACATTAACAAGATGCATATATAAGAATATCCCCATCATTCCGGGACACCCTTCGGATATGATATAAATTTCAAAGTACTAAAGCATCCGGTACTTTGGATGGGGTTTGTTAGGCCCAATAGATCTATCTTTAGGATTCGCGTCAATTAGGGTGTCTGTTCCCTAATTCTTAGATTACCAGACTTAATAAAAAGGGGCATATTCAATTTTGATAATTTAACCATAGAATGTAGTTTCAAGTACCTGTGTCTATTTTTTAAATCATTTATAAAACCTGCATGTATTCTCATCCCAAAAATATCAGATTTTAAAAGTGGGACTATAACTCACTTTCACAGATTTTTACTTCGTCGGGAAGTAAGACTTGGCCACTGGTCAATTCACGAACCTATAACAAATATGTACATATATATCAAAGTATATTCAAAATATATTTACAACACTTTTAATACATTTTGATGTTTTAAGTTTATTAAGTCAGATGTCCTCGTTAGTAACTTACAACTAGTTGTCCAACTTTAGATGTACAAAAAAAATTGATATATATTATCTTGAATCAATCCACGACCCAGTGTATACACGTCTCAGGCTAGATCACAACTCAAAGTATATATATTTTTGGAATCAACCTCAACCCTGTATAGCTAACTCCAACATTACTGCACATAGAGTGTCTATGGTTGTTCCAAATAATATATACACATGGGTTGATATGATATGTCAAAACATTTGCATACGTGTCTATGGTATCCCAAGATTACATAATATATTAGAATACATGTATAATACAATATAAGTTAGCTAGGATATGATTAATATAGATTTGTTACCAATTTTCACGTTGCTACAACAAGAAAAATTATCCAATCTTGTTTTACCCATAACTTCTTCATTTTAAATCCGTTTTGAGTGAATCAAATTGATATGGTTTCATATTGAACTCTATTTTATGAATATAAATAGAAAAGTTATAGGTTTATAGTCGGAAATATAAGTTACAAGTCATTTTTGTAAAGGTAGTCATTTCAGTCGAAAGAACGACGTCTAGATGACCATTTTAGAAAACATACTTCCACTTTGAGTTTAACCATGATTTTTGGATATAGTTTCATGTTCATAAGAAAAATCATTTCCCCAGAAGAACAACTTTTAAATCAAAGTTTATCATAGTTTTTAATTAACTAACCCAAAACAGCCCGCGGTGTTACTACGACGGCGTATGTCCGGTTTTATAGTGTTCTTCGTGTTTTCAGGTTTTAAATCATTAAGTTAGCATATCATATAGATATAGAACATGTGTCTAGTTGATTTTAAAAGTCAATTTAGAAGGATTAACTTTTGTTTGCGAACAAGTTTAGAATTAACTAAACTATGTTCTAGTGATTATAAGTTTAAACCTTCGAATAAGATAGCTTTATATGTATGAATCGAATGATGTTATAAACATCATTACTACCTCAGGTTTTCTGGATAAAGCTACTGGAAATGAGAAAAATGGATCTAGCTTCAAAGGATCCTTGGATGGCTTGAAAGTTCTTGAAGCAGAATCATGACACGAAAACAAGTTCAAGTAAGATTTCCACTCAAAATAAGATTGTTATAGCTATAGAAATTGAATCAAAGTTTGAATATGAGTATTACCTTGTATTAGAAAGATATCTTACTGTAAATAATAAATATTTCTTGAGGTTGGATGATCACTCTACAAGATTGGAAGTAAGCTAGCAAACTTGGAAGTATTCTTGATTTTATGAAACTAGAACTTGTAGAATTTATGAAGAACACTTAGAACTTGAAGATAGAATTTGAGAGAGATTAATTAGATGAAGAAAATTGAAGAATGAAAGTGTTTGTAGGTGTTTTTGGTCATTGGTATATGGATTAGATATAAAGGATGTGTAATTTTGTTTACATGTAAATAAGTCATGAATGATTACTCATGTTTTTGTAATTTTATGAGATATTTCATGCTAGTTGCCAAATAATGGTTCCCACATGTTTTAGGTGACTCATATGGGCTGCTAAGAGCTGATCATTGGAGTGTATATACCAATAGTACATACATCTAAAAGCTGTGTATTGTACGAGTACGAATACGGGTGCATACGAGTAGAATTGTTGATGAAACTGAACGAGGATGTAATTTTTTTGTTAAGTAGAAGTATTTTGATAAGTGTCTTGATGTCTTTCAAAAGTGTATGAATACATATTAAAACACTACATGTATATACATTTTAATTGAGTCGTTAAGTCATCGTTAGTCGTTACATGTAAGTGTTGTTTTGAAACCTTTAGGTTAACGATCTTGTTAAATGTTGTTAACCCATTGTTTATTAAATAAAATGAGATATTAAATTATTACATTATCATGATATCATGATGTATTAATATATCTTAATATGATATATATACATTAAATGTCGTTACAACGATAATCGTTACATATATGTCTCATTTCAAAATCATTAAGTTAGTAGTCTTGTTTTTACATATGTAGTTCATTGTTAATATACTTAATGATATGTTTACTTATCATAATATCATGTTAACTATATATATATATATCCATATATATGTCATCATATAGTTTTTACAAGTTTTAACGTTCGTGAATCGCCGGTCAACTTGGGTGGTCAATTGTCTATATGAAACCTATTTCAATTAATCAAGTCTTAACAAGTTTGATTGCTTAACATGTTGGAAACATTTAATCATGTAAATATCAATTTAACTTAATATAAAAAAACATGGAAAAGTTCGGGTCACTACAGTACCTACCCGTTAAATAAATTTCGTCCCGAAATTTTAAGCTGTTGAAAGTGTTGACGAATCTTCTGGAAATAGATGCGGGTATTTCTTCTTCATCTGATCTTCATGCTCCCAGGTGAACTCGAGTCCTCTACGAGCATTCCATCGAACCTTAACAATCGGTATCTTGTTTTGTTTAAGTCTCTTAACCTCACGATCCATTATTTCGACGGGTTCTTCAATGAATTGAAGTTTTTCATTGATTTGGATTTCGTCCAATGGAATAGTGTGATCTTCTTTAGCAAAACATTTCTTCAAATTCGAGACGTGGAAAGTGTTATGTACATTCGCAAGTTGTTGAGGTAACTCAAGTCGGTAAGCTACTGGTCTGACACGATCAATAATCTTGAATGGTCCAATATACCTTGGATTTAATTTCCCCCATTTACCAAATCGAACAACACCTTTCCAAGGTGCAACCTTAAGCATGACCATTTCTCCAATTTCAAATTCAATGTCTTTTCTTTTAATGTCGGCGTAGCTTTTTGTCGACTTTGGGCGGTTTTCAACCGTTGTTAAATTTGGATGATCTTCTCGGTAGTTTCTTGTATTATCTCCAGACCCGTAATCTGTCTATCCCCCACTTCACTCCAACAAATCGGAGACATGCACTTTCTACCATAAAGTGCTTCAAACGGCGCCATCTCAATGCTTGAATGATAGCTGTTGTTGTAGAAAAATTTTGCTAACGGTAGATGTCGATCCCAACTGTTTCCGAAATCATAACACATGCTCGTAGCATATCTTCAAGCGTTTGTATCATCCTTTCACTCTGCCCATCAGTTTGTAGATGATAGGCAGTACTCATGTCTAGACGAGTTCCTAATGCTTGCTGTAATGTCTGCCAGAATCTTGAAATAAATCTGCCATCCCCATCAGAGATAATAGAGATTGGTATTCTATGTCTGGAGACGACTTCCTTCAAATACAATCGTGCTAACTTCTCCATCTTGTCATCTTCTCTTATTGGCAGAAAGTGTGCTGACTTGGTGAGACGATCAACTATTACCCAAATAGTATCATAACCACTTGCAGTCCTTGGCAATTTAGTAATGAAATCCATGGTAATGTTTTCCCATTTCCATTCTGGGATTTCAGGTTATTGTAGTAGACCTGATGGTTTCTGATGTTCAGCTTTGACCTTAGAACACGTCAAACATTCTCCTACATATTTAGCAATATCGGCTTTCATACCTGAAATGTCTCGTTCTTATTGATTAAAAACGTTCCATATTAATTGATTTCGTTGCGAGGTTTTGACCTCTATATGAGACATTTTTCAAAGACTGCATTTATTTTTAAAACAAACCATAACCTTTATTTCATCAATAAAGGTTTAAAAAGCTTTACGTAGATTATCAAATAATGATAATCTAAAATATCCTGTTTACACACGACCATTACATAATGGTTTACAATACAAATATGTTACAATAAAATAAGTTTCTTGAATGCAGTTTTTACACAATATCATACAAGCATGGACTCCAAATCTCGTCCTTATTTAAGTATGCGACAGCGGAAGCTCTTAATAATCACCTGAGAATAAACATTCTTAAAACGTCAACAAAAATGTTGGTGAGTTATAGGTTTAACCTATATATATCAAATCATAATAATAGACCACAAGATTTCATATTTCAATACACATCCCATACATAGAGATAAAAATCATTCATATGGTGAACACCTGGTAACCGACATTAACAAGATGCATATATAAGAATATCCCCATCATTCAGGGACACCCTTCGGATATGATATAAATTTCGAAGTACTAAAGCATCCGGTACTTTGGATGGGGTTTGTTAGGCCCAATAGATCTATCTTTAGGATTCGCGTCAATTAGGGTGTCTGTTCCCTAATTCTTAGATTACCAGACTTAATAAAAAGGGGCATATTCGATTTCGATAATTCAACCATAGAATGCAGTTTCACGTACTTGTGTCTATTTTGTAAATCATTTATAAAACCTGCATGTATTCTCATCCCAAAAATATTAGATTTTAAAAGTGGGACTATAACTCACTTTCACAGATTTTTACTTCGTCGGGAAGTAAGACTTGGCCACTGGTTGATTCACGAACCTATAACAATATATACATATATATCAAAGTATGTTCAAAATATATTTACAACACTTTTAATATATTTTGATGATTTAAGTTTATTAAGTCAGCTGTCCTCGTTAGTAACCTACAACTAGTTGTCCACAGTTAGATGTACAGAAATAAATCGATAAATATTATCTTGAATCAATCCACGACCCAGTGTATACGTATCTCAGTATTGATCACAACTCAAACTATATATATTTTGGAATCAACCTCAACCCTGTATAGCTAACTCCAACATTCACATATAGAGTGTCTATGGTTGTTCCGAAATATATATAGATGTGTCGACATGATAGGTCGAAACATTGTATACGTGTCTATGGTATCTCAAGATTACATAATATACAATACAAGTTGATTAAGTTATGGTTGGAATAGATTTGTTACCAATTTTCACGTAGCTAAAATGAGAAAAATTATCCAATCTTGTTTTACCCATAACTTCTTCATTTTAAATCCGTTTTGAGTGAATCAAATTGCTATGGTTTCATATTGAACTCTATTTTATGAATCTAAACAGAAAAAGTATAGGTTTATAGTCGGAAAAATAAGTTACAAGTCGTTTTTGTAAAGGTAGTCATTTCAGTCGAAAGAACGACGTCTAGATGACCATTTTAGAAAACATACTTCCACTTTGAGTTTAACCATAATTTTTGGATATAGTTTTATGTTCATAATAAAAATCATTTTCTCAGAATAACAACTTTTAAATCAAAGTTTATCATAGTTTTTAATTAACTAACCCAAAACAGCCCGCGGTGTTACTACGACGGCGTAAATCTGGTTTTACGGTGTTTTTCGTGTTTCTAGGTTTTAAATCATTAAGTTAGCATATCATATAGATATAGAACATGTGTTAAGTTGATTTTAAAAGTCAAGTTAGAAGGATTAACTTTTGTTTGCGAACAAGTTTAGAATTAACTAAACTATGTTCTAGTGATTACAAGTTTAAACCTTCGAATAAGATAGCTTTATATGTATGAATCGAATGATGTTATGAATATCATTACTACCTTAAGTTCCTTGGATAAACCTACTAGAAAAGAGAAAAATGGATCTAGCTTCAGCGGATCCTTGGATGGCTCGAAGTTCTTGAAGCAGAATCATGACACGAAAACAAGTTCAAGTAAGATCATCACTTGAAATAAGATTGTTATAGTTATAGAAATTGAACCAAAGTTTGAATATGATTATTACCTTGTGTTAGAATGATAAACTACTGTAAGAAACAAAGATTTCTTGAGGTTGGATGATCACCTTACAAGATTGGAAGTGAGCTAGCAAACTTGAAAGTATTCTTGATTTTATGTAACTAGAACTTGTAGAATTTATGAAGAACACTTAGAACTTGAAGATAGAACTTGAGAGAGATCAATTAGATGAAGAAAATTGAAGAATAAAAGTGTTTGTAGGTGTTTTTGGTCATTGGTGTATGGATTAGATATAAAGGATATGTAATTTTGTTTTCACGTAAATAAGTCATGAATGATTACTCATATTTTTGTAATTTTATGAGATATTTCATGCTAGTTGCCAAATGATGGTTCCCACATGTGTTAGGTGACTCACATTGGCTGCTAAGAGCTGATCATTGGAGTGTATATACCAATAGTACATACATCTAAAAGCTGTGTATTGTACTAGTACGAATACGGGTGCATACGAGTAGAATTGTTGATGAAACTGAACGAGGATGTAATTGTAAGCATTTTTGTTAAGTAGAAGTATTTTGATAAGTGTATTGAAGTCTTTCAAAAGTGTATAAATACATATTAAAACACTACATGTATATACATTTTAACTGAGTCGTTAAGTAATCGTTAGTCGTTACATGTAAGTGTTGTTTTGAAACTTTTAGGTTAACGATCTTGTTAAATGTTGTTAACCCAATGTTTATAATATCAAATTAGATTTTAAATTATTATATTATCATGATACTATCATGTATGAATATCTCTTAATATGATATATATACATTAAATGTCTTTACAACGATAATCGTTACATATATGTCTCGTTTAAAAATCATTAAGTTAGTAGTCTTGTTTTTACATATGTAGTTCATTGTTAATATACTTAATGATATGTTTACTTATCATAGTATCATGTTAACTATATATATATTCATATATATGTCATCATATAGTTTTTACAAGTTTTAACATTCGTGAATCACCGGTCAACTTGGGTGGTCAATTGTCTATATGAAACATATTTCAATTAATCAAGTCTTAACAAATTTGATTGCTTAACATGTTGGAAAAATTTAATCATGTAAATATCAATCTCAATTAATATATATAAACATGGAAAAGTTCGGGTCACTACAGTACCTACCCGTTAAATAAATTTCGTCCCGAAATTTTAAGTTGTTGAAGGTGTTGATGAATCTTCTGGAAATAGATGCGGGTATTTCTTCTTCATCTGATCTTCACGCTCCCAGGTGAACTCGGGTCCTCTACGAGCATTCCATCGAACCTTAACAATTGGTATCTTGTTTTGCTTAAGTCTTTTAACCTCACGATCCATTATTTCGACGGGTTCTTCGATGAATTGAAGTTTTTCGTTGATTTGGATTTCATCTAACGGAATAGTGAGATCTTCTTTAGCAAAACATTTCTTCAAATTCGAGACGTGGAAAGTGTTATGTACAGCCGCGAGTTGTTGAGGTAACTCAAGTCGGTAAGCTACTGGTCCGACACGATCAATAATCTTGAATGGTCCAATATACCTTGGATTTAATTTCCCTCGTTTACCAAATCGAACAACGCCTTTCCAAGGTGCAACTTTAAGCATGACCATCTCTCCAATTTCAAATTCTATATCTTTTCTTTTAATGTCAGCGTAGCTCTTTTGTCGACTTTGGGCGGTTTTCAACCGTTGTTGAATTTGGATGATCTTCTCGGTAGTTTCTTGTATAATCTCCGGACCCGTAATCTGTCTATCCCCCACTTCACTCCAAAAAATCGGAGACCTGCACTTTCTACCATAAAGTGCTTCAAACGGCGCCATCTCAATGCTTGAATGGTAGCTGTTGTTGTAGGAAAATTCTGCTAACGGTAGATGTCGATCCCATCTGTTTCCGAAATCAATAACACATGCTCGTAGCATATCTTCAAGCGTTTGTATTGTCCTTTCGCTCTGCCCATCAGTTTGTGGATGATAGGCAGTACTCATGTCTAGACGAGTTCCTAATGCTTGCTGTAATGTCTGCCAGAATCTTGAAATAAATCTGCCATCCCTATCAGAGATAATTGAGATTGGTATTCCATGTCTGGAGACGACTTCCTTCAAATACAGTCGTGCTAACTTCTCCATCTTGTCATCTTCTCTTATTGGCAGGAAGTGTGCTGATTTGGTGAGACGATCAACTATTACCCAAATAGTATCAAAACTACTTACAGTCCTTGGCAATTTAGTAATGAAATCCATGGTAATGTTTTCCCATTTCCATTCCGGGATTTCGGGTTGTTGAAGTAGACCTGATGGTTTCTGATGCTCAGCTTTGACCTTAGAACACGTCAAACATTCTCCTACGTATTTAGCAACATCGGCTTTCATACCCAGCCACCAAAAATGTTTCTTGAGATCCTTGTACATCTTCCCCATTCCATGATGTATTGAGTATCTGGTTTTATGAGCTTCTCTAAGTACCATTTCTCTCATATCTTCAAATTTTGGTACCCAAATCCTTTCAGCCCTATACCGGGTTCCGTCTTCCCGAATATTAAGATGCTTCTCCGATCCTTTGGGTATTTCATCCTTTAAAATTCCCTCTTTTAAAACTCCTTGTTGCGCCTCCTTTATTTGAGTAGTAAGGTTATTATGAATCATTATATTCATAGATTTTACTCGAATGGGTTCTCTGTCCTTCCTGCTCAAGGCATCGGCTACCACATTTGCCTTCCCCGGGTGGTAACGAATCTCAAAGTCGTAATCATTCAACAATTCAATCCACTTACGCTGTCTCATATTCAGTTGTTTCTGATTAAATATGTGTTGAAGACTTTTGTGGTCGGTATATATAATACTTTTGACCCCATATAAGTAGTGCCTCCAAGTCTTTAATGCAAAAACAACCGCTCCTAATTCCAAATCATGCGTCGTATAATTTTGTTCGTGAATCTTCAATTGTCTAGACGCATAAGCAATCACCTTCATTCGTTGCATTAATACACAACCGAGACCTTGCTTTGATGCGTCACAATAAATCACAAAATCATCATTCCCTTCAGGCAATGACAATATAGGTGCCGTAGTTAGCTTTTTCTTCAATAACTGAAACGCTTTCTCTTGTTCATCATTCCATTCAAATTTCTTCCCTTTACGCGTTAATGCAGTCAAGGGTTTTGCTATTATGAAAAAATCTTGGATGAACCTTCTGTAGTAACCAGCTAGTCCTAAAAACTGGCGTATGTGTTTCGGAGTTTTCGGGGTTTCCCACTTTTTAACAGTTTCTATCTTTGCCGGATCCACCTTAATACCTTCTTTGTTCACTATGTGACCGTGGAATTGAACTTCTTCCAACCAAAATGCACACTTTGAAAACTTACCGTACAATTCTTCCTTCCTCAATACTTCTAACACCTTTCTCAAATGTTCACCGTGTTCTTGGTCATTCTTTGAGTAAATAAGTATGTCATCAATGAAAACAATGACAAACTTGTCAAGGTATGGTCCACACACTCGGTTCATAAGGTCCATGAACACAGCTGGTGCATTAGTTAAACCAAACGGCATGACCATAAACTCGTAATGACCGTAACGTGTTCTGAAAGCAGTCTTTGGAATATCATCTTCTTTCACCCGCATTTGATGATACCTGGAACGTAAGTCAATCTTTGAATAAACAGACGAGCCTTGTAGTTGATCAAATAAGTCGTCAATTCTCGGTAGTGGGTAGCGGTTCTTGATGGTAAGTTTATTCAACTCTCGGTAGTCGATACACAAGCTGAATGTATCATCTTTCTTCTTGACAAACAAAACAGGAGCTCCCCACGGTGATGTGCTTGGTCGAATGAAACCACGCTCTAAAAGTTCTTGTAATTGGCTTTGCAGTTCTTTCATCTCGCTGGGTGCGAGTCTGTAAGGAGCACGAGCTATTGGTGCAGCTCCTGGTACAAGATCTATTTGAAATTCAACAGATCGATGTGGGGGTAATCCCGGTAATTCTTTCGGAAATACATCGGGAAATTCTTTTGCAATGGGAACATCATTGATGCTCTTTTCTTCAGTTTGTACTTTCTCGACGTGTGCTAGAACAGCATAGCAACCTTTTCTTATTAGTTTTTGTGCCTTCAAATTACTAATAAGATGTAGCTTCGTGTTGCCCTTTTCTCCGTACACCATTAAGGGTTTTCTTTTTTCTCGTATAATGCGAATTGCATTTTTGTAATAGACGATCTCTGCTTTCACTTCTTTCAACCAGTCCATACCGATTATCACATCAAAACTCCCTAACTGTACTGGTATCAAATCAATCTTAAATGTTTCGCTAACCAGTTTAATTTCTCGATTCCGACATATATTATCTGCTGAAATTAATTTACCATTTGCTAATTCGAGTAAAAATTTACTATCCAAAGGCGTCAATGGACAACTTAATTTAGCACAAAAATCTCTACTCATATAGCTTCTATCCGCACCCGAATCAAATAAAACGTAAGCAGATTTATTGTCAATAAGAAACGTACCCGTAACAAGCTCCGGGTCTTCCTGTGCCTCTGCCGCATTAATATTGAAAACTCTTCCGCGGCCTTGTCCATTCGTGTTCTCCTGGTTCGGGCAATTTCTAATAATGTGGCCCGGTTTTCCACATTTATAACAAACTACATTGGCATAACTTGCTCCGACACTACTTGCTCCGCCATTACTCATTCCGACACCATTTGTTCCTTTCGTTCTATTAACCCCTGGTCCGTAGACCTCACACTTCGCCGCGCTATGACCATTTCTTTTACACTTGTTGCAAAATTTGGTGCAGAACCCCGAGTGATACTTTTCACACCTTTGGCATAGCTGCTTCTGATTGTTGTTGTTGTTGCGGTTATTATTGTTGTTGGGATGATTGTTGTAGTTGTTGTTGTTGTTGTTGTTGTTGTTGTTGGGCCGTTTGTTGTAGTTGCGATTGATGTTGCGATTGTTGGGATAATTGTTGCGATTATTGTTGTAATTGCTGTTGTTGTTGTATTGGTGATTCTTATCACCGTTTTCCTCCCACTTTCTTTTGACTTGCTTCACATTGGCCTCTTCAGCAGTCTGTTCTTTAATTCTTTCTTCAATCTGGTTCACCAGTTTGTGAGCCATTCTACATGCCTGTTGTATAGAGGCGGGCTCGTGTGAACTTATATCTTCTTGGATTCTTTCCGGTAATCCTTTCACAAACGCGTCGATCTTCTCTTCCTCATCTTCGAATGCTCCCGGACACAATAGGCACAATTCTGTGAATCGTCTTTCGTACGTGGTAATATCAAATCCTTGGGTTCGTAACCCTCTAAGTTCTATCTTGAGCTTATTGACCTCGGTTCTGGGACGGTACTTCTCGTTCATCAAGTGCTTGAATGCTGACCACGGTAGTGCGTACGCATCGTCTTGTCCCACTTGCTCTAGATAGGTATTCCACCATGTTAACGCAGAACCTGTGAAGGTATGCGTAGCGTACTTCACTTTGTCCTCTGCAGTACACTTACTTATGGAAAACACCGATTCGACCTTCTCGGTCCACCGTTTCAATCCGATCGGTCCTTCGGTTCCATCAAATTCCAAAGGTTTGCAGGCAGTGAATTCTTTGTAGGTGCATCCTACACGATTTCCTGTAATGCTAGATCCAAGGTTATTGTTGGTATGTAGCGCAGCCTGTACTGCGGCTATGTTTGAAGCTAGAAAAGTACGGAATTCCTCTTCATTCATATTCACGGTGTGTCGAGTAGTCGGTGCCATTTCCTTCAAAATAGTCAAATGGAACAAGTTAATCATACAGAATATTAAGAGTAGTTAATAGTATTTCGTAGCATAATATGAACTCATTTATAAAAGCTTTTTCTTCATATTAGCATTTTATAAGTTTAAATTCGGGTAGTACCTACCCGTTAAGTTCATACTTAGTAGCTAATATACAATTCAACTACTACAATTCTATATGAAAAACTGATTATAATAATATTTCGCGTTCAAACTTTTATACAATGTTTTACAAACTTACAATACCGCTTATTTTACATAAAGCATGAAATATATCACACAATAACTTTGATACAAGATAGTTGTGAAGATAATTCTAGCTAGTACACAAGTCGTTCAGCAAAGGCAATAAAGACACGTAATTCATACATCCAGAAACAAGTCATGCATTCTGGTTTTACTAGGATTACTTCCCATCCTTGGTCTTGTGGAACATAACCGTTATGGCCATTGATAAGACAGCGTGTTGTAACGTCGTCAAAGGGACGAGGGTTACGTAATGTCCAACAGTCCCGTAACAATCTAAAAACCTCATTTCTTACCCCAATTACCGACTCCGTCACTTGTGGGAACGTTTTGTTTAATAGTTGTAGCCCGATGTTCTTGTTCTCACTTTGGTGAGAAGCGAACATTACTAATCTGTAAGCATAACATGCTTCGTTATGTTGCATGTTAGCCGCTTTTTCTAAATCACGAAGTCCAATATTCGGATATATTGAGTCAAAATAATTTCTTAACCCATTGCGTAAAATAGCATTTGGGTTCCCCGCAATATATGTGTCAAAGTAAACACATCGTAACTTATGGGTTTCCCAATGTGATATCCCCCATCTTTCAAACGAAAGTCTCTTATAAACCAAGACATTCTTGGAACGTTCTTCGAATGTCTTACAAACTGATCTCGCCTTAAATAGTTGTGCCGAGGAATTCTGACCGACTCTAGACAAGATTTCATCAATCATGTCTCCGGGTAGGTCTCTTAAAATATTGGGTTGTCTATCCATTTTGTGTTTTTAAACTGTAAAATAGACAAGAGTTAGATTCATAAAAAAATACTTATTAATACAAGCAATTTTTACATATATCATAAAGCATAAGCACACTATATTACATATATTACACCACACGAATACAACTATCTTATTCCGACTCGCTCGTTTCTTCTTCTTCGGTTTTGGTTCGTTTTGCCAAGTTTCTAGGGATATATGATGTTCCCCTAATACGAGCCGTCGTTTTCCACATTGGTTTAGAAAAACCTGGTGGTTTAGAGGTTCCCAGGTCATTGTTACAACTTAAGGACTTCGGGGGTTGACGATACATATAAAGTTCATCGGGGTTGGAATTAGATTTCTCTATTTTTATACCCTTTCCCTTATTATTTTCTTTTGCCTTTTTAAATTCAGTTGGGGTAATTTCTATAACATCATCGGAATTCTCGTCGGAATCCGATTCATCGGAGAATTGGTAATCCTCCCAATATTTTGCTTCCTTGGTGGAAACACCATTGACCATAATTAACCTTGGTCGGTTGGTTGAGGATTTTCTTTTACTTAACCGTTTTATTATTTCCCCCACCGGTTCAATTTCTTCATCCGGTTGCGATTCTTCTTCCGGTTCCGATTCCTCTTCCGGTTCCGATTCCTCTTCCGGTTCCGACTCTTCTTCCGGTTCCTCTTCGGGAACTTGTGAATCAGTCCACGAATCATTCCAATTTACATTTGACTCTTCATTATTATTAGGTGAGTCAATGGGACTTGTTCTAGAGGTAGACATCTATCACATAATATCAAACGCGTTAAGAGATTAATATATCACATAATATTCACATGTTAAAAATATACAGTTTCCAACAAAATTTGTTAAGCAATCATTTTTCAAGTAAACACGGTCGAAGTCCAGACTCACTAATGCATCCTAACAAACTCGATAAGACACACTAATGCAAAATTCTGGTTCTCTAAGACCAACGCTCTGATACCAACTGAAATGTCTCGTTCTTATTGATTAAAAACGTTCCATATTAATTGATTTCGTTGCGAGGTTTTGACCTCTATATGAGACATTTTTCAAAGACTGCATTTATTTTTAAAACAAACCATAACCTTTATTTCATCAATAAAGGTTTAAAAAGCTTTACGTTGATTATCAAATAATGATAATCTAAAATATCCTGTTTACATACGACCATTACATAATGGTTTACAATACAAATATGTTACAATAAAATAAGTTTCTTGAATGCAGTTTTTACACAATATCATACAAGCATGGACTCCAAATCTCGTCCTTATTTAAGTATGCGGCAGCGTAAGCTCTTAATAATCACCTGAGAATAAACATGCTTAAAACGTCAACAAAAATGTTGGTGAGTTATAGGTTTAACCTATATATATCAAATCATAATAATAGACCACAAGATTTCATATTTCAATACACATCCCATACATAGAGATAAAAATCATTCATATGGTGAACACCTGGTAACCGACATTAACAAGATGCATATATAAGAATATCCCCATCATTCCGGGACACCCATCGGATATGATATAAATTTCGAAGTACTAAAGCATCCGGTACTTTGGATGGGGTTTGTTAGGCCCAATAGATCTATCTTTAGGATTCGCGTCAATTAGGGTGTCTGTTCCCTAATTCTTAGATTACCAGACTTAATAAAAAGGGGCATATTCGATTTCGATAATTCAACCATAGAATGCAGTTTCACGTACTTGTGTCTATTTTGTAAATCATTTATAAAACCTGCATGTATTCTCATCCCAAAAATATTAGATTTTAAAAGTGGGACTATAACTCACTTTCACAGATTTTTACTTCGTCGGGAAGTAAGACTTGGCCACTGGTTGATTCACGAACCTATAACAATATATACATATATATCAAAGTATGTTCAAAATATATTTACAACACTTTTAATATATTTTGATGATTTAAGTTTATTAAGTCAGCTGTCCTCGTTAGTAACCTACAACTAGTTGTCCACAGTTAGATGTACAGAAATAAATCGATAAATATTATCTTGAATCAATCCACGACCCAGTGTATACGTATCTCAGTATTGATCACAACTCAAACTATATATATTTTGGAATCAACCTCAACCCTGTATAGCTAACTCCAACATTCACATATAGAGTGTCTATGGTTGTTCTGAAATATATATAGATGTGTCGACATGATAGGTCGAAACATTGTATACGTGTCTATGGTATCTCAAGATTACATAATATACAATACAAGTTGATTAAGTTATGGTTGGAATAGATTTGTTACCAATTTTCACGTAGCTAAAATGAGAAAAATTATCCAATCTTGTTTTACCCATAACTTCTTCATTTTAAATCCGTTTTGAGTGAATCAAATTGCTATGGTTTCATATTGAACTCTATTTTATGAATCTAAACAGAAAAAGTATAGGTTTATAGTCGGAAAAATAAGTTACAAGTCGTTTTTGTAAAGGTAGTCATTTCAGTCGAAAGAACGACGTCTAGATGACCATTTTAGAAAACATACTTCCACTTTGAGTTTAACCATAATTTTTGGATATAGTTTTATGTTCATAATAAAAATCATTTTCTCAGAATAACAACTTTTAAATCAAAGTTTATCATAGTTTTTAATTAACTAACCCAAAACAGCCCGCGGTGTTACTACGACGGCGTAAATCTGGTTTTACGGTGTTTTTCGTGTTTCTAGGTTTTAAATCATTAAGTTAGAATATCATATAGATATAGAACATGTGTTAAGTTGATTTTAAAAGTCAAGTTAGAAGGATTAACTTTTGTTTGCGAACAAGTTTAGAATTAACTAAACTATGTTCTAGTGATTACAAGTTTAAACCTTCGAATAAGATAGCTTTATATGTATGAATCGAATGATGTTATGAACATCATTACTACCTTAAGTTCCTTGGATAAACCCACTGGAAAAGAGAAAAATGGATCTAGCTTCAACGGATCCTTGGATGGCTCGAAGTTCTTGAAGCAGAATCATGACACGAAAACAAGTTCAAGTAAGATCATCACTTGAAATAAGATTGTTATAGTTATAGAAATTGAACCAAAGTTTGAATATGATTATTACCTTGTATTAGAATGATAAACTACTGTAAGAAACAAAGATTTCTTGAGGTTGGATGATCACCTTACAAGATTGGAAGTGAGCTAGCAAACTTGAAAGTATTCTTGATTTTATGTAACTAGAACTTGTAGAATTTATGAAGAACACTTAGAACTTGAAGATAGAACTTGAGAGAGATCAATTAGATGAAGAAAATTGAAGAATGAAAGTGTTTGTAGGTGTTTTTGGTCGTTGGTGTATGGATTAGATATAAAGGATATGTAATTTTGTTTTCATGTAAATAAGTCATGAATGATTACTCATATTTTTGTAATTTTATGAGATATTTCATGCTAGTTGCCAAATGATGGTTCCCACATGTGTTAGGTGACTCACATGGGCTGCTAAGAGCTGATCATTGGAGTGTATATACCAATAGTACATACATCTAAAAGCTGTGTATTGTACTAGTACGAATACGGGTGCATACGAGTAGAATTGTTGATGAAACTGAACGAGGATGTAATTGTAAGCATTTTTGTTAAGTAGAAGTATTTTGATAAGTGTATTGAAGTCTTTCAAAAGTGTATAAATACATATTAAAACACTACATGTATATACATTTTAACTGAGTCGTTAAGTAATCGTTAGTCGTTACATGTAAGTGTTGTTTTGAAACTTTTAGGTTAACGATCTTGTTAAATGTTGTTAACCCAATGTTTATAATATCAAATTAGATTTTAAATTATTATATTATCATGATACTATCATGTATGAATATCTCTTAATATGATATATATACATTAAATGTCTTTACAACGATAATCGTTACATATATGTCTCGTTTAAAAATCATTAAGTTAGTAGTCTTGTTTTTACATATGTAGTTCATTGTTAATATACTTAATGATATGTTTACTTATCATAGTATCATGTTAACTATATATATATCCATATATATGTCATCATATAGTTTTTACAAGTTTTAACATTCGTGAATCACCGGTCAACTTGGGTGGTCAATTGTCTATATGAAACATATTTCAATTAATCAAGTCTTAACAAATTTGATTGCTTAACATGTTGGAAAAATTTAATCATGTAAATATCAATCTCAATTAATATATATAAACATGGAAAAGTTCGGGTCACTACAATACCTGGCCACAAAAAATGTTTCTTAAGATCCTTGTACATCTTCCCCGTTCCAGGATGTATTGAGTATCTGGTTTTATGAGCTTCTCTAAGTACCATTTCTCTCATATCTCTAAATTTTGGTACCCAAATTCTTTCAGCCCTATACCGGGTTCCGTCTTTCCGAATATTAAGATGCTTCTCCGATCCTTTGGGTATTTCATCCTTTAAATTTCTCTCTTTTAAAACTCCTTGTTGCGCCTCCTTTATTTGAGTAGTAAGGTTAGTGTGAATCATTATATTCATAGATTTTACTCGAATGGGTTCTCTGTCCTTTCTGCTCAAGGCGTCGGCTACCACATTTGCCTTCCCCGGGTGGTAACGAATCTCAAAGTCATAATCATTCAACAATTCAATCCACCTACGCTGCCTCATATTCAGTTGTTTCTTATTAAATATGTGTTGAAGACTTTTGTGGTCGGTATATATAATACGTTTGACCCCATATAAGTAGTGCCTCCAAGTCTTTAATGCAAAAACAATCGCGCCTAATTCCAAATCATGTGTCGTATAATTTTGCTCGTGAATCTTCAATTGTCTAGACGCATAAGCAATCACCTTCGTCCGTTACATTAATACACAACCGAGACCTTGCTTTGATGCGTCACAATAAATCACAAAATCATCATTCCCTTCAGGAAATGACAATATAGGTGCCGTAATTAGCTTTTTCTTCAATAATTTAAACGCCTTCTCTTGTTCATCCTTCCATTCAAATTTCTTCCCTTTATGCGTTAATGCAGTCAAGGGTTTTGCTATTTTGGAGAAATCTTGGATGAATCTTCTGTAGTAACCAGCCAATCCTAAAAATTGACGTATATGCTTCGGAGTTTTTGGGGTTTCCCACTTTTCAACGGTTTCGATCTTTGCTGGGTCCACCTGGATACCTTCTTTGTTCACTATGTGACCGAGGAATTGAACTTCTTCCAACCAAAATGCACACTTTGAAAACTTAGCGTACAGTTTTTCTTTCCTCAATACTTCTAACACTTTTCTCAAATGTTCTTCGTGCTCTTGATCATTCTTTGAGTAAATAAGTATGTCATCGATGAAAATAATGACAAACTTGTCAAGATATGGCCCACACACTCGGTTCATAAGGTCCATGAACACAGCTGGTTCGTTAATCAATTCAAACGACATAACCATAAACTCGTAATGACCATAACGCGTCCTAAAAGCAGTTTTTGAAATATCATCCTCCTTTACTCGCATTTGATGATATCCAGAACGTAAATCGATCTTTGAATAAACCGACGAGCCTTGTAGTTGATCAAATAAGTCGTCAATTCTCGGCAGTGGATAACGGTTTTTGATGGTAAGTTTGTTCAACTCTCTGTAGTCAATACACAACCTAAATGTACCATCCTTCTTCTTGACAAACAAAACAGGAGCTCCCCATGGTGATGTGCTTGGTCGAATGAAACCACGTTCTAATAGTTCTTGTAGTTGGCTTTGCAGTTCTTTCATCTCGCTGGGTGCGAGTCTATAAGGAGCACGAGCTATTGGTGCAGCTCCTGGTACAAGATCTATTTGAAATTCAACAGATCGATGTGGAGGTAGTCCCGGTAATTCTTTTGGAAATACATCGGGAAATTCTTTTGCGACGGGAACATCATTGATGCTCTTTTCTTCAGCTTGTACTTTCTCGACGTGTGCTAGAACAGCATAGCAACCTTTTCTTATTAGTTTTTGTGCCTTCAAATTACTAATAAGATGTAGCTTCGTGTTGCCCTTTTCTCCATACACCATTAAGGGTTCTCCTTCTTCTCGTACAATGCGAATTGCATTTTTATAACATACGATCTCTGCTTTCACCTTCTTCAGCCAGTCCATGCCAACTATTACATCAAAACTCCCTAACTCTACGGGTATCAAATCAATCTTAAATATTTCGCTACCCAGTTTAATTTCTCGCTTCCGGCATATATAATCTGCTGAAATTAATTTACCGTTTGCTAATTCGAGTAAAAATTTACTATCCAACGGCGTCAATGGACAACTTAATTTAGCACAAAAATCTCTACTCATATAGCTTCTATCCGCACCCGAATCAAATAAAACATAAGCAGATTTATTGTCAATAAGAAACGTACCTGTAACAAGCTCCGGGTCTTCCTGTGCCTCTGCCGCATTAATATTGAAAAATCTTCCACGGCCTTGTCCATTCGTGTTCTCCTGGTTCGGGCAATTTCTAATAATGTGGCCCGGTTTTCCACATTTATAACAAACTACATTGGCATAACTTGCTCCGACACTACTTGCTCCGCCATTACTCGTTCCGACACCATTTGTTCCTTTCGTTCTGTTAACCCCTGGTCCGTAGACCTCACACTTCGCCACGCTATGACCATTTCTTTTACACATGTTGCAAAATTTGGTGCAGAACCCCGAGTGATACTTTTCACACCTTTGGCATAGCTGCTTCTGATTGTTGTTGTTGTTGCGGTTGTTATTGTTGTTGGGATGATTGTTGTAGTTGCTGTTGTTGTTGTTGTTGTTGTTGTTGTTGTTGGGCCGTTTGTTGTAGTTACGATTGATGTTGCGATTGTTAGGATAGTTGTTGTGATTATTATTGTAATTGCTGTTGTTGTTGTATTGGTGATTCTTATCACCGTTTTCCTCCCACTTTCTTTTGACTTGCTTCACATTGGCCTCTTCAGCCGCCTGTTCTTTAATTCTTTCTTCAATCTGGTTCACTAGTTTGTGAGCCATTCTACATGCCTGTTGTATGGAGGTGGGCTCGTGTGAACTTATATCTTCTTGGATTCTTTCTGGTAATCCTTTCACAAACGCGTCAATCTTCTCTTCCTCATCTTCGAACGCTCTCGGACACAATAGGCACAATTCTGTGAATCGTCTTTTGTACGTGGTAATATCAAATCCTTGGGTTCGTAACCCTCTAAGTTCTGTCTTGAGCTTATTGACCTCGATTCTGGGACGGTACTTCTCGTTCATCAAGTGCTTGAATGCTGACCACAGTAGTGCGTAAGCATCATCTTGTCCCACTTGCTCTAGATAGGTATTCCACCATGTTAACGCAGTACCTGTGAAGGTATGCGTAGCGTACTTCACTTTGTCCTCTTCAGTACACTTACTTATGGCAAACACCGATTAGACCTTCTCGGTCCACCGTTTCAATCCGATCGGTCCTTCGGTTCCATCAAATTTCAAAGGTTTGCAGGCAGTGAATTCTTTGTAGGTGCATCCTACACGATTTCTTGCGCCGTTAGCTGCATTGCTAGATTCAGATTTATTGTTGGTATGTAGCGCAGCCTGTACTGCGGCTATGTTTGAAGCAAGAAAGGTACGAAATTCCTCTTCGCTCATATTCAAGGTGTGTCGAGTAGTCGGTGCCATTTCCTTCAAAATAGTCAAATGAAACGAGTTAATCATATAGAATATCAAGAGTAGTCAATAGTATTTCGTAGCGTAATATGAACTTATTTATAAAAGCTCTTTCTTCATATTAGCGTTTTATACTCTTTAATTCGGGTAGTACCTACCCATTAAGTTCATACTTAGTAGCTAACATACCATTTCAACTACTACAATTCTATATGAAAAACTAATCACAAAAAAAAAAAAAAAAAAATTATTATCATATTCAAACCTTTATACAATAACTTGCAAACTTACAATACCGCTTTTTTTTACATATAGCATGAAATATAGCACATAAAACTTTGATAAAAAGTAGTTGCGAAGATAATTCTAGTTAATAAATAAGGCGTTCAGCAAAGGCAATAAAGACACGTAATTCATACGTCCAGAAACAAGTCATGCATTCTGGTTTTACTAATACCACTTCCCATCCTTGGTTTTGTGGAACATAACCGTTGTGACCGATAGTAAGACAATGTGTTGTAACGTCATCAAAAGGATGAAGGTTACGTAATGACCAACAGTCTCGTAATAACCTAAAAACCTCATTTCTTACCCCAATTACCGACTCCGTCACTTGTGGTTACGTTTTGTTTAATAGTTGTAGCCCGATGTTCTTGTTCTCACTTTGGTGAGAAGCGAACATTACTAACCCGTAAGCATAACATGCTTCTTTATGTTGCATGTTAGCCGCTTTTTCTAAATCACGAAGTCCTATATTCGGATATATTGAGTCAAAATAATTTCTTAACCCGTTGCGTAAAATAGCATTTGGGATCCCCGCAATATATGCGTCAAAGTAAACACATCGTAACTTATAGATTTCCCAATGTGATATCCCCCATCTTTCGAACGAAAGCCTTTTATAAATCAAGGCATTCTTGGAACGTTCTTCGAATGTCTTACAAACTGATGTCGCCTTAAATAGTTGTGCCGAGGAATTCTGACCGACTCTAGACAAGATTTCATCAATCATGTTTCCGGGTAGGTCTCTTAAAATATTGGGTTGTCTATCCATTTTGTGTTTTTATACTGTAAAATAGACAAGAGTTAGATTCATAAAAAAAATACTTATTAATACAAGCAATTTTTACATATATCATAAAGCATAAGCACACTATATTACATATATTACACCACACGAATACAACTATCTTATTCCGACTCGTTCATTTCTTCTTCTTCGGTTTTGGTTCGTTTTGCCAAGTTTCTAGGGATATATGATGTTCCCCTAATACGAGCCGTCGTTTTCCACATTGGTTTAGAAAAACCTGGTGGTTTAGAGGTTCCCGGGTTATTGTCAAAACTTAAGAAATACGGGTGTTGACGATACATATAAAGTTCATCGTGTTTGGAATCAAATTTCTCTATTTTTATGCCCTTTCCCTTATTGTTCTCTTTTGCCTTATTAAATTGTGTTGGGGTAATTTCTATGACATCATCGGAATCCTTGTCGGGATCCGATTCATCGGAGAATTGGTAATCCTCCCAATACTTTGCTTCCTTGGCGGAAACATCATTGACCATAATTAACTTGGTCGGTTGGTTGAGGATTTTCTTCTACTTAACCGTTTTATTATTTCCCCCACTGGTTCTATTTCTTCTTCCGGTTCCGATTCTTCTTCCGGTTCCGATTCTTTTTCCGGTTCCGACTCTTCTTCCGGTTCCTCTTCGGGAACTTGTGAATCAGTCCACGAATCATTCTAATTTACATTTGACTCTTCATTATTATTAGGTGAGTCAATGGGACTTGTTCTAGAGGTAGACATCTATCACATAATATCAAACACGTTAAGAGATTAATATATCACATAATATTCATATGTTAAAAATATATAGTTTCCAACAAAAATGTTAAGCAATCATTTTTAAAGAAAACACGGTCGAAGTCCAGACTCACTAATGCATCCTAACAAACTCGATAAGAAACACTAATGCAAATTTTCTGGTTCTCTAAGACCAACGCTCGGATACCAACTGAAATGTCCCGTTCATATTGATTATAAACGTTCCATATTAATTGATTTCGTTGCTAGGTTTTGACCTCTATATGAGACATTTTTCAAAGACTGCATTCATTTTTAAAACAACCATAACCTTTATTTTATCAATAAAGGTTTCAAAAGCATTACGTAGATTATCAAATAATGATAATCTAAAATATACTGTTTACACACGACCATTACATAATGGTTTACAATAGAAATATATTACATCGACATATGTTTCTTGAATACAGTTTTTACATAATATCATACAAACATGGACTCCAAATCTTGTCCTTATTTTAGTATGCAACAGCGGAAGCTCTTAATATTCACCTGAGAATAAACATGCTTTAAACGTCAACAAAAATGTTGGTGAGTTATAGGATTAACCTATATATATCAAATCGTAACAATAGACCACAAGATTTCATATTTCAATATACATCCCATACATAGAGATAAAAATCATTCATATGGTGAACACCTGGTAACCGACATTAACAAGATGCATATATAAGAATATCCCCATCATTCCGGGACACCCTTCGGATATGATATAAATTTCGAAGTACTAAAGCATCCGGTACTTTGGATGGGGTTTGTTAGGCCCAATAGATCTATCTTTAGGATTCGCGTCAATTAGGGTGTCTGTTCCCTAATTCTTAGATTACCAGACTTAATAAAAAGGGGCATATTCGATTTCGATAATTCAACCATAGAATGTAGTTTCACGTACTTGTGTCTATTTTGTAAATCATTTATAAAACCTGCATGTATTCTCATTCCAAAAATATCATATTTTAAAAGTGGGACTATAACTCACTTTCACAGATTTTTACTTCGTCGGGAAGTAAGACTTGGCCACTGGTCGATTCACGAACCTATAACAAATATGTACATATATATCAAAATATATTCAAAATATATTTACAACACTTTTAATACATTTTGATGTTTTAAGTTTATTAAGTCAGATGTCCTCGTTAGTAACCTACAACTAGTTGTCCAACTTTAGATGTACAGAAAAAAATTGATATATATTATCTTGAATCAATCCACGACCCAGTGTATACACGTCTCAGGCTAGATCACAACTCAAAGTATATATATTTTTGGAATCAACCTCAACCCTGTATAGCTAACTCCCACTTTACTGCATATAGAGTGTCTATGGTTGTTCCAAATAATATATACACATGGGTCGATATGATATGTCAAAATATTTGCATACGTGTCTATGGTATCCCAAGATTACATAATATATTAGAATACATGTATAATACAATATAAGTTAGCTAGGATATGATTAATATAGATTTGTTACCAATTTTCACGTTGCTACAACAAGAAAAATTATCCAATCTTGTTTTACCCATAACTTCTTCATTTTAAATCCGTTTTGAGTGAATCAAATTGCTAAGGTTTCATATTGAACTCTATTTTATGAATCTAAATAGAAAAATTATAGGTTTATAGTCGAAAATATAAGTTACAAGTCATTTTTGTAAAGGTAGTCATTTCAGTCGAAAGAACGACGTCTAGATGACCATTTTAGAAAACATACTTTCACTTTGAGTTTAACCATGATTTTTGGATATAGTTTCATGTTCATAAGAAAAATCATTTTCCCATAAGAACAACTTTTAAATCAAAGTTTATCATAGTTTTTAATTAACTAACCCAAAACAGCCCGCAGTGTTACTACGACGGCGTATGTCCAGTTTTACAGTGTTCTTCGTGTTTCCAGGTTTTAAATCATTAAGTTAGCATATCATATAGATATAGAACATGTGTTTAGTTGATTTTAAAAGTCAAGTTAGAAGGATTAACTTTTGTTTGCGAACAAGTTTAGAATTAACTAAACTATGTTCTAGTGATTATAAGTTTAAACCATCGAGTAAGATAGCTTTAAATGTATGAATCGAATGATGTTATGAGCATCATTACTACCTCAATTTTTCTGGATAAAGCTACTGGAAATGAGAAAAATGGATCTAGCTTCAAAGGATCCTTGTATGGCTTGAAAGTTCTTGAAGCAGAATCATGACACGAAAACAAGTTCAAGTAAGATTTCCACTCGAAATAAGATTGTTATAGTTATAGAAATTGAATCAAAGTTTGAATATGAGTATTACCTTGTATTAGAAAGATATATTACTGTAAATAATAAAGATTTCTTGAGGTTGGATGATCACTCTACAAGATTGGAAGTAAGCTAGCAAACTTGGAAGTATTCTTGATTTTATGAAACTAGAACTTGTAGAATTTATGAAGAACACTTAGAACTTGAAGATAGAACTTGAGAGAGATTAATTAGATGAAGAAAATTGATGAATGAAAGTGTTTGTAGGTGTTTTTGGTCGTTGGTATATGGATTAGATATAAAGGATGTGTAATTTTGTTTACATGTAAATAAATCATGAATGATTACTCATGTTTTTGTAATTTTATGAGATATTTCATGCTAGTTGCCAAATGATGGTTCCCGCATGTGTTAGGTGACTCACATGGGCTGCTAAGAGCTGATCATTGGAGTGTATATACTAATAGTACATACATCTAAATGCTGTGTATTGTACGAGTACGAATACGGGTGCATACGAGTAGAATTGTTGATGAAACTGAACGAGGATGTAATTGTAAGCATTTTTGTTAAGTAGAAGTATTTTGATAAGTGTCTTGAAGTCTTTCAAAAGTGTATGAATACATATTAAAACACTACATGTATATACGTTTTAACTGAGTCGTTAAGTCATCGTTAGTCGTTACATGTAAGTGTTGTTTTGAAACCTTTAGGTTAACGATCTTGTTAAATGTTGTTAACCCATTATTTATTAAATCAAATGAGATGTTAAATTATTACATTATCATGATATCATGATGTATTAATATATCTTAATATGATATATATACATTAAATGTAGTTACAACGATAATCGTTACATATATGTCTCGTTTCAAAATCATTAAGTTAGTAGTCTTGTTTTTACATATGTAGTTCATTGTTAATATACTTAATGATATGTTTACTTATCATAATATCATGTTAACTATATATATATATCCATATATATGTCATCATATAGTTTTTACAAGTTTTAACGTTCGTGAATCGCCGGTCAACTTGGGTGGTCAATTGTCTATATGAAACCTATTTCAATTAATCAAGTCTTAACAAGTTTGATTGCTTAACATGTTGGAAATATTTAATCATGTAAATATCAATTTCACTTAATATATAAAAACATGGAAAAGTTCGGGTCACTACACACTACGCCACTTCTCTTTACATACACCACCGGAGCTTCCTCGTACGGTAGTAAAAACTCCCCACTTAGGATTCAGCTCCACATTCTCACCGCCAAGACGATAACATCCCGCGGAATTACCATTCCACAACACAAACATGATCATTTTCATCATTGATCACAATCACTGAATCACCGCAAATTCACTTTAGGCTCTTAGAGCCGTCGTACAAAATTACTAGAGATGTCGTACACGCGACGACTTCGTACCTTCATACCACAAATCACAATCGACTGCCTTAATCGTTCGTAAAGCGAACTCCACCAAAGTCCCACATACGTCTCTATGCCTAAGCATACGTCACCCCGATAAATCAGTCGTGCATCTCAGTAGAGATCACCCGACCTTCCACTCAACGAACCTTTACCAACAATTGCTCACTCTCATGGAGAAGAGTGACCAATCCGACACAATAATTGCATCGACCGAAATATCAACCTTCATCATAACCTTCGGCCTAACCGACCCTTAAGTCCGTCACCGGCTCACCAGTCATCTTTACTCGTCTAACACTTAAGAGCAACAAGATTCGCCCATCTGTCACTTCCCAAAAAGTATTTACCAAAATGCTCTTAAACTTCGACTTTCATAACCGTCGAATTACAATCACCCGTCGATCACTATTGTAATCTCCGTTGCTTCCAAGGGCATCTCACGGTCACCCTAAGCACAAAGTGTTCACACCATCATCGGAGTTGAACATCACACTTTGCAGGCATAAAGGGGCACCTGACGCAGTGTCATGCAGACTCCCACCACAACCTACCGAAATTTAGAAACTCGATCCTCGGGTTTCATACTCCCGATGTCACCCATCTCTCCACCATAATGACCTGAAGTCATACCTGCCTGACAAACCTTACGGTTTATTGTCTTCTCGAAAGTTCCTGGCGATCACATGCTACCTTCAATTTCCACAAGGCCAGAACAATATAGCCTAACGAAACCTTTCATCCAACACTAAGGAGATGCTTGGGAACACCAAGTCTTACATCCTTCCACACCTCGATAAAACCATTACTACGAGGGATTTTCCATTAGGAACGTTACCCCATAATCCACAATTTACAAACACAATCATCATTATACGGGTCCCACTCCCATGAGTTTAACGACCCGAAGACTCCTCGATTCGCCAATTTCCAAGATGATTCATAACTAGAATCCTTCCTCGATCCCCTAACCACACACTCTTCGGAGTGTAACCCAATTCTACAATCATTAGACTTGCTACGTCCCAGTACAAAGTACAATCCAAGTGGTTCAATTTATTGCTGAGAAACGTCTAAAAGTTACAAGAATACGAGCCGCGAAACACAAAGTACAAGATATTAAATCGTACGAAAGGACGTTCGAAAATCCAGAACCGGGACATGAACCAACTATCAACGCGCGACGCAACGGACCTAAAATTATGAGTCAACTATGCACAAGAATATAATATAATATAATATATATGTAATTATATAAAATTATATATATTATATTATATAATAAATAAATCAAGAGCCGCCCACGTTTTTGGAAGCATTTGGAGCTGGAAAAGAAGGCCATGCGATCGCGTGGCCTGGAGGCACAAAAACCATGCGATCGCATGGCATTAAAGTACTGGCCAGGTCCTATAAATTGCAAGTTTGGGCGACAAATTAAACACACCTTCATCAACTGATATTTACTCTCCCTCAATATATTTATATTTATAATTTTTATTTTTATTTTGATATTAAGTTAATAATAATAAGGTTATAGTAGCGAATGTTTTAAGTTTGTAAGTCAAAACTCCGTCCGTGTTACACTACGCGATTAATACTCATTGTAAATTATGTTCAACCTTTTTACATTAATGTCTCGTAGCTAAGTTATTATTATGTTTATTTAAGCCGTAGTAATCGTGATGTTGAACTAAATATTAAAGACGGGGTTATTGGGCTTTGGACCATAATTGGGGTTTGGACAAAAGACTGACACTTGTGAAAATTGGACTATGGGCTATTAATGGGCTTTATATTTGTTTAACTGAATGATAGTTCGTTAATTAAATATAAATATTTACAATTTGAAATAATTATAAATAACCACATACACTCGATCGAACACGATTGGCGGGATATTTATAAATACTAATAATCGTTCATTTAACCGGACACGGGAATGGATTAATAGTCAATGGACTCATTAAAACAGGGGTGGATTACATACAAGGAAAATTCGTGTAATTGTTAACAACGTATTAAAACCTTGGGTTACATGCAGTCGATAACCTGGTGTAATCATTAACAAAGTATTAAGACCTTGTTACAATTTAAATCCCCAATTAGTTGGAATATTTGACTTCGGGTATAAGGGTAATTTGACGAGGACACTCGCACGTTATATTTATGACCGATGGACTATTATGGACAAAAACCAGATGGACGTATCGAATAATCCAGGACAAAGGACAATTAACCCATGGTAATAAATTAAAATCAACACGTCAAACATCATGATTACGAAAGTTTAAATAAGCATAATTCCTTTCTTTTATATCTCATCGCACTTTTATTTATCGTCATTTTATTTATCTTACTTTAAATTATAGCACTTTTAATTATCGCACTTTTATTTATCGTCATTTAATTTACGCTTTAAATTAAGTTATATTTATATTTAATATTTTACATTAGGTTTTAATTGTGACTTAAGACATAAAATCGACAAACCGGTCACTAAACGGTAAAAACCCCCCCTTTTATAATAATAATAATATTACTTATATATATATTTATACAAATATAGTGTAAAATAAATATAGCGTTAAACTCAGCTGACTCCCTGTGGAACGAAAAGGACTTACTAAAAACTACACTACTCTACGATTAGGTACACTGCCTATAAGTGGTGTAGCAAGGTTTAGGTATATCCATTCAATAAATAAATAAATAACTTGTGTAAAATTGTATCGTATTTAATAGTATTCCGTAGTAAAATATAATCTATTTCGTACTACACCTCGCACACATCACTCGCGAACAAGTCATCGGTGTTCATAACAACCGTTAGAGCCCAAAAACGGCTATGGTATGCTAACCCCCCGAGGTGTTCCAAAAACGGCTATGGCATCACTTGATCAACGTGTGAGTAAAACACGACTATTACTCACAACCACTACGGGTGGTAATTCAAACCCCACAACAAAGTAAAATTTTGCCCAAATCATACTTTACACCAATTAGACCAAACCTAGGTCTTAACATTAAATTGCTACTTAGGTAGTAATCATCTCAAACGCCAAATTCACCAAAAACCCCAACACGTGCAATATTGACCCATATTGCTTTTGACTACGTTTGACTTATGTTAAAAATATCATTTTAACCCAAAATCACTTCCCACGTTTACTTTCATTCAAAAACGCCATTTAACACTTAACAAAAGTGTTTAACATCTCTTTGACCAAAACTAGTGTCATCATCAAGTTCGACCCAATTCAATTTACTCATTTTGACCAAAGTCATAAAAATGTCCAAACTAACCAATAATTACTAACACAAGTGAAAATGGTCCTAATACAACAATCAACCAAATCACAAGTGTTAAACCCTTAACTTACCCAAATTGACACATAAACCCTAATTTTGACCCAATTCAAAATTAGTCAACCAAATAAGCCCAAAAGGGTTCCAACACTTCCAAAATCACTAAACTAAGTGATTACACCCAAAACCAAAGCCTAATCATGGCCAAAATGTCAACCAACCCAAAACCCGCCATGTATAAAAAATAACTAGTTTTCATAAACCCACTTCATCATCTAAATGGGTTTTACAACTAAAAAGCTCAAAACCCTAACTTGAATATCAAATCATGAAGATGAATTTTGGAGTTAGAACTTACCATCACTACCACAACGTAGCCGTGAACGAGGAGAACAACATTAATTCTTGAGACTCGACTTGAATCACCCTTCTTCTTCTCCAAAACCTTGATTCTCTCTCTCTAGAACCTCTTACTCTCTCACTAGGGTTTCAAATGAATGGGAAGGAAGAAATGAGAAGGAAATGAGGTTTGGATAAGGATAGGATCAGTTTTATGGCCAAAAACCCGTCCACATGTGAAATACCAATTTTGCCCTTCATTTAACTCATTAAAAGGCTGAAAAGCATCAGATCGTGCCTATTGTCGCGCCGCGGAGTAAACCCTCCGCGCGTGGACTAAAGCGTGATTTTAGTTCACATTTTCAAGCTTTCTGACCCTCAAAATAGGCAAATGTCGCGCCGTGGCCATTCTGGTCGCGCCGCGGAGTTTGCCTGTTTCATCCGCACTTCAGCAACTTGTTTTGGCCATAAATTTTTTATCGTAACTCCGTTTTCGATGAATCAAATATCGTTGGAAACGCAATAAGATTTCATTTCTAATGGTAAGGTTTTGAAACATCAACTCAAACTTTATTTGGGGTCGAAAAGGTACGTACACACCTTGTAACTCAACAACGTCTAGTTTTCTTCGACATTCGAACAAGCAACACGTACGTGGTTGGTACCCTTCATACACACATCGTACAATCATCTTTATACAATTATACAATCAAGTATGAACATTCTAAAGATCATTCACGTACCTCGAACATGTATGATGAAAAACGGGATGTTACATAGTGTCTTTTATAACTAATAGAAACACTTATTTTGATGCATAAACTATCAATTGCATGAAAGCTTGTTTGGAAAGATCTTAACTTATAGAGTGTCAAGTAAGAAGTTTTCCTTGCATAATCCATACAAGTTGTTTTTCTTCTCAAACCACTCATGCACACACAAATGTTTAACCAAATTCTTGTGATAATTGTCAATCTCATGATACTTATCAAAACAATGGCAAACAAAAATTGAAATGATGAACCTTGTCTAACTTTTCAAAATGGCACACCTTACTTGTTTATCAAAACGTGTCTAGACAGGAATTAATCGACACATGTCTATCATATAGATTTTAAAAATCATGTGGTAAACATGAATTTTTGCTAATATGTTTATGTCCCTAGGAAATGACTAACACACGAGGGGAATGTGCGGCATATCACCAACAACAAATGGAAACGTAAACCCTTCTTGAAGAAAGAGTTGTTCACTATGATGAATTTCCAAACCTTCACAAAACATTCACTCAAAAAGAATGTTTCTCTTTCTTAAACCTAGATGAAGTCATCTACCCACCTCTTATCCGAGAATTTTATGCCAACTTCGAACTTGTCAACCCTAATCAAGTCAAATTTCAACTCGGTAAGAAAATTCACAGTTGGCCTCTCTCGTACTTTGCTTCGGTTATGAGAATTCCCTCATAAGGTCGTGATTTCTACACTCCTCGAACCGATCTTAGATCTTTGCATCCAACATATCCATACAATAAGTACTATCCACCATCACTCACTCAGAAATACCTATCCACCATCACTCACACAGAAATACCTCACAATCTCAATCGTTCCATCCGTGTTCAAGATTCTGAGATTCGTCATGATCTTCAACTCCTCCTAACTGTCATCCGACACAATATCTTTTGTAGGGAGAATTATGTTGATCATCTCTCGGGAACCGAGGTAGCCATCCTATGGTCCTTTCTATTAAAGAAGCCATAAACTTAGCCTTTGTCGTGACTCAACGAATGGGAAATCTTCGTAATCTTCCTAATCATCCACTTCCCTATTCCATTCATCTCAATCGCATCTTCCGACACCTAGGAATGATAACTCCCCTAGAGATTCCTCGTTCTGTGTCAACCACTCCGCTTACCTTTTGGATTGCCACTCCTATCACTATCCTCTCATCCAACTCTGAGGACTCAGAAATCGCGGATGCTGTCAGCACCAATGCCAATTACCTTTAAAAATGTTGGTTAGGATTGTCTTAAGGGCGGTTGTTAGGTTAAACCTAGTTTATGATTAAAACTTATGCTTAGGATGTGTAATGTATTATGTACTCTTATTATAACTTATATGTGTACTAATGATCTTTCATATGAGTTTTATATTGCACATTTTAAGGGGGAGCTATATCATCAACCGTTATGTACCATTCATGGGGGAGAATTACTCAATGGCGCACTTAGTTCCAGAGGGAGCTAACCTTTTTTGCTTCGATAAAAGGTAGAGAAAGTGTATGGTTATTGATGTTAACACATGTGTTGTATTATACGCTTAAGCACACTTACAATCATCAAAACCGGGGAGAATGTTGGTTAGTAATCCAATATTAATATTCATATGTTAAAAACTTTGTTTTGATGATGACACCAAGTTTTGTGTGCTTACAACAACGTATAGAACAACACAAGTTCATAAGTCTACACTATCTCTTGCAAACGACCAATACACGAAACCATTAAGTCAAAAGATTCATTTGAAAAACACTGAGGGAAGCACGGTTGGGACCACGGTTGACCGTAGGTCAAACCGTGGATGTCCAGTATCTTTGTTCTTCGAAACAAGGTATACGGTCGACTCCACGGTCAGCCGTGGGTCAATCGCAATTTCCTACTGTCCGGATTTTTGATCGAAAAATGTTTGACTACTTCGGGGCATCTATAATTTACAAAACTTTTTTAAACATACTTGAATAGTTGCCTTCTTCATATTCAAATGAGTTTTGGTCACTAAAACACTAATGTTGGTTAATCACACTTAATGACACCTTAATGACACTTTTAGCTTATGATTAATGTTAAACATTCAAGTATGGCTAAAAGTTCGTTTTCAAAGTGTATATTTATAAATCTAAATTAAAAATAATAAAAAGATGGTCATTAAGTCCTAATTAAAGAGATGCACTCCACTTGATTAACCATTAAGCACTAATGATGTGTGTAATAAGAGTTTAGTGTAAACTCCCAAAAGTCTTCATATAAAAACAAGTTAGTCTAATTTGGAAGCTTGCAAGTAACCAATGAGAGCACATACTTGCAAAACTAATGTTGACAAAAGGTTTGAAGACTTGTGACTTGAAGTTTAGAAGCTTATGATTGTCATGGGATCAAAATTCTGCAGTTGCCTTAAAAGGAAATCAATAACACACCTCTAGTACAAAGTGACTTACCTCTTTCAAGTCAAGGTCAACTTCAAAGAATGCTTCCAAGATAAAAGGGGTAATGCAGGTTGATATCGGCTAAAAAATCACGTTTTCACCCCGGCATTGAGGCCCAATAACAATAAACTTCCGAGCTTTATCGCCAAAATACCCGCTTTGTCGGTTGAAATTGAATATCAAGTGATTACGAAGACGGTGCAAAAAAATCAAGAGAATCGGAGCTAAAACAAAGATTCCATAGCGAAAACGGTGAAAGACGAGAAACCAAGCTACGATCAAGGAAATCAAGTTACGATCCAGTGAAATCAGCATACATACGGCTTGCCATACGGCCTGCCTATAGGGAAAACGGCCTGCCATACGGCCCAGGAAAACGGCCAGGTAAAATGGCTGACCAGTGCAAAAGGCTACAAAAAACGGTCTGCCATACGGCTTGCCAACCGTATGCAGGCCAAAACCAAGTCTATTTAAAGGGTCTTTCTCATCCATTTGTACACACACTTCAATTCACTTCTTTCTCTCTCTTTCTACAATATTAGTCATGAGCCAGCATTCCATAATCTCGGCAAAGTAACTGATGAAACCATAGTATGCAATTGTTTTAACCCTATATGAATTACAAATTTTATCGCATTTACTTTACTTATTTTATAAAATAGAAAACCCAAATTTAGGTAATATACCACTACTCCTTCACTTTAGGATTATCTTAAGTTTTAATTATAGGTTCGATTCTACTGATATCTTAAAAATACGAGCCTAGGTCATACTTTCCTTACTCATAATAAGGAGTAGTACGATTTAGGCCCCGCTAAATATAAATTTAAAACTACCAGCCCCCTCTTCGATTAGCTGATTTTGACGCCTTGCGGCCTGACGAAACCGCATAAACAAAACCGTCAGTTTCGGTCATATCAAGAGGAAGTCAAGATTTTGGCGCCGCAGCCGGGGAACTGGTATCAGACAATACTACTTTTATCAAACCTATTCACAAGCATTTAGTGGTGTCTAAGAAAGACAATTATACACGGACTTTGTTGTTGGCTTTTTCGAACAGTCTCCAATTATATTGGAACAAAAAGATTCTGCCTCTCTGTAGTCGGCCTGGCCACTTGGTTTATTGAATAGTTCGTGCGAAGTTCTGTTATCAAAATACCAGGGAATCAGTAGCAAGAACCAAAAACATATTTAAACTTAGGATAATTACCTTAGACTACCTTAGATTACCTTAGATTACCTTAGATTAAGATTGCTTTAGATTACCTTAGATTAAATTAAGAACTTAGCTTATCTACTTAAAATTTAGAAACAAAAGGGCATAATCAGTGTATGACCCAAACCCGATCTAGACCAGGGCTGTGGTTATTCGTACCTGTTCCGGACGCAATAATCTCTAAAGCACGTAAGGAAGAACGAATCAGAAATCAAATGGCGTTACGCGTTACTTTAGCAGAAAATATCAAACCCTCGATTAAAGGTCGAGGAGGACCGATCAGATTCCGAGAGATTCAAGGACACTCGTTCGAGTTAAAACATCACATCATATAGCTCATCCAAAATAGCTGTCAATTTCATGGACTACCGAATGACGATCCTAACTCTCACCTTGTTTAATTCATATCTCTTTCGAACTCCTACAAACAAACAGCCAGGGATAGGACAAGATATAGTCAGGCTATACTTGTTCCCCTATTCTCTCACTCATCATACACAAACATGGTTTGAAGGATTGGAAAAAGATTCCATCACGAAATGGACGGAGATGGCTACTAAATTCGTAACCATATATTTCCCTCCTTCGAAACAAACCAAGCTTAAGAATGACATCATTAACTTTAAACAAAGTTATGATGAATCTCTTTACACTGCATGGGAGCGATTCAAAACCCTGCTGAAAAAAATGCCATAATCACCAGTTTGAACAGTCAGCCCAAATCTGTACCTTCTACAATGGTCTTACGGTAAATCATAGGACGACGATCGATGCAGCAGCTCAAGGAAATCGGATGAACCAAATCGCAGACGAAGCATGGGAGCTGCTCGAGAACATGATAATGCATCATCATGACTGGAACAGTGGTGAAACAACTTCATCATCTGCCCCACTCTCGGCACTTAACATTCAAACGGAGGCCATCAAATCCCTCGCGGAAAAGATGGAATCTCTTGCCAAACAACTCGAAGAATTGAAGATGCAACCGCAGCAGGTTAACCAGGCTCAGGCCTGTGTTAATTGTACCAACCCGCAACCCACTGAAGAATATCAAGTTGAGTACGAGAACCCTGACGGTTCAGTCTGTTACGTTCAATACCTAGCTCGTCAATCAAATCCCGGATTCAATTAACAACCTAGAGTTAGTCAATTTCAAAGAAACAACCAGCCTTTACGCTATCGTTACCCACCTTATCCACCCCAATAATCTTAATTGACCTACGATCAACCACTTCCACTCACTGGTCCACCAGCTGAGAAAAATTCCCCAACCACCCAAATTACGAAAGTAACCAACCCTGCTCTCGGGACTGATGATCATTTGACTCAGTTCATTCAAGGACAATTACAGCTAAATTAGAGAACTTCATCTAGACAAGACCAAACAGAGATACTAATGTGAAACCAATTGGCTCTGCTCAAAAGTCTAGAAACACGGCTCGGACAGTTATCTCAACGCCTTGAAACCCGACCACAAGGAAGATTACCTAGTAATACTATCCAAAATCCCCACATAGAGGAAGCTAAGCAAATGGACTCTATAATCCCAAAGGAAGAACCACGAAGAAGGTCAGCTAGGCTCAAGAACAAATCAATGTATACTCAAAAGCTACCCACTCAAACTCCAGTTCGTGTACCTTATCCTGGGAGGCTACTAGAAGAACCATCCAAGCTTGAAACCTACAAACTTGATGGAAGATTCCTAGATACCATGTCCAAAGTTCCCAACCAGAAGAGATACATCTGAAGGCTTCTCACTACAAAGGAAAGGATACCAGATTCCAACAAAATTCCACTGAGTGAAAAATGCTCGGCAATACTCAGAAACTCTCTACCGCAAAAGCTTGGAGATACGGGCCGATTCATTTTTCGTGTTCAATCTACCAGTCTAGAACCATTCATGCGCTAGCAGATTTAGGAGCAAGTATCAACTTAATCCCCCATTCTCTCTACAAGAGATTAGAGTTAGGAGACTTATCTCCAACTAAAATGACAATCCAACTTTCCGATCACACAATTCGATATCCTAAGGGCATAGTTGAGAACGTCTTGGTGAAAGTCGACAAATTCTTGTATTCTACGAATTTTGTAGTAATGGACATCAAGGAAGACCTACATAGACCAATAGTATTAGGAAGACCTTTTATGAACACGGCTAGGACTGTCATTGATATGTACAATCAAACCTTGATCTTGCGATCATATGGGGAGAGCGTTACCTTCAAAATTGACTAGCCTACCGATCTTTCTGGACAGACAGAGATGTTTGCTATTTCCACCAAACGGATCACTTCCGATGATGAGTCCCCACCACCAGCCGAAGATATCAAAATGAGTGTCGAGTCACATTCTGCTGATGACCCAGAAATGGAAGAAGAGGATCCCAACGAAGCAATAGAAGAAGAATCTGAGAAGGAAGAGGAAATGATAGACGTAAAAGAAACTACGATAAACCCTCTCTAAGCTTAGAACGTCACGAAGAATTAATGAGGCTAGAGACGGAGGATCATAGTTTAATTATTCGATTCAAAAAGAAAACTGCTAAGGAGGTTGAAGTTAAAGATATAGAGATTGAGCCTGCAAGTGTTGAAGTGAAGCACCAGAATACTGAAGAAGCCCGTTAATCAGATGAATCCACAGAAGAAAACTATACCGATGAAGACAAGGAAGAGCAACATGAAGACATTCTGGATGATTCATATTCTCCACCCGAACTAGATCAAGAGGAGCCGGACTCTTCTCCAGATCAGATTCCGGTCATATCTAATCACGCGGACATGATAACCTTTATCAATGACACCGATGAATTTGAAGATATTCTCGAAGCCATCCATAAATCAACAATTGATTTCACACTACACTTATAGGAACGGATCAAGGCTATCGAAGATGAATACAACCTCTATCTACAGAGAGAAGATGATAATGTTGAAATATTAGAAGAACGCATTCAAGACTTTATCAATATTCTTCACAATAATATCTACCATGAAGAAAGGCAACGAGAGAACAATTCAGTGGTTCGCACTATTCTCGAGACAAGATTTTGTCGAGATCAGAAGATCATTTACTCTAAGGTTTACAACGCCTTAGCCGGATCTGCACTTCCATTCTCAGTAAACCAACGAGCACTACTGACTCTCATCCGGAAGCATATGGATCTTTTCACCGGACGCCCGACTTATCACTCTGATATTCAAATGATCGAAGATATTCACAACCTCTTCGCTTTCTTGAAAAGATATAATTTCGAAAGCACACCAGACAGGCTAGTGATATACGTAACAATTGATCACCATGCCGATCTGATTATCAAAGAATTACAAGACGTAGTTGCAGAAGAAAGAAAACGAAACAATTCATTTTCACATCTTAAACCAGACCAAGTCAACATTGCCACATATGTTACAAAGCAGATAGCACGTATCTTCCACAATTCCACATATCCTAGTTTCACATTCAAAGCTGGATGTCGGGAGATATACTCTAAGATGGTGACAGTAATGCTTGGGTCAGGACTGCTTTTCACTTTTTTCAGCTTTGCCTCTTGACCAATTTGTGCAAAGCTACATACTCCTACTGTGGAGATCACATCTCAGAAGATTTTGAGATACTCAAGATACAATTTCTGACACTATTTGAAGACCTCCAAAATGAACACCCTATTAGGGAGGTAATCACTCCAGCACTGCCTCGATGATTGACATTCATGGCTCAATCAGCAGAGTCGTCGATCATACTCTCATAGGACTTCAAGATTTGTCACGGGCTGAAACTGCACATTACCTCTCCTTCAGAAGATCTTCAAGAGAAGTACCGGATCTGCTATCACTTTTGGTCCGGCATTTTCTCCGAATTTATCCACCGAGACTCACATTCCCTCGAGAAGACCAAGATTACAACTACCAGAGGGGAATGTCTGCTTTTTATTATGGTCGAGCCAACGACCTTAAACAAAAGCGCTTCTCGGGAGGCAACTCGTGCAATAAAGTAGAATAGAAGAATAAAGGATGACAAATGAGCCGATCAATAAGGGACATAACTTCCAAGATTGCTGAAACAACCTATCTTTACAAGCGAGGTAGTTTCTTCACAAGCAACCACGGCCATCTGCTGGGGGTACTCCTTTCTTCCCGTTACTAGCTCAAATTTTAATTATGCCACATCCTAGCTTATCACTAAGTGTGGGATTCCAACCCAAATAAATACTAGACAAATATTCCCAAATCTTTAACTAAAACTCCTAAGTGTGGGATACACTAGGAACATTGGGGACAATGTTCGTCTAAGTGTGGGATGTTGGTATAATCTTTTTATGCTATATTAAAATAACCCATTACGAAGATTCTGAGTTCTTAAGCCAAATTTCAAATTTTTAACAAGATAAAGCCTTTCCGAAAAAGTACTTTTGAAAACCTGAAACGTTTGTAAATAAAATTAAGGCTTAAGTAAGGTAGAAATCTTGTTAGGACGAACCGAATCTCTAATAGAGCATTGCATGAATAGGCATTATCGACCTAAATTGATTATGGTGAGGCACCCAAATAAGACCATATAAGCATTCATCTTTAATGCTTCATTATTTTCCGTTGAAAGTGCCGATGTCTGTACTCAGAATCAAAACTTGCTCTAGATCTGTATCTCCAAGTAACGAAATGTGATTCGTGTATAATCAGAAGAGCTAGCCATTTTTCAGAAATAAGTCTTTCACACCTTCACCACTTCTACCACATTAAACCTTCATCCACATCATCTTTACTATCACACGAAAAATCCAGAAAATGAGATTCCTTTCGAAAACCCGATGTTATAAACCTCTCAAGATCACGACAAAGGTCTTGAAAAAGTTTACTGGCAGAAAGTTTCTCGAGATAAAAAAAAACTTATGTACTTTCAAAGTTCTGAAAAAAGAAGCAGAACTTATAAAGAGAAATGCCAAGAAGAATTTGACCACAAACGCCTATCACTCCAAAGGAGAAAAAATTCAAAGAGCTTCTCAAAAATATCAGCACTCCTATCTATCTTATATTTCCAAAATTCCGAATAAAAGGCTTTAAAAAGACTATATTACCCGTTTCTCACCTCTTAAAAACAACTTTACCACCACTCCAAAATTCCTTTTTATCATTGACAAATGACCTAGAAGCTCTGGTTACTACTGTTTTCACATTAGTAGCAAGGATTTAAGACTTTATCAAGCATATGACGACGGGTGCAACATGACTGGCTATGAGTGAATTCATTTCTTAGATCTATAGGGAACCCTAAATACTTGGGTGATTTGAGTGACCCGTGAAAGCTAGCCTAAGTCATGTAACCTCCTCGCATGCTTGCAGAGATAGTTTCAACCCTGACATAGATAACTCACCTTATTTTTCGCCCTTATAATAAAAAAGCAAAACGCTTAGGCTAACAGAAAAGAAACTCCAAAAAGATTTTTTTAAAGTAAAAACGAGAAGTTTGCTTGAGGACAAGCAAAGTCTAAGTGTGGGATATTTGATATCGGCTAAAAAGTCACGTTTTCACCCCGGTATTGAGGCCCAAAAACAATAAAGTTCTGAGCTTTATCGCCAAAATACCCGCTTTGTCGGTTGAAATTAAAGATCAAGTGAGTACGAAGACGGTGCAAAAAGAATCAAGAGAATCGGAGCTAAAACGAAGATTCTAGAGCGAAAACGGTGAAAGACGAGAAACCAAGCTACGATCAAGGAAATCAAATTACGATCCAGTGAAATCAGCAGACCATACGGCTTGCCATACGGCCTGCCTATAGAGAAAACGGCCTGCATACGGCCCAGGAAAACGGCCAGGCAAAACGGCTGACCAGTGCAAACGGTTCCAAAAAACGGCCTGCCATACGGCGTACCAGCCGTATGCAGTACAAAACCAAGTCTATTTAAAGGGTCTTTATCATCCATTTTTACACACACTTCAATTCACTTCTTTCTCTCTCTTTCTACAATATTAGTCACACTTTCAAGGTCTTCGACTCCGTGCGGGAAACCTAGTACCCGGAGAAGAACGTCGAAGATTGTATTAGGAGCGGTCTGGAGTTTGAAGTTGTCACTTTTGTATTCGGAACTCGTTTAATCTACTGGTACTTCTATCCTTTGTATTTCTATAATGTCTTTCATTATTATGCTTTGTGATATTGTTGCCATGATTAGCGAGTAGTTATCTTTAGTGTATGCTATGATGTAGTCAGTTATAATGCCGAAATAATATTATGGTTTATGTATGTTGTCAAGATGCTTTCCAATTATGCTTTAAACTCAATCGCTTTTCCAACTAATAGAATGTAGTTATCGGCTCTGTTATTGGGAAGTCGCGAACCCCGATTCAGAGTACACTATCTGTGTCACCCCTTGGTAAGAGAAGTCTATCGGATACAACGTAAGTTTGACTGAGGCACACCGGTTGTAGTAAGTCCACCAAGCCATTGATTTCGACAGGGGACTCTTTCGAAGTGAAACATCTAACTAGACCCATAGTACATTGTCGGTCCTAGACCATGCTAGTGTAGTCACCAAGCATATAAACTTCGTACGTGCATGCTGAAGCACAACGGTTGTTGTAAACTGTACCTCTACTAAGTAAGGCCATGGAACCCGGTCAGTACTGATTAGTACACTTCACCATAACGTGGTTTGAAGCATTTTACCCCGCTTGAGGGATTCTTAGTTAATTAAGGAACTTTTTGTTTAAACACATAAAAGATTGGACCGTTAGGATAACCGAACGTGTTCATAGAAGTCAAACCTGACTTGGCCATGGTGTTCTTTATGGTTGAACTCTTTTTAAGGGCCTAACTATCTTTCTAAACCCAATCATTAACGAAAGCATCGAAACACATCACGTCTCTCAGATGTGGCAAACCCTGTATTCTATTATGCTTAAGAAAGTTTAGATCTTTGTGGAATGTTAATACGTCACCCAACCGAGTCACTCAATTGGATGAGCCGTCTTAACGTGTATGCCTGTAGTCAGACTGCACGGGCGTCGGGGGTAAGGGACGTTGCTGTCTATTCATAATCTTCAAGCCTAACGCATTATCCTATGACATGTCTTATGACAGGGCGTTTAGGACCAGTGTAAAGAATACAAGGTCACTACCTATTCATGAGTCAGCATTCCATAATCTCGGTAAAGTAACTGGCGAAACTATAGTATACACTTGTTTTAACCCTATATGAATTACAAATTTTATCGCATTTACTTTACTTATTTCATAAAATAAAAAAACCCAAAATTAGGTAATATACCACTACTCCTTCACTTTAGGATTATCTTAAGCTTTAATTATATGTTCAATTCTACTGATATCTTAAGAATACGACCCTAGGTCATACTTCCCTTACTCATAATAAGGATTAGTACGATTTAGGCCCCGCTAAATATAAATTTGAAACTACCAGCCCCCTCTTCGATTAGCTGATTCTGACGCCTTGCGGCCTGACGACACCGCATAAACTAAACCGTCCGTTTCGATCATATCACAAGTATTTTCAGATGTTTTTGGCATCTAGTTGCAGCCATCTAATAAGGGAAAAAGACAAAGTTAAATATCTCAAATGGCTACAAAATTCAGAGATCAGAGCTGCACGGTCGACCCAGGGTCAACCGTGGGGTGAGCCGCAGATGTCCGAGTTTGAATTTCTATTTACTATAAAAGCCAAACCTTGGAGCACTTGAAGACTCACCTCTTGCACTTACATTTCCATACATTTAATGATATTATTCAAATCTTATTGTAATCAATTTAGAGTGATTCAAGCAAGAGTGATTGTATACTTAGTTGTGAGTTTACTTGTAAATTATCTTCTTAAAGGGATCTAGAAGATAAGTGAGGTTTCACTTAGTGGTAGCAATTAGGATCTTGTGGTAAGAGCATTTGGTGATTGTGAATTCTTCAACGGGATGTAAGGGTTCATAAGTTGCGGCTTATCAATGAGCTAGTGTTGTATCCGGACACTCCACCGATTTTGGAGCATCATAGTGAAACTAACTCTCAATTCGTTAAAATTGAGGAGTGAATTAAGGAAGATTAGTTAACATCTTCCCGAACCACTATAAATCTCCGTGTTTGTTCTCTTATCCCTTATCTTCTTATTTATTGTACTTGTGAACAAACTATTCAAATCACACTATAGTAATCTCAGGTTCTAAATAAATAAAAAAAGTTTTAAAAATGCACTAAGTAACTATTCACCCCCCCTCCTCTAGTTACTTACAGTACCTTAGGGAAAATTTAATGTTTTTTTTTTTGTGTGTGTGTGTTAAAAGGAAGTAAAGTCTTCTTGTTGTTCCATTTAAAACTTAAAAGTAAAGTCTTTAAAGTTTCGTTCCACTTGGTATAGCATCTTCCTAAACTATATCATTTCATACTAACATCTTTTTAAGATGTAAAGGTACTATGGGAAGAGAAAGTCTTGAACATTTAAAATCGAAAATAAACTCGGTAGGTTAAATCCGAGTCCCTATCCAGTGCATGATTGATTACAATGTAAATCTGGAGCAACATCTGTTCTGCGCGATAGCTTAGTATTCGCAGATTGTTACCCCTGAATTGAATTGTATAAAAAGTCATTCATGTATCATTCCCATCTTTCTCTAAAACCTAAGAGATTTTGTTAGGGTTTGATACTTGCTCTTTTGTCACTTATCATTATCAGATTGGCTGTGAATGATACTAAACTCTCACAAACACAAAAATAGAGCCTTTTCGGGGCTAAAATCTGAAAAAATGAGAGCTACTTGGGGCTAAATCTACGAAACTATCTATATATCTCATTATAAGTCACGTGGGATTTAAATTCCACAACCTTCCTTTATTTGTGTACCCTGCTCTAGAGTCACCAGAGTGGTCGTTGGTACACTTGATAAGTGTCGTTGTACTGAACACTAAGATGACCAACTTGGCACACCCACTGTTTTAATTGAGTTTCACCCAGGAATTGACGGTGACGCTTCTAGCTTTGCAACTAGTGCGTAGTATGTAATTTGTACCTGGATCTTTTGTCATGTGTTTCATTTGGTGATTTTTCGGGCTTATTGATGATTTATACACTTGAAGAACTTGAAGACTTAAACCTTGTAATTCTATATTGAAGATTACACATATTGGTTATGTTTGTTCGTGATGTTAATGTTGGTGTATCTTGGTTCTATAATTGTTGAAGACAATTCTCGGGTATGTTTGTTCTTGGTTTTTTTATTATATGAAGACAGACTTACATGAGGACAAGCAAGTTTCAAGTTTGGGGGAATTTGATATCGCCTCATTTACACATATTATTATTTGCGATATTGGATTATTTTGGTTATATTTTGGTGGAGATTGAAAACTTTGGCTTATGGTTATGTTAGAAATAATGTTTTCAGCTCAGGAAGTCTTTGTGTTAGTATTTTTGATGTTTTAGTGAAGTTTCAACAATAAAGGGTCAAGTTAAAGAAGAAAGACAAATTTAAAACGGAACTGAAGTTGCTGCATGCATCTCGCGGTCGCGAGCCTCTTAATCCCGGTTGCGATTTTCTTAGTTACGGGCGCGAATTTTGATCAGAAGTTTAGTATCGAGGATTGAAATTTCGCGGGCACCATTTCATACCTTGCGGTCGGGATTTCCTGAGTTGAAGACCTCGCGATCGCGAGGTGCTATCTTTCGGTCGTGAGGTGCTATTCGCGGTCGCGAGTTTTTGGGTCGGTTGCACTCAAAATTTTCCCTATAAATAGAATTTTATACCCCAATTTTTAGACAGCTTTTCTTTTACGAATTTTTGAGTCAGCGTTACGTTTTTCCATCTTTTTATGGTAGTTTGGAGCATCTAAACACTAGGAATTCAATTGTTAATCATTAGTACATATTTATACTTTATTTTAATCTTTACAATGATTGATTATTGTTTATCTTTTTGCTTTCTTGCTTTCATGACTACTATGTCTAGCTAAATTCATTATATTCACTTAGATGATTGAACCTTGGTGATGGATTGCAAACTCTTTTGTCTATTTAAATAATTGCTCTTGATCCTTAATTCATTATTACTCTCATTGATTGATCCATTTAATTATAAGTCTATGATTGAAGTAACGATGGTTATTAAGTTGATAAACTCGTCTAGTTATTGATAGATAATTTAGATTGGTTGAATTGCATGCAGGAAACTAGTGTAGTTAGACTTAGTGATTAAACCATCAATTGAGTAGGTAATTGTAAAGCTAAAAAGGGACGCCGATTTAATTTATCCTTCAACTGAATCACCATCTTGAGTAATTAAACTGATTGAATGTGTTCTTAAGAAGCGTGAGGGAAACTAGCGTTATTAACTTACACTTTCAGGATAATTAGTATCTAAGTTAGGGAAACCAGCTTATCTTACTAATTGGTAATTGATTAATGAACTAGGTCACGACAATTACACTTAGGGAATTGATTATAACGGTCTTAAGAAAATCAATCCGGATCTTAGGGAATTGAATCTAAGTGAATGCCGTTATCTCGTCTGAATTCGTATTTGTTTATTTGTGTTTCTTAGTTTAATTAGTTTTAAACCAAAACTTCCAGCTAGAATAAATATTAGTTTTAAGTTCTTAAATTCAACTACTCCCTGTGGAACGAACTGGTCTTTTACTTATTACCTGCTATACGAAAGGGTTTTAGTTGTATGTATTGTGTGGTGTTTTAGGATAAACAGTCTAGTAAATTTAGGTTGCATTTTAACACATCATGGTCGGACCGATTAACCACCACAATTTCCCGGCTTTGATTTCCATTCCTGAACTCCAATCTTGTGAATACGAGATAGCAGCATATTCTTGCAAAGGAAACATCATATGTACTACCCATTCTACATAGTAATCAACATCAGAGGATAAGAAAAAAAAAATCGACAGTTTCAACCTTAAGTAAACATAAACTATATATAAAAGCATATTTAAGATTATTTTAATAGAAGTTAGCCAAACGTCGAGCCAAAATTGAATCCTCAACCCATTGCCTACCGCCAATATCCACTTGCCATTTCCCAATCTAGACGCCATGTTTTCGCCCTCGCTAAGAGATACGGTATCTTTCTAAATGGGTGATAGAATTCGGTAGTTTAAACTAGTCGATTCGAGCATAAGTTTACCTCGAAATGAAGGACCGAAGGAGTAAGAACTATCGTCTTCCAAAATACATTCTTGTTTTCATTTACCTTGACCACCACTATACGGATATTGCTAAATTAATTAACTCCCAATATTATTGAATCTTTTTGTTGGGTGGAGTTGGAGGCTCTCCATATTCTCTCATTTCAGTAAAGAATTCGTTATACCTTTATATTTGAACAACCTCTTTACTAGGATTAACGAGTGTTGATTTTGGTTTTGGTTTTTAGATTGTGGACGATTAGCAATAGGATTCGTAGACCCATCTAACCCATCTTCCTCCCAAACTTTAAGTGGGGATAAATTGAATGGTTCTTTATCGAGGTTGCCCGATTTTGCTTTCAAAATTTTCTTTTTTTTTTTTTCCTTTTTTTTTTTTTTTTTGCTTATGGATGGTTTTGTAATAGCGACTTGCACATTTGAATTTGGTTCCTGTGCTTGTAATTCGTTAACTTTATGGAAGTTATCTAAAAAGATAGAACATGGACATTTGAACTCTATCGTAGGGCAATGGAGGTTTGTGGAATGTATTTTGGCAAGAGTGTTAACTTGGTTGGAAGAATTAGAATTGGGGCTCCATTTGGTACAAGTGATGGTGCAGTTTCCGTATTCAGGGAATCCACTTTGGTACTCTTTTGTAAAGTAACCTCCCTTTTGTCCCCTTTAGACTACTTGTAACGGCAACCAGGCGACGGCGTGGGAGCCGAGGTGGCAGCCGGCCACGCCCTGGTGTGCCAGGTATCTGCGCGTGGAGGAGGGCGGGGGAGAGGGGTGTGGGGGTGGTGCGTGGCTTGGAGACGGAAGAGGCAACGGGAGTGAGGGAATTTGGTTGGGACACTTGTCACATTTTTAGTTGAGGGATGATATATCCGTTGCCAATTTCGGGTTTTAATAAAAAAAATAAAAAAATTAATCCAATATTATTTATCCTATTTATACACATCTATTTTACACATTCTATATACATTTCTTTCCTCCAATAATACTTTTCCTTTCATATTTACAAACACTATAAAATTTTATAATGGATAAAACATTCAAAATGCTCGAGTTTATTATTGATGACGATTCGGATGATGAAAAAATATATAATTTTGTTAGTAGTTTGGCGGACGAAGATGTCGAGGGAGAAGCTACAAGTTCACGAGTCCCTCGCCCCCGTACCTATATTCCAAGGGATCGCGAAGATGCGGCACTGAGGTTATACAACGATTATTTTTCTGAAACTCCAAATTATACGGAAAAGAACTTTAAACGACGTTATCGAATGAGTCGTGAATTATTTCTCCGTATCATCGAAGGTATATCAAACTTTAATAGTAGCGATATTCCCGATTATTTTATGTTTTTTAGGGAACGTCCCGATGCTACTGGTCATCAAAGTTTGACGATACTTCAAAAATGCACGGTGGCCATACGTCAAATGGCGTATGGAACTACACCTGATTTACATGACGAATACGTAAAAATTGGTGAGAAAACAGCTGCTTTATGTTTAGATAATTTTTGTAGATGCGTGTTTCATTTGTTTGCTAGACAGTACTTGAGAAAACCAACAGCCGAAGATATTGCTCGGCTTTATAATTTTCATGCCCAAAAACATGGTTTACCGGGTATGCTTGGTAGTATTGATTGTATGCATTGGGAGTGGAAGAATTGTCCAATTGCGTGGCAAGGTCAATATACTAGAGGTGATAAAAAAAGGCCCGTCCATTATGCTAGAAGCAGTCACCTCGCAAGATTTGTGGATATGGCATGCATTCTTTGGTATGACAGGTGCGAACAACGACATTAACGTTTTAAATTATTCACCATTGTTCAACACTATTAAAAATGAAACTGTTCCACCTTCACCATTCGATGTTAACGGGCATCACTACGAAAGAGGTTATTACCTAGGTGATGGTATATACCCCGATTGGGCAATGTTGGTCAAAGCTCCCCATTCTCCAACTGACGAACCGCGAAAAAAAATTAAAAGGTTTCAAGAAAGTGCAAGAAAAGATATTGAGCGTGCATTTGGAGTATTACAGGGTAGATTTCAAATGTTAAAAACTCTGGCGAGATCTATGGACTTCAACAAAATAAGAAGACATATGTATGCGTGTATCATATTACATAACATGATTCAAGAAAATAACGGGTTTGTTATTGGGAAGAAAGAAGAAAGAATGATACAACGGAACCCACCACGACGGTTACACAGGGATTTGAGGGATCGAGATGCAATGGTTAAGGAAATAAGAGATAAGCAAGTTCACAAACAGTTAGAGGCAGATTTAACCGAGCACGTTTGGAACTTATCACCTTACTTTCGTACCGCTAATATTATTGAGTAATTTGTTATGTATTTTTAGTTTCGGTTAAGATTTTTAAATTATGTAATTTTTAATTTCAGTAATTTAAATTAATGTTCTTCGTGTTTACTTATTGAGTAATGTAATATTATTTTTAAACATCACTTTTATTCAACACACAAATGGCTACATTTCTTAAACATCACTTTTATTCAACACACAAACGGTTACATTTTTTAAACAAGAACTAAATTAAACTGAAATTCAACATAAGATCTTAAAACACAAACATCGATGAATTCAGCAGAGTTCATCAAAAAAACGACCATCTGTGTCGTACTCTGGAGCCACCGGTTCATCTTTTTCTTCTTCGGCTGCTTCATCGATGTAACGCCAACCCAACGTTTCTTCATCTTCAAGAACCACATACAGAGTAATGCGGTTACCACGATCTTCAATGGTATCTTTTATCCCGTACCATTGATCATAGGTACGGAGATAGCTTGCCTCCATCTCATCATCATAATCGTCTTCAAAAAACAACACATCCGTGTATTCACACGGTATATTTGCCTTTAGAAAGGCTAGCAGATCGTCTAAACCAACGTCACGGATATCGATTCCTTCGAATAAAATTTTTTTGCCAGACTTGTAGACCTTCATATGATTAAGGAAATCACCCCCATAATGAAAATCGTATGCAACAATCATTGGGGGAATTGTTTTCATTTTCACTGATTGGAAGTGTTTTGATTTTGAGTTGAGAAATGAAGTGTGTGAAATGAATTGAGTTAGTGGGTGTATTTATAGGTGAAAAAGTATCCGTTTTTGAAAAAAAAAATTAATAATAATAATAACGGTCGGATTTTTAAATTCGTTTATTTTTGAATTTTAAAAAATAAATTTGAAAATATTAATAATAAATTCAATAAAGCAATAAATAAAACAGAAAAAATAAAAATAAAATGCCACATCAGCTTTCCACTAACCCACACCACTAACCCACACCACAAACCCACACCACCACTACTTCACTCAAACCACCCACACGTCCTAGTCATCAAAAAGCAACCCACGCCCCCAACTCACGCCCCCTATCGTTACAAATGGTCTTAGGGTATTAGTTGGCATTGAATTAATGTATTGGGGTTTGTTAAAAATACGGAGTACATTGTCCTACAAATTTTTTTTAACCTGGGTATTCAAACGGTCAACTTAACTAATCCCAGGGCGACTACTCGCTACGCGACCAGCCCGGAGTCATTGCAGGCGAACCTCCGTGGCCATGAGTGGATAACTGTAGGTGCCTGGTAAAAAGTCAACTCCCCCCCCCCCTCCCCCTTCACTTGTAACTGAGCATAAAGGAGATTCAAAATTTGAAATCAAATTACCTTCATCCGGCAAGGCATCGTCATAATCAGATTGAATTTCAACTTCCGACACGGGATCTGGAATTACACTAGCAGATGACAATCTTAACACCTAAGAATTGCACTCTTCCACATCTAAATACGAGAGCATTGAATCGTTCACAAAATGGGATTTATCTTCTTACACGCAAACACTATAAGTTTTAGAGTTTTTGAATCTTGCTACATTGTATTCATGAATATCACCAGGAACTTGACATTCCACGAAAACGTAAGAATAACACGATTGTGGTTTCTTGTGAGTCCACTTGTCTACACATAACATATTACCGTATTTCTTTGCTATAGCGACGACATTGTCGACCATTCCACATTCGTACGGTAAGCCTTGTAGTATTAGCCAAGTGAACTTTAAAAAGGTACCCTTTCTATCTTCCATCGATTGAACCGCTAAGAACTGTAGGTGATTTGTGTCAGTAATATGATTTAAGTGTAATGGGATTAATTTGTTAACAAAAAAAATCTTGATAAATATCGAACAAATTTGGGAAAGTGTGAAGTGCACACTTGTTTGAACTTATCTTGATTATGACGTGGGTTCGGGGGCAGCGCCCCCGATAGCGGGGTCCAAGGGGTGGCAACCCATGGCGGGGTCCAAGGGGCAGAGCCCCTGGCTGGGTTAACATCACTACCATTATTTGGGTTAACATCGCTTTATTAAAAATGTGTTGAAATTCGATTTTGACCCGGTTTGACGCAAATAAAAAGCCCGGATAAAACACCCGTTTTTAGTAGTTATGAAACTGCCATTCGGCAGTTTTGGAACTGCCATTTGGCAGTTATAATGAAGGTTTTCGTATGCCCGAGAGACATATTTAATTAATGTGGCTAATATGTTATCATCCAAGTCGGGTCATACCCAATAACAAGCTTATCGACACCTTAATCGTATTTAATCTTAATGAATGGATCATTAAATCAATACGCGACACTTGGATTTTATAAAATCGGTTTTCTAAAATATTATTACTTGAGATAAATTATTTGGATAATTTATATGATGAGGATTTAATTATTTATAGGTTTTAAATAATTAAGTTGTGTTATCTTTTATAAAAGGGTTTATAAAAAGAAAGTAACTTAACAAATATCTTGTTTTATAAAAAAAAAAAAAAAAAAAAAAAAAAAAAAAAAAAAAAACTGCATTTTATAAAACCCATGATGGGTGGCGGTTTTGGCATGCCCAAGAGGTCTTACCCATGCTATTTTATTACTTTTAAGATGACACAACACCACATACACATGCTTAACTAGTCTACCCATGCATTGACTCAAGTAATACAAGAATACATGCAAAAACACTCTCTTTTCTTGACTTACTGCATTCTGGCCGAAATTTGTAGCCAGAAGAGAGAGTCCTTGAGCTTGTTTGGAAGCTTATATTCAAGTGTCAATAAATCCTAACCATAGTATTAGGTGTTGGTGTAAAGTTTGGGGTATAACCACTTGAGGTTTCATTGTTTTGAGGCTTCATTCTTCATCATTCTTTCAACTTGCTGCTGTCCAGAAAATTGGGTGCAAAAGGAAAGAGCTTTGAGCTTGTTCAAAGGTAATTAAGGGTCTTAAATACCTTACAAGTTTAAGGGTAGTGTTGGTGCATCAAAAGCTTGGGCTTTTACACAAATTGTTCATCTTCTTGTTCTTCAAACTCACCCTCAATTAACTTGAGGAGGTAATACATCTTACTTCTTAATATATATATATATATATATATATATATATATATATATATATATATATATATATATATATATATATATATATATATATATATATATATATATATATATATAAATATATATATATATAAGTATCTATCCATGATTTGATATTAATATGGAATTTAACTTAATTGCTTAACATGTTAACATGAACTTTACATATTGCTTCCGCTTGTTTTAACTACATTAAATTGGTTTAATGATTAAGTTAACTATAAGAACATGTTGTTAATGAAACTTGTTAAATTTCATCAATGGTATCTAGAGCCGAGGTCTATGGATTATGCTTTTTATATCGTCTTTAAACCCACTATATTTGCATTCCAAGTACATGCATGAAAATGGAATACAAAAATTGTCGGGTTTTGGGTGGGTATCTAATTTTGGCCGAAAATTTGGAGACCCAAAATGGGTTTTGGGTGCTTCCATTTTTTCATATTTTGTTGTATGTAAATGTTCACAATCAATGCATAGACCTTGTGTTTGTTTGGTTGCATGTTTGATGATTATTTATTATTCATTTGGTTTGTAATAATATTTATTCAATTGGTTTGTAATAATATTATTTTAGTTATGTAATTTATTTTATATTTGGTATGTAAAATAGATTAAGTTGTATTTTCATTTTTTAGAAAAATGTATTAGGATATATTTTGTAAAATAATGAAGATAATGAAGACTTGAAGAACACAAGAAGAAGCATTTGGATGCAAGATTAAGTGAGAGATTTAAAATCTCCTACTTTGTGTTATAACCCTTACCGGTGGCATTTGTTTTCGGCTAAACAAATGTCTACCTAATTGGCTTGATTGTGAACATATTTGTTTTGCATGCATGGTTGTTTTTTGTATGATTGTGGATTGTATGTTTGTATGCTACAAGTTAATCACACAAGTTAACAACAAGCAAAACGTCAATTTAAATGGTTAAATTAAAAATGGCTAAAAGGACATTAATAAACGGTTATTAAGAACATGATAAGGATCATATATAAAATGGTTTATATCAAGTAATTGGCTAAAATTACAAGACTTGAAAATGAATTTCAAATAAACCATACACTAAACGCATGTTGGTGTATGGCATAAAAGTTTTCTTAAACTAGAATTAATGGAAACTTAAAATCCATTCTATTAACAAGGTAAACAAGTTAAACGCCATCCTTTTGTGCAACACTTAAAAATATTAGGGAACTCATAATGGGATAAAGGTCACCTAACCGTTATGAGCAAACTAATATGATTAAGGTGAATTTCGCACACTTGTGGGATAAAGGTCACCTAACCACTTGTATGTTAAATTTACACGTTTACACAAGTAGGACGACTTGATTTGGGAATCATGAACTTAGGGTCACCGAAGCATGAGAAACAAATAGGCGTTGATGGGATAAATATGCCATGCAAAAGGATTGCATGATCCCATAACTTAGAAGTTGCAAAAGGATTGCAATTGTCATACAATGACTACCTAGCTAAATCAAATGACGGGATAAAGGTCACCTAACCGAAATTTGGTTTACCGTTGGATTCTAAAATTTAATAAATATCAATTGGATTTAAAGGGTATTGATTGTTAAATTAAAATTAATACTTAAACAACTTTGTTAAATTTTGTAGATGGCCGCCAATAACAACAACATTCCAAACGCACCAATCAACTTTAACAACCTATCGTTGAGGTCAATCCTCGAAAAGGAAAAACTCAACCATACGAACTTCATGGATTGGTTTCGCAATCTAAGAATTGTCCTCAAACTAGAGGATAGGGCGTATGTGTTGGAAGACCCCATTCCCGATCAACCGGACGAGGATGATACGGAAGGCATGGCTTATTGGGAGAAATATTGCACCGATTCGGTGCAAGTTTCTTGCCTCATGCTTGGGACTATGATACCCGAACTCCAAAAGGATTTTAAGCATCATAGTGCATATAACATGATCACACAGTTGAAGGAGATGTTCCTTCAACAAGCTCGTGTCGAGCGCTTCGAAACGGTTCGAACGCTTCATGCATGTCGGATGGACGACTCCCAATCCGTTTCATCTTATGTCCTTAAGATGAAAAGCCTAATTGATCGAGCGAACCGTCTAAACTGCAACGTGTCTAATGAATTAGCCACGGACCTTATCCTTAATTCCTTGTCAAAGAGGTTTGACACATTTGTAATGAATTACAACATGAATGGATGGGATAAGAGCATTGGCGAATTACACAACATATTTAAGACGGCCGAAGCGAGCATGGGTAAAAGGGCTTCACCCATGTTTATGATCAATGAAGGCGGGTCCAAAAACAATAATACTTCTAAGCCGAAGGCGGCTAAGAGGAAAGGACCCGCCTACCAAGGCAAGGGCAAGGGAAAGGGGAAGATGGTTACCCCAACCAACAATAACAAGAAGCAAAAGGTTGCCGGAAAAGCTAACCCCAAGGAAGATCCGTGTTTTGGTTGCGGTGAAATGGGTCACTGGAAACGCAACTGCACGGTCTACCTTAAGGAGTTGAAGGAAAAGAGGGATGCAGGGCAAACCTCAGGTAATGTATATATGGTATACATTGAGCTTAGTATTACTTCTTCTAATACATGGGTATTAGACACAGGATGTGGAACTCATATTTGCAATTCTTTGCAGGGGTTCAAAAGAAGTAATCAAGATGCGGGAACAGCAAGTCTCTTCATGGGAAATGGAGCAAGAGTGCAAGTGAAAGCTCATGGAGACTTTGTTTTAAAGCTTCCAAGTGGTTTGGAGCTTATTTTGAAAAATGTTTTGTAAGCACCCGATTTATCACGAAACATTATTTCTGTATCCCGTTTGAAACAATATGGTTTTAATCTTAATTTCATTAATGATGACATCCATGTTTCTTTAGATAATGTGTTCTATTTCAAGGCTTCGCCTTCGAATGGTATTTATGAATTGGTTCATGATGACACATCATACAATAGCTCAATGTTCCATGCAAACACCAAAAAATTAAAAAGGGATTTGAGTGATTCCTACTTATGGCATTGTCGCCTTGGTCACATAAACAAGAATCGAATGCATACACTTCAAAAGAATGGACTTTTAAAATCAAATGAACTAGACTCGTTTGATGTATGTGAATGTTGTTTACAAGGCAAAATGACTAAAGCACCTTTCAAAGGGACCTATGAAAGGGCTAAGGACTTAATGGGATTAATACATTCAGATGTATGTGGACCCTTTAAGCCCATAACTAGGAATGGTGAAAGATACTTCGTTACTTTCATTGATGACTTTAATCGTTTCGGATATGTCTACTTATTAAGACACAAGGACGAAACTTTTGAAGCATTCAAGGAATATCAAAACGAAGTACAAAATCAACTCAATAAGACAATCAAGGTACTTCGTACCGATAGAGGAGGTGAATACCTAAGCGATGCTTTCCAAGATCATCTTAAAAGCTGTGGGATTATCTCGCAGCTCACTCCTCCTGGAACACCCCAACTTAATGGAGTTTCCGAAAGGAGGAACCGAACCCTAATGGATATGGTTCGATCTATGATGGCTAGAAGCTCGTTGCCTCTATCATTTTGGGGTTATTGTCTATGCTCCGCGGCTCGTATTCTAAATATGGCCCCAACCAAGAAAGTGGAACGAACTCCTCATGAGATGTGGTTTGGAAAACCTCCATCTCTATCATACTTAAAGGTATGGGGATGTGAAGCTTATCCTAAGCGTTACGTCCCTAATATGTTGAATGCTCGATCCACGAAGTGTATCTTCATAGGATATCCCAAGGATGATATGGGATACTATTTCTATGATCCAACCGAGCAAAATGTATTTGTTGCTCGAAAAGCTGAATTCCTTGAAACTAAGTTCCTAATGGAAGGAAATAGTGAAAGGAAGATAGATCTTGAAGAGGTTCAAGATCAAGCAGATGATACACAATTGGTTAATACTAGCACTCAACATGAAAATGTTGAGAATGATCAAATGGATGATCAAAGTATACAAGACGTTCGCAGGTCTGGTAGGATTAGTAATCCTCCTGAGAGATATGGGTTTCTCATGGATGGTTGCTATGTGGTTGATTTGGATGAGCCAACAAACTACCAAGATCCCTTATCAAGGATTGATAAAGATAAATGGCAGGAAGCCATGAACGCTGAGATGCAATCCATGTATGACAACCAAGTTTGGGAACTTGTTGAACAACCTACTGGCTCAAGGCTAGTTGATTGTAAATGGCTTTTCAAAATGAAAACCGACATACATGGAAACTTGGATACATATAAAGCTAAACTTGTAGCAAAAGGTTTCACTCAAACTCAAGGAGTTGACTATGATGAAACTTTTTCGCCTGTGGCAATGCTAAAGTCTATTAGGATATTACTTGTCATTGCTGCTCATTATGATTATGAAATATGGCAAATGAATGTCAAGACCGCTTTCCTAAATGGACATCTTGAGGAAGATGTCTATATGGTTCAGCCTGAAGGTTTTGTTGATCCGAAATATCCTAAGAAGGTATGCAAGTTAAAGAAGTCAATCTACGGATTGAAACAAACATCTAGAATGTGGAATCATCATTTTAATGAGGAGGCCAAGAAATTTGGCTTCATTAAAAATGGTGATGAAGCTTGTGTATACAAGAAAGCTAGTGGGAGCACTATCGTGTTCCTAGTATTATATGTGGATGATATATTATTATTTGGAAATGATATTCCGGCAATGCAAGGAGTTAAAACTTGGTTAAGTAAATGCTTCTCCATTAAGGATCTTGGAGAAGCACAATACGTTTTGGGGATTGGGATCTACAGGGATAGATCCAAGAAACTGATAGGTTTGAATCAAAGTGCATACATTGAAAAGATCTTGAAAAGGTTCAAGATGGAGAACTCTAAGAAAGGTTTGGTACCTATTCAAAAGGGAACACTTCTCAGTTCATCTCAGTGCCCCACCACGAAAGAAGAACATGAGAGAATGAAGAAAGTCCCGTACGCATATACTATTGGGTCAATCATGTATGCAATGATATGCACTAGACCGGACGTGTCATACGCTCTTAGCCTGACAAGTAGATACCAGAATATCCCAGGAAACAGTCATTGGATTGCTGTTAAAAGTATATTGAAATACCTTAGGAGGACTAAGGATATGTTTCTAATATACGGGTCTAGTGAGGAGGAACTCGCAGTAAAGGGTTACGTGGACGCGAGTTTCCAAACTGATCGAGATGATTCTCGATCACAATCCAGTTATGTCTTCACATTAAATGGAGGTGCGGTCTCTTGGAAGAGTTCAAAACAGGATGTTGTTGCATTATCCACTACAGAGTCGGAGTACATTGCCGCCTCATTGGCAGCTCAGGAAGCTGCATGGATGAAGAAATTCATCGACGACTTAGGAGTAGTCCCTTCCATTCAGGACCCTCTTGAGATCTTTTGTGACAACGAGGGTGCGATTGCTCAAATCAAAGAACCTCGTGCTCATCAAAAGACCCGTCACATTGAGCGGAGATTCAACTACATAAGGGATGAAGTTGAAAAGGGAAATATATGTATTCGCAAAGTTCACACAGATCTAAATATAGCGGATCCACTCACGAAGCTCTTACATGGTGCAAAACATCAAGGGCATGTTAGTGCATTAGGGCTTCGATATTCTAGTAATTGGTTGTGATCTGTTTTATGTATTGTAACGGAACGAAATTGTTCAAACTCATTAATATAATTATGGCATTAATTTATTTTGAGTTATGTTCCTATTTTGCATATTTTATCCATGAATAAGTAATTATTCTAAATTCCATAGTCGATCACATTTGTAGGAACGAGTGTGAGGTTTAGACTATTATGAACTTGGATTGGTATACATTCACGGGATGAATGTGGGGCAAGGTTGCAACCAAGGTTCATAGATATTTGTGGGATACAAATATTGGAAGACCCGCCCTCAAGATTTACTAAATGGAGCCTTTGTGGTTGATCACATGTAATCTTGAGTAAAGGAGAATATCATTGTATCCTCTGACCTGAGATACATATTGGGTTCAGATATTTACCAAGTATCGTGCATTGATTCTTTCCTTCGCTATTCTGAAATATGGTAGTTCATAAGGAAGAGCTCAGGTATAATGCAAGGTGTATATTTAGGACGTATGTAGTCAAGATGGAATTTGTCCCTATTATTCGTTGAGAGTCAGATGTCTAAGGCCTAATAAAGTTAAATCTAGAAGAGAGTGATCACTCTGTATCTCTTGGATTTAACATGACATCTAGGACGAAAGGATAGAATGAAAGATTCACCTATTCATATTCGAGATGGGAACTCTAAAGGGATGATGTTATTGAATGGCACAAAGTCATAACATATTGGGGGTGATGGACGGTCGTTAGGTGGTATCCATCACTTGCATTAATTTGTTATGTTTCTCGTGCAAGTGGGAGATTGAAGGTTTTTCGTATGCCCGAGAGACATATTTAATTAATGTGGCTAATATGTTATGATCCAAGTCGGGTCATACCCAATAACAAGCTTACCGACACCTTAATCGTATTTAATCTTAATGAATGGATCATTAAATCAATACGCGACACTTGGATTTTAGAAAATCGGTTTTCTAAAATATTATTACTTGAGATAAATTATTTGGATAATTTATATGATGAGGATTTAATTATTTATAGGTTTTAAATAATTAAGTTGTGTTATATTTTATAAAAGGGTTTATAAAAAGAAAGTAACTTAACAAATATCTTGTTTTATAAATAAATAAAAAAACTGCATTTTATAAAACCCATGATGGGTGGCGGTTTTGGCATTCCCAAGAGGTCTTACCCATGCTATTTTGTTACTTTTAAGATGACACAACACCACATACACATGCTTAACTAGTCTACCCATGCATTGACTCAAGTAATACAAGAATGCATGCAAAAACACTCTCTTTTCTTGACTTACTGCATTCTGGCCGAAATTTGTAGCTAGAAGAGAGAGTCCTTGAGCTTGTTTGGAAGCTTATCTTCAAGTGTCAATAAATCCTAACCATAGTATTAGGTGTTGGTGTAAAGTTTGGGGTATAACCACTTGAGGTTTCATTATTTTGAGGCTTCATTCATCATCATTCTTTCAACTTGCTGCTGTCCAGAAAATTGGGTGCAAAAGGAAAGAGCTTTGAGCTTGTTCAAAGGTGATTAAGGGTCTTAAATACCTTACAAGTTTAAGGGTGGTGTTGGTGCATCAAAAGCTTGGGCTTTTACACAAATTGTTCATCTTCTTGTTCTTCAAACTCACCCTCAATTAATTTGAGGAGGTAATACATCTTACTTCTTAATATATATATATATATATATATATATATATATATATATATATATATATATATATATATATATATATATATATATATATATATATATATGTAAGTATCTATCCATGACTTGATATTAATATGGAATTTAACTTAATTGCTTAACATGTTAACATGAACTTTACATATTGCTTCCGCTTGTTTTAACTACATTAAATTGGTTTAATGATTAAGTTAACTATAAGAACATGTTGTTAATGAAACTTGTTAAATTCCATCATATAAGACACCCGATTTTGGTTATTTATTTGGTACGTTTTCATAAAATTCATTCACACAAAAACACAGATTCATTGTTCAAAATTCTGAGTTTTATCCGATTGAAGATTTCGGTAGTACCATCGAAATACTTTGATCTGAAAGTGATTACACGACTCTCAGAAATCCGAAATCGAAACTCTAAATATACAACAACAACTCGTCATTACCCATGCCCAGATCTTGCATAGCTTTAGAGAAATCTTCCAAAATAAGGCACTGTACAATGCACCCATCTGATAGATTTGGAAGTGGAGTGATAGAGGTCTTGATGAAATTAGGGCTACAAATTTTATTTTATAGAGGGAGATAATAGACAGATTGCTCAAAAGAATTTGTTTTATTTATTTATACATTTCTATTTACCTTATATACTAAAACTCGTGGGACTTTATGTCCTTTCAGGAAAAAAAAATTTTGTTCCACTAGATGGTTTCACACTACAAATTTTCACTCCACCCCCTCAAGAATTCAATCATACAATTCCTCAGGGGTATAAACTGTAAATATCAGGGGTTTAAAACGTAAATTTTATTTTTAAATTAAATCAAAAAATAACACCCACCATACACTTCAACAAGCGTTATCTTTCTACTCGCCACGAGCTATTTTCCGCCGCTATCACCATTAAATTTGCAATAATTTTACGAACAAAACGAGACTAACTACGTTCGAAACAGACACTTTTTCAAAAAAAAACGCTAACCATGCCTACATTTAAAACGGGTCTTAACACATGGGCCGTTTTTCCTTCTGTACATACACAACACTACGTTAAATATGAATATGCAGGCGAAAAGCCCTACCGCATCGTACGGGCCTATCGGGACTAGTTTATTTTTATTTATGTTGATATTGATTTTATTTATTACTTATTATCTATTATCTGTATATCTGCACTTGATATTTGATAAGAAAATATAAGTAAGAGGGAAACTTGTCATTCACATCATTAAGAAGATGGTTCATTCATTAATAAAAGTAAACATCATTCTCTTATTAGTAGATTATTTCATATTACCATTAATATACATCCATCAATATCTAATTAGGGATGACAATGGATCGGGTGATGTTGTATTCGTATCCATACCCATTTAGTTTTTGTTCATCCATCGTATCTATATCGATTTAATTTTATTTCATCCATCCGTATCCATATCCACTGGATTAAGCGGGTTAATGGATATCAATTGTATGTTATAAAAATGTTAAAATATTCCATAATATGCGACGAAAAACAAAAATGTAGTATAGTAAATTAAATATAATATTACATAATTAAAATTGATCCGCAAGAATATGTAATATTTGTGGAAGATAAGACACAATTTGTTGAATTTACTATTAAATGCAGATTATGAAAATTAAAGATATAATTTGTTTGTTTATTTTGTTATATATACGTGTTTTCTAACATCAAGGTTGGTGCTCATGTGGTTGATTTGGAAGTGGCGTAATAAACTTGTTCATTCACATATGGAGTCGAGACAATCTATTCTCAATGAGGACATAATGGCGAATCTAAAGGCACTTTCTTTCTTATGGTTGGTGAATAGATCAAAAATGGTGCAAGGTGACTTTGAAGTTTGGAGGCTGAACCCGAACAATACCATCGTCTAATTCTGCTTTTTGTGCTTAGTTTATTTTTTCGGTTTTGATTTTTTAAGCTTTTCGGTTTGTTTCTTTTTGTCTTGGCGATGAATTTTCTTTGATTGCTCGCATCTTGCGGGTTAGTAATAATATTTCATCTTAAAAACAAAGATATACGTGTTTTATTGTAATGTATAATAGTTATTTCATTTCATTAATGTAAACATAAGGGTGAATACATTTTTAATACTAAATATGTAAGCATTTATATGTATCTATATTTATGTATTTTATGGATATCGGGTTTTAATGGATATATCAATGGATGAAATTTTTCATCCATGTCCATATCCATATCCATATCAATTTAGGTTCATCCATATCCGTGTCTATATTCATTTTGATTCATCCATATCTATCACGAAGCGGGTGGATCAGATGGATATTCATTGGATTGAGTGTGCATTGTCATCCCTATCCATAACTGATTTAATGTAAAAAAATAAAAAATAAACAACCCCTTATTAATGTCAATGTAAAAAAAAGTAAAAAATTGAAGGTTTTTCTCTATTCGAGCAACTTGGGAGATGAGTAACTAATCTCATATTCTGATGTACGTAGCATAGCATGATTACTCTCCAACCATTCCCTAGCCACCATTAGAATTAAACTTGAATCTTCGAATATATCATAATAATCTATAAGAATTGAACTTCGAATCTTCAAATATATATTTTCAAGTCACTACCATTAAACTACATCACTAAACTACATGGGTTAGGCCTATACTATTTTGTTTGGAAACAAATAAAGATCTACCATCAGTCCATAATTTAGAGATGCCCCACGAAAAGGGAAATTGACCAAATTACACTTTTAAAAAAAAAATTCAATATACATCATTGGGTAGATCAAAGTGTTGGTCGACCACCATATATCTTGGTCGACCACCTCATTTTTCAACATAGGCGGAGTCAGTATGGTGGCCAAAGGTGGCAATGCCACCCCCAACATATTTAATAAGCTCGTTATTATATATGATAACTAGCTTAATGTCCGCGAATTCGCGGGGCTTATTTATAAGACTAATCAAGAAGTAATTTGAAACTCCATAAACTAATATTTGATATTATTTGAATGGTTGCGAGTTAAAGGACGAAATCATATAATAAAGCTATCGAATAATACCCGCGAATTCGCGGAGCTTTTTTATGAAACTAATCAGGAATAGATTATGATTTACAAATGATTAAACGATACAATCTAACAATATATAATCTAATCATTTAAGCTATAAAATTAAATATATAAATTAAAAAACTATTATTATGTTTAGATGAACATTAAACCAAATGTTTTATAGGGCTTGAAATTTTTAAAGTTTTAAAATATACTAACGAACTATTAATAAGTTTATAGGGCTTGAAATTTTTAAAAGTTTTAAAATATACTAACGAACTATTAATAAGTCTATGATGAACATTAAACCAAATATTTTAAAGGGGATTTAAATTTTTAAAGTTTCAAAATGTACCAACAAATAAATAAAAAAAAAAACAAAATTTTGATTCTAAAATCCTAATTCTAAAATCTAAACCTTAAACCTTAAAGTCTAAACCCTAAACCCTAAACACTAAACCTTAAACCATATAAACTAAACCCTAAACCCTATATCTAAACCCTAAACCCTAAATCACCCTAAACAACCAACCCTTAACCCTACACACTAAACCCTAAATCCTAAACTTTATGTCCGAAACCTTAAAGCATAAATTCTAAAATCTAAATCTAAACCCTAAACTCTAAAACCTAAACCCTATATCTAAACCCTAAACACTAAACCCTAAGTCAACCCTAAACCATAAACCACCAACCCTTCACCCTACACACTAAACCCTAAACCCCAAACCCTAAACTCTATACCCTATACTCTATACCCTAAACCTTAAACCATAAATTCTAAAATCTAAACCCAAAACCCTAAACTCTAAAACCTAAACCCTATAGACTAAACCCTTATACATTAAACCCTAAACTCTATATCTAAACCATAAACACTAAACTCTAAACCGTAAACCATAAAACCCTAAATCCTAAACTCTATAAGACCCGTGAATTTGAGGGATATTTGAATGAAATTTTGTTAAAGTAAAATAGAAACGGGGATTTTATGTGATGATTGATTAATACACATTATATGAATATTGATATGATGAACTTGAAATAATGTGAAATTTTATATAGGTATAGCTTTCCATTAGTGATTAAACAACTTCAATCTTTTGAAGTAGTTGTAAAGTGTGAATAATGCCATCAATATTTGTCTTATGGTGAATATGTCTATGAATTTTTTCAAATTAAAATTACGTAATTGAAAGTTAATTAAATGGGAAATCATGGGTATTGAACAATTTGATTATAATGTATTTATGTATTTAAAATGTATTACCAATTGTGTACATAATCACAAAAATTGTTGATAACAATTTTTTACGAGATTTCTGACATGTGATTTGAGAAGTTATTCACATGCTAACAGGACACACGAAGCAATCATTAACTAATGCGTACAATCATCTCACCAGAAAAGGAAACCACGCATTTAGAGAGCTCCCAACGGTTGGGTCCTGGGGGCCGCCCAGCCATCCGCCCACCTGGGCGCCGATGGTAGCGGACCGCCCAGGCCGCCGCCCAGGCCATCGTCCAGCATCTCGCCCCTCGTTCCGTGCTTTTTTGACATATTTGTGGGCGGACCTTTACCTTTTTATTTTACTTTTCTTTGTATTATTATTATTATTTTTTTTTTTTTTTTTTTTTTTTTTTTTTTCTCCTGCACATGAAGTTCTCAAGTTTAGTGGAAAAGATGAATGAAGAGGATGAAGTGTGGGGTTTGTGAGATTGGAATATGGGCCACAATTTGAGCCACATTCATTTTAATAAAATTATACGGAGTATTATATTTTTAGTTTAAATTAGATTTAATTAAATAATTGTAGTTAAAGTTAATAATTATTTAATAAAGTTAATAATTATTTAAATAAAGTTAATATTTATTTAAATAAAGTTAATTATTCAATGAAATTTTAGTTTTATGTTATTACATATTTATTATTTATAATATATATAACTAAATTAATATTATTTTAGAAAAAATAAAAAAATTAAAAAAAAAAAGAAAGGAAGGAGTGTCATGGTTGGGAGTGTTTAGTCCTGGGTTTAGTCCTGAGAAGGAAGTGGGAAAAAAGTGCTGATGTGGCGCTGAGAACTAAGCTGGAGACATGTCTCCATTGGGAGCACTCTTATAACATAAGGGAGATGATATATCCACTCTTACTTCTTACAAATGCACCATATATTTAATTTATACTTCCCAAAATAAATGGTTAGATTAAACACAACTATACACAACAGATAAAAGCGATGGGTCAAAGTTTTCCAAAATAATTTGAACACAATATTGTTATTGATGCCATAAAATATCAGTTGCCTACTACTAACCTGTTTTAACTCTTATCCAAAACAAATTAGTTTTCGCCACATCTATTTATAAGTTTGAACCGTAAGCTGATGTAATATACCATAGTACCAATAAATAAAACGATCATACTCTAATCAGTAGTAAAAAATAAAGAGTCGAAAACAACATTTGGCACTCGTTAGTAAAAAAACACATTCTAGATTGGCCACAATTGAAATTGCCCTATTTAATATAATAAATAGTGAAAACAGGCAGAAAGAGACGTACCTTGGGAACGGGTTGGGATGGTGAATTCCACTACCTATTAGACATTGTAAACGAACCACCTTCTTTGCATACATGTATATATTATGCCTTTGGTAGAGTATCTAAATGAGCCATAACTCTACAAACTTATTCTATATTTGATATGTCAGCCTCAAATGCTTTTCACCATGGTGGATTTTCCGGCAAGGGAACATAGAATCTGTGTAACAACATATACAACCCCACATGCCACATTTGCACTCAATTATGCATACATACAAAACTGTTTTAAACAGAATTTGAAAAAAAACCTTTTCCAGAAGATTAGGTGAACCCAACCTCGCCATGACCCATATTTACTTTGACTTGTGGTTGTTATGCAAGTAACCCTAATTTTTTACTGTTAGTAAGTAATACTTACTGGGTCAAACATTTTCAAGAAAGGCTAAGTTACCAAATTTAACAAACTCAATATGTACAACATTTTTTTAACCATAGAGTGTTTGGCTAACGTGACCCAAATCGTACCATAGATGTCTGTTATTGGACATGTGCCCCGTTGCCCCGAACCAATTTACCACATTTTTAATTCTTATTTCTTGTGGCTATTGCCACAGTCTAATCGATATCCCAACAAACACCATACTGATAAGAAATTAGATACTGTAATAAACAATTGAAAACGTTAGTGGATTGATTAACTTCTCTAAAAAACCTGTCTCATCGATGCTCGTTTATTTTTTGCAATCATAAATAACACATTGATTCTTTTGTAGAAAATTTTTGTTGTGTCAATAAAACCTGACCAACCCATTTGACTACAACCTAATAAAACCCAACCAACACATAATCGTGGAACCTAAACTATGATGAACAAATGGGCATTTCTAAGAAAGTTGACACTGTGTAAAATGTTAATAACCAAATACGATACACATAGTTGTGGCATCTAAATTTTGATTCTTAGTACCTGCTGAAAACGCATTTGAAGAGCTGGCCTTCAACCAAAACACTTTTCACCTCGTATCTGTCTCCCATTCTTTTTAACATATGTTTTATATTACAGATCCATATCTGCAACCAACACTTAAAATCGCAAATCGTATAAATTATGAAGCATTGAAATCTCATCAAAACTAAAAAATGACAACGCAAAAGAATTAAACTTTAGTATTTAAGTTATTTACCATTATTCTACCTTCATGAATAAGAATGTTAAATACATCAACATGAACCTCTCGTCCCATTTTTTCTGCAATTAGTTGAAAGAAGGAACATTATGTTTATAATATGATAAACATAAATATATCAAAAAAGGCAGTAACACACCTGCATCTGAACATCATAAATTGTTATCTTGAATTTATGTATTCCGTTTAGTCAATAATCGTAAACAACGACGTTTAACAATAGGGAACAAAAGAAAACATGACAGGTGGAGTAACTTGTTGCATAAAGGAGCTTAACAATAATAACAATCAATACAAAAACAAAAACTAATAATTGATTCAAATATAACCAATTTCATCAACAAAAGAGAAAACAAAGGCGTTCTTCATCGTAATGGATCCGATTAACCCTAACTTTATATGAAAATAAACCAAATTTGCCAAGTTAATGTAGTTAAAAGTCACAATTCGGGGTAACAAATATGTACCTACACCTGACTGGAGCGATACAGAAACTCGAATTACAATTCGGGCTAACAAATATGTACCTACACCTGACTGGAGCGATACAGAATCTCGAATTATAATAACTCAAAATCGACCTTTAAGAACCAGACATATAAATATGTTATTGATCGATTGTGAATGCTGTCATCCTGGAATCTATATAGATCGGAAATTAATTTTGAGAAAATGACGATTCTTAATCAACAAACGAAACTGTTATTATAATGTAGGTTATCAAAGAGTATGCGTCATAGGCCGCCCAATTTTTTTTTTTTTTTTTTTTTTTTTTTTTTGATAAAAAGGTAATTTGGTAATCAAACAAATAAGATCATTGATTATGAGGTCATAATGAATATTAGTGAAAAATGGATGGTTTAGATTAGTACCGATTATTAATTAATGAATGACTATGATTAGTTGAAGCAACTTAAAATGACTTATTTTTAGTTTTGTTATTATATATAGTATAGAGTATAGATATAGATATAGATATAGATATAGATATAGATTTTTGTATTTATACTAGGTCATCAAAACTAAGTCTTCCTCAATTGACCCATATTACTCTAAGTCCATATGAATCATATCAACAAGTTAATTAAATGAAAAGTAGCCCAACTCATTTATTTATTTAATCACGGAGTATAACTTGATTTCACGTTTATTCACACCTAACATTTATCTAATTAATGACGTCTCCTTGCGAAATTCAACAACTATTGTGCAAGGTTAGTTTTTCTTTCTTTCCAGTTTATGTTCAACCCTATTTATTAGTATATTAATATAATATAATATCAATATCAACTACTATTATGATAATTATGAATATGATAACTAGTATAATTATAATTGTATTTATTTTTGTGATTCTTGTAGGTTTTTGTTTAACATTATTATTTGTTGTTATTATTATTTACAATTAAAATTCAATGAACGAATTGTTTTAGTCCTTAATTATGTTAAGTTGATTGATAATAGGTTTTTATTTAATGATCTTAGGTTCAATCGTGGTTCCAAAAAGAACAATATTTTATTTTTTTCAAGCCAAAAAATGTCGATAATCACCAATCACAACAGGAAGGAGATAATGTTATAGAGTAAGATTGTAAGAACTCATCTACGGAGTAAGATTGTAAGTCGTATGGTTTATTTGTTTATAACGGATATCGTTGTTATTTTATAAAAAAAATTATTACTATATTTAATTACTGCATAATGCCACCCTTAACGTTGATTCCTGGCTCCGCCATTGTTTTTCAAGGTGGTCGACCAAACTTTATTGAGTCCCCGGTCGACTACCATGTAAACATGGTCGACTAACTCTCATTTTTTCATGGTCGCCTACCCCAACAAGAAACAACGCGGGCGGCCCAATACATGGTCGACCATCTCAATTTTCTAAGAGCCCGTTTTTAATTCGATTTGAATGTATCTAATCTTTTAAGGCATTCATATATTTTTGTATTGCTCTATTTCGATCTGCATTATATCATGTAAACCAAAGGGGGAAATATGGGCGGGTTCGGTAATGTATCAGAATGAGTTGGGGTTGAAACTTGAAACACAAACTTCTTAAATTAGGTTGAATTGGATCGGGTTAGGTTGATTCATTAAACTATATTCATTGAAAATACACTTCACGCGACTCTTAAACCGTTGGACTTCTTAGATGAAATTGAGGTAAACACTACCCAATTGACCGTCTGTAAGTAAATGGGTTAAATTTGGCACCTGTAATACTCCCTCTGTCACATCTTAAGTATCAAATGTTAATTTTTCAAAGTCTTTTTTGTCAATTTTGACCATAAATATTTCTATTTGTATTATATAATACTTCGTGAAAATTATATGGAATGAAAACACATTTAAGACTCAATTCATTCATATAAGTTTCATCAAATATTATATAGCACAAATAAATATATTTACAGTCAAAGTTGAAATATCTGTTGTAACGTGTCTCCACTACTGGTGACCTAAGCATTCGTCTTAGAGTTTTTCAATGAGGTTTAAAATCCAGGAGTTAATAGTTCATAAGCAGTAGGTCTTGGTTCTTGCTAAAAATAGGGTTGCTTTTATAACTTGGGATAAAAATTACGTTAATAGGCATGTTGGGAGACATAATTACTTATCATTGGTTTAATCAATACAGTAGTCAACCATCGCGTTGTTTCTTGTTGGGGTAGTCGACCATGCAAAAATGATAGGTAGTCGACCATGTTTACATGGTAGTCGACCGGGGACCAGAGGCGGATCCAAAGGGTTAAGGAGGGGGCGGCCGCCCCCGGTGGATTTCGAAATTTTAGTGCAAATTTTTTCGGTTTTTCGATTTTGCCCCCGTTGGAATTATTTTTGCCCCAAACCCTTCATATTTTGCCCCCAAACCTCCATATTTTGCCCCAAAACCTTCGTATTTTGCCCAATAACTTCCAAATTTTGCTCAAAAAACTCTATATTTTTCCCCAAAACCTCTATATTTTGCCAAAAAAAATTCCCTACGTTTTAAAAAAAATTCGCCCCCGGTGAAAATTTTTCCTGGATCCGCCACTGCCGAGGACTCAATGAAGCTTGGTAGACCACCTTGAAAAATGAGGTGGTCGACCAAGATATATGGTGGTCGACCAACACTTTGGTCTACTCAATGACATATATTGGCAATTTTTATTTAAAAAGTGTATTTTCTCTTAAAACTTAAAAAAATAGTGTATTTTGGCCAATTTCCCCATGAAAATTGGTGTTGTTTGTTACTGTTGGGCATAACGACACATATTTATGAACTCATGGACTTGACGAGATGCACGGGCCATTCTCATGGGCTGGATAAGTGGGCTTTTTAAGTAGAATAGGTAAAGTTTATATTTATATATGAACTTAATTTAATAGGTCATTTGCTTATTTAAATAAATACAAAAATATGTCTTAATAATACATTCAATGAAGAACATAAATTTACATCACATAAAATATTTTTACAACGACAGATTTATTTATGAGACATATAGATTAAAACTGGTAACTTTTAATAAATTATTATTTATCTACAACTTATTTGAATGATACATTTTAATTTTATATTCACAAAACAGATTATCAATTCAGATTTTGATAAGAAAAAAAAATCAACTGGCCTTACTCTGCTTCAATGCTAAAAGCATGCGTATGTATATGAACGAAACATTTAGAGCCGAATTTGCCTAATTCTCTAGCCAAAATCGTTTTGATGGAATCGATATAAGATTAACCAAATTACTTCCTATTAGGCCATATTTGACAACAAGCTTTTTGAAGTTTTTAGGAGCTTCTAACTTTTTAGCTTTTATGAAAAAGCTTCTATTAATTAAATTAAAAAAACTCCGTTTGTTTGCAAGAGCTTACAGTTTTTTGAGGGAGAAAAAAAAGCTAAAAGCTAGTAGAACTAGCGTTTAATATTTAGCTTCTAGCTTCTAGCTTTTTGTCATTACTCTTAATTTTTACAGTTTCAGCTACTCTACCAAACAATAAAATACATGTAAAAAGCTAACAACTACCAGCTAAAAGCTACTAGCTACCAGCTACTTTTGCCAAACATACCCTTAGACTAGTTTTAACTCTCACTTCGACGTGGAGTTAAATTGGATACCTTTATATCAAAAAGTGCTTTTCTGCATGTGACGTGGCAAGGTCACTATTTAACATTCATCGACTCAAAATGTCAAATTTGTGTGTAAGTATTTATATGGTCTGCATGTTTTTGTTTTTACATTTTATTATATAAAATTAATTAATTATTTAATTAAAACTAATAATTTAATATTCATAAAAATAACAATAACAATAATAATAAAAATAAAACATTTTTTGGGGAAAAAATAGAACATTTTTTCGGGAAAAAATAAAACATTAAAAATTACTAAATTTGAAAAAAGTACTTAAAATAGAAAATACAATGATTAAACTACTAAACTTGTTGGAGTCTTCGGACGAATCGTCGGTTTGTTGTGGTGGTTTATCGACTAAATGTTTGAAATTATCAAAGTACATTTTTTGAAGCTTTTCAAAATAATATTTGTACTCCAGGTCTAAAGCTTTTCGGACAAATCATCGCTTTGTTGTGGTGGTTTATCGATCAAATCATTTGAATTTGTTGGTCTTTAATTCAAGTGAGACATTGTTGCAAGTTCAACTGAAGAATGTGGAATTACTTGAAAGAAGAATTTGGAAGTAAATGAGGAAAAGATAAAGTGTATTTCTACATATAAAGTTATAAAATTGAATAAATTTGAATTAAAAAAGATAAAAAAAATAAAAATCAAACGATAATGTTACCGTTGAAATCTAGTCTGCCGAACGCAAAAAGTCACAAACTAACACGTGTCCCTGATGAATTTTTTTCGACAGTTTATTAACTGACGCCCCTGGCTCGTCAGCTGTTACAAGGGTCGTCCTCTTAATTTTATGCACCATGTTCAATATGTAAAAATGGACCTTTTGTATATTAAAAGTGGACCTTTATGTACCTAGCAGCTTATACTCAAAAGTCAAAACAGTGTAAGGTGAACAGTACACTTGTTAATATTATACTACATACTAACTATGGACAACGGTAGCCAATCACATCTCGCCACCTACCCTTAAACCACTGTAGCTACTGTAGCAATTTTTTTTTTCCAGAATCTCCTTTTTCACTTATACACACCTACACATCAACACCACCTTCGATTATTATCAAACACCTCCATACCTTCCAGATTAATCGCCTCCATCGCCAGTCGCAGCCGGCAAAGCCACCACCGACGCCACCAACAACACCATCGCTCCCACTAACCCTATTCTTTGACATCGTACGAGCAGCACTGCTTCAAGTTGTGGCGGTACGAACAAACAAGAACTCAATCAGTATCCCTGCGCAATCTCTTTCTCTAGCGGCCTTTCCTCTAATTTGCGATTGAAATTGTAATCAGGTTAGTTTAATAATTTTGTTTTTCAATCTATCAGGGTTTGAGTTATATTTGGGGGTATTGAGTGTAAAATCGCTTTTAAATTTTGATAATCAGGTTGTTTGTTGAAATCCTAACTTGATAACATACGATAAATTGATATATTTTGTTTTTTGCTGAATTACAAATAAGATTAGGCATGTTGTTTGTGTAATATATAAGCAAATAATATGAAATATGATGGTGGTATTTATAGGCTGCACATCATATGCTCAATGAAATGACAGGGTGAATTTGCTTTTTACTAAGAGTTTATTCAACTTGGACAATCAACCAAAGAAACAAGAATTTTTATTATGATCTCTAATATACACTATATAGTATCTACAAATTTTCTAACTATATTTATTTATTTTACTAAATTGATTTGTGCGAAGCTTTATGAATTGTAGATATATATGTTGCTCTTCAAAAGCTTTATGAACTTGAGATGCTGAAATAATGCACAATTAAAATGTAGAGGAAAAATCGTACTATCGTAGACAATGTACAATCAATCTTATATAATGGTTGTTATACTATGATTTGTTGTAAAAAAAATTTTCCTACTCATGTATCAAGTAAGATTAGCAGTCATACCTTTAGGCTATATATATATATATATATAACACTAACCTTGCTGCCCACGTCCTGTCTTTAGCCCTCGACGGCTCTATCGGCATTCTCCCCGTACTTTAATTTGTTCCAAGAATTATAGTTTAGTGTGTTGGTGTTTAAGTAGTTGATAAGTAGTTGGCGTTTTAATAGGTAGATAGAATAAGTTCGAAGTAAGCGTGATGATAAGAAAATAATCGAAGTACGAATAACACAACCATTGAAACAAATTAAATCACCATGTTTATGCTTCATGTGATCACAAACTATTTGGATTCGGATTTACCCATTGAAGGCTATATGATCTTTCATATAAATGCGCTTTATGCTTATTATTACTGCAGGTCACATAGGCTTCAAAAGGACTCAATCAATTTTACTTGAAGTCAATAGAAATCCATAGAAAATTTATTCGTGATCAACAACAGTAACACACTATAGCAGCTTTAGGCTATATTTACCTTCTTCTCTATAGCAGCTGACTACCTTACAATTGTAAGGTAAGACGCTGTGATTTTATAAAATATATCGAATTATGTCCATTAACAAACATTTGTTGTACGAGTTTTTTAAATTTTCAGCCATTGTGATCAAAGAAGGTGAATGGATTTCACTCGATGGCTTTACTTCTGAAGTTATATTGGGTAAAAGGTCACCAGCTCCACTTTCTATGAGGAGTGACGTGGTAGCATTCATCGCTTGGTCATCCAAATTTGCCTTGGAACGCATTGATAAAATTGATACAAGGCATCCTTTTGTGCTTTGATTTTGATTACAACTTCTATATTTTGTTATATGCTTAAATTCCTATATCGTTAATGATTACTTATTTGATTGATTATTTGGCAAGCAAATGACGCAATATGACATACACCATCATCTCCGAAGACGCAAACCGCAATCAAATAACATGTAAGAATCTTTACATCGTAAACTTGAAGTATGCTCCCAACACAAAATAATATAACTATTCTTTGTAAATCTTAGTTGATATGTATGATGTTTTGTTAACAAATTTAAAGTTGGAGTTGATTTTAGAAACGTTAATGTATGTTTTCAAGAAAAATACTTTGAAATCTTGATACTGAGTTTGTGTAAGAAACATTATCATTGTTTTGTTTGTTCATATTTTGTTAATATTATGTTGTTTTGTTAGTAAGTGTATGGTTGAAATTGATTTCTCTATGTTGCTTTATATTCCTAGGCAGATAATATAAGATGTGATGACATAGACAAATTAGAAATTTTGATATGAATGTATGTTATATTCGTTACAATTAGTTTGTTTGTAGAGTTTTGTTTGTATATTGGTGTTTTGGTAGTAAGTTTAAATGTAAAAATTGGTTTGTTGTAGGTTACTGTATATGTTTAGGAAAATGCTTAAAATTGTGTTCTTAGTTGTATGTCTGACTGTGATTCAAGGTGACTAGCGTAGTTATAGATTACCGCAGTAAAGAATATCTAAACCACCTTATGCATTCTACTTCCAGTCACAATTCAGTTGACTTTATGGAATGAGCAGGAAACACAATCAGACAAAGACGCACGCAAACGGTGCTCTAGAAAAATCAATCATTATCGATGCTAGCTCATGCCGGGTTAAAGATTACAAAGGTACCTCTCATTCACGCTTTCATCTTATAACCACATGTGAGATCAACCACTTTTGTAAAAAAAAAATAACTACTTCATAACCTTTTGGCATCACATATATATGGAGTATGTAGGTGCATCTTTTGTCAACCCAAACAATCACTATATTTGTGCTACAAAACAATTGCAACAATTTTATGTCTATATATCTATCTAATTTATGTCTATCTACAGGCAAAACAAGGAGCATGTTTTTAATTGTTGCTGCAGAAAAACCTAGCAGATCAAAGAAATTTGGTAATTGTCAATTTCGACAAGGCGTACCAAAATCTGCCGCGAAGCGCGGACCACATACCTAGTTAAATACAAGTACAAATAAAATACGCCATGTTTTAGATTTAACTGAATTAAGTCATTTCAACAAATTTTTTTTTTTTTTTTTTTTTTTTTTTTTTTTTTTTTTGGCAAAAAACGAATAACTTAAATAGAACCAGGGACTCTCACCAAAATTGAAAGGACCCATCAGAAGAAACAAAATACAAACCGACCCAAGACTGTTCGCACCTCAAACAAAAGATCCTACACCAACCGCAAAAAGAAAACTAAACTATCTAGGCGCGAACCATACAAACAAGGCCAAAAATCACGAGGCATAGTAACAAACCCAACAAACTAATAAGACTACCCAAAAATAAAAATAGAAATAAGGAGGCTCAACATCAACTATGCTGTTAGCCCACGTACAACTAACAGAGACGAAGAACACCTTAAACAAATGAAAACAACAAGAAGCCAAAGGAAAAAAATATCATCCTTGTTTATTTAAATTTAATTGAATTATGTCATGTTTATTTTATGCTGGTATAATTTTAATTTTATTTTAAGAATAAATAATAACAATACATCAATGATTATCGTAAAGTAACTTTTTTGAGCTCAATAAATATTTTCTAAGTAACTTTAGAAGATTTTCCTTTTCTAAACATATGTTTCGGCAGGTATATGCAAGCCCTGTGTTGACCCATTCAGCGGTCCCCCGTAGCCCCCTGGAGCCTAGCGAAACACCATCACCATAAACCCCTACAGCTTGCCAGAACTCGGATTCGAGCCTGCATGGTTTTCCTTTTCCATCTTTGCAAACGTGGGGCCTAGGATCATATGGACCGGGTACCACTGAAGCAATGCTCGTTGGTAACTTTAGAAGATTTTAATCAGTTGTCTATTTTTGCCTATTACTTGATCTAAATTATTTACGCTTTAATGTGATGCTTTAAATCATCAAGTTGAGTCTAATGGACACCTTTTATTTTGGGCCCTATATGGTCACTATGCTGTGGGCCCTATAAAGAGGTTGGTCACTATGCTGTTGAACAGGTTGAACAACCCTTGGTTGTGATGCTGCATCAAGGACGTCAGGGAGCGTTAGAAATTGCCACCTGGTTTGACGGAGTGTGTTTGATGTTGCGTTAATTTAGTCATATATAAAAGGCTTTTGCTAACAATAGTTAACATGCACAAAATACTTGTAGAATTTTGTAACTGCCTCATAAAAGTCATTGATAATCCTAAAAACGAACATATATTTCATAGCATTATCCCTCAAGAAAGACAAGTTTTTAGTTGCAATTGTTCTATTTACAAGTGATATTTGTTTAAATAATAAAAGGTGAAGACAAAAGACAGATTCGACGAATTGAAGACGCAAATGACCAAAAAGCTAAAAAGTACAAATTACAATCAAAGTGGTTCAAATTATTGATGAGAAACGTCTCAAAATTATAAGAGTACAAGACGCAAAACGCAAAATACAAGATATTAAATTGTACGCAAGGACGTTCGAAAATCCGGAACCGGGACCAAAGTCAACTCTCAACGTTCGACGCAACGGACTAAAAATTACAAGTCAACTATGCACATAAATATAATATAATATTTAAATAATTCTTAAAATTATTTATATATTATATATATTTATATAAACCGTCGGCAGAATGCAAACAAACTCTTGTGAGCTGGAAAAGCAGGCCATGCAATCGCATGGCCTGGCAGTTACAAAACCATGCGATCGCATGGTGAATAGTAACTGGCCACACCCCTATAAATTCGCAGTTTGGTGATCGATTATATATCTTTTCCATTGGGGTTAAATTCTTTCGGATTTTTAAATTTTTGACTTATACACTTGGTTACCATTAAAAATACTAGTAATGCAGTAGTTGTATTAGAATCTAGTGCTCTCTGATAATAAAGAAAAGCCCTAGTCTTATATACTGACTACCAATTCTAGTAAAATTTTTCAAAATTTTCAATTAAATGAACTCAAAATCATGTTTATCTATATTTATGAACGATAAAACTAGGTGTTAATACCGAAATTATTATTACCTCGGAAAGGACATAAATTGAGAAACAACCCAAAATGTTAGAATTCATTTAAAATGGAATAGAGAACAATAAAAAGGCAAAGAAAGGAAAATAAAAGCCAAGTGTGGGAAAAATTTACCAAGTTATTTTGAACATATATCACATATTTATGTAACAAATAATTGAAGATTCTTTTGCTTTGGACTAAACTAATCAGTTTTACCCGATTTACGATAATATATTTGAAAGAAAGATGGAGCTACACGATGAATCAATTCCATCATTAAAAGGAAGTAAAGTCTTCCGAAAAAGAAACGCGCTTCTTGATTTAGGTCAGGAAGTTGTCGTCCAGACCAATTGTAGAGTCTACGAAAAACCTTGAAAAGTTTTCTCGAAAATCAGCTGGAAATCCACGGACCTCAGCATCAAACAAGGTCGCCAAGTGGTCAGACTTATCCTAACCATGAGAGGATCTGTCTCGTAAAATGGGGAGGGCACCGTGCAAATTAGCTTGATAAGACTAATGAATCAGATCCTCAGAAAGGATAATCTCCTTAAAGATCAAAAATCAGCTTTTAAGACTGATATTACTCAAGAGATTGACTTTTAAAGATTGAGAATTACAAACTCATGGAATTCGAAGATATCTAAACTCAAGCTTGAACGAGAAAATATTTTGATAAAAATTACAAACCGATTTTTTTTCTGAAAACCCATTTTTAATGCGTTCATTACCATTGAACGTAAAATCCTAGGAATTCACCTGGAATTCATTAGGTCACCTGAACCAAATCGGGTGTCAACCGTAAGAACGGTGGTTGCATAGCATGGTCGAAGACAGGACCTTGTGCCAGACCGAAAAACTATAGGGTGAGCTTTACTATTGCTCCTACAAAGGATAGTAATTGCATCCGACACGTTATAGACCATAATTAAAAGCATGTCAAGGGACATTGCCTTAACAGTTGCTTGTTCAACGCTTTCTTTTACAACCGGACGGTAGTTTATCGAAAGGTAATATACCGAGCAAGTATACTGGACTTGTTGCTTTCCTAATACAAGGTTAGTAAGTGTGTGACACAAAACCGCAAGTTTTGAGCTAAAATTTTCAAATCTGAAACCCACCAAACCCACAAAAACATTTTACAAACACCGGTGAAGGGTTATTCCGGAAAACTTATCTAGGGTAAAAGCTAGATTGTATTTTCAAAAGATCAAATGTTTTCATAAAGATCCAATTTCCTTAAGGATCTAAATTTTCAAAGTCATGTGGGACTGTAAACCACATCGTTACTACCATTGTTCATACCGCCGTATAAAAATCACTGATGTACAAAGTGTGAAGAATAAGGAAGTGATTCTAATATTTTTATTTCAAGACTATATTGCTTGAGGACAAGCAACGCTCAAGTGTGGGAATATTTGATAATGCTATGAAATATATGTTCGTTTTTGGTTCCATTGCCGGGAAAATACTTGATGTGCGTAGAGGTGTATACAAAATAGTATTAATTTTTACTACAAAATACTATTAAATACAATACAATTTTACACAAGTTATTTATTTATTTATAGAGTGGAAATACCTAAACCTTGCTACAACACTTATAAGCAGTGTACCTAATCGTACAGTAGTGTAGTTTTTAGTAAGTTCGGTTCGTCCACAGGGAACTCGCCAAGTTTAACGCTATATTTTTAACTTATAATTGTAAAAATATATATAAGTAGTATTATTATTATAAAAGGGGGGTTTTACCATTTAATGACCGGTTTGTCGATTTTAAAACTTTAGTCGCAGTTAAAACCTAATGTAAAATATTAAAAATAAATATAACTTAATTTAAAGCGTAAATTAATAACGATAATGAAATTGCGATAAATAAAAGTGCGATAAAATAAAATTGCGATAATTAAAGAGAACGATAATTAAAAGTGCAATTAAATAAAATGACAATAAATAAAAGTGCGATAATTAAAAGTGCAATTAAATATGAAATAAAAGAATTATGCTTATTTAAACTTCCGTAATCATGATGTTTGACGTGTTGATTTTTAATTTATTTCCATGGGTTAATTGTCCTTTGTCCTGGATTATTCAATATGTCCATACGGATTTGTCCATAATAGTCTATCAGTCATAATCATAAAATGCGGAAGTCTTCGTCAAATTATTCTTATTCCCGAAGTCAAATATTCCAACTAATTGGGGATTCGAATTGTAACAAGGTCTTAATACTTTGTTTAATGAATACACCAGGTTATCGACTGCGTGTAAACCAAGGTTTTACTACTTTGTTAACAATTACACCAATTACCCTTGAATGTAATCCACCCTTGTTTCAACAAGTCTATTAACTATTAATCCAGTTCCGTGTCCGGTAAAATGAACAATTATTGGTATTTATAGATATCCCGCCCACCGTACCCAGTCAAGCGTATGTGGTTATATATAAATACGTCAAATTATAAGTCTATATATTAAATCAACGAGGTATCATTTAGTTAATATAAAACCCATTAATAGCCCATAGTCTAATTTCTACAAGTGTCGTTCTTTTATCCAAACCCCAATTATGGTACAAAGCCCAATTACCCAATTTTAATATTTAGCCCAACATCATGATTACTTCGGCATTAAATAAGCATAATAATAACTTAGCTACGAGACATTAATTTAAAAAGGTTGAACATAACTTACAATGATTAAAAATAGCGTAGCGTTACACGGACAGAATTTCGACTTACACCCTTACAATATTCGCTAACATACCCTTATTATTAGAATTTAAAATTAAAATTAAAACTAATATATATATATATATATATATATATATATATATATATATATATATATATATATATATATATATATATATATATATATATATATATATATATATATATATATACGTTGAGTGAGAGATAGATGGAAAAGATGGTGTCAAAATTCGTCCAAAACTCGCGAACTTTATAGGACCTGACCTGTCACTGTTCACCATGCGATCGCATGGAGTTATAGCCTCCAGGCCATGCGATCGCATGGCCCCTTTTTCCAGCTCACAAGAGTTTGTTTGCATTCTGCCGACGGTTTATATAAATATATATAATATATAAATAATTTTAAGAATTATTTAAATATTATATTATATTTATGTGTATAGTTGACTTGTAATTTTTATTCCGTTGCGTCGAGAGTTGAGAGTTGACTTTGGTCCCGGTTTCGGATTTTCGAACGTCCTTGCGTACAATTTAATATCTTGTATTTTGCGTTTTGCGTCTTGTACTCTTGTAATTTTGAGACGTTTCTCATCAATAATTTGAACCACTTTGATTGTACTTTGTACTTTTTAGCTTTTTGGTCATTTGCGTCTTCAATTCGTTGAATCTGTCTTTTGTCTTCACCTTTTATTATTTAAACAAATATCACTTGTAAATAGAACAATTGCAACTAAAAGCTTGTCTTTCTTGAGGGATAATGCTATGAAATATATGTTCGTTTTTAGCATTATCAAATATTCCCACACTTGAGCGTTGCTTGTCCTCAAGCAATATAGTCTTGAAATAAAAATATTAGAATCACTTCTTTATTCTTCACACTATGTACATCATTGATTTTTATACGGCAGTATGAACAATGGTAGTAACGATGTGGTTTACAGTCCCACATGACTATGAAAATTTAGATCCTTAAGGAAATTGGATCTTTATGAAAACATTTGATCTTTTGAAAATACAATCTAGCTTTTACCCTAGATAAGTTTTCCGGAATAACCCTTCACCGGTGTTTGCAAAATATTTTTGTGGGTTTGGTGGGTTTCAGATTTGAAAATTTTAGCTCAAAACTTGCGATTTTGTGTCACCCACTTGCTAACCTTGTATTAGGAAAGCAACACGTCCAGTATACTTGCTTCGTATATTACCTTTCGATAAACTACCGTCCGGTTGTAAAGGAAAGCGTTGAACAAGCAACTGTTAAGGCAATGTCCCCTGACATGCTTTTAATTATGGTCTATAACATGTCAGATGCAATTACTATCCTTTGTAGGAGTAATAGTAAAGCTCACCCTATAGTTTTTCGGTCTGGCACAAGGTCCTGTCTTCGACCATGCTATGCAACCACCGTTCTTACGGTTGACACCCGATTTGGTTCAGGTGACCTAATGAATTCCAGGTGAATTCCTAGGATTTTACGTTCAATGGTAATGAACGCATTAAAAATGGGTTTTCAGAAAACAAATCGGTTTGTAATTTTTATCAAAATATTTTCTCGTTCAAGCTCGAGTTTAGATATCATCGAATTCTATGAGTTTGTAATTCTCAATCTTTAAAAGTCAATCTATAGGATTGAGTAATATCAGTCTTAAACGCTGATTTTTGATCTTTAAGGAGATTATCCTTTCTGAGGATCTGATTCATTAGTCTTATCAAGCTAATTTGCACGGTGCCCTCCCCATTTTACGAGACAGATCTTCTCATGGTTAGGATAAGTCTGACCACTTGGCGACCCTGTTTGATGCTGAGGTCCGTGGATTTCCAGCTGATTTTAGAGAAAACTTTTCAAGGTTTTTCGTAGACTCTACAACTGGTCTGGACGACAACTTCCTGACCTTAATCAAGAAGCACGTTTCTTTTTTGGAAGACTTTACTTCCTTTTAATGATTTAATTCATTCATCGTGTAGCTCCATCTTTCTTTCAAATATATTATCGTAAATCGGGTAAAACTGATTAGTTTAGTCCAAAGCAAAAGTATCTTCAATTATTTGTTACAGAAATATGTGATATATGTTCAAAATAACTTGGTAAATTTTTCCCACACTTGGCTTTTATTTTCCTTTCTTTGCCTTTTTAGTGTCCTCTATTCCATTTTAAATGAATTCTAACATTTTGGGTTGTTTCTCAATTAATGTCCTTTCCGAGGTAACAATAATTTCGGTATTAACACCTAGTTTTATCGTTCATAAATATATATAAACATGATTTTAAGTTCATTTAATTGAAAATTTTAAAAAATTTTACTAGAATTGGTAGTCAGTATATAAGACTAGGGCTGTTCTTTATTATCAGAGAGCACTAGATTCTAATACAACTACTGCATTACTAGTATTTTTAATGGTAACCAAGTGTATAAGTCAGAAATTTAAAAATCCGAAAGAATTTAACCCATTTCCACACTTAAGATCTTGCAATGCCCTTATTTGCAAGAAATCAGTAACAATTTAAATTATTGAGGGTGATTAGAGTAGAAAATTGATTAAATTTTACCAAAGTTTCCAAACATATTGGCGTTTGTTTTAAAAGAAAAGATTTTTGGTTTTTTTAATGTTTTTGGCATACTTTAATTCAATAAGATTAAAAATAATGATAATAAAATTTCTCGTCCCTCCTTCAGGTAAAGCAATTTCGGTTCAACGACCTAGTTTTCAACTCAAGACGAATTTTAAATATCAAATTTTTAACTTAATGAAATAAAGTAAATTTTTGTTTTTAAATTCACACCAAACTTAAATTTAAAATGCATAAAATTTCATATTAATATTTTTGTACATTAATTTTACAAAATTATATTAAAAATATTAATTTTTAAAATACTTAAAAACTTAAATATATTGATTTTAAAAATTTACATTAATAATTTAATATTTATATATTAATTAAAAACAAGGTAAAAATTAAAATGAAAAATCTTTTTGGTCTTTTATCCCACTTTAATCAATCAAATATTATCAAAAATATACGCCCCTCTTTTCGGTAAAGTAATTTCGGTTCAACGACCTAGTTTTACTCCTGACGAATTTTTGAAATATTTTGGTTTGATTGATTAAAGATATTTATACCTTAAGAATAAACGGTAAATTTCGCAGTGATGTAATAAATTTTTGTATGATATCAATAATTTCGGTTACGCATACCTAATTTTATTGAATACCAATTTAATACCTTATAGCGAACGATTCAGCGTTTATTATCAAAAGGTTAAAAACAATAAAAATAAAAATGAAAACTGTACATACTTACTTGTGAGATAGAATTCTCAGTGACCTGCTTTAGCCCACTCATAAGATAGTCAGACTAATTGGTTTTCCATAGCTACATAGGCATAACCTCGAGCATTCAATGATTTTTCTTCGAAATATATGAACGGTCCTTCTCTGCATAAAGTAACGAACTCGGTATTGGAATATGTCTGATTCGTCGAGCATTTTCCTTCGTGTGACCATTTTCCGTATTTATGACATCTTTCAAGGTGTCGTGCTCTTCTTTTTGCTGCGGATTTTGATTTTACTTTACCAAAATGTAACTTATTATGATCGTTTCTGAGTTCTTTTCTTACTCTGTCCAATTTGGCTCTTATTACTGATACCAGGTCACTCGGGAGTGTGTCATTATTATGTTTAGTGATCAAAGCGTGTAGCATTAGACCATGGTTCAGATCAAAGGAATTCTTCATCTCGTAAAACCTAAAAAAATAAAAATTCAGAATGGGGGGAGAAGACTAGTTCTTTAGTGTCTGCTAGGGAAAGACAATTCGGATTCCATTCTCGAGAACTACACGAAAACAGAATATGTAACTCTAACAGAAATACATATTATCCTTTAAAAGACTTGATTCTCCCCACACTTAGTTAGCTGTGGTGTCGAAATTGTGATTAACTTCGTTGTCGACTTCCATCAGACTATCTATGTAATGTTTAACTCTGTGACCATTAACCTTAAATTCAATCCCATTTGAATTTATTAATTCTACTGTTCCGTATGGGAAAACTCTTTTGACTATGAATGGTCCAGACCATCTTGATTTCAATTTTCCAGGAAATAGCTTGAATCGTGAATTGAAAAGAAGAACTCTGTCTCCTTCTTTAAATTCTTTTGAACTTCTGATTCTTTTATCATATCATTTATTCGTTCTTTCCTTATAGATTAACGAATTTTCGTATGCTTCATGTCTTAATTCTTCTAATTCGTTTAGTTGACTTAATCGTAGACGTCCAGCTTCATGTAAATCAAGATTACATGTCTTCAAAGCCCAAAATGCTTTGTGTTCAATTTTTACTGGAAGATGACATGCTTTTCCGTAAACGAGTCTAAAAGATGTGGTTCCAATTGGAGTTTTGTAGGCTGTTCTAAAAGCCTAGAGTGCATCCTCCAATTTCATGGACCATTCCTTCGGATTTGATCCTACGGTTTTCTCTAGAATACTTTTTAATGCTCGGTTGGTATTTTCAACTTGTCCACTTGTTTGTGGATAATAAGCGGTTGAGATTTTATGAGTTACTCCATATCTTTTGAGAACTTTCTCAAGTTGATTATTACAAAAATGAGTACCCCGATCACTTATTAAAGCTTTCGGTGTTCCAAACCTAGCAAATAGACATTTTAAAAAGTTGACTATAACCCGTGCATCATTAGTTGGGAGAGCTTGTGCTTCCGCCCATTTAGATACATAATCAATGGCAACGAGAATGTAGAGATTATTATGAGATTTTGGAAATGGACCCATAAAGTAAATACCCCAAATGTCAAATATTTCACATACTTGAATGACATTTTGTGGCATTTCATCACGTTGACTTATTTTTCCGGCCCTTTGACATGCATCACAGGATTTGCAAAGGAGGTGTGCATCTTTGAAAATTGTAGGTCAATAGAATCCAGCATCGTAAACTTTTCTTGCTGTGAGTTGAGGCCCATAATGCCCTCCTGTTGGTCCTGTGTGACAATGGTTTAAGATTTGACTAGATTCATCTCCGAATACACATCGGCATATTATTCTATCGGGACAACTTTTAAACAAATGTGGATCTTCCCAGAAATAGTGTTTTATATCACTAAAGAATTTCTTTCATTTTTGGTACGATAATCCTTTTTCAAGGAATCCACATACTAAGTAGTTTGCATAATCGGCAAACCATAGAATTTCATTATAATCTATCTTCAATAGATATTCATCAGGAAAGTTGTCTTGTATGGCCGATTCATTTAAAACTTCTAATTCAGGATTTTCAAGACGAGAAAGATGATCAGCGGCGAGATTTTCTGCTCCCATTTTGTCTCGGATTTCAATATTGAATTCTTGTAAGAGTAAGATTCAACGGATTAATCTCGGTTTGGCATCTTGTTTTGAAAATAGGTATCTAAGAGCAGAATGGTCGGTATAGACCACCGTTTTAGCTAGAACGAGATATGAACAAAATTTGTCAAAAGCAAAGACAATAGCAAGGAGTTCTTTTTCAGTAGTTGTATAATTTGTTTGTGCTCCTTGCAATGTCTTACTAGCATAATAAATAGGTTGAAATCGTTTTTTAATCCTTTGTCCTAAAACGGCTCCCATTGCAAAATCACTTGCATCGCACATTAGTTCAAATGGTAGATTCCAATTTGGAGTTATCATGATCGGCGTATTAGTGAGTTTTTCTTTAAGAATATTAAAAGATTTGATGCATTCATCTGAAAAGATGAATGGAGCATCCTTTTCTAGGAGTTTATTCATAGTAGTGGCAATTTTAGAAAAATCTTTTATGAAACGTCGGTAAAAATCGGCATGCCCTAGAAAACTCCTAACTCCTCTAACATTGGTGGGATGTGGAAGTTTAGCAATTACATCTACTTTAGCTCTGTCCACTTCAATTCCTTCCTTTGAAATTTTATGACCAAGAACGATGCCTTCTCTAACCATGAAATGGCATTTCTCCCAATTAATTACTAGATTTGATTGTTCGCATGTAATAAGCATTCGTTCAAGATTAACGAGACATATTTCAAATGTATCACCGAAGACTGAAAAGTCATCCATGAAAACTTCCATGCATTCTTCTATCATGTCGTGAAAAATCGCCATCATGCACCTTTGAAAGGTTTCAGGGGCGTTGCAAAGTCCAAATGGCATGCGTTTGTAAGCAAAAGTACCATAAGGGCACGTGAACGTGGTTTTCTCTTGGTCCTCGGGTGCTATTGGAATTTGAAAATATCCGGAAAAACCATCAAGAAAACAATAGTAACTATTTCCGGCTAATCTTTCCAACATTTGATCAATAAAGGTAAAGGGAAAGTGATCTTTTCTGGTGGCGTCATTTAATTTTCTATAATCAATACAAACACACCATCCTGTTACAGTCCTAGTAGGAATAAGCTCATTTTTCTCATTTGTGATGACAGTCATGCCACCCTTCTTAGGTACGCATTGAACTGGGCTTACACATGGACTATCAGAGATTGGAAAAATTAAACCTGCATTTAGCAGTTTAATAATTTCTTTCTTAACAACATCTTGCATATTAGGATTTAGTCTTCGTTGGCGTTGCACATACGTTTTATGACCTTCTTCCATAAGGATTTTATGTGTTCAATACGAAGGACTTATGCCTTTTATATCATGAATCTTCCATGCAATAGCTGGTTTATGAGCTTTTAGCACAGAAATGAGTTGAGATTTTTCATTTTCAGTAAGAGAAGATGATATTATTACAGGTAATTCAGATTCACCATGTAAATAAGCGTATTTCAAATGGTTTGGAAGTGGCTTTAACTCTAATGTCGGTGGTTCTTCTATCGATGATTTATATCGATATCTGTCTTCTTCTTTTAGCATTTGAATTTCTTCTGTTGTTGGTTCATATCCATTTGCCATAAGTGTAGCTAACATTTCAGCTTCTTCAATTGGTTCAGTTCCTTCTCCTAAAGAACATTCTCCTGTTCCTTGTAATTCTGGAAATTCTTCTAACAATTCTGCATGTGAATCTATAGTATGAATATAATAACATGTATCATCTGCAGATTGCGGTTGTTGCATGGCTCTATCAACAGAAAAGGTAACACTCTCGACCTCTATACTTAGGGTCACTTTCTTACCGAACACGTCTATTATTGCTTTAGCCGTGTTTAAGAATGGTCTTCCTAATATGAGAGGAACTCGAGAATCTTCTTCCCTGTCCAGAATAACAAAATCTACTGGAAATACTAAAGTACCAACTTTAACTAGCATGTTCTCCATTATCCCTCTAGGATATTTTACTTATTGATCGGCTAGTTGTATGCTTATTCGTGTTAGTTTCAATTCTCCGAGGTCTAGTTTAGCGTATAGTGAATACGGCATTAAATTTATACTAGCACCTAAGTCTGTCAATGCTTCTATTGAACTAAGACTACCCAGAAAACATGGAATTGTGAAACTTCCTGGATCAGATAATTTTTCTGGTATCTTATTCAACAGCACTGCAGAACAATTAGCATTCATAATAATAGTGAAGAGTTCTTTCATTTTCTTTCTATTTGTGATTAGATCTTTCAAGAATTTAGCATATCTCGGCATTCCTGAAATCACATCAATGAAAGGAAGATTGACATTTATTTGTTTAAACATATCCAAGAATTTGGATTGCTCGGCTTCAAGTCTCTCTTTTCTCATTTTACTCGGGTAAGGAAGTGGTGGTTGGTATGGTTTAACATAAGGTTTAGCCTTAACTGTGTTATTCTCATTAACCTTCTCAACTACCGGTTCTGTTTTCTTATCTTGCTCAGGTTGTGGTTCTTGTGGAGTAGGAATAGCTTCATCAGAAATTACAGGTATTTGAGGTGGTTTAAGTGTAATACCACTTCTTGTGGTAATGGCTTTAGCTGTTTCATTTCGGGGGTTAGCATTTGTATCACTAGGTAGACTTCCCGATTTTCTTTTACCTATTAACCTTGCTAGGTTACTTACTTCTTGTTCCAAATTTTGAATCGAAGCTTGTTGATTTCTAAATGCTTGAGCATTTTGTTCATTGGTTTGTTTCTGAGATGTGAAAAATTGAGTTTTAGATTCAACTAGTTTTGACATCATATCTTCTAAATTTGGCTTTTTATCATCGGTTTGTGGTGGTTTATTTTGAAAAATAGGTCTTTGCTGGTTGTAAGTATTATTGGATACTTGTTGATTGCTTGGACCTTGTTGGTTGTTGTATGGAACATTTCTGTTATAATTCTGATTTTGATTGTAGATTGGCCTTGGCGGTTGATAATTATTCTGATAATTATTTCCAGGCCTTTGGTTTATGTATGAAACATTCTCTCTTTGTTCCATTGTTAGTTCAATACTGAGACAATCTTTTGTTAAATGTGGTCCTCCACACTGCTCACAACTAATTCGTATTGAGTGAATATCTTTAGTCATCTTTTCCATTCGTCTCTCAACAGCATCTATCTTTGCGGAAATGGAATCTAAGTTATGGCTAGAATCAGCTCTAGCTGCTTTAGATGATCTAACGATATCTTTTTCTTGGTGCCACTCATGTGAGTGGGAAGCAATGTTATCAATAATTTTGTAAGCATCAGTTGCTGTTTTCTTCATAATGGAACCACCAGCTGCTATATCAATGTCTTTTCTTGTAGTGATGTCGCATCCTTGGTAGAATATTTGTACTATTTGACAGGTGTCTAAACCATGTTGCGGACATCCTCTTAATAACTTTTTAAATCTTGTCCATGCCTCATACAGAGTTTCATTTGGCTTTTGTGTGAACGTAACAATTTCTCTTTGAAGTCTTACGGCTTTAGATGCTGGAAAGAATTGTTTAAAAAATTTTTCAACTAAAACGTCCCATGTATCAATCGCCCCTTCAGGTAACAATTCTAACCAATCTTTGGCTTCTCCCTTTAGAGTCCAGGGAAATAACATGAGATATATCTGTTCATCCTACACTACTCAGATTTTAAATAGTGTACAGATCCTATTAAATGTACGAAGATGTTCATTTGGATCTTCCTTCGGCGCACCACTAAATTGGCATTGATTAGTCACCATGTGTAGGATTTGTCCTTTGATTTCATAATCTGGCGCATTAATGTCAGGTTGAGTAATTGCGTAACCTTGGCCAGTGCGTTTAGCTCGCATTCGGTCTTCCATACTTAGAGGTTCCAGATTTTCCATGATTGAATTTGTTGAATCTGAATCAATATAGGATTCTGATTTAATGGGTTGTTCCTCAACAATCTCTGTTTGAATGATTGGTGGTTCCGGAGGAAAGATTAATGGTTCAGGATCTCTGAATTGTCCCTGAATATCCTCCGGATTCTCAATTGTGAGGTTGGGTTCAAAAAATGGATTATCGAAAATTTGAATTGGAGTACTTGGTTGACTGGACGACGATTCTAAAGAAAAATCAACGGCGACAATATTGGCTAGATGTCTTGATCGAGTTACAGGTGGTGAACGTACGAAAGGTGGTGAACGTTTTGCTCGGTGCATTCACTGAATATCCTATTAGTTATCAAAGATAAAATTATATAAGTTATCAAATTAATAGACTTTTCTGCTTTTGCCCACGTTTCGAATAGCCAATAGATGCATCAGGGAGCCAGAACCCTTTAAATCGGAAGCTCACAACTCAGCCACTAACAAATCCAACTATTACTACAAAGCAGAAAATTTTGAATGTCTATCAATTTAACCGTTAAAATAATTTTTCGTTGAAATTTAAAGAAATTTTAGAGAAGAAATAGAAAATTCTATGTCCTAAAAACTAGAGCGGCGAAAAATAAGAAAGAAAAAGAGCGCGTCAGAAAACGTCGAAAAATAAAAAGTCGAAAAATAATAAAAAGAACGTAGCGTGTCTAAACTTAAAAAGGAACTAAAAACTAAGAATTAAAATTTGCGTCTAAAAATATTAAAGTTTAAAAGAAATACTATATCCCAAATGGCAATAACTTAAAAAGGTACTAAAATATAAAAACGACGTCACAAAATTCTAAAGCACCTAAATCTTAGTCTAAAGAAAAAGTACTTAAGTGATTTTACGGCAAAGCCTAAAAATCTAGAAATAAAAATAACTATGGCAAAAACTATGACTTAAAACTAATTACGAGCGAAAAATACAAATATTACGCTAAAATAAATAAAAAGATACAAAATATAAAAATAAACTTAAAGTTATAAAAAGTACAATTTTTATAAAAATATTATTTTATATATTATTTATTTTATAAAACTATTAATTTTATATATTTATAAAAACTAATTAAACTAAAAATACAAATTAAATAAAACTAAAACAAATTATTATTAAATATAACCCTAATTAGGGTTTTAAATATATAATAATAATAATAATTACGTAATTATTGCAGCATGAAGTGAAATGTGGCGTGTCAGAAACGTTCATTCGGTCGCATGGATTTTTGCCTTCGGGTTCATGCGATCGCATGGGCTAGGGTTTCGGGCCAGAGTTGGGCTGCTACAGTACCGGGCCTCGTGTTTTTAATTTTTTTTTTCTGTTTTAATTTCCTGTTTTAATATATATATAAAATATATGTAAAAATTAAATAAAAACTTAATTTTTAAATAAAAATAAAAACTTTATAATTCTATATATATTTAACAAACTATTAAAAATGTATAATTTTTTTGTTTTTCTTTTCTTTTTATATTTTTATATTTTCAATATTTAAAACGTATTTTAACAAAAGCGTATTTTTACAAAAGTAAACTAAATTTTTTTTATATAGTGTTGCACTTCCGGCGTTTAAGCAAGTCCCCGGCAGCGGCGCCAAAAATACTTGATGTGCGTAGAGGTGTATACAAAATAGTATTAATTTTTACTACAAAATACTATTAAATACGATACAATTTTACACAAGTTATTTATTTATTTATAGAGTGGAAATACCTAAACCTTGCTACAACACTTATAGGCAGTGTACCTAATCGTACAGTAGTGTAGTTTTTAGAAAGTCCGGTTCGTCCACAGGGAACTCGCCAAGTTTAACGCTATATTTTTAACTTATAATTGTAAAAATTTAAAAATATATATAAGTAGTATTATTATTATAAAAGGAGGTTTTTACCATTTAATGACCGGTTTGTCAATTTTAAAACTTTAGTCGCAGTTAAAACCTAATGTAAAATATTAAAAATAAATATAACTTAATTTAAAGCGTAAAGTAAATAACGATAATGAAATTGCGATAAATAAAAGTGCGATAAAATAAAATTGCGATAATTAAAGAGAACATTAATTAAAAGTGCAATTAAATAAAATGACAATAAATAAAAGTGCGATAATTAAAAGTGCAATTAAATATGAAATAAAAGAATTATGCTTATTTAAACTTCCGTAATCATGATGTTTGACGTGTTGATTTTTAATTTATTCTCATGGGTTAATTGTCCTTTGTCCTGGATTATTCAATATGTCCATACGGATTTGTCCATAATAGTCCATCAGTCATAATCATAAAATGCGGAAGTCTTCGTCAAATTATTCTTATTCCCGAAGTCAAATATTCTAACTAATTGGGGATTCGAATTGTAACAAGGTCTTAATACTTTGTTTAATGAATACACCAGGTTATCGACTGTGTGTAAACCAAGGTTTTACTACTTTATTAACAATTACCCCAATTACCCTTGAATGTAATCCACCCTTGTTTCAACAAGTCTATTAACTATTAATCCAGTTCCGTGTCCGGTAAAATGAACAATTATTGGTATTTATAGATATCCCGCCCACCGTACCCAGTCAAGCGTATGTGGTTATATATAAATACGTCAAATTATAAGTCTATATATTAAATCAACGAGGTATCATTTAGTTAATATAAAACCCATTAATAGCCCATAGTCTAATTTCTACAAGTGTCGTTCTTTTATCCAAACCCCAATTATGGTACAAAGCCCAATTATTCAATTTTAATATTTAGCCCAACATCATGATTACTTCGGCATTAAAAAAGTATAATAATAACTTAGCTACGAGACATTAATTTAAAAAGGTTGAACATAACTTACAATGATTAAAAATAGCGTAGCGTTACACGGACAGAATTTCGACTTACACCCTTACAATATTCGCTAACATACCCTTATTATTAGAATTTAAAATTAAAATTAAAACTAAAATACATATATATATATATATATATATATATATATATATATATATATATATATATATATATATATATATATATATATATATATATATATATACGTTGAGTGAGAGATAGATGGAAAAGATGGTGTCAAAATTCGTCCAAAACTCGCGAACTTTATAGGACCTGACCTGTCACTGTTCATCATGCGATCGCATAGAGTTATAGCCTCCAGGCCATGCGATCACATGGCCCCTTTTTGCAGCTCACAAGAGTTTGTTTGCATTCTGCCGACGGTTTATATAAATATATATAATATATAAATAATTTTAAGAATTATTTAAATATTATATTATATTTATGTGCATAGTTGACTTGTAATTTTTAGTCCGTTGCGTCGAGAGTTGAGAGTTGACTTTGGTCCCGGTTCCGGATTTTCGAACGTCCTTGCGTACAATTTAATATCTTGTATTTTGCGTTTTGCGTCTTGTACTCTTGTAATTTTGAGACGTTTCTCATCAATAATTTGAACCACTTTGATTGTACTTTGTACTTTTTAGCTTTTTGGTTATTTGCATCTTCAATTCGTTGAATCTGTCTTTTGTCTTTTATGTTATGCGAGGCGTATATGAAATAGCGTATATTTTACTAGGAAAAACTATTAAATACGATACAATTTTACACAAGATATTTATTTATTTATAGAATGGATATACCTAAACCATGCTACAACACTTATAGGTAGTGTACCTAATCGTACAGTAGTGTAGTTTTTAGTAAGTCCGGTTCGTTCCACAGGGAATCTTTTAAACAAAGCTTAACGCTATATTAGTTTTAATTTATAAAAATACATATATATATATATATATATATATATATATATATATATATATATATATATATATATATAAGTAATATTATTATTATAAAAAGGGGTTTTTACCGTTTAATGACCGGTTTGTCGATTTTTAAAACTTTAGTCGCAGTTAAAACCTAATGTAAAATATTAAATAAATAAAAGACTTAATTTAAAGCGTAAAGTAAATAACGATAATGAAATTGCGAATAATAAAGGTGCGATAAAATAAAATTATGATAATTAAAGATTACGAAAATTAAAAGTGCAATTAAATACGATGACAATAAATAAAAGTGCGATAATTAGAAGTGCAATTAAATATGAAAATAAAGGAATTATGCTTATTTAAACTTCCGTAATCATGATATTTGACGCGTTGATTTTAGTTTTATGCCCATGGGTTAATTGTTCTTTGTCCTGGATTATTCAATTTGTCCGCCTGGTTTTTGTCCATAACAGTCCATCAGTCATAAATATAAAGTGCGAGTATCCTCGTCAAATTATCCTTATACCCGAAGTCAAATATTCCAACTAATTGGGGACTTAAACTGTAACAAGGTTTTAATACTTTGTTATCAATTATGCCAAGTGTCCTTGTACATAATTTCACCCCTGTTTTAATAATTCTAGTGACTATTAATCCATTCCCGTGTCCGGTTAAATGAACGATTATTCGTAATTATAAATATCCCGCCCATCGTGTCCGATCGAGTGTATATGGTTATTTATAGGTATGTCCAATTGTAAATCTTTATATTAAAATTAACAAACTATCATTTAGTTAAACAAATATAAAGCCCATTAATAACCCATAGTCTAATTTCCACAAGTGTCGTTCTTTTGTCCAAACCCCAATTATGGTACAAAACTCAATTACCCAAATTTAAATATTTAGCCCAACATCATGATTACTTCGTTTTAAATAAGCATAATAATAACTTAGCTACGAGACATTAAATTAAAAAGGTTGAACATAACTTACAATGATTAAAAATAGCGTAGCATTACACGGACAGAATTTCGACTTACACCCTTACAACATTCGCTAACATACCCTTATTATTAGGATTAAAATTAAAATTATAATATATATATATATATATATATATATATATATATATATATATATATATATATTTTACGTATGATGAAAATGAAAAAGGTGTGTAAAAAAATCGACCGAATGCTCGACCTTTTATAGGCCCACGTAATACTGTTTGACCTCCGCGAGTGCGGAGGTTTTTGTCTTCAAAGCTCCGCGAGTGCGGAGCTGTGGAATCCAGCTCACACAAGTTTGGATCTTAGTCTGCCGACGGATTTAATTATATAAATATAATATAAATATATAATTTATATAATTAATTATATATTATATTATATTTATATACATAATTAATTTGTAACTTTCGGTCCGTTGCGTCGTACGTTGAAAGCTGGTTCATGTCTCGGTTCCGGATTTTTGAACGTCCTTTCGTATAATTTAATATCTTGTACTTTGCGTTTTGCGGCTTGCACTCTTGTCATTTTTAGGCGTTCATCATCAATAATTTGAACCTCTTTGCTTGTACTTTGTACTTTTTAGCTTTTTGGTCGTTTGCGTCTTCAATTTGTCGAATCTGCCTTTTGTCTTCACCTTTTAATATTTAAACGAATATTCCTTGTAAATAGGACAACTGCAACTAAAAGCTTGTCTTTCTTGAGGAATAATGCTATGAAATATATGTTCGTTTTTAGCATTATCAAATATTCCCACACTTGAGCGTTGCTTGTCCTCAAGCAATATAGTCTTGAAATATACTAGAATCACTTCTTTATTCTTCACACTTTGTACATCAGTGATTTCTATACGGCGGTATGAACAATGGTAGTAACGTTGTGGTTTACAGTCCCACATGACTATAAAAATTTAGATCCTTTAAGGAAATTGGATCTTTATGAAAACATTTGATCTTTTTGAAAATTCAATCTAGCTTTTACCCTAGATAAGTTTTCCGGATTAACCCTTCACCGGTGTTTGCAAATTATTTTTGTGGGTTTGGTGGGTTTCAGATTTGAAAATTTTAGCTCAAAACTTGCGGTTTTGTGTCACCCACTTTCTAACCTTGTATTGGAAAAGCAACACGTCCAGTATACTTGCTCTGTATATTACCTTTCGATAAACTACCTTCCGGTTGTAAAGGAAAGCGTTGAACAAGCAACTGTTAAGGCAATGTCCCCTGACATGCTTTTAATTATGGTCTATAACGTATCGGATGCAATTACTATCCTTTGTAGGAGCAATAGTAAAGCTCACCCTTATAATTTTTCGGTCTGGCACAAGGTCCTGTCTTTGACCATGCTATGCAACCACCGTTCTTACGGTTGACACCCGATTTGGTTCAGGTGACCTAATGAATTCCAGGTGAATTCCTAGGATTTTACGTTCAATGGTAATGAACGCATTGAAAATGGGTTTTCAGAAAACAAATCGGTTTGTAATTTTGATCAAAATATTTTCTCGTTTAGCTCGAGTTTAGATATCATTGAATTCCATGAGTTTGAATTCTCAATCTTTAAGGTCAATCTCTAGGATGGAGTAATATCAGTCTTAAAAGCTGATTTTTGATCTTTAAGGAGATTATCCTTTCTGGGGATCTGATTCATTAGTCTTATCCAGCTAATTTGCACGGCGTCCTCCCTATTTTACAAGACAGATCCTCTCATGGTTAAGATAAGTCTGACCACTTGGCGACCCTGTTTTATGCTGAGGTCCGTGGATTTCCTGCTGATTTTAGAGATGAATTTTCTAGATTTTTCGTCAACCTACAGCTGGTCTGGATGACAACTTCATGACCTAAATCAAGAAGCGCGTTTCTTTTTCGGAAGACTTTACTTCCTTTTAGTGATGGAATTGATTCATCGTGTAGATCCATCTTTCTTTCAAATATATTACAGTAAATCGGGTAAAACTGATTAAAATCGTCCAAAATAAAAGTATCTTCAGTTATTTGTTACAAAAATATGTGACTTATGTTTTAAATAACTTGGTAAATTTTCCCACATTTGGCTTTTATTTTCTTTTATTTGCCTTTTTATTGTCCTCTATTCCATTTTAAATGAATTCTAACATTTTGGTTTGTTTCTCAATTTATGTCCTTTCCGAGGTAACAATAATTTCGGTGTTAACACCTAGTTTTATCGTTCATAAATATGTATAAACATGATTTTGAATTCATTTAATTGAAAATTTTGAAAAATTTTACTAGAAGTGGGTAGTCAGTATATAAGACTAGGGCTGTTCTTTATTATCAGAGAGCACTAGATTCTAATACAACTACTGCGTTACTAGTATTTTTAATGGTAACCAAGTGTTTAAATCAATTTTTTTTTTTTAAATCCGAAAGAATTTAACCCCTTCCCACACTTAAGATCTTGCAATGCCCTCATTTGCAAGAAATCAGTAACAATTTAAATTATTGAGGGTGATTAGCGTAGAAAAATGATTAAATTTTACCAAAGTTTCCAAACATATTGGCGTTTGTTTGCTGAATGATAAATGGTGCACCTCATTTGTTCATTTCGTCTTGTTGTTACATCACATTTGTTTTTCATTTTTTTTAAATTAAAACCTTATACTAATAAAACATAAATTAAATTAAATTTTAAAAAATTTGTTTCTTTTTAGGATGAGGGCGTTTTGGAACGATGTCCTAGTCTGTCCCTTGACAAAAATTTTAAAATTTGTCATTTTTAAGCGCGGTTTTAAAAGCAAAGATTTTTGGGTTTTTTAATGTTTTTGGCTTACTTTAGTTTAATAAGATTAAAAATAATGATATTAAAAGTTCTCGTCCCTCCCTCGGGTAAAGCAATTTCGGTTCAATGACCTAGTCTTCAACTTACGACGAATTTTAAAAATCATATTTTTAACTTAGAGAAATAAAGTAAATTTTGGTTTTTAAATTCACACCAAACTTAAATTTAAAATGCATAAAATTAAAAATTCACACCAAACTTAAATTATATTTTTGTTTTCATACAAATTTATATTAAAAATATTAATTTTTCAAATATTTACAATTTTAAATATATATTAATTTTTTAACAAGTTTATAATATTATTTTAATATTAATTTTAAAAACAAAGTAAAAATAAAATTAAAAATCTTTTTGGTCTTTTATCCCACTTTAATCAATCAAATATTATCAAAAACATACGCCCCTCTTTTCGGTAAAGTAATTTCGGTTTCATAACCTAATTTAACTCATGACGAATTTTTGAAATATTTTGGGTTGATTGATTAAAGATATTTATACCTTAAGAATAAACGGTAAAGTTCGCAGTGATGTAATAAATTTTTGTATGATATCAATAATTTCGGTCGCAAGACCTAATTTTATCGAATACCAATTTAATACTTTATAGCGAACAAATTAGCGTTTATTATCAAAAGGTTAAAAAAAATAAAAATAAAAATGAAAACTGTACAAACTTACCTGTGAAAGAGATTTCTTAGTGATATGCTCTAGCCCACTTATAAGATAGTCGGACTAATTGGTTTTCCATGGCTACATAGGCGTAACCTCGAGCATTCAACGTTTTTTCTTCTAAACATATGAACGGTCCATCTCTGCGTAGCGTAACAAATTCGGTGTTTGGATAGGTTTGATTATTTGAACATTTACCTTCGTGTGACCATTTTCCGCATTTGTGACATCTTTCAAGGTGTCGTGCTCTTCTTTTCGCTGCGAATTTTGATTTTCCTTTACCAAATTGTAACTTATTATTTTCGCATCTAGATTCTTTTCTTACTTCGTCCAATTTGCCTCTGATTAATGATACTATTTCACTTGGAAGGGTGTCATTATTACGTTTAGTAATCAAAGCGTGTAGCATTAGACCATGGTTTAATTCACAGGAAGTCTTCATTTTGTAAAACCTAAAAAAATAAAAATTCAGAATGGGGGGAGAAGACTAGTTCTTTAGGGTCTGTTAGGGAAAGACCATTCGGGTTCCATTTTCGATAACTACACGAAAACAGAAAATCTAACTCTAACAGAAATACATATTATCCTTTAAAAGACTTGATTCTCCCCACACTTAGTTAGCTGTGGTGTCGAAATTGTGATTAACTTCGTTGTCGACTTCCATCAGACTATCTATGTAATGTTTAACTCTGTGACCATTAACCTTAAATTCAATCCCATTTGAATTTATTAATTCTACTGTTCCGTATGGGAAAACTCTTTTGACTATGAATGGTCCAGACCATCTTGATTTCAATTTTCCAGGAAATAGCTTGAATCGTGAATTGAAAAGAAGAACTTTGTCTCCTTCCTTAAATTCTTTTGAACTTCTGATTCTTTTATCATGTCATTTCTGAAATGTCCCGTTCTTATTGATTAAAAACGTTCCATATTAATTGATTTTGTTGCGAGGTTTTGACCTCTATATGAGACGTTTTTCAAAGACTGCATTCATTTTAAAACAAACCATAACCTTTATTTCATCAATAAAGGTTTAAAAAGCTTTACGTAGATTATCAAATAATGATAATCTAAAATATCCTGTTTACACACGACCATTACATAATGGTTTACAATACAAATATGTTACAACAAAATAAGTTTCTTGAATGCAGTTTTTACACAATATCATACAAGCATGGACTCCAAATCTCGTCCTTATTTAAGTATGTGACAGCGGAAGCTCTTAATAATCACCTGAGAATAAACATGCTTAAAACGTCAACAAAAATGTTGGTGAGTTATAGGTTTAACCTATATATATCAAATCATAATAATAGACCACAAGATTTCATATTTCAATACACATCCCATACATAGAGATAAAAATCATTCATATGGTGAATACCTGGTAACCGACATTAACAAGATGCATATATAAGAATATCCCCATCATTCCGGGACACCCTTCGGATATGATATAAATTTCGAAGTACTAAAGCATCCGGTACTTTGGATGGGGTTTGTTAGGCCCAATAGATCTATCTTTAGGATTCGCGTCAATTAGGGTGTCTGTTCCCTAATTCTTAGATTACCAGACTTAATAAAAAGGGGCATATTCGATTTCGATAATTCAACCATAGAATGTAGTTTCACGTACTTGTGTCTATTTTGTAAATCATTTATAAAACCTGCATGTATTCTTATCCCAAAAATATTAGATTTTAAAAGTGGGACTATAACTCACTTTCACAGATTTTTACTTCGTCGGGAAGTAAGACTTGGCCACTGGTTGATTCACAAACCTATAACAATATATACATATATATCAAAGTATGTTCAAAATATATTTACAACACTTTTAATATATTTTGATGTTTTAAGTTTCTTAAGTCAGCTGTCCTCGTTAGTAACCTACAACTAGTTGTCCACAGTTAGATGTACAGAAATAAATCGATAAATATTATCTTGAATCAATCCACGACCCAGTGTATACGTATCTCAGTATTGATCACAACTCAAACTATATATATTTTGGAATCAACCTCAACCCTGTATAGCTAACTCCAACATTCACATATAGAGTGTCTATGGTTGTTCCGAAATATATATAGATGTGTCGACATGATAGGTCGAAACATTGTATACGTGTCTATGGTATCTCAAGATTACATAATATACAATACAAGTTGATTAAGTTATGGTTGGAATAGATTTGTTACCAATTTTCACGTAGCTAAAATGAGAAAAATTATCCAATCTTGTTTTACCCATAACTTCTTCATTTTAAATCCGTTTTGAGTGAATCAAATTGCTATGGTTTCATATTGAACTCTATTTTATGAATATAAACAGAAAAAGTATAGGTTTATAGTCGGAAAAATAAGTTACAAGTCATTTTTGTAAAGGTAGTCATTTCAGTCGAAAGAACGACGTCTAGATGACCATTTTAGAAAACATACTTCCACTTTGAGTTTAACCATAATTTTTGGATATAGTTTCATGTTCATAATAAAAATAATTTTCTCAGAATAACAAATTTTAAATCAAAGTTTATCATAGTTTTTAACTAACTAACCCAAAACAGCCCGCGGTGTTACTACGACGGCGTAAATCCGGTTTTACGGTGTTTTTCGTGTTTTCAGGTTTTAAATCATTAAGTTAGCATATCATATAGATATAGAACATGTGTTTAGTTGATTTTAAAAGTCAAGTTAGAAGGATTAACTTTTGTTTGCGAACAAGTTTAGAATTAACTAAACTATGTTCTAGTGATTACAAGTTTAAACCTTCGAATAAGATAGCTTTATACGTATGAATCGAATGATGTTATGAACATCATTACTACCTTAATTTCCTTGGATAAACCTACTGGAAAAGAGAAAAATGGATCTAGCTTCAACGGATCCTTGGATGGCTCGAAGTTCTTGAAGCAGAATCATGACACGAAAACAAGTTCAAGTAAGATCATCACTTGAAATAAGATTGTTATAGTTATAGAAATTGAACCAAAGTTTGAATATGATTATTACCTTGTATTAGAATGATAACCTACTGTAAGAAACAAAGATTTCTTGAGGTTGGATGATCACCTTACAAGATTGGAAGTGAGCTAGCAAACTTGAAAGTATTCTTGATTTTATGTAACTAGAACTTGTAGAATATATGAAGAACACTTAGAACTTGAAGATAGAACTTGAGAGATATCAATTAGATGAAGAAAATTGAAGAATGAAAGTGTTTGTAGGTGTTTTTGGTCGTTGGTGTATGGATTAGATATAAAGGATATGTAATTTTGTTTTCATGTAAATAAGTCATGAATGATTACTCATATTTTTGTAATTTTATGAGATATTTCATGCTAGTTGCCAAATGATGGTTCCCACTTGTGTTAGGTGACTCACATGGGCTGCTAAGAGCTGATCATTGGAGTGTATATACCAATAGTACATACATCTAAAAGCTGTGTATTGTACGAGTACGAATACGGGTGCATACGAGTAGAATTGTTGATGAAACTGAACGAGGATGTAATTGTAAGCATTTTTGTTAAGTAGAAGTATTTTGATAAGTGTATTGAAGTCTTTCAAAAGTGTATAAATACATATTAAAACACTACATGTATATACATTTTAACTGAGTCGTTAAGTCATCGTTAGTCGTTACATGTAAGTGTTGTTTTTAAACCTTTAGGTTAACGGTCTTGTTAAATGTTGTTAACCCAATGTTTATAATATCAAATGAGATTTTAAATTATTATATTATCATGATATTATCATGTATGAATATCTCTTAATATGATATATATACATTAAATGTCTTTACAACGATAATCGTTACATATATGTCTCGTTTAAAAATCATTAAGTTAGTAGTCTTGTTTTTACATATGTAGTTCATTGTTAATATACTTAATGATATGTTTACTTATCATAGTATCATGTTAACTATATATATATATCCATATATATGTCATCATATAGTTTTTACAAGTTTTAACGTTCGTGAATCACCGGTCAACTTGGGTGGTCAATTGTCTATATGAAACATATTTCAATTAATCAAGTCTTAACAAGTTTGATTGCTTAACATGTTGGAAACATTTAATCATGCAAATATCAATCTCAATTAATATATATAAACATGGAAAAGTTCGGGTCACTACAGTACCTACCCGTTAAATAAATTTCGTCCCGAAATTTTAAGCTGTTGAAGGTGTTGACGAATCTTCTGGAAATAGATGCGGGTATTTCTTCTTCATCTGATCTTCACACTCCCAGGTGAACTCGGGTCCTCTAAGAGCATTCCATCGAACCTTAACAATTGGTATCTTGTTTTGCTTAAGTCTTTTAACCTCACGATCCATTATTTCGACGGGTTCTTCGATGAATTGAAGTTTTTCGTTGATTTGGATTTCATCTAACGGAATAGTGAGATCTTCTTTAGCAAAACATTTCTTCAAATTCGAGACGTGGAAAGTGTTATGTACAGCCGCGAGTTGTTGAGGTAACTCAAGTCGGTAAGCTACTGGTCCGACACGATCAATAATCTTGAATGGTCCAATATACCTTGGATTTAATTTCCCTCGTTTACCAAATCGAACAACGCCTTTCCAAGGTGCAACTTTAAGCATGACCATCTCTCCAATTTCAAATTCTATATCTTTTCTTTTAATGTCAGCGTAGCTCTTTTGTCGACTCTGGGCGGTTTTCAACCGTTGTTGAATTTGGATGATCTTCTCGGTAGTTTCTTGTATAATCTCCGGACCCGTAATCTGTCTATCCCCCACTTCACTCCAACAAATCGGAGACCTGCACTTTCTACCATAAAGTGCTTCAAACGGCGCCATCTCAATGCTTGAATGGTAGCTGTTGTTGTAGGAAAATTCTGCTAACGGTAGATGTCGATCCCAACTGTTTCCGAAATCAATAACACATGCTCGTAGCATGTCTTCAAGCGTTTGTATCGTCCTTTCGCTCTGCCCATCAGTTTGTGGATGATAGGCAGTACTCATGTCTAGACGAGTTCCTAATGCTTGCTGTAATGTCTGCCAGAATCTTGAAATAAATCTGCCATCCCTATCAGAGATAATAGAGATTGGTATTCCATGTCTGGAGACGACTTCCTTCAAATACATTCGTGCTAACTTCTCCATCTTGTCATCTTCTCTTATTGGCAGGAAGTGTGCTGATTTGGTGAGACGATCAACTATTACCCAAATAGTATCAAAACCACTTGCAGTCCTTGGCAATTTAGTGATGAAATCCATGGTAATATTTTCCCATTTCCATTCTGGGATTTCGGGTTGTTGAAGTAGACCTGATGGTTTCTGATGCTCAGCTTTGACCTTAGAACATGTCAAACATTCGCCTACGTATTTAGCAACATCGGCTTTCATACCCGGCCACCAAAAATGTTTCTTGAGATCCTTGTACATCTTCCCCGTTCCAGGATGTATTGAGTATCTGGTTTTATGAGCTTCTCTAAGTACCATTTCTCTCATATCTCCAAATTTTGGTACCCAAATCCTTTCAGCCCTATACCGGGTTCCGTCTTCCTGAATATTAAGATGCTTCTCCGATCCTTTGGGTATTTCATCCTTTAAATTTCCCTCTTTTAAAACTCCTTGTTGCGCCTCCTTTATTTGAGTAGTAAGGTTATTATGAATCATTATATTCATTGATTTTACTCGAATGGGTTCTCTGTCCTTCCTGCTCAAGGCATCGGCTACCACATTTGCCTTCCCCGGGTGGTAACGAATCTCAAAGTCGTAATCATTCAATAATTCAATCCACCTACGCTGCCTCATATTCAGTTGTTTCTGATTAAATATGTGTTGAAGACTTTTGTGGTCGGTATATATAATACTTTTGACCCCATATAAGTAGTGCCTCCAAGTCTTTAATGCAAAAACAACCGCGCCTAATTCCAAATCATGCGTCGTATAATTTTGTTCGTGAATCTTCAATTGTCTAGACGCATAAGCAATCACCTTCGTTCGTTGCATTAATACACAACCGATACCTTGCTTTGATGCGTCACAATAAATCACAAAATCATCATTCCCTTCAGGCAATGACAATATAGGTGCCGTAGTTAGCTTTTTCTTCAATAACTGAAACGCTTTCTCTTGTTCATCATTCCATTCAAATTTCTTCCCTTTATGCGTTAATGCAGTCAAGGGTTTTGCTATTCTGGAAAAGTCTTGGATGAACCTTCTGTAGTAACCAGCTAGTCCTAAAAATTGGCGTATGTGTTTCGGAGTTTTCGGTGTTTCCCACTTTTCAACAGTTTCTATCTTTGCCGGATCCACCTTAATACCTTCTTTGTTCACTATGTGACCGAGGAATTGAACTTCTTCCAACCAAAATGCACACTTTGAAAATTTAGCGTACAATTCTTCCTTCCTCAATACTTCTAACACCTTTCTCAAATGTTCACCGTGTTCTTGGTCATTCTTTGAGTAAATAAGTATGTCATCAATGAAAACAATGACAAACTTGTCAAGGTATGGTCCACACACTCGGTTCATAAGGTCCATGAACACAGCTGGTGCATTAGTTAAACCAAATGGCATGACCATAAACTCGTAATGACCGTAACGTGTTCTGAAAGCAGTCTTTGGAATATCATCTTCTTTCACCCGCATTTGATGATACCCGGAACGTAAGTCAATCTTTGAATAAACAGACGAGCCTTGTAGTTGATCAAATAAGTCGTCGATTTTCGGTAGTGGGTAGCGGTTCTTGATGGTAAGTTTGTTCAACTCTCGGTAGTCGATACACAACCTGAATGTACCATCTTTCTTCTTGACAAACAAAACAGGAGCTCCCCACGGTGATGTGCTTGGTCGAATGAAACCACGCTCTAAAAGTTCTTGTAATTGGCTTTGCAGTTCTTTCATCTCACTGGGTGCGAGTCTGTAAGGAGCACGAGCTATTGGTGCAGCTCCTGGTACAAGATCTATTTGAAATTCAACGGATCGATGTGGGGGTAATCCCGGGAATTCTTTCGGAAATACATCGGGAAATTCTTTTGCGACGGGAACATCATTGATGCTCTTTTCTTCAGTTTGTACTTTCTCGACGTGTGCTAGAACAGCATAGCAACCTTTTCTTATTAGTTTTTGTGCCTTCAAATTACTAATAAGATGTAGCTTCGTGTTGCCCTTTTCTCCGTACACCATTAAGGGTTTTCCTTTTTCTCGTATAATGCGAATTGCATTTTTGTAACAAACGATCTCTGCTTTCACTTCTTTCAACCAGTCCATACCGATTATCACATCAAAACTCCCTAACTCTACTGGTATCAAGTCAATCTTAAATGTTTCGCTAACCAGTTTAATTTCTCGATTCCGACATATATTATCTGCTGAAATTAATTTACCATTTGCTAATTCGAGTAAAAATTTACTATCCAAAGGCGTCAATGGACAACTTAATTTAGCACAAAAATCTCTACTCATATAGCTTCTATCCGCACCCGAATCAAATAAAACGTAAGCAGATTTATTGTCAATAAGAAACGTACCCGTAACAAGCTCCGGGTCTTCCTGTGCCTCTGCCGCATTAATATTGAAAACTCTTCCGCGGCCTTGTCCATTCGTGTTCTCCTGGTTCGGGCAATTTCTAATAATGTGGCCCGGTTTTCCACATTTATAACAAACTACATTGGCATAACTTGCTCCGACACTACTTGCTCCACCATTACTCATTCCGACACCATTTGTTCCTTTCGTTCTATTAACCCCTGGTCCGTAGACCTCACACTTCGCCGCGCTATGACCATTTCTTTTACACTTATTGCAAAATTTGGTGCAGAACCCCGAGTGATACTTTTCACACCTTTGGCATAGCTGCTTCTGATTGTTGTTGTTGTTGCGGTTATTATTGTTGTTGGGATGATTGTTGTAGTTGATGTTGTTGTTGTTGTTGTTGTTGGGCCGTTTGTTGTAGTTGCGATTGATGCTGCGATTGTTGGGATAATTGTTGCGATTATTGTTGTAATTGCTGTTGTTGTTGTATTGGTGATTCTTATCACCGTTTTCCTCCCACTTTCTTTTGACTTGCTTCACATTGGCCTCTTCAGCAGTCTGTTCTTTAATTCTTTCTTCAATCTGGTTCACTAGTTTGTGAGCCATTCTACATGCCTGTTGTATGGAGGCGGGCTCGTGTGAACTTATATCTTCTTGGATTCTTTCCGGTAATTCTTTCACAAACGCGTCGATCTTCTCTTCCTCATCTTCGAACGCTCCCGGACACAATAGGCACAATTCTGTGAATCGTCTTTCGTACGTGGTAATATCAAATCCTTGGGTTCGTAACCCTCTAAGTTATGTCTTGAGCTTATTGACCTCGGTTCTGGGACGGTACTTCTCGTTCATCAAGTGCTTGAATGCTGACCACGGTAGTGCGTACGCATCGTCTTGTCCCACTTGCTCTAGATAGGTATTCCACCATGTTAACGCAGAACCTGTGAAGGTATGCGTAGCGTACTTCACTTTGTCCTCTTCAGTACACTTACTTATGGCAAACACCGATTCAACCTTCTCGGTCCACCGTTTCAATCCGATCGGTCCTTCGGTTCCATCAAATTCCAAAGGTTTGCAGGCAGTGAATTCTTTGTAGGTGCATCCTACACGATTTCCTGTACTACTAGATCCAAGGTTATTGTTGGTATGTAGCGCAGCCTGTACTGCGGCTATGTTTGAAGCTAGAAAAGTACGAAATTCCTCTTCATTCATATTCACGGTGTGTCGAGTAGTCGGTGCCATTTCCTTCAAAATAGTTAAATGGAACAAGTTAATCATACAGAATATTAAGAGTAGTTAATAGTATTTCGTAGCATAATATGAACTCATTTATAAAAGCTTTTTCTTCATATTAGCGTTTTATAAGTTTAAATTCGGGTAGTACCTACCCGTTAAGTTCATACTTAGTAGCTAATATACAATTCAACTACTACAATTCTATATGAAAAACTGATTATAATAATATTTCGCGTTCAAACTTTTATACAATATTTTACAAACTTACAATATCGCTTATTTTACATAAAGCATGAAATATAGCACACAATAACTTTGATACAAGATAGTTGTGAAGATAATTCTAGCTAGTACACAAGTCGTTCAGCAAAGGAAATAAAGACACGTAATTCATACGTCCAGAAACAGGTCATGCATTCTGGTTTTACTAGGACTACTTCCCATCCTTGGTCTTGTGGAACATAAATGTTATGGCCGTTGATAAGACAGCGTGTAGTAACGTCGTCAAAGGGACGAGGGTTACGTAATGTCCAACAGTGCCGTAACAATCTAAAAACCTCATTTCTTACCCCAATTACCGACTCCGTCACTTGTGGGAACGTTTTGTTTAATAGCTGTAGCCCGATGTTCTTTTTCTCACTTTGGTGAGAAGCGAACATTACTAACCCATAAGCATAGCATGCTTCTTTATGTTGCATGTTAGCCGCTTTTTCTAAATCATGAAGTCCTATATTCGGATACATTGAGTCAAAATAATTTCTTAACCCGTTGCGTAAAATAGCATTTGGGTTCCCCGCAATATATGCGTCAAAGTAAACACATCGTAACTTATGGGTTTCCCAATGTGATATCCCCCATCTTTCAAACGAAAGTCTCTTATAAACCAAGACATTCTTGGAACGTTCTTCGAATGTCTTACAAACTGATCTCGCCTTAAATAGTTGTGCCGAGGAATTCTGACCGACTCTAGACAAGATTTCATCAATCATGTCTCCGGGTAGGTCTCTTAAAATATTGGGTTGTCTATCCATTTTGCATTTTTATACTGTAAAATAGACAAGAGTTAGATTCATAAAAAAAATACTTATTAATACAAGCAATTTTTACATATATCATAAAGCATAAGCACACTATATTACATATATTACACCACATGAATACAACTATCTTATTCCGACTCGCTTGTTTCTTCTTCTTCGGTTTTGGTTCGTTTTGCCAAGTTTCTAGGGATATATGATTTTCCCCTAATACGAGCCGTCGTTATCCACATTGGTTTAGAAAAACCTGGTGGTTTAGAGGTTCCCGGGTCATTGTTACAACTTAAGGACTTCGGGGGTTGACGATACATATAAAGTTCATCGGGGTTGGAATTAGATTTCTCTATTTCTATGCCCTTTCCCTTATTATTTTCTTTTGCCTTTTTAAATTCAGTTGGGGTAATTTCTATAACATCATCGGAATTCTCGTCGGAATCCGATTCATCGGAGAATTGGTAATCCTCCCAATATTTTGCTTCCTTGGCAGAAACACCATTGACCATAATTAACCTTGGTCGGTTGGTTGAGGATTTTCTTTTACTTAACCGTTTTATTATTTCCCCCACCGGTTCTATTTTTTCATCCGGTTCCTATTCTTCTTCCGGTTCCGATTCTTCTTCCGGTTCCGACTCTTCTTCCGGTTCCTCTTCGGGAACTTGTGAATCAGTCCACGAATCATTCCAATTTACATTTGACTCTTCATTATTATTAGGTGAGTCAATGGGACTTGTTCTAGAGGTAGACATCTATCACACAATATCAAACATGTTAAGAGATTAATATATCACATAATATATACATGTTAATAATATATAGTTTCCAACAAAAATGTTAAGCAATCATGTTTCAAGTAAACACGGTCGATGTCCAGACTCACTAATGCATCCTAACAAACTCGATAAGACACACTAATGCAAAATTCTGGTTCTCTAAGACCAACGCTCTGATACCAACTGAAATGTCCCGTTCTTATTGATTAAAAACGTTCCATATTAATTGATTTCGTTGCGAGGTTTTGACCTCTATATGAGACGTTTTTCAAAGACTGCATTCATTTTAAAACAAACCATAACCTTTATTTCATCAATAAAGGTTTAAAAAGCTTTACGTAGATTATCAAATAATGATAATCTAAAATATCCTGTTTACACACGACCATTACATAATGGTTTACAATACAAATATGTTACAACAAAATAAGTTTCTTGAATGCAGTTTTTACACAATATCATACAAGCATGGACTCCAAATCTCGTCCTTATTTAAGTATGTGACAGCGGAAGCTCTTAATAATCACCTGAGAATAAACATGCTTAAAACGTCAACAAAAATGTTGGTGAGTTATAGGTTTAACCTATATATATCAAATCATAATAATAGACCACAAGATTTCATATTTCAATACACATCCCATACATAGAGATAAAAATCATTCATATGGTGAACACCTGGTAACCGACATTAACAAGATGCATATATAAGAATATCCCCATCATTCCGGGACACCCTTCGGATATGATATAAATTTCGAAGTACTAAAGCATCCGGTACTTTGGATGGGGTTTGTTAGGCCCAATAGATCTATCTTTAGGATTCGCGTCAATTAGGGTGTCTGTTCCCTAATTCTTAGATTACCAGACTTAATAAAAAGGGGCATATTCGATTTCGATAATTCAACCATAGAATGTAGTTTCACGTACTTGTGTCTATTTTGTAAATCATTTATAAAACCTGCATGTATTCTCATCCCAAAAATATTAGATTTTAAAAGTGGGACTATAACTCACTTTCACAGATTTTTACTTCGTCGGGAAGTAAGACTTGGCCACTGGTTGATTCACGAACCTATAACAATATATACATATATATCAAAGTATGTTCAAAATATATTTACAACACTTTTAATATATTTTGATGTTTTAAGTTTCTTAAGTCAGCTGTCCTCGTTAGTAACCTACAACTAGTTGTCCACAGTTAGATGTACAGAAATAAATCGATAAATATTATCTTGAATCAATCCACGACCCAGTGTATACGTATCTCAGTATTGATCACAACTCAAACTATATATATTTTGGAATCAACCTCAACCCTGTATAGCTAACTCCAACATTCACATATAGAGTGTCTATGGTTGTTCCGAAATATATATAGATGTGTCGACATGATAGGTCGAAACATTGTATACGTGTCTATGGTATCTCAAGATTACATAATATACAATACAAGTTGATTAAGTTATGGTTGGAATAGATTTGTTACCAATTTTCACGTAGCTAAAATGAGAAAAATTATCCAATCTTGTTTTACCCATAACTTCTTCATTTTAAATCCGTTTTGAGTGAATCAAATTGCTATGGTTTCATATTGAACTCTATTTTATGAATCTAAACAGAAAAAGTATAGGTTTATAGTCGGAAAAATAAGTTACAAGTCGTTTTTGTAAAGGTAGTCATTTCAGTCGAAAGAACGACGTCTAGATGACCATTTTAGAAAACATACTTCCACTTTGAGTTTAACCATAATTTTTGGATATAGTTTCATGTTCATAATAAAAATCATTTTCTCAGAATAACAACTTTTAAATCAAAGTTTATCATAGTTTTTAATTAACTAACCCAAAACAGCCCGCGGTGTTACTACGACGGCGTAAATCCGGTTTTACGGTGTTTTTCGTGTTTTCAGGTTTTAAATCATTAAGTTAGCATATCATATAGATATAGAACATGTGTTTAGTTGATTTTAAAAGTCAAGTTAGAAGGATTAACTTTTGTTTGCGAACAAGTTTAGAATTAACTAAACTATGTTCTAGTGATTACAAGTTTAAACCTTCGAATAAGATAGCTTTATACGTATGAATCGAATGATGTTATGAACATCATTACTACCTTAATTTCCTTGGATAAACCTACTGGAAAAGAGAAAAATGGATCTAGCTTCAACGGATCCTTGGATGGCTCGAAGTTCTTGAAGCAGAATCATGACACGAAAACAAGTTCAAGTAAGATCATCACTTGAAATAAGATTGTTATAGTTATAGAAATTGAACCAAAGTTTGAATATGATTATTACCTTGTATTAGAATGATAACCTACTGTAAGAAACAAAGATTTCTTGAGGTTGGATGATCACCTTACAAGATTGGAAGTGAGCTAGCAAACTTGAAAGTATTCTTGATTTTATGTAACTAGAACTTGTAGAATATATGAAGAACACTTAGAACTTGAAGATAGAACTTGAGAGAGATCAATTAGATGAAGAAAATTGAAGAATGAAAGTGTTTGTAGGTGTTTTTGGTCGTTGGTGTATGGATTAGATATAAAGGATATGTAATTTTGTTTTCATGTAAATAAGTCATGAATGATTACTCATATTTTTGTAATTTTATGAGATATTTCATGCTAGTTGCCAAATGATGGTTCCCACTTGTGTTAGGTGACTCACATGGCCTGCTAAGAGCTGATCATTGGAGTGTATATACCAATAGTACATACATCTAAAAGCTGTGTATTGTACGAGTACGAATACGGGTGCATACGAGTAGAATTGTTGATGAAACTGAACGAGGATGTAATTGTAAGCATTTTTTGTTAAGTAGAAGTATTTTGATAAGTGTATTGAAGTCTTTCAAAAGTGTATAAATACATATTAAAACACTACATGTATATACATTTTAACTGAGTCGTTAAGTCATCGTTAGTCGTTACATGTAAGTGTTGTTTTTAAACCTTTAGGTTAACGGTCTTGTTAAATGTTGTTAACCCAATGTTTATAATATCAAATAAGATTTTAAATTATTATATTATCATGATATTATCATGTATGAATATCTCTTAATATGATATATATACATTAAATATCTTTACAACGATAATCGTTACATATATGTCTCGTTTAAAAATCATTAAGTTAGTAGTCTTGTTTTTACATATGTAGTTCATTGTTAATATACTTAATGATATGTTTACTTATCATAGTATCATGTTAACTATATATATATATCCATATATATGTCATCATATAGTTTTTACAAGTTTTAACGTTCGTGAATCACCGGTCAACTTGGGTGGTCAATTGTCTATATGAAACATATTTCAATTAATCAAGTCTTAACAAGTTTGATTGCTTAACATGTTGGAAACATTTAATCATGTAAATATCAATCTCAATTAATATATATAAACATGGAAAAGTTCGGGTCACTACAATTTCTTCGTTCTTTCCTTATAGATTAACGAATTTTCGTATGCTTCTTGTCTTAATTCTTCTAATTCGTTTAGTTGACTTAATCGTAGACGTCCAACTTCATGTAAATCAAGATTACATGTCTTCAAAGCCCAAAATGCTTTGTGTTCAATTTCTACTGGAAGATGACATGCTTTTCCGTAAACGAGTTTAAAAGGTGTGGTTCCAATTGGAGTTTTGTAGGCTGTTCTAAAAGCCCAGAGTGCATCCTCCAATTTAATGGACCATTCCTTCGGATTTGATCCTACGGATTTCTCTAGAGTACGTTTTAAAGCTCGGTTGGTATTTTCAACTTGTCCACTTGTCTGTGGATGATAAGCAGTGGAGATTTTATGAGTTACTCCATATCTTTTGAGAACTTTCTCAAGTTGATTATTACAGAAATGAGTACCCCGATCACTTATTAAAGCTTTCAGTGTTTCAAACCTTGCAAAAAGACGTTTTAAAAAGTTGACTAAAACTCGTGCATCGTTAGTTGGGAGAGCTTGTGCTTCTGCCCATTTAGATACATAATCAATGGCTACGAGAATATAGAGATTATTATGAGATTTTGGAAATGGACCCATAAAGTCAATACCCCAAATGTCAAATACTTCACATACTTGAATGACATTTTGTGGCATTTCATCACGTTGACTTATTTTTCTGGCCCTTTGACAAGCATTACAGGATTTGCAAAGAAGGTGTGCGTCTTTATAAATTGTAGGCCAATAGAATCCAGCATCGTAAACTTTTTTTGCTGTTAGTTGAGGCCCATAATGCCCTCCTGTTGGTCCTGTGTGACAATGGTTTAAGATTTTACTAGCTTCATCTCCGAATACACATCGGCGTATTATTCCATCTGGACAACTTTTAAAGAAATGTGTATCTTCCCAGAAATAGTGTTTTATATCACTAAAGAATTTCTTTCGTTTTTGGTACGACAATCCTTTTTCAAGGAATCCACATACTAAGTAGTTTGCATAGTCTGCAAACCATGAAATTTCATTATAATCTATCTTCAATAGATATTCATCGGGAAAGTTGTCTTGTATGGCTGATTCATTTAGAACTTCTAATTCAGGATTTTCAAGACGAGAAAGATGATCAGCGGCGAGATTTGCTGCTCCCTTTTTGTCTCGGATTTCAATATCAAACTCTTGTAAGAGTAAGATCCAACGGATTAATCGTGGTTTAGCATCTTGTTTCGAAAATAGGTATCTAAGAGCAGAATGGTTGGTATAGACCACCGTTTTAGCTAGAACGAGATATGATCGAAATTTGTCAAAAGCAAAGACAATAGCAAGGAGTTCTTTTTCAGTAGTTGTGTAATTTTTTTGTGCTCCTTATAACGTCTTACTAGCATAATATATAGGTTGAAATCGTTTTTCAATCCTTTGTCCTAAAATGGCTCCCATTGCAAAATCACTTGCATCGCACATTAGTTCAAACGGTAGATTCCAATTTGGTGTTATCATAATCGGCGCGTTAGTGAGTTTTTCTTTAAGAATATTAAAAGATTTGATACATTCATCTGAAAAGATGAATGGAGCATCCTTTTCTAGGAGTTTATTCATAGGAGTGGCAATTTTAGAAAAATCTTTTATGAAACGTCGGTAAAAACCGGCATGCCCTAGAAAACTCCTAACTCCTTTAACATTGGTGGGATGTGGAAGTTTAGCAATTACATCTACTTTAGCTCTATCCACTTCAATTCCTTCTTTTGAGATTTTATGACCAAGAACGATGCCTTCTTTAACCATGAAATGGCATTTCTCCCAATTAAGTACTAGATTTGATTGTTCACATCTAATAAGTATTCGTTCAAGATTAACTAGACATGATTTAAAAGTATCACCGAAGACTGAAAAGTCATCCATGAAAACTTCCATGCATTCTTCTATCATGTCGTGAAAAATCGCCATCATGCACCTTTGAAAGGTTGCAGGGGCGTTGCAAAGTCCAAATGGCATGCGTTTGTAAGCAAAAGTACCATAAGGGCACGTGAATGTGGTTTTCTCTTGGTCTTCGGGTGCTATTGGAATTTGAAAATATTCGGAAAAACCATCAAGAAAACAATAGTAATTGTTTCCGGCTAATCTTTCCAACATTTGATCAATGAAAAGTAAGGGAAAGTGATCTTTTCTGGTGGCGTCATTTAATTTTCTATAATCAATACATACACGCCATCCTGTTACAGTCCTAGTAGGAATAAGCTCATTTTTCTCATTTGTGATAACAATCATGCCACCCTTCTTAGGTACGCATTGAACTGGGCTTACCCATGGACTATCAGAAATTGGATAAATTAAACCTGCATCTAGCAGTTTAATAATTTCTTTCTTAATAACATCTTGCATATTAGGATTTAGTCTTCGTTGGCGTTGCACATACATTTTATGACCTTCTTCCATAAGGATTTTATGTGTGCAATACGAAGGACTTATTCCTTTAATATCATGAATCTTCCATGCAATAGCTGGTTTATGAGCTTTCAAAACAGAAATGAGTTGAGATTTTTCATTTTCAGTAAGAGAAGACTATATTATTACAGGTAATTCAGATTTACCATGTAAATAAGCGTATTCCAAATGGTTTGGAAGTGGTTTTAACTCTAATGTCGGTGGTTCTTCTATCGATAATTTATATCGACATCTGTCTTCCTCTTTTAGCATTTGAATTTCTTCTGTTGTTGGTTCATATCCATTAGCCATTAGTGTAGCTAACATTTCAGTTTCATCAATTGGTTCAGTTCTATCTCCTAAAGAACATTCTCCTGTTCCTTGTAATTATGGAAATTCTTCTAACAATTCTGCATGTGATTCAATAGTTTAAATATAATAACATGTATCATCTGCAGATTGCGGTTGTTGCATTGCTCTATCAACAGAAAAGGTAACACTCTCGTCCTCTATACTTAGGGTTAGTTTCTTACCGAACACGTCTATCATTGCTTTAGCCGTGTTTAAGAAGGGTCTTCCTAATATGAGAGGAACTTGAGAATCTTCTTCCATGTCCAGAACAACAAAATCTACTGGAAATACTAAAGTACCAACTTTAACTAGCATGTTCTCCATTATCCCTCTAGGATATTTTACTGATCTATCGGCTAGTTGTATGCTTATTCTTGTGGGTTTCAATTCTCCAAGGTCTAGTTTAGTGTATAGTGAATACGGCATTAAATTTATACTAGCACCTAAGTCTGCCAATGCTTCTATTGAACTAAGACTTCCCAGAAAACATGGAATTGTGAAACTTCCTGGATCAGATAGTTTTTCTGGTATCTTATTCAACAGCACTGCAGAACAATTAGCATTCATAGTAACAGCCGAGAGTTCTTCCATTTTCTTTCTATTCGTGATTAGATCTTTCAGAAATTTAGCATATCTAGGCATTCCTGAAATCACATCAATGAAAGGAAGATTTACATTTATCTGTTTAAACATATCCAAGAATTTAGATTGCTCGTCTTCAAGTCTCTCTTTTCTCATTTTACTTGGGTAAGGAAGTGGTGGTTGGTATGGTTTAACATAAGATTTTGCCTTAACTGTGTTATCTTCATTAACCTTTTCAACTACCGGTTCTTTTTCCTTATCTTGTTCAGGTTGTGGTTCTTGTGGAGTAGGAATAGCTTCATCAGAAATTACAGGTATTTTAGGTGGTTTAAGTGTAATACCACTTCTTGTGGTAATGGCTTTAGCTGTTTCATTCCGGGGGTTAGCATTTGTATCACTAGGTAGACTTCCCGGTTTTCTTTCACCTATTAACCTTGCTAGGTTACTTACTTCTTGTTCCAGATTTTGAATAGAAGCTTGTTGATTTCTAAATGCTTGAGCATTTTGTTCATTTGTTTGTTTCTGAGATGTGAAAAATTGCGTTTGAGATTCAACTAGCTTCGTCATCATATCTTCTAAATTGGCTTTTTATCATCGGTTTGTGGTGGTTTGTTTTGAAAATTAGGTCTTTGCTAATTGTAAGTATTATTGGATACTTGTTGATTACTAGGACATTGTTGGTTGTTGTATGGAACATTTCAATTATAATTCTGGTTTTGGTTGTAAATCGGTCTTGGCGGTTGATAATTATTCTGATAATTATTTTCAGGCCTTTGGTTTAGATATGAAACATTCTCTCTTTGTTCCATTGTTAGTTCAATACTGAGACAATCTTTTGTCAAATGTGGTCCTCCACACTGCTCACAACTAATTCGTATTGAATGGATATCTTTAGTCATCTTTTCCATTCGTCTCTCGACAGCATCTATCTTTGCGGAAATGGAATCTAAGTCATGGCTAGAATCGGCTCTAGCTGCTTTAGATGATCTAACGATATCTTTTTCTTGGTGCCACTCATGTGAGTGGGAAGCAGTGTTATCAATAATCTTATAAGCGTCAGTTTCTGTTTTCTTCATAATGGAACCACCAGCTACTATGTCTATGTCTTTCCTTGTAGTGATGTCGCATCCTTGGTAGAATATTTGTACTATTTGACAAGTGTCTAAACCATGTTGCGGACATCCTCTTAATAACTTACCAAATTGATAATGCTAAAAACTAACATATATTTCATAGCATTATCCCTCAAGAAAGACAAGCTTTTAGTTGCAATTGTTCTATTTACAAGTGATATTCGTTTAAATAATAAAAGGTGAAGACAAAAGACAGATTCGACGAATTGAAGACGCAAACGACCAAAAACCTCAAAAGTACAAAGTACAATCAAAGAGGTTCCAATTATTGATAAGAAACATCTCAAAATTACAAGAGTACAAGACACGAAACGCAAAGTACAAGATATTAAATTGTACGCAAGGACGTTCGAAAATCCGAAACCGAGACCAGAGTCAATTCTCAACGCTCAACGCAACGGACTAAAAATTATGAGTCAACTATGCACATGAATATAATATAATATATAATTAATTCTTAAAATTAATATATATATTATATTATATTATAAAACCGTCGGCAGAAGAAAACAACCACATGTGAGCCTCCCCAGCTGGCCATGCGATCGTATGGACTTGAAGGGCAAAGCTCATGCGATCGCATGAGCCCCTTTTTCTGGCCACAGCCCTTTAAATTCACGTGTTTGATTCAGTGTAAAATATATATCAATCCATCTCTTTATCTCACATACGATATATATATATATATATATATATATATATATATATATATATATATATATATATATATATATATATATATATATATATATATATATATATATATATATATATATATTTATTTATATTATAATTTTAATTTTAATTTTAATTTCTAATATAAGGGTATGTTAGCGAATGTTGTAAGGGTGTAAGTTGAAATTCTGTCCGTGTAACGCTACGCTATTTGTAATCATTGTAAGTTATGTTCAACCTTTTTAATTTAATTTCTCGTAGCTAAGTTATTATTATGCTTATTTAATACCGAAGTAATCATGATGTTGGGCTAAAATACTAAAATTGGGTAATTGGGCTTTGTACCATAATTGGGGTTTGGACAAAAGAACGACACTTGTGGAAATTAGACTATGGGCTATTAATGGGTTTTATATTTGTTTAACTAAATGATAGTTTGTTAATTTTAATATAAAGATTTACAATTGGACGTCCCTATAAATAACCATATACACTCGATCGGACACGATGGGCGGGATATTTATATGTACGAATAATCATTCATTTAACTGGACACGGGAATGGATTAATAGTCTATGGAATTATTAAAATAGGGGTGAAATGTAGACCTGTATATCACCATTCGTAGACCTGTATATCAGGAATGGTGTGTTGAGCTGATGAGTACTATAGCGTTAAATGTAGATGTAGATAGGTTAGATGATAGAAGTTTTCTTAGATTTATCCTTGGCGGTAGGATGTACAGAATGTGCATGATGGACATGGCCAGGGCATTACAGATTTACACTCCTAATGAATTGCTACTACCCGATTGTATGAATTTGATTTATCGTGGTAAATGGGTAGATAGGAACTTTGACGCAAACGCCGTTTGGAGGCGTATGTCAAACTATAATGTTTTTACACTAGGAGGAAAACACTCCTACTTACATATTAACAAAGCCGAACTTCGTGTAATTTATAGATTTTTGGCTAACTCGATTACACAGAGAGGTCACAATAAGGAGAAAATGACCTTACATGATTTATTTTACCTAAAGTGTATTCGAGACCCGAGAAGCTTTGTTAATATCCCTTACTGTGTTGGTTTTTATTTATCTAAAATGGTAGAAGGAATGCAGGACGGGAGTATAATAGGAGGAGGTATTTTTGTTACTCTCATTGGAGAGTATTTAGGTGTTGATAGGAACCAAGGGGGTTCATTACAGATTTGTAGAGAACAGGATGAGACCATAGGATTGCGGGTTTATGTGGGTGCTAAGGTATTGAAGAGTAGACGCAACCAGGCATTGCCCTATGAAGGTAATCATCCTCAGGTAGAGAGAGGGTCAGACGAGGAAATGGAGAAAGCGGAAGACATTAGGGATGTCTTTCGAGATGCTATTCTTGACGTCCACGTTCGTATAGATGAGGAAGCCATGACGAGCACGACCAGACATAGTATGTATGAGTAGTAGAACTCCGAGCGAGTATACGAGGATTATAGGCGACGCCAACACGATAGCTGGTTAGTTCATCAGCACCAAATCATGAACTAGCTATCATATCAGGTACCAAATAATTATGTGCCTACTCTACCTGCTCATTTTCCGCCACACAACCCCGACATCCGACCACCCTTTAACCGGTATGACGATAACCAAGCCTATCAGAACACCTATAACAAACAATGGAACCCACCTGATGAAATGAACTGGAACCCCTATCCAGACTGATTTAGTTTCATTGGTTATTTTTATGATTTTTATCTTTTTTATTATTCATGTTTAAACTTATGTTATTGGATATATTTATGTAATTTTTATCATTTTTATTATTATTGTGTACTAATACTTCATATTTAGGATTTGAAAGTGGGATATTAAGTCTCATTTCAAATTGCCATGCATGTTTATATTTGTATGTATGTATATTGTCGATTGTACAAAACAGGGTAAAACAGCGCATTTTCAAAGACTGGCATTAAGTTCAGCAAAAGCTAGTAATTTTGACGACAAGATGAAAAATAAATGTGATGTAACAACAAGATGGAATGAACAAATGATATGCACCATTTATCATTCAGCAAACAAACGCCAATATGTTTGGAAACTTTGGTAAAATTTAATCATTTTTCTACACTAATCACCCTCAATAATTTAAATTGTTACTGATTTTTGCAAATGAGGGCATTGCAAGTTCTTAAATGTGGGAAGGGGTTAAATTCTTTCGGATTTTTAAAATTTTTAACTTAAACACTTGGTTACCATTAGAAATACTAGTAAAGCAGTAGTTGTATTAGAATCTAGTGCTCTCTGATAACAAAGAACAGCCCTAGTCTTATATACTGACTACCCATTTCTAGTAAAATTTTTCAAAATTTTCAATTAAATGAACTCAAAATCATGTTTATATATATTTATGAACGATAAAACTAGGTGTTAACACCGAAATTATTGTTACCTTGGAAAGGACATAAATTGAGAAACAAACCAAAATGTTAGAATTCATTTAAAATGGAATAGAGGACAATAAAAAGGCAAATAAAAGAAAATAAAAGCCAAGTGTGGAAAAATTTACCAAGTTATTTAAAACATATATCACACATATTTTTGTAACAAATAACTGAAGATACTTTTGTTTTGGACGATTTTAATCAGTTTTACCCGATTTACTGTAATATATTTGAAAGAAAGATGGATCTACACGATGAATCAATTCCATCATTAAAAGGAAGTAAAGTCTTCCGAAAAAGAAACGTGCTTCTTGATTTAGGTCATGAAGTTGTCGTCCAGACCAGCTGTAGGTTGACGAAAAATCTAGAAAAGTCATCTCTAAAATCAGCAGGAAATCCACGGACCTCAGCATCAAACAGGGTCGCCAAGTGGTCAGACTTATCCTAACCATGAGAGGATCTGTCTTGTAAAATGGGGAGGACGCCGTGCAAATTAGCTGGATAAGACTAATGAATCAGATCCCCAGAAAGGATAATCTCCTTAAAGATCAAAAATCAGCTTTTAAGACTGATATTACTCAATCCTTGAGATTGACCTTAAAGATTGAGAATTACAAACTCATGGAATTCAATGATATCTAAACTCGAGCTTGAACGAGAAAATATTTTGATCAAATTAAAATCGATTTGTTTTCTGAAAACCCATTTTCAATGCGTTCATTACCATTGAACGTAAAATCCTAGGAATTCACCTGGAATTCATTAGGTCACCTGAACCAAATCGGGTGTCAACCGTAAGAACGGTGGTTGCATAGCATGGTCGAAGACAGGACCTTGTGCCAGACTGGAAAATTATAAGGGTGAGCTTTACTATTGCTCCTACAAAGGATAGTAATTGCATCCGACACGTTATAGACCATAATTAAAAGCATGTCAGGGGACATTGCCTTAACAGTTGCTTGTTCAACGCTTTCCTTTACAACCGGACCGTAGTTTATCGAAAGGTAATATACGGAG